>NC_030684.2:104113928-104797678 GCF_000004195.4 Xenopus tropicalis
AACATCAGGGAATTGATCTTCATTGGCCAAAGCGGTGTCACTGGAACCATTTCTACTGTAGAAATAATAAAAAACAGGAATCTAAAAAATGAATAAAAAAAAACAATTTTGATTTAAATGATATTAACTAAAACAGCAATATCGTTTATTTATATCCTATATCACCCCCTTGTAAATGTTCCTACGAATGCATGTAGTATTCGTTTAGGCTAATGGGGTATTTTTATTTTCTACACTTTCTACACCAAAATCAGTGTCTTCATTGAAGGAAAAGACAAACAGAGCGAAGCAGATAATTGAGGAGGCGGGGAGTCCCAGCCCTAATTTTCTTTCTTTTTTTTTTCGCCCCCTGTGTCCTAAGAGGGGGGAGAATTTTCCTGCCCAGGATCACAAGTGTTGGGGGGGGGGGGGGAGCTGAGGACTAGTACTAATGTAAGGCCTGCTCTCTGCTCTTGAGGGTTAACCCAGAATTTTGATTTGAAAAAAAAAAGTGGAATTAAAACCCCTGGCCCCTCAGTTATTGACAAACAGATTTCAGCCCAGACTCCGATCGATCGTTAGAGCAAGCAAAGTCATTTAGAAAACATAGGTTTGTGCAGGGGAGAACTTCCCCAGCGCCTGCAAATACTGAGGAATTAAACGTGGCTCTATGGTTCGACCTGTCCCTTTATGGCCTGCCTGCTAGAGCCCACCCGGCCTTATATACTTATATATATACACAGAGGGGGCAGGTGTCACTGGGCCAATACACAAATACCTGTTTGTGTGGCAGTTGTTTCACACATTGGATGTTAATTTGATACACTCCCTAAAACAAATCATTCTACAATCTAAAAGTTGATTACATTGAAAATTAGGAAATACAAAAAGAAAACAACGAATAAATGTGTTTGTATTGCAGTTGGAAATACTGGGGGCAGGGATTCGCAAACATATAGTTAAAAAGTCAGTATAATAAGGACAGATTACTAATATTTGCTCTTATGCCTTAGTATTATTAGTTGTTAGGATGTGAGTGGGTACGGTGCCTGACTTGGGAAAATATATAATGATTTAGTGTGACTTTTTATTTTATATCTATAAAACCACACATACACATGCCCTGTATTAGCAACTCATATAACAAATCCAACTACTGGGGATAGAAAAACTCTGGTGAAGCAGGTGGAAATAAAAGGAAATCGTTCATTGTAATATTTGTGTCAGTCCTCAGATGTTTTCTATTGAAAATAGACATTCTAGACAGTTAGAGGTTTAGCAGGGTTTAAAAGAGATTGTAGTCAACTGAGTTCAACCTATTTTATTCCGTTTCACTCTCCTTTAAAAGCTGTTTAGTAAACCCTCCCCTGGGCTATTTATATACTCGTTTTAAACTTTAGCACTTTGTTACAAGTTCCCAGTGATAGTGAAATGTGCTTAGAATTCTTCTGCAAATGTATCTGATACAGACTGCATGAGAGTGTTTGTGTAATAGTAATTATCAAGCTAAATAATTGCAATTTACAACATGTTGCCATATGGATAGAAAGACATAGAGACATGTAAAAATGAGAATCTTGATAAAAGTAGGCAGGCAAACAAATGTTGATACAAACAGAAAAAAAACAGTAATTATACCAATTAGAATCTACCCAACTTGTATTTGCACACTGCAAATAATTAAAGAGATGACAGAAACATAATTATTCCCTTATTCCAAACTCGTCGCTCGCAAGTCCATATGGCCCGAAACTTTCACTACGGATTTAAGGATAGACACAATTCTTGGTTTTAATAATAATAAAGAACAGCACGCCAGTCTATATATGTTTTGTTTCATTTCTATCATGCAGAAAATTAATCAGCACAAATGCTCCGCAGAGCTGTGTATGGCGTCCTGTAATTAGAGAACTTGTGCCACTCAGATTATCTCGTTAATTTATCAAGAAAACATTTATTATAATTAATTCTTGGACGAGGTAATTATTATTGAGCGAGTGCAGAGCAACTGGTTGAGAGGATGTTTGGGGGAATACAGTGACAGATTGGATTTACACAGCCGTTGTGCAGAACTTATACCCCTCTTTTAGAGGATAATTCTCCATTCTGTTTATTCAGGGACAATGGAAGCATTAATTGTGATTTCAGCTGCAAAGGCCGCCAGATCCAAACTTTCTGCCCGTTAAAAAAAATTGGTTTACTTCGTATTTACTGGTATTCTCAAAAATAAAATGGACTGCATGGGTACATTTGTGTACAATAAAATACATTTTAGTTGATCTTAATCACTAATGAATCCGTCTAAAACATTATATAGAATATATATAGCTATATAGGAATCCGTTTTTCATGCCACACTTTAAAAGTAAGAAGAAAATTACATATTGCCTAGTAGTTTTTAAAATAGTTTGATTTGATGAAAAGTTTACTTGTTTAAACTAAAATTGTATGAAGACGCAACGCAAAATTATAGTGTAATTCTGTAGCAAATAAGCAGTTTAACTAAAAACTCTCAAATATATTCGCAAATATATCGTTGCAACACACTAAACTAAAATTACATATGTTTTGGGGAATGCATTTGTGAACCTATTTTCGAAATTAGAAATTTCAATATCTTTTTACTTACGAAAATAATGATTAAGAAATAGAAATGTAACTAAGAAATGTTTGTCATGGAAGGTAGGATTAATGAGCAAACTATAAATAAGTATAGAGTTGCCTTAATAATTGTATTTGAATGATAAAATCCCTAGCGGCATAAGAAATATAAGTCCGTTTGATTTGAGTAATTACACATCATTTTCGCACTCTTTGCTCCTGGGGTAAAACTGTGTATCTGGTAACATTAAAATATATATATTCGACTGCAAATATCGTTTATCCCCTAAGGTGAAATGTATTGTGGGAAGGGAATGCTTTTTATGTAGCAGAAGTGTTAATGAAATTATAGCCTATCTGTATATTTCAGTGTCCTCCCATCAAGGTGAGGAATGTGGACCTTGCCTGATAAGTCTGATTGTTTTTTAATTGCAAGTTAAGGAGCTGTTTGTTTAACATACATAATCAACACTTTTTTGGGGGAAGACCTAACACACCAGTGACTTTACCTTTAAATCTAATTAGGGAGAAGTACTAATTAGGTGAAAATGGGTGATAGGGCTTCGAATGCTGAATGATCTGTTTAGTTAGTTTTGCTACTTTTGTGTATTAGATTTCCAGTTTTACATATAAGTGGCCCCTAAATCGCTTCTCTCTCAGCTATTGCTTGTGACAAAAAAAAGCATGAGGGGTAATTAAAATTTGGGCCTTTTTTTTCTACTAGCCAACAGACTGGGCAGAGCTTGGATTCCTGGATTCTTTGTTTCTCCAGAAAGGGCTTTGTTTTCGTCATTATTTATTTAGCCAAGGAGTCCTTTGTCTGTGCAAATGGCCCCAATCAAGTTTTGTTTGAGACAATTAGCCAGTGCCAGCCAATGGCTTCTATGTAAATGGGGAGACTTGGAAGTCGGTGTGTGCATTTGAACGCCTGGGCTTTATCCCATTGGAAGGCGTGTTGCACTCACTGGGTGTAACTTTTTTTTTTTTTTGGGACACGTTTATCTAGTCAGCATCCCCTTGGTCCACAGGGCAGCTGGGGGTCTGAGACTTCTTAAAGAGCTCGTACATTGGCTGTCCAAGCTCACATACTAACAAGCCATCAGGCATAAAGGAGCTCGCTTAGGCACCTCATCGGTTAATCACGTTTCTGTCCACTTGTAGACCATTGTGTGCAAAGGAAGAGCGGGATCAAGAAGCACACACTACACTGATCGCCCGACTTGCTGCAACGATTTTCTGATTTTCTTTCGCGGATTGTGCTCCCTGATAAAACACTAGCATGATGTCTTATCTCAAGCAACCGCCATATGCCGTGAATGGGCTCAGCCTGACTACCTCCGGGATGGATTTGTTACATCCGTCGGTGGGATATCCCGGTAAGCAGTGCTGCTCTGACTAAAGCAGATTATCTGGGGAGGCTGCAGGCTTAGATTAATCAGAGATTGGGTCCCCCTGGCACAAGAGCTGCTACTAGTTACCAGGACACTTTCATAGCACCAAATATTTCGTTTCAATAGTAACGAATTCTAGAATTTCTAGCTACTTTAGGGGATTGTTTTATTTTCTGTTTACACAATTACGTTTTGCCGCAAAATGAAAATAGTGTCGGGGTGTCTCGAGGATTTCTATCGGTTAGTCAAATACATGGGTTCGGGATACGAATTTAATACGAAATGTAGCATTTTACATAATTAATGTAGAAAAATATACATGTTTTCATTTCGTAGCCAGCCAGCTAAAACTCTGGCATCTAGTTTATTCAATTATAACAATTTGTAATCAGTTTTAAACATTTGGGAGATTTATTGTGTTGTTCAATGTTGTATAATATTGATGTGATGGCCAGTTGTACTCAATGTATACTCATTGCCGCTCGCTATATTGCCCCTTACAGTTGCGCTACACCAGAGCCGCCAGATAACGTGTAGTTTCTATGATTTTGCAGCGACCCCCAGGAAACAGAGGAGGGAAAGGACCACTTTCACCAGAGCCCAACTGGATGTCCTCGAAGCACTTTTTGCCAAAACTCGTTACCCCGATATCTTCATGAGAGAAGAAGTGGCTCTAAAAATCAACTTGCCCGAGTCCAGAGTCCAGGTGAGCCCCCTGATCCCCGGTACTGAGCCACACACTCACCCCAAATGTGTCAGCTTGGGGAGCAACCTCAGCAGACAAGGACTTCCCCGAAATATATTATATATAATAATTAATATATAGTTTCTACCCTGCTTTAGTAAATTCTTGATTTACTAAATGTACTTTTTTTCCTTGATAGTGAGCTATTAATTAATAATAAATGTTATGTATTATTTTCAGGTTTGGTTCAAAAACCGCCGAGCCAAGTGCCGGCAGCAGCAACAGCAGCAGCAGAATGGGGGGCAAAACAAAGTGAGACCCTCTAAGAAGAAGCCCTCCCCGGCCAGGGAAGTGAGCTCTGAGAGCGGCACCAGCGGCCAGTTCAGCCCCCCCTGCAGCACCTCAGTTCCAGTCATATCGAGCAGCACAGCCCCTGTGTCCATCTGGAGCCCGGCCTCCATCTCTCCCCTCTCAGACCCACTCTCCACATCATCCTCATGCATGCAGAGGTCTTACCCCATGACCTACACACAGGCATCAGGCTACAGCCAGGGATATGCAGGCTCTACATCCTACTTTGGGGGCATGGACTGTGGATCTTACTTGACCCCAATGCACCATCAACTCTCTGGAGCTGGGGCTACTCTCAGCCCAATGGGCACCAACGCAGTGACAAGCCACCTTAACCAGTCCCCAGCTGCCCTCTCTTCCCAGGCCTATGGGGCCTCTAGCTTGGGTTTTAACTCCACCGCTGACTGCCTGGATTACAAAGACCAAACGGCCTCCTGGAAGCTGAACTTCAATGCTGACTGCTTGGATTATAAAGACCAAACCTCTTCATGGAAGTTCCAGGTTTTGTGAAGAACTTTCCCCTCTCCCTCTCTATCTGCGTCAGGTGGAAAACTTTGCTGAGACATTCCCAGCTCTGGCCCAGTCTGGTTGAACAAGTAGGAAGCAAAACACACAAAGACCATTTATTTCATCCACATAGAACCCTGGGCTGACTGGCTCTGGACTGGATCTGGAGACATCTCCATGCAATGGGAAAACAAAGGACACATCTCTATCCAGTGACCAGGAACCACATGAAGTCTTTATCTTGTTAGATTTTAGCAGGTGGATGAAAGATGGAGAAGAACTAAGTGCAGCTGAGCAGCACAGGAGCCAGGCTGCAGAGTAATTTGGGGCTGTGTGTGTATTGGCTGCAGACTCAAGCTCTGCTCTTTCATGGCTGCCTTCTGGCTTAGAAAGAACATTTCAGGATTTGAGTGAATTGTGCAACTGATTGTCCTAGATGCACTACTTTATTTAAAGAAAACAAATTAATAATAATGTTTATAAGAAGTCATTATGTAGTTTTTAAAAGACAATCAGTGTGTGTCTTATATAAATGGTAAATCTGTGGTTTTTAATCTGTGCTAGACATCAAAACTGTGATCTCTTGTATTGTATGCAACTGTGAACTCCACACCAGCGGGGGGTCGTACTGTGATTTAATAACAGGTTTATTATTAGCAGGAAGATTCAGGATTTAGCGCAAAACCGATGCCCCTTAATATTATTCAAAGCGAGCGAATGGGGCCTCTAAGGAACTGCGGTTAAACCTTTCTTTTCCTCCACCAACTCCTCCTGAGTTTATTTTATATTCGACCCCGCAACGAACGCAGGGACCGGAATCCGCAATATAGAAAGGAACAGGACAGAGGATTATTTAATAACTAAAGGACTTGTCTGTTGTCACTGACCCTGATATATTCATTGCAAGAAGGAATCCCTTATGCGTTTATGCTTGCCTTTGTGAATTAAGATATAAATATATATATATACACACCATAAACCTTTTCCCCTGGATCTGGCAAATATGTATAAAAAATTTATTAAATGACTCTAGCACAAACAGTTGTCTTCCATTTTAATTTTCATACACCAGTGGTTTGGTTTGGGTGGAGGTAGCATGGAACACTTGCTAAATTGTCTTTAAATATTTAATTTCCAGGGGTCCTTTTTTGGCAAAAGGAAAGTTATGACATTTTCAAATGTTTGTTAAAACATTATCAGTACTTTTAAAAGTGAATTGTAAATGGAATTGCTATTGAGGCACTATCTAACCTTTTGCAAGCCTGGTTCTGACTCAAGAAACAATGTAGCAGAAGCCAGTGATTAAAAAAACCTTAGGGTGAAGACACACGGAGCTACTAGTAGCGGCCACTTGTCGTGGCTACTAAAATAGACAATGCTGATCATTTACTGATAATTGTCCCTGTGTGTTTAGCAGAGGCAATTCTCAGTATTGTCTATGGCAGGGTATTTTCTGGGGTTTAGAAGCTGTGAAATAGTAGCTGCTACTAAGTAGCTCCATGTGTCTTCACCCTTAGGAGAATTGACTTCTACTACAGTTAGCACAAGAGAACAGAGAAGTCGATTTACTGTATTTACAAACGACTTAAAACGATTAATATAAATTGCAAAAAGGTGCAAAAACATTTTTTGGTAGGAGTTACCCTTTAAACATACTGTTGGGGCGGTGCTGCAAGTTATATTGCGCCAGTGGCATGGATATAACAAGAAAGGCTATTTCTATGCTGATCTTTGCCAGGCTACAGGGGGTTATGTGGGTACAGCAGGAGTGCTTAACCCCTGCCCTGCCAGACTGCACAAAAGCAGAGTTTGCCTGGGGCAGAATCGAAGTTAAAAACACCTTAGTTAGCATATCCGTAGGAACCAGTACACTGGGATATGACAGGAATTCCCTGTTCTTCTAGTTTCCTGCCCTTTATTTCGTTAAAGGTGGTGGCAATGGTTTCCCCCCTCTACACAAAACTAAAGTGGGAGTAGCAGAGAATCAGAAAGAAAAGGCGCTGGGGCAGAAGTAATATCTGAACAAAAGGGCATTTTGCAAAGTTCCAACCCTATAATTTCATGAGCTGAACATAAGGCGCCCTTCATATCGCGCTTCCTCCTCTCTTTGCTCAAAGAAGTCATTTTATCCTATGCCTGGGTGTAGTATTTTATCTTTATTATGATTATTACATGGGAGGTGTTTTTCTTTATGATTACCAGCACTTGGGCTCTTGTTAATAAGAAAAGGTTAAACAGAACATATTAATATATTTCCGTATTTTACACAACCCAGAAAATCCACTGAATAGTAAATCATTGTCTATATTATTAATAACTGACGCAAAAAAAAAAGCCAACGTTATGAATTAGAAATGTATGTGAATGTCAGTAAATCGCTTTCTTGCCTAGGAACCCAGATTTAAAGAGATTCAAAAAGTCACTGGATTCTAGTTATGGCGCAAACTCCTCATATCTAAAAAGTTCTTTCTTAACCTGTTATTGTAAATACAGCTCTTTGTATTTGGCTGTTTTATGGAAAATTGGTCTGTTTGGTAATTAGAGTAACGACAAAATACTCTGCACGCAAGTCACACGGCCCACTCCATCTATATACAGGATGGAGACTGAATTAAACACTGATGGAGACATTCTTCATAAATATATATATTTCTAGTAAATAATTGTGCAATATCGAATTTACACCACCAAAGACAGATATTGTGATTATTTGCAATCTTAAAAGGTAGTGATTGAATAGCTAAATTCAACAGCTCCAACTCCTAATATCCAGGGGTATTAAAGCCAACTACACGCAATGTATAGATTTATGAAGAGCCATGGGTCAAAACAGGGTCTTGTTCTGTGTATTTAATATACTGTAAGGTACATGCGTTAGAGACTAATTGGTTTAAAATGATTTTAGACAGTTATTTTTTAAACTGGCTCACCGACAAAAGGCTCAGTGATACATAGTTTCTAAAATCCAAGAATTTTATGCTCAACTCAATGTACCGGGTGCCCCACAGTTAGAGACCAAGGTTCCGGCGGGTCCAGAGCTCCTCCTAGCGTCAGGGTGGTAACATCACACCAAGCAATATACTGAACCCCTCTTTGCCTTCACCCATTGGGTTACCGGCAGTGACTGTGATAGGGGATAGTCTTCTGCATCTGGCGCAGACTTCGCGCTAAGAAAAACACAAACGAAAATGAGTTGTTGATTGCATTACACAAGCCATGGGATGTTTGCGCTAGCGTCTGTCAGTGCACTAATTACATTTAGGGTGTGAATTTGCCTGAGTGAGTAATAAAAAATAGATGTAGGAAGAAAGCGGTGCGAAACGTTAAGATTGCAGCCGAAACGTTGATCACTTAAGCAAATCTTATTGGTAATGTGTTGGATTCTCAGTCTGACAGTTCTTGTCGGCTGGTATTTGCACTGATAGCTGTGCTTTTGGGGCATACAGAGCGCTAGTAGCGCCTAGGGGAGAGAGAAGGAAGCTCCCCGGCAGTGGCCAAAATCTTTCTAAATTGTTCGCCCAACTTATTCCCTTGTCTCTATCTACTGGGCCCACTAAATGCTTACATTCACTAACTTTGTATCGTTTATTGGATAGAATCAAATATCAACTGACTATTTATTTAACCGAAGATTATTAACCCCGTCTTATTCTGCGTTATTAACACCAATACAAGTGTTATTACTCCATTTAAATCTATAAAAGTTATTATTCATATTTTTAGGGGTTAGGGGTTTAAAGGGGTTGAATTTGAAAAACCTGAATACAGATATAGGGGCCTCGGATGTCAAAGCTGCATCGTGTAATAAAATCAATTGAACCTTTTGTAACACTCGCCCTGGGGTTTAATTTGGTCATAATATTTATAAACCAGACTTTTAATCTTAATGAAAAGAAGAATAAAATAGCTTTTATAGGTACATATGTTCATTCTACCTCCCCAAACTGTACACCCTCCAAGTATCTTTAAAGAATTGTTAATCATAATTAAAGAGATATAATAACTCTGAATTCGACATTACTAACAGGAGGTGATTATCCCCACTCTTTAATGAATGGGGGGGGGGGGGGGGGACACACCTGGTGGGAGACAATTTAGGGAGAATGGTTCCGTTTGTAACAAGGCAGAAGGCTCCCCAGACACACTTACCCTATTCCTAGTGTTGTACTATAACCTGTGCTCTCTGCTTGTGGGAACTGTCAAGGGCACACTTCCCTAGGTGATGGATGGGCTGTTTAAGTGATCATTAACCCATCAATTGCCTTAGGGGGTTTCGTAATAATATTTCAGGGACAGAGTAATTATTAGTCTTTTTTTCCCTTCAGAAAGTTCCTCGCTGGTTAGGAGGCTGATAGAACTGACCTTATTTTGTGTGTGTGTAGATAGATGATAGATAGATAGATAGATAGATAGATAGATAGATAGATAGATAGATAGATAGATAGATAGATGATAGATAGATGATAGATAGATGATAGATGATAGATAGATAGATAGATAGATAGATAGATAGATAGATGATAGATAGATAGATAGATAGATAGATAGATAGATAGATAGATGATAGATAGATAGATAGATAGATAGATGGATAGATGATAGATAGATAGATAGATAGATAGATAGATGATAGATAAATAGATAGATAGATAGATAGATAGATGATAGATAGATAGATAGATAGATATAGATAGATTATAGATGGAAAGCTGATTTAGGCTGGAATAATGTTCCAAATCACAGAAATACAGTACATAACATGGAATCTATTAATTTGTGAATCGTTAGAATTACCTCTCAGATTACATTTTGTATGTTTGTGTGTGTATAAATATAAAGATGTATTTAATGTAGATATATACGTATATATATATATATTATATGTAGAATTGGTGCCCAGGGGGCACAGGACACTGGTAGATTTTTGTTGATTCTTTTTTGTTGATTCTCTAGTAAGTGTAACTTCCTGATCTGATTAACATTTGTTACATCATTTCAGTTGTAAAGTCCAAACGAAAGCCCCAGACTGCCGAAATCTGCCACCGGGTCCAATCCAGAGACTTTTAGTCTCATGAACCATTAATAAAAAATCTTCTTAGACACAAGCAGCTCTTTGCTGGCGGATTAGCGGGGCCTAATGGAAGGAAGATAAATATTCTCTCTAAGCAGCGAGGCCTAAAAGTATTGGGGATCCAGTTTGCTGCTCCCTGATTATCAGATTATCAGCCAATGGCTCTGCTGCACTTAAAGGGCCATTTTACACCAGGATGGATACAAGCCCCTGTCTCTGTTTTCGTTTTAAATAGATTTATACAAGAATCATATGGTTGAAGAGAGAAAAAACACATCTAAATCGTATCTACTTATAGCCTCGATTTTGGTTTAAAGGGTGCCATATGCTGCGCTGTATCAGCAGTTGCACTGGAACCTGAGATTCTGAGAGGCAGGAATAGTGTGAGGCAGCAATGTATGGGGAAGGGAAAGCAGGGCACCGTGCCTACACTGGAACGAACCCTAAAGACAAACTCACTGCTTCTAACCCATAGTAACCCTTTAGTTTCCAAACAGACGTTGATTTCTAATCTCAAACTGGTACATGTGAGACAAACAAGGTAAGGGGCACTGCCACCCTCATCTGCAGCCAGTAAATCCTGGGATTGTCCCTGCTTTTTCACATTATTTATATCTATTATTTTTATCTATTTAATTTGTTAAGACAAATAATCGCGCACCCATACAGTCAGGAACACACACACATGCCCATGTCATACAGTCAGGAACACACACACATGCCCATGTCATACAGTCAGGAACACACACAAATGCCCATGTCATACAGTCAGGAACACACACACATGCCCATGTCATACAGTCAGGATCACACACACATGCCCCCATGTCATACAGTCAGGACACAGTCAGGAACACATTTTCACAAGGTTACATACATTTGCATGTATCATACACACCCATACATACGTACATACGCACTGCGCTACTCTATACACACACATACATGCACTTATAATACAATACATGTACACATTCTTGCAGACACACACACACCCATAAACATCCCAGACACTTTTACACACGGATTCACTATAGACTGATATTTGTTTCATTTATAAGGGGCAATTTTACTTGCCCTTAAATTATTTTATTAAAAATATACCTGTTCACTACGAGATACCTTATGTGTTGATATCAGCTGTCAGTAACAGGCATTATCAGCTGTATTATTACTTAACTACATGATTGCAGGTACCTAAAATGTAATGGATTATTTAGGATAGTAAATATAAATCAGTATTAGCAAAAGAGCAATGCAGGCTGCCATTAAAGGAACAGTAACACTAAAAAATAAAAATGTTTTAAAATAATTAAAATATTATGTACTGTGTCCCTGCACTGGTAAAAGTTGCGTGTTTGCTTTAGAAAGACTACTGTAGTTAATAGAAATAGCTGTTGTGTAGCCATGGGGGCAGCCATTTAAATTGAAAAAAGGAGAAAAGGCACAGGTTACATAAGAAGATAACAGATAAACTGTGTAGAATACAATGGGAATCTATGCTACTTATCTGTTATCTGCTTAGTAACCTGTGCCTTTTCTCCTTTTTTCAATTTAAATGGCTGCCCCCATGGCTAAACAGCAGGGTATTTATATAAACTGTAGTAGTGTTTACGAAGCAAACACACAACTTTTATCAGTGCAGAGCAATAGTATATAATATATTAATTATTTTTATACACTTTCATTTTTTGGTGTTACTGTTCCTTTAAATCGCAGTTATACATTTGCAGTTTCATTCTCTGACCTGCTGTTGTTTTTAGGTGTTTTATCGCTTCATAGATTATGTCCGCTTTAACCTTGATGAATGAAGTGATAATACCATTTTGGTTGTAATAAAACTGATTTCGGGCTTTCTAATATTTTGTGGTTATTGGCTATTTTGTGAGTTATTATCCTAATAATACGAACACATATTAGTGTATTAGTGTCTCTATTATTCTATTAGTCTGGGTCAACCGCTCACACTCACATACAGAATGTAGACAGGTTAGTGGGGAGGTTGTATAAAATCTCATCCTTTTCCTAAGGTGTTAATAGTTATCAGTCTGCAATTCGTCTGTCTTTGAAGGACTTATATCAATCTACTAAACGCACTAATGATCTCTTTAACACCCCTGTCTCTGTCCACACTCACACACTCACACACAGCCTCTCTCTTTCTCTCTGTCTGTCTCTCTCTCTCTCTATCTAGACACTGGCTAAATCATAGCGTTTATAGGAAAGTGGTTTATTTCAGATACGTTCATTTCGTCGATCTGGGGTCATAACACTGCACTGTAGATTATCCCACCGGCTCTATTACTTTATTTAGCCAGGATTCTTACTGCTTCAGGCTCTGTAAATCCAATGTTGTTGTTCTAGCTCACAGGTTTAGAGTCTGATGAAACCAAATTAATTGAAAGTAGCAAGATCAGTATGTGCTTTGGCTTTGCAATGAATCAATGCATGGGCGGGTTTTTCATCATTTGTATTATATGTGCCTATTGCAGGAGCACTGATATATATATATATATATATCTTCTCAATTCTCAGCGCTGCACTTGGGTATCTGTGTGGAAAGGGTGACACTAGGCAGGTAGTAGGTGCTCAGTGCTCACTAGCACCCCAGGTGTCTTCAGGGGGAAAATGTAGTAAACGATTAAATATTTCTATTGTAACTACCCACCTTGAATTTTTCTACTAGGCAAATATGAGCAGTCGTACTGGCTACAGGGGGTACAAACGCATAAATCAGACAAATTCGAATGGGTTGCGATTCCAGTAGAAGCGGTAGCATATAGGATCTGGTCTAGGATGATTTCCTTCTTGGCTTTGGAAATAGTCATTTTATTGGGGGTACAGTCCCTAACATTGTGCCCTATAACGCTTCCCCTCTGCTAATTAGTATGGCATCACTTCTAGTCATCTGTGCTAGATATATATATTTCTATATATATATGTAGATCACTTTATAAAAGGCTACATAAACACGCAGCGCTGTACAATTTATACACATGTATACATATATATTCGTGTTTTACTTATTTATTTATTTATCTATTACTGAATTGCCCATCGCTCTAAATCATCTGTTTCTCCATAAAAGTTCTGGCTGATTTTTGTAGCTAATTTTAACCCCAGATATTCCTTATCTCTGGCACAAATCCTCAGAGCTTTTCCTCCTGCACCTGTTGTTCGATCTACAGATTTCATGATAAATATCACAAGTCAGATATTTACAATGAAACATTCGCTCTGTCCATTAAAGGGGGTTTAATGGCGAATATAATAATCCAGGGTCTCCAAACACTGGTAACAATGTGCAAGTGCGCAGACATGAAGGGTTTGTCCCTGGTTGTTACAGAACAAAGTGCGCTTACAGGCAAGGAGGAGTTCTAATGGAACCTCTCTCCAGCTCTCACATTAATTCTACTTTTATTAGACTCCAGTCACTACAAATCCACTGGAATGTTGAAGGCGTTCTGATTTGTTCAATATTCTTTATTAACCACAGGAAATAATTACTTTCTTAGCATAATAAATGTGTTTGCCACACTGCATAGTTTATTTGCCAGAGAACAATAACACCTTCCTATGAATACACATCCCTCCCGCAGTACATGCACTAAATAGATACACTTAAATCCATCTCAGCCTCATTCCAAAAAGCTTTTTATATTTTTATTGAATAAATGTCTCCAATCTTGTAAACGGAACATTAAATATGTTTATTTTTTTGTTTCTACAAAATAATATCCTAGATCCAGTACATCGAATTATATATAAATATTATTGATTCTACAAAATAATTATAAATATCTATTATATGAACATGTATTGTGTAGGTCTAACATAGTTGTGGTCTTGCCAATAAAGCCAGAACAGTGAAGAGATATATTTAACCCAGAAAACACAAATAATATTTATAATGAAAATCAATCTCAGGAGCCAGATAATACGATCTTTTTCCTAACGTACGAATATTAACGTGTTGCTAGTATCCGAATGATATATACATTTATATGTCTGCGTCTTGGCAGTCGCGGGCTAAACGTTTTTGGGCAATTCTCTAGTAAATCGCAACGTTTTTATCAGATACAAATTAAATAGTAAAATGTTGGATTTCCCTTATTGCAATCCTTCCCTGTTTTTGGTACAGACGAGGCTCTTTTTGGTGTTTTTGCAAGGCTGCTACAGTCGCACATCTGATAAGCAACGCGATTACTAATTAGTGGGTTATTACAAAGAGGCTGGGGAGCTTTGATACACGACGAATGGAATAAGCAGAGTTTCAGGGCAAACACACATACAGTAGAGCCCTTTGAAACAAGTAGAATTTTATAAACAGCTTGTCCTGGAATTATTGCGGTTTTGGCCATGAATGACTACATTTTTCTGGGATATTATTTCCCAAATGTTGGGATCAGTCCAGATTTGGGACTTTGATTAACAAAACAAATAAACAAGAGACCCGATGTACTTTACAGCAACACCATCTCAGTTTATGCCCTTCACACCCTCCTATCTGATTAGATCCTTAGTCCTTAGCATTCCATGTCCTTTCTACCCAAATCCCACCTCAGCATTACCAAGGCAATATCCTAGAAATAATGGCACTGTTATTATACTACTACTATTATTATTATTATTATCACGGTGTAATATCTCGGTAGTGGATGACACTTTAGCTCATCTCACTTCATTAAACTGGAAGTCACCACCTTAATTCAAGGCAGACTCGCACAGTCTTGCAGAAATTTGTATTTCTTTGAAAAGTTAATCCAGTTCTGAGCTGGATTTACTGACAAGGATCCTTCTGATAATCTGTCGGGTGCTTGGCCATGGCTGGTAAGAGAGTCTATTTTTTCCCCTAGTTTTCTCCTTACTTATTTTAAAGCAGTGGGTGTCCTGCTCCAATCCACCAAGGACAATATGCCCTTGGTCAACATTTTTTTTCTCATATTATATCTACTTTTTGTTTGCTGAAAGGACAATTCTTTCTTCAAAGCATCTCCACAGCTGGTCACAGCTGGCTGCCTGTCAATCAGCCTCAGAGATCCCCCCCTTGCTTTGGGGAGATTTGTTCTCTACATACAGCATCCTCTCAACAGGTCTTTATCTGATAACATATGGGCCCTTCCAACCTGTAAGATTTCTGCTCAGTTTTTTTTTATTCCATTAATATCTCTGAAAAACAAATATGCAAAATGCTAAATGTTATATGTTAATAATGGAATTTATATTGCCTTCCTCATTGCATTGGCCACCAGAGAGCTGAGGGTAACCAAGGGAAGCTGATCTGAATACAGCCTGGGAGGATACAGTCATCTAAATCCTCCATATTTCCAACCTCTAATTTAGGGAAAATTCTGGCATTCTGTAGGATTTAGCAGTTTTGCCAGTTACAAAGCCAAGGGCTGGGGGAGGCCTCCAATGCTTTTTGTTAGCAACTACAATATGGGGTTGTTTGTATGATATTAGCATTTCATTATTAGGCCTGGACAGCAATGTGAAGTTATGTTCATTAAATCCCATAGGTTTCCTACTTGTATAGGGCAACAGAGATCCCACCTTCTAATGGGAACCCATTTCAGGGCAATCATAAATTCTCTGTAATTTAAAAAAAAAACAACAAAAAACCCTAATTACTGTGAAGGCAACAGTTGTGTGTAATAGAAATACAGTCAGGCATGCTGACCCATAGAGACTGTGAATTGTATCATAACAATAAACAGTAACATTATTTAAATGGGAGGCATATCTGGACACCCCTTTACATTACTTATAATATCACTTTTAGATAATCCTCTTTTTTCTATCAAGAAAAGATTAATTTTAGGTCTAAAGAATGTGTCTTTCTCCTTAAACATGTCAGATTCTATGGCAGAACTCAAGCTTAGGAAGAAGTCTTTCCCACTGAAGAACAACATTATGCGTACAGACCCAGGGATAGTTCTAGGACACAATTTGGGGATCTATAGGTTGATGTAGTTCTTATAGTTACTGGGGATCTTCTCCAAGAGAAACTTCTACAATCAGGTGAGTTTTGAAGTTGCCTCCAAATTGTAGACACAAAGATGGGCAAGAACTTTAGAGAAACTAGTAAAAGACAACATGACAGTAAGCCTCAGATTCCCACAATGCTTTGCAGGTCATGTGATTAACAGACCTGCTTTTGTAGTCTTGCTTGTTTAATGTCAAAAATGTTTTGCACAGAAAATCTTTAATAAACTTCTCTTTTATTGGTAGATTGTGTCTTATTGATTATGTTGAAAAGTAACAAGACAGTTACTGGTGTTTAAAGGAACAGTTCAGGGTAAAATAGACAGACTGTGCAAAATATAAAAATATTTCTAATATTAGTTAGGCAAAAATGGAATCTATAAAGGCTGGAGTGGGCAGATGTCTAACATAATGGCCAGAACACTACTTTCTCCTCTACAACTTTCTAAGCTGTTAGCAGTCAGTAACCAATCAGTGACTTGAGGGGGGCCATATGGGACATAACTGTTCAGTTAGTTCGCTTTTAAATCTGATGATGATATAGTCACTGACTAACTAAGGTTAGAGAACTGTAAAGCAAGAAGTAGAGTTTTGTCCATTATGTTAGACATCTCCCTGCTACAGCCTTTATAGATTACATTTTTACCAAACTATATTAGAAATATTTTTTATTTTACGCAGGCTATCAATTTTACCCAGTTTCATTTTTACACTGAACTGTTCCTTTTAATGCTTGCCAACTGCCTCATTAGGTTTAATGGAATGTTCTATCTGGAGTGAATATTTCAAGCGCTCCCCCGTTGTACTGTCCCCCTCATTGCTAACTGCCACGTCATTCCTCTTATCAAACATGCACAATGTGCACATTCTATAAATTCATTGTATAATGCCACTCTCTTCCTAATGCCAGCTTTGGTCTGTTTCAAGTAGGCAGTAATTGCTGCCTAGATACTCCTGGAGCTAAACCTCTGCTCTATAATCCTCTAGTATCTATTAATGCACTCTACATAAAACTGTGTCTATTAAAAGAATACAATCTCAAAATGTGAAACACTATGCATAAATGGAAGCCTAGAGCCCATTCTCTCTCTATATATATTACCTGAACCATGGACTTGGTAAATGAAGCTTATTCTAATAAGCAAGGTAAGGCTTTTTTATATGTATTACATTCAGTGTAAACCAACTTCCCAGATTTAGTAGATAAATGGACATTTTTATTCAGCAGAGTTACTTAGCTCATTGTGTTACTTGTTACATGTTACTGCTTGCTTAATCATGGGTACGCATGAATCACATTTTGTTATCATTTTTGCCAGTGAATCTAAGAGTAGCATCGAATAAATTGCCAATGCACAACACACATTGGGCCTGATTCACTAAAGGGCGATAAAACGTGCGCTATTTTTATTGTGCGCTAAAATTTTTACCGCGGCTTAATTTTGGCGATTTTTCGCACGATTCACTATAAGCATACTCGCGCTTTTTTACGCGCAATATTGCATGCGTTATTTAACTCGCGAAGACTATTTCAATGCGGTATTTGCTGGTACATGTGCTAAATTACGCCCGCGAATAGTCGCCGCATATGAATGGTAGCTTAGAAATAGTGTTTAAAAATTGTCGCCGCATATAAATGGTGAATATAAATATTAGCCACATATAAATGGTAGCATATAAATGGTAGCATATAAATAGTAGATGCTTATAAATAGTAGCCACTAGTGATGAGCAAATGTGTTCTGGTTTCTTTAGTGAAAAATTAGCAAATCTTTCGAAAGATCCACGAAACGGCAAAAATGTTGTGCGGGCAAAAAAATTGTTACTGTGACTATTATTTTTTGACGCTTGTATAAATTTTTGTATGTGTGGTGAATTTTTGCGTGGCAAATTTTTTCATGCGTTTTGCCATTGGCGGATTGTTTTGCAAAACGCATGAAAAAATCCGCCGCAAAAAAATTCAACGCACGTCCAAAAATTCGCTGCGAATCCATGCCTGGCGAAACATTTCATCACTTGTAGCCAAATATAAATAGTCGCGCAAATGAACGCACGCCATGTTAGCCATACACGCCAATACTTGCAGAAAATTACTGTATTAAAAATGAACATTTTGCTGCAAACTGGAGGCTGCGTCACTCTAGGGGAAACACAGACTTGAATAAATAACACTGTAAGTCCATATTTTATTGCAAAAAATCATTTACTGTACTTTTGTATAATTTTTCACCTGCCTGTAGTAGGTGTTAATTTTCGCATAGCCGAATGCGATATTTAGCGCGCAAAAGTTATAGTGAATCATGCGATCGTATTCTTTTCAGCGCGGAAATTAACGCATGCGGTAAAACTAGTGCGAGAAATAACCCATGCGAAAATGGCGATTTTTCGCACGTGATAATACTATGGTGAATCGTGTGCAAATTATTTTGCGTTTTTTAACGCAAAAAAGCGTGCGATCATTTTTATCGCACTTTAGTGAATCAGGCCCATTATCTTGTAATGCCAGTAGTTTCTCTAAAAAGAAAGCTAATTCTAAAATTATAACATCCTAACTCCAAAGTGGCATCAAGCCAACCCAACCTGTGCTACTAAGCAGTATGGGTAGTGGGCAGTGTCGGACTGGCCCACTGAAATACCAGGAAAACTCCCGGTGGGCACAGGTGTCAGTGGGCCCTTCTGCTCCTAACCATTTGGCCCCTTTCATGGTCATTTACTGTTTCGGTATGAAAAGAAAGAGGCTACATAGATGGAATGATGTAAAGAAAAGAGACTAGGAGAATAAAGAGTTTGAATGAGGATAGAAGTACAAATAATCTGGAGAGTGGGTCTGTGGCCTAAGCGTTACTGGTGGGCCCCTGGCGTCCCAGTCTCACACTGGTAGTGGACATAACAGAACCAGATAGAAAGGAACCATTGGTCTGGTAAATGATACCACAGACAGGCTTTCTTATCTTATCAGCTTTTTCTCCTGTTGGAATACAAGCCAAAATGCTAAATTTGGGTTCCGCCAACCCAGTAAGAAACATTTTCTGCATTCTAACCAGATGGACAAAGCACATACATAACCAGTTTAATTAATTCACTGACTGCACACAGAGCCTTTGTTTTGTTGCAAATATATATATATATATAAAATATTTATACATGTAAATAGATATGTTTTATATGTATATACTTTTACAATTCTCTGAAAACAAGCAGAACATATGCACAGAGTATGTAGTAATCTTTACTTTCTCCATCTTTCCTTCAATTTTAGAAGTCTCATATTGTGAGGTACCACCCATGATTGGTGTTGGTCAAGGGGAATGCTCTGCGGTCCACAGTTACATTATTAACTATAACCCCAATGACTTCTTCTCTGTTATACAAATATCTTTTGGTGAGCAACCTGAAACTGGACTGGCAATCTGGAAACCTTGCCCACCAGAGGTGCCACAGGTCAGTGCTTTATATTTAAAAACCAGGGTCTATGTTAAATCTCAATCCAGACATGCCAGTTGCTGACTAAACAGAGAGATGTAGGGTCCCTGTATGTACTACTTCTTAAATGCTTGCTTTTGTCTAGGCATTTCTCTAATTATACTCCCTATACTGGAGTTGTGTGTGACCTGATCGCCCCCAAGGAATGAGTCCCAGGAAGCAGTATAGAAACCCATCATCCCAGGTAATTCTTTCCCTTTAATATTATATGAAACACAATGTTCCGCATTTTCTATTTTGGACAAGTTTCCTACCAATTCAAGAACAGCTTCTCCCAGTTCTCTGCTCTCTTCTGTTTCAAGATAAACATTTGCAGGTGCGAGTGGCCCATCTCTGGTTTCATTTGGCAGGAAGCGCTTGGTTTTTCAGCCTGGGTCATTCAGGGGAAAGCTTAACACTGAGCCACAATAAAACACCTTATTAAGGTAATGTGCTAGTCATGGACACATTTTCCTTCTGTAATAAATGTTTCTGTTAGTGGGCCAGATCCATAGTTTGAATATTGTAGTTTACCTTCCAGTATATTTCAGTGTAAACATCAGTGCATATCAATGAAAAGGTATCCATTTTTCCGCTTCAGTTGCTCAAAGCAAGACATTATTGAGTTTTTCAGCTGAGTTAGGACTTGTTCTCTGTCACAGTGAGTGAATGGCAGCACAGTACTGAAAGCTGCAAATACAGGAACTTAAACTGCCATTAAGTCGAACCAATAATTACTGTTAGGTATTTCAACAACACTTCATAATAACACCCAGAGTGCAGCACCAGCTGGCCATAGGGGCAGGAGGTTAGGGTTCCTTCGCACCCTGCGCCCACTGGCACTCCCTAACCTGCACATCTGAATGGCCCTGAATTTTGGACCCATACAGCTGCATGGCTATAAAGGGAGGCAGACCCTGCAATTGCGAAGGGGCCAGTGCACAGGGGGTCTAGACTGCTGCACAGAAATCCCCCTTCCCAGCCAATTGAAAGTTTGTGTGCCTTCTGCATTAAGCAGGTGTGCAAAAATACAGGTGGGATGGGAGGACAGAGTTAATGTGTGCACAAGGCCCCTACAAAGATTTTGTGCAGGCAGGCCCAGTAATGGCTAGTTGTGCTACTCATTTCATATACAGGTATAGGACCCATTATCCAGAATGCTCGGGACCAAGGGCATTCCGGATAAGGGATCTTTCCGTAATTTGGATCTCAATACCTTAAGTCTACTAAAAAATCAATAAAACATTAATTAAACCCAATAGGAACCTTTTGCATCCAATAAGGATTATTTCTATCTTAGTTGGGATCAATTACAAGGTACTGTTTTATTTCTACATAGAAAAAGGAAATCAGTTTTAAAATTCTAAATTATTTGATTAAAATGGAGTCTATGGGAGACGGGCTTTCCGTAATTCGGAGCTTTCTGGATAACGGGTTTCCGGATAAGGGGTCCGATACCTGTATTGCACTTTGCACCCTACCCTGCACTTTGGTTGCATAGGGACCGACTCACACTATACAGTTTATATACTCAACATAAAGTTCACAATTCAAGGCTGATTTGTCATTAATTCAGTGGCCCCTCTTGACCCCCACCCCGTGGCACCCCCGCAGCGCCATTTCTGCACGTGTGCACACTCCTTCACATGCATGGGGGGGGGGGGAGTGCACAGGGGCTAGGTGGCCAGGTTGCCGAGGGTGCTCAGTGGGCTTTGCCCACCCCTGTTAAAAGATGACAACATAATCCAAGAGGGAGTTGCTGTGGACATGGATCATTACTGTTTGAAGGTCTGGGCTAATTACACAGTTTAGAACAGGGGTACCCAACCTTTCTTACTCGTGAGCCACAGTCAAATGTAAAAAGACTTGGAGAGCAACACAAGCATCATAAAAGTTCATGGCGGTGCCAAATAAGGGCTAAGATTGGCTATTAGGTAGCCTCTATGCACACTATCAGCTTACAGGGGGCTTTATTTGGTAGGAAATCTTGTTTTTATTCAACCAAAACTTGCCACCAATAGCGATGAGCGAATTTTTTTTTTTCGTAGTGAATTTCCACATTTTGCCATTGGCGAATTGTTTTGCAAAACCTTAGCGAAAATTCGCCGCGCTTAAAAAAATTTGTCCCGCGTCAAATTGGGTGTGGTCTCATCAAAAAAGGGCGCGGTCGCGTCAAAAAGATGCAGGCGACCAAAAAAATTGTGCAACAAATGTGCTTCGTGAATTTTTCACCTTTTCGCACATTTTCTTGTCGTTTTGCAAATTCCATGGCGAAGCGAAATGGGGCAGATTCACTCATCAAAAATGCAAATATATACACTCTCCCTAAAACAGAAAACGTGAAAATTCATAGTGACCAACCAGCATATAGCATTTGCAAACCTAATGCACCTAATGCTCCTAATGCACCTACGTCACTAGACTTGGAACAAATATTATTAATGCTCTGCATTATGTTTTATGGCAAAAGCATAGATTTTTCTTTTATTTTTCTCCATTTTTCCAATGCTTTCTTTTCACAGTTTGCTGGTGGCTTTCAATTCCAGTGTGCAGTCTATTGTTCTTATTTGGACTTTATTCTCAGCAAGCATAAGTATTCTATATATTAATTTTCAATGCAATAGCACAAAGTGAGATACATTAAAAGACAGGCAGCGTTTGCTGGGTCCATAGCAACCAATCAGCAGTTTTACTGGCCGAGTACAGCTACAATAATGAAACTGTTGCTATGTCTTCCTGGACTTGCTCAAACTTTTCAAATTATGTTGTTATTACCCCCCAAACCATTCCTGGCACATAACTAGAACAGGATATGTGTAAATGGAACATCCCAAACATAGGAAGTGAGAAATCCTTGACTCACCTCTTAGTAATCAGCATGAGAACGTTCTTAACAACAGGCAAATTCAGCATTAACCTTCCCCAAAAGCCAGCACGGGATTAAAATTCTAGTAGAGGTACTACATCAAATATTAGAACATTCATATCATAAAATCAATACATCAGAGGTTCAGTCTTAGCAGGTGTTAGCACTAAGGTAACATCTAGAAAGTGTTTTGCAGGTATGTAGGAGACTTATGCAGTGAAATTACCAAAATGTGTAAAATGCCCCTGTCTGTATTCCCACAAGAGACACTGCCCACCAACGCAGAGATATATTCCTGGACACTGCATTTTGTTTTTCAGTTCTCCAGGCAATGTGCCATAATTATGCTTGAACTTTCAATTATCCCAACAGGTCAGGTAACAATATTTTAAAAATGTCTCTGTAGTAGTATTGGCTGTTGGCCATCATGAGTCACCCCTAATAAGCACATTTTAATAAGAACCTTTTAGAGCATTAATGGCATTAATTCTGCATCAAACCCAGGCTTGGTTATATGTAATAATATATCATTGCAAAAATAGAAAAAAAATATCAAAATGGTTTAACTGGCTAAAGGAAATTTTAGGGGATTTTATGTAGGAAACTTTATGCATCCTGGGAACCAATTCATGAGTGAGGGGGTAATAACGTTAAGTAGGGTGCCACTAAGAACAGATAAGAATGTAGCCTCAAAAGGGGGTGGATCAAAATAGTAATTATTAAGCCTTTAAAAAATATATATTTGATAGGTATATTGATGATTATGAATTAGAGACGCAAAAGTTAAACCTCTATAAATATTTCAGATGCAGGTTATTAGAAGCCCAATTCCTCTGTACGAAAGGGTCTCTGCCTGGAGGACTTATTTATCTGAATCTGAAAAATAGACTGATAACTACATGGATAATGTATCACCATATTGATCTCACTGGAAAAAAAGCATAGCTCATGTTACATTAGGTATAATGCAATGCCTTTTCTCTGTATTTTCCATAATAAAAGTTAAGGGGCTTATTCATTTCCATGTGCTGGAGCTTTGTCTGATGTCAAATGTTGCCGTCAACAAGTGTGTCAAGGTGAGAGCATGGCTGCTGTGTCTTTGAGGGCAGTTCTTTTTAACCAGCACATCCATATTTGCATCCATATTTGTTAATGTCTGTAGAGAACTGAATAGATTGATGCATTAGTGAAGGCCCACAGAGACGCTTCATTAACCCAATTAAGCAGGTGGATTGAGAGGGCCTTTCTTATAATTTACACCTTACTAATGAAGTGTATGGCTCTTAATCTTTTCCAAACAAGATAGACTCATGGAACATTGGTGCAGGGAAGAGGGAAATTAATTAGGTGAAAAAACTGTGAGATTATAGCAAAGGGAATCCACCGCAGCAACTGTAACCTAGTAGGCTATTCATGTTATGTTACAATGCAAGGCTGACATGCAAACAAGCTACTGTGTTTTTTATTTCATTCATCTGTATAAATGATGCTGTTTTACCAGCATGGGGACTGATCCATGAAAGCCACACCTGCAGCACAAACTAAAGGTTAGATGTGTAATATATGTTGGAATAATGAGCCACAGAATGCTGTTTCTATCATGTGAGCAGGCTTTAAAATTAATTATTATTGTATCATAAAATACAATTACAAAAATACAGTTTGTATATAAACTACAAATTGCTTTAAATGTAAGAGCTGCTAACAGCATTCACGCATATACTTGTAATTGTTAAAGGAACATATCAGAAGTCCTCAGTAGTTAATTACTGCCTTTCTGAGCCTAAACAACTAGCAACTTCAGACTATCCCCCATAATAAAAGGCACTAAATATGCCCAGGAACAGTAACCCACAGCAACCAATAAGATGCTAGCTTTTTAAACAGGTGACCAGTAAATGCTTCTAGTTGATTGGTTTCTATGGGTTACTGTTCTTGGGCAAACTTAGTGCCTTTTATTACATAACCCCTATTACTTGCAGTATCAAGACAATTATGTAAATCATAGTTAAGGAGCCTTTACAGTATTAATTGTTATATACCTGAAATGGCCACAAATGACCCATCTATGCTCAGGTGTGGGCAGAAATCTTTTGTCTACTGCCCACTCTGAATTTATAGATGGAACAGATCAGATAAACCCACCAAGCTGCACCCACACATGACATTGGGTCTGGTAAATATGCATTTTTGCTGTTATATCAAAGCAGTAGTTCACCTTCAAATTAACTTTAAGTATGTTATACAATGAGCAACTTCTAGCAAATTTTCAATTGGTCTTTCATGTTTTTCATTTTTTATACTTTTCAAATTATTTGTCTTCTGCTTCCAACTTTTTCCATCTTTTAAATGGGAGTCACAGAACCTAGAAGCCACAAGACTATTGCTCTGTGAGACTACAATGTTATTGTTATTATCTTTATTGTTAATGCCCTCTCCTGTTCATATTCCAAAGTTTCACTCATTCCACTGTTTGACTGCTAGGGTAATTTGGACCCTAGCAACCAGCTGCTAAAATTCCAAACTGGAGAGCTGCAGAACAATACAATACAATGCAAAGATAATGTTATAACAGATTTTTTTTAAAAAAAAAAGGTTTAATTTGTGATGTCAGTATCTCTTTAATAGTTCAAAAACTACACATATCTCTCTCAACATCATACTTAAAGTCAAATTAAAGGTAAGCAACCCCTTTAAGGCATAACAAACGTTATGTGGTGTAGTATATCTTATGAATCTATACATTAAAACATCTATATTTATTTTTTTCATCAAATTGAGTTTGTTGGGGGTTTTATATGGATAGCAATAGAGGCCAAAAAACATGTGATTCATACATAAATTACTGCATTATGTTTGTGTCCAAAGGAGTGGGGATAATTTACTGGGGTGCATCCTGTTAAATGAAGCACAAATCTGTGATAGGGTGTCTGTCTTGTAATGTGTAGTGCTGTGCTATCAGCAACATCAAATATGGTGTGACCCTTAATAGTCAAAGTTAGGGGTCACATATGAAATCCCTAAATCCTTGCATGTAGCTCCTCATTGCTATAAAATGTGCCCTTGTGGTAACTGCTGCATTAATTTTTTTATGAAAGCTGAATAAACTGAATTGGCTCTTCTAAAAAAATAAATAAATATATATAAATGTGTATAATTCAGAATATATATATAGTTCAGTGGCATTGAAGAGGCCATTTTCCTAATCACTTTCAAGTGGTTCTATCTGAGTGTAGTTATTAAAATATGAGCAACTGCTCTTTAACTTACATTACTTTACACCCACACAATTTCTTTGGCCCCAGAGTTTTCTGCTGGAGAGAAAGTGACAAAAAGGAATTCAAAAAATTGAATTCTTGTATTATCTGCAGAAAGAACCATAGAAGAAGAAGAACCTATATTAGACCTATACTTATTAGGAATTCTCTTATACTCCTCTGCTGAAGGAACTTTTGAACCACTAGCCAATCGTATAGTCTGGTTAATGGATTCAAGCTATAAAATCCACTTTGTGAAGGCCCTTTACCATTCTATCCAGTTTTACTACTGAAATAATCTCCAGCAGTATATGTTTCTTTTGATGTGAAGACTACAGTATCTTCAACAAAATGCTGGGCCTGAGTACCTACAGTATAGAGCTTACAGTTATATAGACAAGGTTGCTGGAAGGGTGGACAGAGTGTTCCTTGTAAAGGTCAGTCCCACGTTTATAATTCAAGTAGCTTTACATCCATATTGACTTGTATAAGTTATTTTTGTCCAGAAGTTACCATTGAAATCTGAATATTGGGTTAAAATGAATTTCCAATTTCTTTTCTTTTCTATTATCTGTTGTAAAATCGGGTATCATGGGGAACCAAGCTAAACAGCACAAAACACAGGTTAAGGATACATTAAGTAATTTTGTTACACCTCTCTCTGTGCCCTAACTTCTCCTACCCAGATCTTCATCAATTTCCTGTGACTCCCTCTCAGCTTCATTAAAGGCCACTGCAGGCCTGAAAAGTCCCAACTGTTACAGATCTAAAAGTCCATGTTTGCCAGAGCTGAGCTGAAAGGTTTGGGCCCAGTTCTACATTCAGCATGGTGGGAATGCAAGGTAATCACATTACAGGTCTTTGTGCTTCACAGCACTTTACCTTCCAACCCCTGCTTTCCCCTTATCAATTCTTCATTCCAGTCTCCCTGTACTACCATTTAAAATTTACTAGTTAATTTTTTATGTAATTACTGGCCTTTAAAATGCACAAGACAGCACAGTAACAAATCAAGATAAAAAAAAAATTATATTTAGCCCTATTATAATATGTTCAAATTTTTTAACTATATAAAAACATATCCTCCATAGATGAACCTTCAGGAAAATATATAGAAATGCCTATGGGTCTTGTTTACTTATGACCTGGATATGTAAGAGCAGTAAGGTAAGAAAAACCATGGCTGTCGTGACCAACAAGATGCATACCTTAAAACGATATAACAAATCTGGAGAGAGCTACAAGGCGCAAGGCAGCCCTGCCATTAATGCCTGCCATAGGGCAATAGGGGTAAGGACAGGGCACTTTTTCACCCTGCATCCAACAATGTTCTCTAGCTTGTACATCTAAATGGCTCACAAGACAGGTGTGAGTTAAGCTGGCCATACACGTGGCGATCTCACGATGTTTCGTACGACCGTCGGTCGCACGAAACATCGTCAGATCCGCCACACACCATTCAGGGCTGAATCGGCAGGTAAGGAGGTAGAAACAATAGGATTTCTACCTCCTTCTGCCGATTCAGCTCTGAAGGGAGAATTTTGGTCAGGCGCCTTCTATGGCGCCCGATCAAAATTTTCTAACTTGGCCGATCGGCGAGCCGACCGATTTCAGCAGCTTCCTGCGATATCGGTCGGCTCGCTGACATGCCATACACGCACCGATTATCGTACGAAACGAGGTTTCGTACGATAATATCGGTGCGTGTATGGCCACCTTAAGGGATCAGAGAGAGGGTTCCTATATGCAAGTCTTTCTCACTAAATATAGCCACTGTTCCTCTGCCTTAGTGTTAACTTAGCGTTCTTATCATAATAACACTGCTAATTGATCCAATAAGGCCTATAACAGGCATCCTGCCTCCTGGGCCTTTTCAGTATCTTAAAAGACAACACCAGAAACTGACTGCTTTCACTTTCCACCGTGTTCAATGTCCTTTCTTCTAGTGTTAATAAGTGAAATGGTTGTCTTCAGTTATTAGATGCTCCCTTAGGTGTAACAAGAAACTGCAATAGCCTTCGTTTTAATTATTTCCTTAACATGGACTTTGCACAAATGGGCTCTTGCCCTCTGCCTCATTGGGAATGGGGTGCATTTAGCAAAACATTTTGCATATCAGACTCAGCCATTGAAACAGTAGAAAGAGAGAATTAGAATCCAGACTCAGTCACTGAAACACACAAGAGGAATTGGGAGACATATTTGTGTTGTTGCCATTCACCTAATTACTGACCTTGTTAAAGTAAGTGGCTCAATTTTAAAGGGATGATTTCTAGATCTGGGAAGGAGATAGATGGAGGTTTGAAACACAAAAGCTGTGTCTGTTTGATCCCATTCTACCAGCCTTATCCAAGAGTTTTGTGAAGAAGAGGATCAGGATTGCTGTCTAGTATCCATAATTAATCCTGGAGGCTGTGCGGATTTAGGAGAATTGTCACTGACTTCAAATTAAACAGTCACTATTAGCGTGTGAAACAGAAACCATATGTTTATGTATTATTTTAATGCTCTCTCAGTTTTGACACCAGCTTCTTTTTTAATGTGAAGTCATACTACAATTCACATACCAATTTTGCAGCATACACACGGCTGGGCTGGGGATAGGCAAAGATGCCCCCCTTCACTAAAATATACCATTTGTAAAATTACAGCTACAGTTACATTAGTAAGGAATACTGCCATGGGAATACATGCTTTCTTCAAAACACATTTATTAACAGAGCTTCTCCAGCAGAATCCTGCATTGAAATCCATTTTTCAAAAACAAGAACAAATTTTTTTTTATATTTAATTTTGAAATTTCACAAGGGGTTAGCCATGTTCTTCATTTCCCAGAGTGCTGAGCTGCAAGTTGAGATTGCAGCTGTGGGATAGCAGGTATAGTAGGGAGAGATGGTGCCTATAGTATCAGTGGGATAATAGCCTCTGGGAAGGGACTGGGGCTGTGGGATAGCAGGTATAGTAGGGAGAGATGGTGCCTATAGTAACAGTGGGATAATAGCCTCTGGGAAGGGACTGTGGCTGTGGGATAGCAGGTATAGTAGGGAGAGATGGTGCCTATAGTAACAGTGGGATAATAGCCTCTGGGAAGGGACTGGGGCTGTGGGATAGCAGGTATAGTAGGGAGAGATGGTGCCTATAGTAACAGTGGGATAATAGCCTCTGGGAAGGGACTGTGGCTGTGGGATAGCAGGTATAGTAGGGAGAGATGGTGCCTATAGTAACAGTGGGATAATAGCCTCTGGGAAGGGACTGTGGCTGTGGGATAGCAGGTATAGTAGGGAGAGATGGTGCCTATAGTAGAAGTGGGGGGATAATAGCCTCTGGGAAGGGACTGTGGCTGTGGGATAGCAGGTATAGTCGGGAGAGATGGTGCCTATAGTAGCAGTGGGATAATAGCCTCTGGGAAGGGACTGTGGCTGTGGGATAGCAGGTAAATTAGGGAGAGATGGTGCCTACAGTAGCAGTGGGGGGGATAATTGCCTCTGGGAAGGGACTGGGGCTGTGGGATAGTAGGTATAGTAGGGAGAGATGGTGCCTATAGTAGCAGTGGGATAATAGCCTCTGGGAAGGGACTGTGGCTGTGGGATAGCAGGTATAGTAGGGAGAGATGGTGCCTATAGTAGCAGTGGGGGGATAATAGCCTCTGGGAAGGGACTGTGGCTGTGGGATAGCAGGTATAGTAGGGAGAGATGGTGCCTATAGTAGCAGTGGGGGGATAATAGCCTCTGGGAAGGGACTGTGGCTGTGGGATAGCAGGTATAGTAGGGAGAGATGGTGCCTATAGTAGCAGTGGGGGGATAATAGCCTCTGGGAAGGGACTGTGGCTGTGGGATAGCAGGTATAGTAGGGAGAGATGGTGCCTATAGTAGCAGTGGGGGGATAATAGCCTCTGGGAAGCGACTGTGGCATAGCAGGTATAGTAGGGAGAGATGGTGCCTATAGTAGCAGTGGGGGGATAATATCCTCTGGGGAGGGACTGTGGCTGTGGGATAGCAGGTATAGTAGGGAGAGATGGTGCCTATAGTAGCAGTGGGGGGATAATAGCCTCTGGGAAGGGACTATGGCTGTGGGTTAGCAGGTATAGTAGGGAGAGATGGTGCCTATAGTAGCAGTGGGGGGATAATAGCCTCTGGGAAGGGACTCTGGCTGTGGGATAGCAGGTATAGTAGGGGGAGATGGTGCCTATAGTAGCAGTGGGGGGATAATATCCTCTGGGAAGGGACTGTGGCTGTGGGATAGCAGGTATAGTAGGGAGAGATGGTGCCTATAGTAGCAGTGGGGGGATAATAGCCTCTGGGAAGGGACTGTGGCTGTGGGATAGCAGGTATAATAGGGAGAGATGGTGCCTATAGTTGCATAAAATTGGGTATACCTTCCTCTCTTACTATGTAAGACTGAATAATATGGATGCTTGAGCTCATACATTTTCAGGTTATAGAAAATAATGTTTGCAGTACAGTATCTTCAACAAAATGCTGGGCCTGAGTACCTAAAGTATAGAGCTTACATTATATAGACAAGGTTGCTGGAAGGGTGGACAGAGTGTTCCTTGCAAAGGTCAGTGCCCCTAAATAATATGCATAATAAAGCTCATATATTTACAAGAAATTATAGAAAATAATGTTTGCAGGGTAGATCCCTTTTATTTTGTGTTCTATTTAGTTTTTTATGGAATAATAGCCTTGTGAGGCATAATGTTTTGCATTACTGGAAATATTACAAGAAGCATGTTGCTGTAAGTACATATAAGTGTCCACTGAAGACTGTACAGGGATATTTATACCATATTATACTTCCAGGTAGGTTTATCTGCAAGTGATTACTTCCAATGGTTTGTGTTGTTTCACTTACACAAATGGTATTTAAATGCCTTTTGGATCATCAGTCAAAGTCTGTTGTTTCTATAGTAAAAACAATAGGCTTCAGATTAGGGCTGCATATTATGAACCTAGGAGCTCAGCAGGGTCTTGGTTTTTGTACAAATCCTATCAAATCCTGGCATCGTTCTTTCTTTACTCCTGGTAATTAATCTTTTCATGAACACTGTCACATTTGGAAGCTTTGTGTTAGAAAATAACCTCAGCAATTAAAGTAACATAAAGATGACAAGTTTTAGCTTCAAACAGAAGTCCTAGCACCCACCTGATCAGCCATTTAGATATTAGCAAGTTCAGACTTCATATTGTGCATGCGTTTATTTGTCATTTTCTTGCCTGGTATAGTCCATTTAGAAGATCTCTGAAATCTGCTTTAAAATAATCACTTATAAATTGTGATTATTGACACAAGAAATATAAGCATTTCGGGTTAATGAGTCTTGTGAGTGCCGACATGGCTAATTTCTGACTGGTATTATTGATGGAAAGAGATCTAACTCATTTGGTTTGATTTGCAGGCCAATAGGAATTCTTATTCCAACACAGCAACAAGTGTTTATTTTATTGTTTAGTGTTTATTGGAATCATTGTCTAAATTGTGTCTAAATAGTGTTAGCTTAAAAAGAAAATATGCCTCCCTGACATGAGCTCATTCAATTGGGTTTGTGTAAATAAGATGCATAAACCCATCTGAACTTCCAAAAGTAAATATAAATGTAGATCTGTGATTGCACAGATTGAAAGAAAACCATGATAGTCTCTCTCTGACTCCTAAGAATGATTTCCCACTCCCTCCCTGTGTCAGGAAACCCCCCTCACCTTGTTCTATTGTGAAGTGAGGGATTCTGGTGTTTGAAGTCGCACTGCTTTGTATGGTGGGCGGTGAGATTCAGATTCTGTGGGAAGCAGAGGGACTTTAAATCCCAGAATCAATGGGTTCATATATATTTAGCAAGAAGTAAACAAAAGTTTTTTTTATATTTTTTTTTAATTTTGCATATTAAAACAAACATACATGAACACACAGAAAAAGATAGAAAGGAAAGAAATAGAACTAAGCCAGAGTATCAGATTATAGTATCCTACATTAAAAAAGGCTATAAAGCTAGCCAAGTGGCCTCAAACTTCTTAGGGCAACCTCTTGCCAGAACAATCCATACCTGACTCCCAGGTCTGTAGGGAAGAAGGACCTTGACTTTGATGGTATAATACAGTAACTGCAGGTGGCACAACCCTATGTCCAAGTTGTAAGGCAACTGTTAATCCTAATACACGGAGGTCGGGAGAGCAAATATTTAGGAGAGGCAGTCTCATAAAATTGTACCCCAAAACCTCTGAATTACCTGAACAGGACCAGAAAACATGAAAAGGGACCCAATCTTACATTGCTATACATTTTTTTCCGGTGATATGGAGTTAATTATGCCATATCGGAAACTTTATTTGAATATATATGTCTCAGATAGAAATGGATAACTTTGGAAATTCTTGTTTCCTCCAATGGGCTGGGGTCTATTGCGGATAGTATAAAACCAGGACTTGGTATGACAAGGTCATGTCTGTGTAGAACATAATATAATCTTTTAAATAGAGATATCTGTCACTGGTGCTTGTTGAGAATGTATTTGTTTGAAAAGGAAAGTCTCCATTTTCATATAATAATATCTAATTTTTGTCAATTCTTTGGAGCCCGACCCTTCCTGTGGTTCCATTCTGTGCAGATGGCAGTATGTGAGATCTATAATCTCAGCACCCACTGCATACAGAATATTCATAAAAAGGTACCTGTAATGTGGCAAAAGCAATGGGCCATCAACAAAAGTTCTTGCTTCTTGCTTTTTTTATGGGCTGGAAAAGGAAATCCACATTAAAGGGATGGTTCACCTTTAAGATAACTTTTGCTGTGTTATAGAATGTACTATTCATAGCAACTTTGCAATTGTTCTTATTATTTATTTTTTATAGTTATTGATTTATTTGCCTTCGTTGTCTACATCTTTCCAGCTTTCAAATGTGCGTCACTGATTCCGGCAGCCAAAAAACTTTTGCTTTTTGAGGCTACAATTTTATTTTTATTGTTACTTTTTATTCCCTATCTTTCTATTTAGTCCCTCCTCTATTCATATTCCATTTACTCATTCACACCACTGCCTGGTTGCTAAGGTAAATAAGACCCTAGCAACCAGATAGCCACTGAAATTCCAAACTGGAGAGCTGCTAAACAAATAAATAACTGAAAAACTACAAAAAAAAAAAAAAAAATGAAAACCGACTGCAAATTGTCTCACAATATTCATGTCTACATCATATAAAAAGTTGATTTCAAGGTGAACAACCCCTTTAACATATCCAGCACAAAACAGCGTTCTGATCCAAATGAGTAGGAGCCCACCCCAGTAGGGAAACTGATGAGCTGTCGGAGTTCGCCGCAATCTAATTCCAAAATGTTGGCCATTGAGTCAATCTGGGATATATTTGGTGGCAGCTGGTGACCTAGAATGGCAGACTCCATATACAGAAACTTGCTGATAAGGGCGACCATGGATCCGACTGCTGAACAGCTGCTCATTTACGGCAGCACAACTACCCAGCTATTTTGAGTTACATTTTCGCTTGCTTAAAGGCTCTATAAGGGAGATGCTCTCACCAACAAACATGGGAAGGTCACAGATATAAGTGTTTTTACTTTATCCCTGGAGGTAAGCAGGATGTTTCCATTTGTTTGCTTGGTGCAAAGCCTCTGGGCTGACAAGTCTAGGGAGCATTTGTGGTTTTGGCCAAGTGATATGCAATTTTAGGCAGTACACCTCGCATAGGGCTAAGCAGAATTACAGAAGAACAACAATAATACACAGTTTTTGTATTTTAAAGCAATAAACCAGCTGTGGAAGGTAACTGGGAAGACCCAGGAGATGCCATGTAATAGTGGTTTCACCCAAAGAAAGACAAACTCTTCCACCATTTCTGAAACATTATCGCTTCCTATTGGAAAGTTACCCCAAACCTCCTTTAGCAGTTTGCAAGGTGCAATTTTAAGGTGCAATCACCATGTTTTTTCCCACAATGCACCATTTTCCAGAATTCAAGCATCATTGCAGATGTTCTCTTGATGCACTTACAGCAGTTGTTTCCGATTTGCCAAAATGAATGGAATTGCGTGCTTTGTCACAAATTGGGGCCAGATGCATTGTTTCTGGTGTTCAGTGTGACATGTGCGCAAGATGGCCACAACTATAGGGAGGCGCAAGGAAAACATTTTATTGCCTCTGATGGCCCATAACAGCGTCTTTACCATTAGACCTAATTTTTATTTATTTTAAACATGGCGTTTCATATTTAGACAGACAGATGATGATAGATGATAGATAGATAGATAACTTTAGATGTCAGATTAAATAGACAAGCAAATAGATAAATAGTCGATAGATAGATAGAAAGATAGATAGATAATTCGAGAGATGATAGATAGATAGATAGATAGATAGATAGATAGATACATAAATAGATAGATACATACATACATACATACATAATACATGATAGATAGATACCTTTAGATGCCATAATAAATAGACACACAAATAGAGAGACAGATAATAGATTGATAGATAGATAGATAGATAGATACCTTTAGACACCATAATAAATAGACACACAAATAGAGAGACAGATAATAGATTGATAGATAGATGATAGATAGATAGATAGATAGATAGATAGATAGATAGATAGATAAATAGATAGTAGATGATAGATAGATGATAGATAGATAGATAGATAGATGATAGATAGATAGATAGATAGATAATTAGAGAGATAGATAGATTTCTTTACATACCAGAATAAATAGACACTTAAGATATTTTATACCATCCAATATTACCTCTGTATTAATAAATGTCCAGCCCCTGCTGATAAATAGCATCTCTGCTGAGTAGGATATGTTATTTATCACAAGGCACTATATATATTTATACAGTATGTGTGTGTGTGTGTGTGTATGATGACAAAAATGAATGCACATGACATACAAAACTATATATTTATGTGTTAAATAAATTAAAAAAAATAACAACAACAATAATAACGTTAAGAATAATATCATAATACTAATATATTTTAAAAAGTGTATATTTTTAGATTATTTTGGTAGTTCCACCTGTTCTACTGTTATAGTTCACTATATGTTATTATTTAAAAAAAAAAAGTTTAACAGATTGCATGACTGTTGCACAACAAATGTCTACAAGTGTGTCACTAATTTAATTTTAATTTTATTGTGTGGGGTTGTGTTGGATGCTCCAGCTGTCATGCAGTCATCATCTGTCAGAGAACTATCACTAAGCCATGCTGGGCTAAGACAGGATTATAAATGATGAACTGACATGTGCTCTAAATCTTCTTATTTGCCCGGCCTGTAAGGTACAACCTGCAAAAATGCAATTGGCATACTCCTAGCGCACTGCCCGGCTATTGACTCCAAGCACCTCTTGCTATTGGTCACTTAGGCAGATCGGCGTGTGTAATGCCTGGCACCTGCTGATCCTTGCACGTGCCCGACCTACGACCTTCTGGCTTTCCCTCTTGTCGGTAAGGCGCAATGTAGGCCATGTCACATTAGCGGCACGTGCATCATTTAGGGCATATGGATGACTTGCTCTATGCAAAACAGAGTAAGTGAAGCCAAGCAGACCCAGCACTGCTATTACAACAGATGGGGGAAGCGTGGCATTTAATATTTAGACAGATGCCACCTCCTCAATCCACCTGCCTTGAACTTGGACATTGTACAGCATGAACCGTCATCTCAATAATTAGGCAACACAATGACTGCATTTATAAGAAGTATCCAGACAGAAGCATGTCTGACAGCGAGTTCGCCATTCACAATAATGCAAAGAACTCTGTACTGACTAGACACAACACTTTTACATTCTTTTTTAATACCAAAATTGTGCAAACAGATGGCAATAGCGTGTTTTTTTCTACTTTTGGTATTGAGTTTAGATTCTTTGAATCATCAAATCCAATGCTAAAATCTTTTTCTCTTTTAATTGAGAAAACTTTTAGGCAATACAGGTATTGGACCTGTTATCCAAAATACAGGTAAAGGACCCGTTATCCAGAATGCTCAGACCTGGGACTTTCCGGATAAGGAATCTTTCTGTAATTTGGATCACAATACCATAAGTCTACTAAAAATCAATTTAAATGTTAAATAAACCCAATGGGATCCAATAAGGATTCATTATATCTTAGTTGGGATCAAGTACAAAGTACTGTTTTATTATTACAGAGAAAAAGGAATCATTTGAAAAAAATTTAACTATTAGCTTGGGGTCTATAGGAGATAACCTTTCTGTAATTTGGAGCTTTCTGGATAATGGGTCTTTCTGTAGTTTGGATCTTGATACCTAATGTCTACTAAAAAACTATATAAACATTAAATAAACCCAATAGGATTGTTTTGCCTCCAATAAGAATTCATCATATTTTAATCAAGATCAAGTAGAAGGTATAGGTATTGTGCATGTTATCCAGAATACTTGGGAACTTGGGTTTTCCAAATAAGGGGTCTTAAGTAATTTAAATGTCCATACCATTGGTCTACTAAAAAATAATTTAAACATTAAATAAACCCAATAGAATTAGTTTGCCTCCAATAAGGATTAATTATATCTTAGCTGGGATCAAATACATGGTACTGTTTTATTATTACAGAGAAAAAGGAAACCATTAAAAAAAATGTAATTATTTGATTAAAATGGATTCCATGGGAGATGGCTTTCCCATAATTCTTAGCTTTTTGGATAATAGGTTTCTAGATAACAGATCCAATACATGTAGTTCAATCATATCCATCACTGGTATCCATCAGTTTGAGTCTCCGTGTAAAAACACAAACGAGTATAAGAATGCTACTCAGACTGTTCTTAAATCTCTAAAAGCCCAGAACCTGCGTTCTTATGGAATGTTGTAAACCATCTGCAAACCTATTAAAATAAGGGCTTTGGGGTTTCCAGTGCCATTTATTTTCTAGGTGTCAATTCTCCGTCTCTGTGGGTTTGTGAAATCACATAAAGATGAAGTCATTGAACTGTTTAGTATTTTGGCAACCTCACCATAGTGGATTGGCTGCCAAAAGTTTTGAAAAATGCTTAGCCAATTGACCCAAGATTCTTGTCTTTGTAAACGTAGGCTTTGTAGACATCGCTGCTGCCATTTTGCTTCTAAAGACAAGAAAGGGCTGAATTTAGGGATTAAATGAGGACACAAGTCCTGACATAGTACTTCTCTTTTCAAGACTTGCTCATTTGTTTTTGTTAATAATTATGTTGTGCATTAAAATGTGGATAAAAGGCATATGGGACGAGAAAAGGCTTGATGGTGGGGGGGGTCCACAGCTAATTGAACAGCCCAGGACTCGTGAGGTTAATTACAGATATTACGGCTGCTGTTCACCAGCTCCTTGCCCTCAAGAAGCCTCTGGATTCCAAATGACCTGGCATCAACAATAAGACCCTCTTTAGCCTATTAGCTAATTGATATATGTGAGTGTTCAGAAGGATTCTAATTAAATCATTGAATCTCGCAATTGCTGGTCCATTGGGTGACTCAAAAACGGGCGACTACCCCAAGCCATGGAACTCACCAGAGATCTTGCCGAGATTAGCTTCATATTTTATTTCAAAGCTAAAGGGAGCTGCTCACAATGCTGCCAGAGCTACACTCGCCTCCTACGTTTATATTTTGACATAAATGGTCTTGGTGTAGTCATTTAAAATTGCAATTATGTACTTGTGTTGATCTGAGCGCTTTATTATTGTACCCAGCGTTAATCACATTTATTTTTGCTCATTTCTACTTCAACATGCAGTAGAACTTTGCTTTTTTAGATTTATATTAATTTATGAGTTAGATAAAATCTAAAAAATATATATATAATTTTCTGATACCAACTCTCATAGTAACTTTTTAATATATTATTTTGGCCATATAAATCCAGTTTGTGAGGCACTGGAGGGAGGGAGATTACAGGGTCAGTGTCTTTACTTACTAACACCTCCACCACACCCCTTTACTGCAATGGGAATCCAAGTAACTTTTTTCACACCTAGGGGTAATTTCTGCTACTTATTCTATATTAGTAGGTACAGTCAAAGCAGGCCCCACCAAAACATGAATAGAGACATTAAGCATAAACAAAAACAGCTCCACTCTTGTAGGCAGTAATGAATATTATATGGTGCTGTTTTCAATTTGGGCAAAAAATTACAATTAATAATGATACCATTATCTTAAAAAAATGGAGACTTTATTGGAGCACCCTATAGATCTGCTATGGTCTCTGTCAGTGTTTCAACTGAGAGGTGGGTGTGTTCCAAAGGACAGAAGCACAGTAAGTGGGGAATAGCCAATCACAGCCTTGCATTCTCATAAGCAAAACCATGTTTCAGTTCCCCATCAGGTCCACTTAGCTGTTGGTTCCTATACTACAGTACAGTGGGCTGAGTTCTGCCGGCCCCCCTGCACAGCCTGGGAAAAGGGGGCAGCAGGAAATGTTACAGATGGGCGGGACTAGTAGGGTTTTTGGGAAGTTTTCAATTGATGAGCCTGAAAAGCAAGTTTTTTTAAGTAAAATGCACAGGCACATTCGTGATTTTCACACGTCTCCTTGAAGAAGATGCTTCCTCTCTTACTTTTCAATGTTGGCAGATATACAAGATATACAAGTGTGCCAATGTTACTTATGTGTTCTTGTGTGTCTTAAATATGACTCCATTGTTGAGATGAGATGCAGTACATTCATAGACTGTGCTGGGCACTTTGCCCTCTGTACATACCTGCTCAGACATGGGTGATGGAATATTTTTTTATTCAGGGCTTTACTTGATCAGGATTATTATGATGCATCTGGGGAATCAACCATTTTTGTTGCTTAACCAGCTTTGCCACCTTGGAATTCTAATTATGCCTCTCCTGTTTCAAGGCACCAGATCAGGATGATACTGGGAGTCAGGATTACTTTATATGCTTCAGTAGAACTATTTTAATTGGTCAGTCACCAGCAAGAAACAACTTGGGCAAAGGCATTAGTCAACCAAAATACATGTCAGGCTATGCTTCCTCTATCCTTAAACTGGCATAAGGGGTCATTTTCGTAGATCCCTGGCATAAGGTGCCCACTTGTTTGTCTAAATGATGTGCAAGTTAGGAAGTCAGGGAAAGGGGGGGGTTGTCTAAGTGTCTCCCTCAACCCTCATGAATACAGTGCTGTAGAATGCAGGCAGCACTGGATTCACGAGTGGGATTCAAAACAAACAGAGTTGCAAGAGTATAATGGAAAGCGCAAATTACATGGTGGATTGCACTTTTTGTTGCACTTTGCACCCTGCCTTTCTGCTTTTAATAAGTTACCCCTATAATGTTCTGCTCACCTTATATTGCAAACAGGCCTTGAGCTTTGGATCTGTAGACGCAGAGAAAAATCAGACTTGGATAATGTGTCCATCTCCATTTCCCCCAGTCAGCAACACCATAGATGTCAATGCACATTTTTTAATTCAGATTGAATCTTTGTGAGAGATCAAATCATGATACGCAGAATTCATTTTTCTGTACAATCTCTTCTACTTATAAGTTTTCAGTGCTGCTCTTCCCACATTCTAGCAGTGCCACTCTACTCATATTCTGATGTTCTATTCATATTCTATGGGTGCTGTTCTTCTCACATTCTACTAGTGCTGTCCTACTCACAGTCTATCCGTGCTGTACTACTCAAGTTCTAACATTAGAACAGTATTTCTCTACTTATATTACAATAGATCTGTTCTATTCATATTTTAACACTGGTACTCTATTATATTCTAATTAAGCTGTTCCGCTCACATTGTGATGGTATTTCCCTTGATTAGCTAGTGGGGATTCTGGCAAATGCCAGAGGGATGGCTGTAAGTCATTTTTTATTGGGCCTGTTCCACTCATATTCTAACAGTGCTGGGTAATCTCATTCTAATGGCCCTGTTCCACTCATATTCTAAGAGTGCTGGGTAATCTCATTCTAATGGCCCTGTTCCACTCATATTCTAACAGTGCTGGGTAATCTCATTCTAATGGCCCTGTTCCACTCATATTCTAAGAGTGCTGGGTAATCTCATTCTAATGGCCCTGTTCCACTCATATTCTAAGAGTGCTGGGTAATCTCATGGCCCTGTTCCACTCATATTCTAAGAGTGCTGGGTAATCTCATTCTAATGGCCCTGTTCCACTCATATTCTAACAGTGCTGGGTAATCTCATTCTAATGGCCCTGTTCCACTCATATTATAAGTTTAAACATACATGAATACAGTATTATTCTACTCCTATTCTAACTGTGTTGTTTAAGTCTTTATCTAACTGTGCTGTTCTACTCGTGTACTGTATGTATGTACTCATATTTTAGCAGTGCTAAAAGTAGTATTGCAGTATCACATCCTACCAGCGCTGCTCTACTAACATTCTACTCAGATGCTAACAGCATTGCTTCACTCATTCTAAGAAAGCCTATCAAACCTGCCAGATGGCCTACTATATTTTACACACCATTGCAGCTTCACTGAAATACTTACACACCCTAAACTAAAAAATTGTGCTCACCCTAAGCCAGTCACATTCTGTTCATCACATCAATAAGTCTCTACCGCACTCTTGCTAATCTCATTGTACTAATGATATTCTGTCTTTTACTTTACTCTACACTCTAACTAAACTTTTCTACTATGTGGTCACATACAAACCACACTGTTCTACTAAGACACCAATAAACTCCTAGCTCTCAATCAACATCAACACCAATCAACATCAAGCTCTGAACCATATCCACCCACAATGGAAAAAACAGTTGTATTCATATACCCATCATGGCCACACTACACACACTCTACCTTCTATATAAACCACTTTCTAATCAGTCTGCTTTACTCAGTTCTCACCTCCCAATAGAAAGACATTTTTATTTTACATTTTCCCATACTTTACATATAGCTTCCCAGGGATACAGCAAACAGCTAATAGGTGTGTCAATGTGCCTTTAAGATTTTCAGGCTGTGTATATGTTACAAGCATTCCTAATTGTCCTACAAGCATTCCTAACTGTCTTTCTCAAATGAAATTGGAGGGGGGGTTGAACTTATTCTGGAAAGTTGAATTTCTGACACTTCAATGAACAAAGTTCTATTCAAGAAAAACTAACAGAACAATTAAGTTCCCTTTAAGAGAGCTGGTTAGAAAAGAACAGTGATAGCTTTTTGTGAGTCCCCAACCCCATTTGCCATGAGTACTATTGTCTCTGGCCTGAGCCACTTAAAAGCTATAGTATGGTGTTTTTTCCAGATCACTGATTTTGACTGAAGGGCGGGCTGTCTTTTCCATCTGTCAGAGTGCAAAGCAAGTGAGGCTTAAAAAGGAGCAAATTAGCACCTCTTTTTGCTTGTGTTTTAATGAACTTCTCTTACTGCACAAATAAAATGTAAGAGACAAACGGCATTAATATAACTGGTTACTAAAAATTTAGCTGAAAAAAACAAATACATGTGAAACATATCTATTTCAGATAGGATCTTCTGCTAGAACGTTGTTTAATGGGGGGACAACAAAAACGATCAATTAAAAGTTAAGTTAGAGGTTCAGTTATTAAAGATATGCATGAATTTAAAGGCAAGTTTTTCAGTTATTTCATGCAGTTTGGTAATTTGGTCCAATCATCAACATACTGGACCTACATGCAATTTATTTACACACATGAATGGTCAGATTTACCAATCCGGTTGTTTAGCAGTTGGGATAAAACACTACTCAGAAACCAAAGTAAATGCCTTGAAGCTGAAGATCTTGATCATGTACTGATGGGGTCATTGATTGACCTTATTTATAGTCTAAAGGTGGCCATAAAGTGAATGGCGGACCCACTGTCAGAATATTGTCCAGTGCAGCCATCCACATATAGCCATATAGAATCAGTGGGTCTGTTTAGAGCAATGGCATAAATAAGAGAATCTGAGCAGAAGATGAAAAAAGCTGTGGCTCCTCTAACTTGTGGTTTTGCTGATGTCCCATAAACACGCAGAATGCCTAGAAACTGTTACCAAGTGTCCAGTCATACTACTATTAGATATAAATCATGCTAAATGCTATATTGTCCTATTTTTAAATAAGAAAAGGCTAATGGGACTTGTCCTTGGCTGGGGCCCATGGGGAGATTCTATGGTTCACTTGCAGGCCAGTCCACAGTGGAAATAGGTCAGATACAGTATATCATTCTGGAAGGACAATATGTGATGATATCTGAAAATCTCACATAAGAAAAAAATACATTTGAACCTGAATATCTATATACAGTCATATGTACTATACTATATATATATATTAAAAATAATATTAATGATCATTTCAAACAACCCAGATATACAACACTGGTTCAATTTTTTTTTTTAAAGGAAAACAATGCATTATGTGTGTTTATTATTCTTACTTGTCCCATTTTTTCTGAATTCATTAACTTAACTAATGCATAGAATACAATACAACAGAATGGGTGCTCCTTATATAAATTAATTGATGTGTGGGGCAGCTGGACTCTAGAGGAGAAACAAGGTCAGATGAAACAATATACTATATGTCTTTTGTTTTTTATGTATAAAAACAAATACATGTAAAAAGCACCCAACAGGGTATTTTCTCTGCTGATCTTCACTCTCTGCTAGCTCTCATTTAAAGTGGCCATACATGCACCGATAATATCGTATGAAACCTCGTTTTGTATGATATTCGGTGCGTGCATGGCAAGTCGGTGAGTCGACCGATATCGCAGGAAGCTGATAGGGCAGGTTAAAAGATTTTGATCGGGAGCCATAGAAGGCGCCTGAGCAAAATCTGCCGTCAGGGCTGAATCGACAGAAGGAGGTAGAAATCCTATTGTTTCTACCTCCTTATCTGCCGTTTCAGTCCTGAACGGTTAGTGGCAGATTGTACGATCTAAGATCTAAAATCGCCACGTGTGTGGCCACCTTTAGCCACTTGTTCCCACTGATTTGTAATGATTCTATGTGTTTTTACCTGTATGTTTATCTAGAGTTGGATTGTACTAAGGTCCTATCCTAGATTAACTTCTTGGTTTCCTCTCCACTAGTGCTTCCCATAGCCAGCCTATGCTTCTAACACTCTTAATACCACCAAGCTTGTATTTTCTTGCTTACACCCCTTTCTTTAACCAATTCTATCTATTGTATCTACCAATATCTTTGTCAGAAAAAATAACATAATGATAAATCTGTGACAGCTGTAACACATTTGTACTAAGAACATCATTATCTTATAGCTATGACTATTTAAAGCATATTAAGCTTACTGCTGTTCTACTGTTTTCAAGAAACTCTTGTATTAGAAAGTCTGTTGAAAAATAGCCTTAAATAAGGCTAAAATTAAATTGGTTAAGACTCTGGAGTATTTTCAATCAAATAATTTATTTGGTGATTATTCTACTGTATATAAGAACCTTTGAGTTGAAATTAATAGATAACATTCACATATAAAGTATCACCTCATTATCTTCTTAACATTTTCAGTTCCACGAGGCTCGCAGATGCTGCGCAGAAGGTAGCAGAGTGCTTGGCACTGCAGAAGTTGAGCAAGTTCATTTCCCAGCATTCAAGATACCCAGCTACAGCAAAACAATGGCCATATTGTGAATGGACAAAAGACTGCTTCCGTGAATGTTATCTACTGACATTAAGTAGAAAGAGTCTTTGGCACACACTACTTTGTAAAAAAGCAAATTGAACAACTTGTGATACGTGTATAACACTCATCCACTCGATGGGAAAGGAGCAAGGCATGCACCCAAGGAAGAACAGGGCAAGATCTAAATTGTATTTTAAAGAATAATTAACAGTTAAATGCTACCCAAAGAGAAGAAAGGGAATTCAACTGTAGCCACAATCTCATCAAACATGGTACTGTGAATAATGATGGTCATTCAGTGCTGGTTTCCCTAATGCCTTATTTATTGGAGATGCAGATGGCATGCAGTGGAATGTTAAAGGAAAACTATACCCCCAAACAATATAGGTCTCTATTAAATATATTGCATAAACAAGCTCATATGTAAACCCTGCTAAATAAGCCATTTTCATAAAAATATACTTTTTAGTATTATGTGCTATTGGGTACTCCTATATAGAAAATTGCCATTTTAAGAATTAAGGGCCCTAAATGGTGGGTCAAGGGAAAGGAGGTAAAAGGGCAATATTTACTGATATATATATATATATATATATATATATATATTCCAGTTTGGCAAGATTCTTTAATATGTCTATAAAACCTTACAGCAGCCCCACTGGCATTTGCCAGAATCAATAGACTTCCAGTCCCAGCCTGGTAGGGGGACTGCATAGTTTACCTGGCCAAACAAGTAGATAAACAACCTGCTTGTTTGGGCCAAAAGAAAAGCAGAAGGGTAGCTCAACCCCTACCATTCTAATATTCTACTTATATTCCTATATTCTACCAAACACAAGTGGGAGGTACCTTCACATTTTCTGTCTGGAAAGATTAGCTGTAGCCCCATGCAATCACATGATGGCTTGTCCAAATCACCTCATGGGTGGCCTTGATAATGGCTGAACAACTTGACCATATCACTGATCATGCATACCAAGCATGTGACATTGTGAGAAGTCAATTATGTGTAGGTCTTTGTCTATGGCAGCACATTGTCAGCAGATATTGTACAGTAGAATGTCACACGTCTCTGGATCCATCTACAATTAAACAATGCAAAAAATGAAATCTGTATTTTCTCTGCTTGTCATTTATTTCTAAGTTTATATTTGTTTTTTTAAATGTCAACACAATCATATATTAATATATGTAAAACATCTAAGATTCCCCTATTTTCACTCAAGGCATTTGCTAGAAAAAAAATACTGTAAATATACTGTAAGCCCCTCCTTCCCAGATGGGTTTCTAAATGACGGACAGCTTTACTGGAAGAAGATGCTGTGTATTTGGTTGAAATATTTCTTAGTATCTGGTTTCCATTATGTGCGATAGCGATTCAGCTCTCTTGAATAGTTTGTAACAAAGCAATAGTCAATCACTTGGCTAACATGAAACGGAGGGTCAGGTAATCCTCACAAAGGTCTAACTGAGATAACTGAGAGGAAATTAACTGTGTTTCTGTGCATTTTTTCCCTTCATTTCCAGGGGATATAAGCCACTTCAAGTAATAATGGCCAATGTCGACATAAGATATGTCATACACTTCATCTTTACTAGATGATCCTGACTATGACAACCATTATATATTTACATGCACATTGATATACTATAAATATGAGGATTTTACATCTATGATTTGACAGATATAACACTCACTTGTCTAAATGATTGCCTGCACCAACTTGTTTGTTCCAAAGAAAACAACATGGGGGAATAAGATGCAAAGTGCAAAAAAAGGTGCAAAATCCAATTTTTTTAATCCACAATGCACATAACCATTGTCAAGTGGTGACATTTCCAGGCATAAATCTTTCAGTTGCCTGACTGGAGCACCAGCCTGTGTATGGGGGGCACATAGCCACTATGTGGGCATCCCCTGACTGGTACTGCCAAGCTATCCCCATTCCCAGAAGAATAACTGATTTAAGATATGAAAGATATTTCAATATTCTATAAGTCAATGCTTTTGTTCCACGCTTCTTTCTTAAGACTGACAAACAAATTTAAGAAGACCAAACTGATGTCAATATAAACCAAGTTACAAGGATCAACTACATAACATGAACTTGCTTTTGTAGACAAGTAGTTAGACATTACTAGTATTGTCTAAACTAGTATTTTGGAAAAAATAACTACAGTATTCTTTGCTTGGGGTGGGATATATCAATAACCAGTCATTCCTAGTCAAATTGACAAGTTAACTGTATGCACATTCCTAGTTGGCCATGCAGTGCAGGTGATAATATTTCCTTAAACCATCAATAAACCTCCTCCGATTAGCTTGGTGCAACTGGTATTGGAGACACCTTTACTTACAATAACTGCATCTTGAATTTATAGAGTTAATAGAAGATAATTACCCGATGCATACTTCTTTAACTGCACATATTGTTTACATGGAACATGCTCCATTGTATAAAAGACTGTTTGCATTTTGACCAAACTTCCCATGTTGTTCCATGTGTTGCTTTATTTCTATTGTTCTGAAACTTACCAAGCTGCGACTACTTTTTTGACTGCATCTCTGCAGCTCTAAGTAGTGTTTTTCTTCAGTCTGCAAAAGGTTTATTGGCAAATTGAGGGAGTTATGGTGTGTACAAGAGGCAGATGCAAATTAAGGTCACAGAGGATGTGTGCCAGCATTGGGAATATCAGCCATGTAAAGATTAGTCCTTGGTGGAAGCAACATGTTTTTATTCAGCCACAAGCTGCCCAATGGCATTGCTCCTGCAACTGCAGACTACTCTATGGCCCACCCACTATGAGATACTGTATTTTGTGTAATGATGCCTTAAAGAATATTAGAAATTATGGTCCACCCAAGGCCAAAAATACAGTGCAGTAATTGGTGATTTCACAAATTGTATTTCCTCTGGAGACAGTTCCAAGCAGAGGTAATAAAGTGCATACATAGATCCTCATTCTGTGAATCAGAAGAAAAATGGTCCCAGATGGATTGGGCGGGGGCTTAGTTCCCGGGATTAAGATGAGACAGTGGGTAATTATTGAGTGGCGTTGCCTCGGCACTGATTAGTATCTGTAGGCTTGTTCCCTTCCTTCAGAGGAAAGCATTGATAAGGATAAACCATGCTGCTCTGTGTCCTTCATGTAGCACAAAACAACACATTTCAATCTAACAGGATCAAGTCTCCACTTTGATCGCAATCTCTTACCTAGATGTCTTTTCAAATTAATCACTCTTGTTTGTTTAGCTGCAGTCAGTTTGTACTTCCAAATTAATAAACGGAGCAGAAGCAACTGAATACATAATTACACTGTACAGTTTAATCTCTACATAATTATCATTTTGACCTTAGACTAAAGTCTAACTTATACCCCATCTGTGAAGGGAATAGTGCACTACAGCACACTAGCTACAGTTATCTAGAGCAGGTATTCCATTTCGTCTGTGTCTTTCTCACTGAATCATATTTATCTGAGTCATACCAGGGGCAAATGCACTCTTCTATTGATTTCTAAAGAGTCACATTGGCTGACTTTTATGGCCCTAACTTGTAAGAAGCAACTTGGTGCTATGGCTTCAGCCAAAATGGGAGGTAAGCAGGCAGGGAGATGGTTTTGCATATGAAAATATAGTACATGAGCACATAAATAGCATGTACCCTGCATTGTGTACTATAAGGGTCTGTCACACCCATTCTGACACCTGAAGAAGAATTCACTTTTCCTGTGGGAACAAAGGGAGTCCCATGAATGGGCTTGTGCTTGCTACTTAGGTGGCAGTACAGTAAAGAAGACAAGAATTGGCAATGAAAGGTCAATATATTGATTTTTACACCTGTTACTGAAATGAAGGAGGTTCTATCTTAATATTCAGAAAGGGTTTTTTACAGTGAAAGATATAGAAGTTGTGGAATTCTCCCCCTGAATCAGTCAGACTGGCTGATACATGAGATAACTTCAAGAACAGGTTGAAAGGCTTTTTAGAAAGTGAGGAAATACAGAGTTAAGGGAGAAAGCTCTTAGTACAAGTGGCCAAACCGAGAGGCTAAGTGGTCTGTGGTCAAACCGAGAGTCTTCAGAAAAGTTTTTTTGTCTTTCTCAGTATAAACTAGCAGTTAAGATACACGTAGCTATACACATAAAGATCTGCTCATGTGGCAAGGTCGCCAAATGAGCAGATCTTGCCACTGACATGCCAACCCAAGGTGATCACTTGACCCTGGACCAATGTTTGTATTACAATGAAAGGTGTAGGACCCACCGGAACGAGTACAGCATCAGAGTTGATGTGGTCCCCGATCCGACAGGAAAATCAAACCTGCCTGATCAAGATCTGGTCAGTTTTAGACAAGATATCAATCGAGGAGGCCTGTTGGGGGTCCCCATACATGGGCAGATAAGCTGCGGAATCGGTCTAAAAGACTTGAATCAGCAGCTTAAATCTGCCCATGTATGGCCATCTTTAGGCAGCTTTGCTCATTGAAGAACCACCGGTGCTTCATATAAACAATACCTTTGACTGCATCAAGCAATATCAGCCTGCTATTGGACAGGCAAAATTGGTACTCATGAAGTGCAGTGGTATCTTGTTCAATAACCTGCTTTCACTTCATAGGTTTTTATAACAAGGTACTTGAATAAATTCATATAGAATAAAGGTAATATAGAGATATTACCTTTGTTAATGTTCAAGAGCTAATTTACAAAGTCCCCAGGTATTTTCGTTAGATCCTTAGGTGGACCCTGGAATTGATTCAGATACCTTGTTACAAAGTCCTACATCTCTGAGGCTTTGCTGAGCACATATTCAATGATTCTTGGTCCCAAAAGTGCAGCCATTGTGCCCAGTTCCAACTCCCCCGTGTGGATGTTAGAACAGATAAGGAAGGAAATCTTCTAATGAGCTGTGCAGCCCTTAGCTGGATGGAAGGATTGGATTTAGTCCTTGGTCTCTAAGGAGAACCTCAGGAAAGATTTGTAAGTACAAATGTAACAAATCAGAAATGCTCAACAAACTTTATCAAGAAACAGACCCGATTGTTTTATACAATTGTTTGTGTATCTTATATAAAGAACCAAGTTTGTTTGCATGTATGTTTGCTTTTTATGATCTTGGACATGGGATCATGTTCTTATCCATGGAATGCCAACAGGGTTTTTTTTGCATTGGACCCCCATGTGCAATGGCCCTGCATGTGCCATATGTTATTTAATGTTACCGCAAATCATTCGGATACAGAATGCAAAACAATATACCCACCATTCTATCAGACCAATCAGATATTTTCTTCTTATCCCACACTTCCCATGTGCCACTCTATGATATAGTAAAACTACTGAGAAGTGTACGTAGCAAGAGACTAAACATGTACTCTATGGGAGCCACTCTGTTTACCCTCAATTACAGGCCTACTATCTGACCAATCAGATCTGTGCCAAAGACTTGGATTATCTCATGGTTCTGAAATGCATTATACCAGCCACTAATAACATGGAGTCCAAGCCTTACTGCCATTCTTTTTTTGTGTTTGGACAGCAAACAAAATCATATAGGTTCATTGCAGTTAAGTAATATTGGGCGAACCTGCACCAGAGCAAGTAACCCATGGCAACCAACCAAATATTTGCTTTCATTGTTTTCTTTGAAGCTGGCTGAACAACGCTAATCACTAACTGGTTGCCACGGGTTATTGCCCAGGTGCAGGTTTGCCCAGTATTAGTGAATGAGCCCCCAGCTATGACAGTGTTTTAACACTTGGCTAAGCCTTCTGCCAGATTCTGTTTTTAAACTTTTTGCCACAGGACATTGGGGTAATGCCTATGATTGAATCAGCACTCATGTGTATGAAGAACCTACACCACAGGCAGGCATTCCAGGCAAGGCCAAGTGTTAGGCAAGACAGGCTGAACCTACTATGCATAGCGCTGCTGTACCATTTATCATGTACAACACCCCTGTGGAAGTAACGTTTTGTTCCCATGTGCTTTCTACCACACAATAATGCATTTGTCTAGAGTTTAAATTCTACTTTAAAGGTTTGTTTAAACTTCTCCATCAACAGTAAGAATTCCTGTAAAGCTTTAATTACTCCTTTGAGATACTTTTTACACTGTGAATTCAAGGGTTAACAGAGAAAACATTGTTTTACAGCTGCCTGTCTCGCTAATTATTATTTCGCCTGCAGCATGTGAATTTCTTTCCTATAGAAGGCCTGTAACCACATTCTTCTCGGGGGCTGCAGTATCCAATGGAATCACTAATAATTAGCATGTCACAGTGGTGTATTACTTGAGAAGTGTGATCAAATAATGTGAAGTGCCTGTGAGAAAGGTGCTGAAGTGCATACAAGGTGAACAGTGACTTTGGAAACAGGAACCAGGGATCAAGTGAGCGGAGGAACTTTCTGTAGGGAAAGCGGGAGGAGCAGGAGGGGAAACACAAGGGGCTATTGTCTTTCTTTGTTTATTGCATGTTTATTATACGCTTCATGGGAGAAAGTGCTTGTGCTCTCTGCTTTGTAATTCTATTTCAAAGGTCTAGATTTATCAAGTGAGAAAGAAATCTCTTCATTCTTAGGGTACAGAACACCATTTCAGAGGAAGAATGCCTTAAACTAACATACATAAAGGGGAAGAATGCATTAAAATAACATATATAAAATATCTCTGCAAAAATCTATGTAAATGTTCATGGTGCGTGGGTGAATTGTTTAACTGTCTGTTCTTTACCAGCCTTGCTTTTAAACCTCCATGTGACTGCTAAGGTTACTGACCCTATTAACTAAATGGTGCCTTACTATACAGTTCCAGGAGCAGCTTCCTAGGGAGATCAGTGGTACCTACAAAACAGCAGATACCATTATATATCACAGGAGATGAGGATATGTCTAATATCTTTCCTAACATAAGCACAAGTGGCTTCCTTTTCTATATATTAAATATAGCGCTCTACTATATGTAATTCTAATAAGGCAAGTTAAAAAGAAAGTAGAAACAGTTTTGTCAATAACCCCCTTCCCAAAGCAGTGATAGTAAATTATGTTATTCAACTGCCCAGTAGTATTTGTGCCACTACCAGACAATAAAACTGTTCCCTACAGGTAATTGAATTGCAAAATTGAATGGGGAACTATAGACACCCCCCAAAAGAGAAATCCTGTGAAGATCTTTATATTTAATTCTTTATTTTTACTTCCCAGTGCCCTTAAGTTACTTCAGTCATCCTCTTCCTTTAACTAGTTTGTGGATACCTGCAGACCAATATCTGACCCCTCAGCTAAATGTCCTCTGCAGCAGCTTCCCCCTTCCCCCTAATAATGTAGTGTTCACTTTACACATTGAAAAGAAGCAGAGCAACGCAGTGGTGTTGACAGATGCCATTTTGCACAGCTAATACTTCTCTAACAAGTTATTGTAATAATTTAGCTTGTAGATCAAGTCTGGCCTGGATGGACTTCAACTTCCCATGCTCAGTGTTGGTTCATATATGCTGCCCTGCTAAACCCAACCGATATCCATTTACTATGGATATCAGCCATTTCAGGAGTTGGTCATGTTAGAAAATTTCATCTGCCAAAGCAACATATCACTGTGTTCATCACGCATCCAGTACATGAGGAAGTAAATAGGATCTGTGGCTCCTCTTTAATTTCTTGCTGTAACTTGCATGGCACCTTGTAGCCTTGTAGCTCTTCCTCCGGCCCAGAGGCCCATCGGGTGGAGAAGGTATGTGGTCAGCCTATGTATGGCCCCTTTACTCCTTCTTGCTGCAGATGTATAAAATGAAATAAACAAAAGCTTACATATAAACAAAATATATGCATGGAGGCAGCTGTAACTCTGGAGAAAATGTTAGATTGTATTAACAGATAAGATAATAGGCCACATTTACCTGTTAGAACAAACAACAGTAAGTTGTACAAACACGGAACATATCCAGATACCCAATGTAACTGTCACTTCTCGGATAACAAGGCACCTTAGCCTCTCTCACTAGAGCTGTATCATTTATATTTGCTCAGGATTCACAGCTCCAAACTGTCCAACGTTGTTACCATACAGTTATCATTACCTGTGGGCTGGAATGTCACACAAAGAATCAGCAGACAAAGACATTTTTTTAATCAAATCATGAATTTTTTACAATTTCAAAATGTGGGGGAATTCAGGATGAGGGACCTTTCCGTAATTTGAATCTCAATACCTTAAGTCTACTAAAAAAAATTAATAAAACATTAATTAAACCCAATAGGATTGTTTTGCATCCAATAAGGATTAATTATATCTTAGTTGGGATCAGTTACAAGGTACTGTTTTATTATTACAGAGAAAAAGGAAAGCCATTTTAAAATTCTGAATCTGAGTCTATGGGAGACAGGCTTTCAGTAATTTGGAGCTTTCTGGATAACGGGTTTCCGGATAAGGGATCCCATACCTGTACCATGAATCAGTTCATAATACCACATTTTTTTTCAGATAAGCTATTGTAGATTCAGAGCTACAAATCATGATTTCAGTTTGGTTTAATTTACATACCATATGTATCATATAATTTTAATATATGAACCAAATATTTTCAATATCTCATTCTAAAATGAGAAGTTTTATACATAGTGTTAGTTGGTATTTACTTATTTCTTACCCACAATGACATATTTCATATCCTTATTATACCGTAATGTATTGGCAGCCATCTTTCTCAGTTTTTTTTCATCAAGGAATGTATTATTTAGGTCAGTGATTTAAGCCTTTTCATTCTGCTCATCAAAGAGGAATGCACAGGAAATCTTTTCAAATCATTTAATATGACAGCAATGAAACAGGAGCTATATATAAAGTTCAACAATTCTGCAACAGGAATTTACACTACAATATCAGCCATATTTCCTGTAAGGGAGGATTAGAATAAAAGGATAGTTTTTCCTATAGAATACAGTGATCAGAAAGCCTAAAATAGAGTGTGAAGTTCAAAGTTAATCCTTTCTGTTATGCAAACCTAACAAGACAAAAGGAAACCCATAAATAATCATATATGCTTACAGTATGGGAGAGAGGACCAGTGTGGCACCCTCTCCTTTCTTAATAGTAGGATTTGAAATCCTGCAGGTCAAGTGTTATTCTTTGGAGCGAAGATGATAACGGCCCTGAAAAAAATACATACGTTATCTATGGTATTGTTTCATTTGCTTTTGAAGGAGCTGAAAGGGGGGGGAAGGCTTTTAAAACACATTTTTGCAGGGTACAGGGTGTATCTTTTAGAAACAGGAGGATGCAGACCCCCGTCCTACTATTTATCAGACACTTGCCGTCCATCTGTTGAAGCAAGATCGAGAAGGATTTTCTGTTAATCCTTGCAGACCCATCTGCAGGGGGTTCGTACCGCTGACCAGAAATCTAAGCAAGATGAGTTTTATTTAATTAGAAAGAAACAGCGATTGTCTGAGGGAGCCCCAGCCATTGCTGTAGTACATAGTAACGTCAGAGATAAATAAAAGGGTTAAAAAAAATAAATAAAAAAAGCAAACATCTACTGCCATTTTGGCTCTCCATGAGCATTGTTTCTCCTCATTTGGCACTAGTTGTGTTTGCATATTTTTCAGTTTGTATATATGTTGGGAAAAACAGATCCAGAAGACCTACTCTTTGATACAGATTTATATTTTGTTATTATTGATGTGTTTGTTACCACTATACAGTATATAGAGAGACAGAAATGTATCTGTTATTACACAGAATTAAGGAAATAAAAATGTTTGTGCTTTAGTCTTTTTTTATTGAACCCAGTAATAATTAGCTGGAACTGGGCCATAACTACGCATGGTACAGTGCAAACTTCTTCAATTGACAATGAGGTTTCTGGGCAGTTTTGTACCCATCCTCTGTAGAGGGGTAGAACAAGAATGTTGTTGTTCTGTACTATCACTCCTTATTGCCCATTGAACCATTTTATTCTGAATCAGCCCAAGATAATGATAAGTTGTGTGTATGTGTGTGTGTGTGTCAATTTTTGGCACTTTAGTTAAATATCCGTTTTCAGGATAAACATTATAGTTCAGGTTCTTCAGCATTGAATCACTAATGCATAGCCAAGCTTTGTGATATAATTGGGCATTGTGGGGAACAGATGTGTTATTGATCTAAAACAGAAGCCTGGTTTTAGTAAATGGAGCTGGTAAGGTGATATAAACCTAATGATTTGTATTCTTAAGTTGTGCCTCGGTTATATTGTTCTGTATCAGGAGAAAGAATCTTGTCAAAGGCCCAGTTTGAGTGCCAGCTCAAACTGGGCCTACAGAAAAGCATCATCATAAATATAACATACTTTATAGGTGATATCCCTACAGCGTAGATGATACACCACTGAAATTCCTGTATATTTTTAGATATTATATTAAGAAACATACATCTGGCTGATGCCATTTTATAGTATCCAAACTATGATCCTCCAGCCATGATAGCCCAGCACCCCCCAAATGCTGTCTCTGCCTCACTATCCCTGAGTTATCTATTAATATATGTACAATAGTACAATGTAAATTGTGCATTATCAGCATTGTCCCCATAAATGATCTATCTGTGGTCCCATGGAAGAACGTATCCATGCAAGACCCCTAAGCTTAGCTTCTCAACAGCTGCTCAGAGCGCACTGAGCATGTGAGTGTCACTGACACTTTTAATGCAGTATGGTGACTCCCTGTGCACAAATTTGAAGGACTAGATTATTATTGTTATAGAGATTCTGAACCTTTAGGCTACTGCAGCAAATTCAGTACATGTAATACAGCAGTTCTAACCATATTGGTTTTTACGGTTTAATTCTACTTTAAAAGGTGAATCTGTTGACATCTGAATATACAACTCATTTTATTTTACGTACTTTAGAGCTAATTTATTAAATTATGTCATATTTTATATCCTATTTGTGTAGTGACTATATTTTATATGTTCGTTATTTTGACACCATTGTCCATGTAAACTGATTTTTGCAATGCTCAGTAATGACCTAGGTGCCACTCTGTCTTTGCTACTGGCAATTACTAATACTTATTGGATTCTGTAAGCCAAATACAAAAAACGTGCTAAATAAATTATAGCCTTAGTGTTAAAACCAATATCAATAATTCAGTGCACCGAGTCTCTCCAGGTAATAAAGAGGTGTTTCCAAACCTGCTATTATATTAACTAGTATATTACTCCAGTATAATAAATGCAAAAGTAGATAAATAAAATATAGTACAGTATGTACCAACCAGGAGTTGTTTATAAATAAGAAATAACATTGTATCTACTATTTTATATCTGACCCCCTAGTGCAAATGTAATGGGAGTCAATGGGACTTGTCCTAGGTGAAGTAAAGCCATATTTTCCATTTGAGATACTTAAGTTTTTGAATTTTATTCGAGTTTGTAAACTCGAAAATTCCAGGTATTCATTTTTTTTATTCAAACCAGTTTTCCACATTAAGAAATAAGTGATCATTCGATATGCAAGTTTATTCGAAACTTGCATATCGAAACTTCAAAATTGACTAATAAGCCCATAAGTCTGACAAAAATAATAAGGATTTAAGTCTGGTAAAAAGCAGATGGTAAAACCATCCCTGAAACTGTTGAAGAAGAAGTGAGTCATTGGGCTATTATTTTTCAACTAATGATGAGGTTCCTTGAAGCAAACAGAAAGGAATTAATAACCAAAGTACATTAAATATTGCATTCTTTATGAACCAAGACTTGGCATTGCCTTTAGGCACAACAGACACTGCAAAAGGATGAAACAATTCTGACGTGAGGTTGTGAGTCATCTTTATTTCCCATTTCATTGCAAACATTTCTGTATGAGGAGCAGCCATTAAAAGCCCAGTGTATATGGAGCTCAATAAATTCCATACCTCCCCTTCCTCCATCAGCCCAGGCTGTCAGTATTTCCATGCAGGAAGGCAGGTGGGTAATTAGGTAGATAAGTCACTCTGGCAGGTCCACCGGAGCTACTAATTGATCCACTGGTTCCTGAGTGGTTATTTTGATGTTGGAGGAGGGGGGTCTAATTTGTTACTTTTCCTACACATGTCTTACCTTGCAATACATATAAACAGTATATATTTGCAAACTGTATAGCTTTAACATAGTTTTGTCTTTAGAACTCATGACTGCCTTGTGCTCTTAAGAAAGAAGCACTGCTTCTAAACATCATTTATATAACAAATCTTTAAAAAAAAATACCTGTGGTGCAAAAGACTCTAGTCTTTGGGTCTTGATGTGCATGGTAAAAACCTGGTATAAATGCATGTTGAGTGCAGTACGTAACATTAGCTGTCAGCCTTAGAGCATGACTTCTTGAGCTCTTATATATGCTTTAACATACATTCAAATAGTGGACTTTACCTTTACCTGCACATTAGATGTGTCCACCAGAAGTTTTGAGAAGCAGGCCCTCTGAACCAATGATTTCTTACCATTTTATACCTGCTATTTCAAAACAAAATTGCATTCCCAGAGGCAATTATCCCCCCACTGCTACTATAGGCACCATCTCTCCCTACTATACCTGCTATCCCACAGCCCCAGTCCCTTCCCAGAGGCTATTATCCCCACTGCTACTATAGGCACCATCTCTCCCTACTATACCTGCTATCCCACAGCCCCAGTCCCTTCCCAGAGGCTATTATCCCCCCACTGCTACTAGAGGCACCATCTCTCCCTACTATACCTGCTATCCCACAGCCCCAGTCCCTTCCCAGAGGCTATTATCCCCCCACTGCTACTATAGGCACCATCTCTCCCTACTATACCTGCTATCCCACAGCCACAGTCCCTTTCCAGAGGTTATTATCCCACTGCTACTATAGGCACCATCTCTCCCTACTATACCTGCTATCCCACAGCCCCAGTCCCTTCCCAGAGGCTATTACCCCACTGCTACTATAGGCACCATCTCTCCCTACTATACCTGCTATCCCACAGCCCCAGTCCCTTCCCAGAGGCTATTATCCCCCACTGCTACTATAGGCACCATCTCTTCCTACTATACCTGTTATCCCACAGCCCCAGTCCCTTCCCAGAGGCTATTATTCCTATTACTACTATAGGCACCATCTCTTCCTACTATACCTGCTATCCCACAGCCACAGTCCCTTCCCAGAGGCTATTATCCCCACTGCTACTATAGGCACCATCTCTCCCTACTATACCTGCTATCCCACAGCCCCAGTCCCTTCCCAGAGGCTATTATCCCCACTGCTACTATAGGCACCATCTCTCCCTACTATACCTGCTATCCCACAGCCCCAGTCCCTTCCCAGAGGCTATTATCTCCCCACTGCTACTATAGGCACCATCTCTCCCTACTATACCTGCTATCCCACAGCCCCAGTCCCTTCCCAGAGGCTATTATCCCACTGCTACTATAGGCACCATCTCTGCCTACTATACCTGCTATCCCACAGCCCCAGTCCCTTCCCAGGCTGAGTTATTGCCTCTGCTTCAAGCACTATTATTCTGTATGCACGTAGAAGAGGCAAACAAATGAAGAGTAGCACTATATTACGGGCCCAGTGCAGTTTACCCCTTGTAGGACTTCTTTAAATATAATTCTGGAAGGGAAACTAAATAAAAGCAGATACTTTCAGTATTATTTACAAAATCAGTTTCTCCTTTCCTTTCATTCCCTTCACTCTCTTTCCAATTTTAGAACTCCAATAGTGGAAGAGGCTTAGAGAAATATTTATATTAGCAGGCAGAAATCAGTTTTAATGGGGGAGAAATGAAGACATTTATTTCCAAAGATTGTTTAATGTAATATTCCTTTGTGCATTGCATTCTATGCCGTGTTAACATGCCAAACACTCCAGCAGATCAAAGATAAAATGTGTTTAAGCTGTGAGCCCCCTTGTGGCACATCTGCGCAGTTCCAGTTCAGCAATCACAAGACTTGCTTGTGCAAGGAATGTACACGAGATAAAAATGTAAATACACCGTGGGTGGCAGCTGTCACAGGATTCACTCACACGGATTTAATATGCACTTGTTAAAGTTCTGTGCAGGACATGTGCCAGGGAGGCAGGTTCAGATGCGGCGGCCCCAAGAGAAGGGTAGCAGAGGAATCCCATTTTTGCATTCTAGCCATCCCTTGTGAGTTGTGCTTAGGAGAAAGGGCCACGGCGCAGGGTCAGCACCGGTGTTTGTGTGGCTGGAGGAATGTGTGATCAGAGCAGCAGGCAGGAGCTTAAAATCGTCTGATGAACCAGTTTGTTTGCCTGAGTCAAAAGTCAACACTTTCATGTCAAATCAAAAGTAACTTTGAAGAGATACGGTTTGCAGTGCATTTGCTTTGATTTTCCTTCCATAATCCCCCTTTAGTTTACTGAAAAGTAACAACTGATTGACAGGTACTGTGACATCTCCCTGTGATGCTGCAATGGTCAAGCCCAGGCTTTGCTTCTTACAGGTGCACTGAAGCCTGGCCTCATTTGGTTCAGGTGAAAAGGGGACATCACATGCAGCTACAAAAACATTTCTGTTGTATCCACAAGAAAACAAGTGCTTGGCCCTTGTATTTTTCCCTATTTGTTTGCAATGCTCTGCTCACCATAGCCTGGAACTCTGGGCCGAGCAGCTGCAAGCAGGAGCTCTTATCCAAAATACTTGCCAACACTGGTCAGGCTTCACAAGTCTTCTCTCTTTGGCTTTCACACATGGAATGCTTCTCCTGTCTTCATGGGATCAGATTTCTTTTACATTCTGTGAAAATGCATAAATACATACTTAGATATTTCTATTCAAAACACAAGAGCCATGACCACACTGTAAATATATATTTTTCAGCGCTAAGTGGTGTCATTCTGTCATGTGACTCGCTGAAACTTGTGTGTTATAATAATATAATATAATAATATGCACCCTGCTGAACAATATAAGGATATTAGTACAGGTATGGGATCTGTTATCCAGAAACCTGTTATCCAGAAAGTTCCAAATTACCATCTCCAGTTTTTAAAAATGATTTCTCTTTTCTCTATAATAATAAAACCCAAATTAAGATATAATTAATCCTTATTGGAAGCAAAACAATTCTATTGGGTTTATTTAATGTTTTAATGATTTCTAGTAGATTTAAGGTATGGAGATCCAAATTACAGAAAGATCCCTTATCCAAAACCCCAGGTTCCAAGCATTCTGGAAAATAGGTCCCATACATGTATAAAATCTAGTTAGGAGGGCACTCTTATACAGAAAATTTCCTTTGTGATATTTTAGAAACTTATACAGGTATGGGGGCCTGTTATCCAGAATGCTCGGGACCTGGGATTTTTCGGATAACGGATCTTTCCGTAATTTGGATCTCCATAACTTAAATCTGCTAAACATCACTTAAATATTGAATAAACCCAATAGGCTTGTTTTGCCTCCAATAAGGGTTAATTTTACCTTAGTTGGGATCAAGTACAAGGTACTGTTTTATTATTACAGAGAAAAAGGAAATAATTTACCCTACCTGTACATATATTATTATGGGTGCAAAGGTACATGGTATTTTCCTTAGGTCGATTATGACCAAAACAGTACAAAATACAACTTTAAGTATAGCCCAATACGTACCTCAGCAAATGTAACAACCCATGGTATATGCAAAAGCGAAAAAATGCTTTAATATATTAAAAACATGTATACACCAATACATCTACATTACAAACATACATACCACCAGTGTTCACATTGCAAATTAGCAAATGTGTTAAAGCAGACGCATTGTGCAAAAAGGTGAGAAACTCATTTGTCAAGGGAATTTCTCTTCTTTGACATTCTATGAAAATACATTAATACATACTTAGTTATTCCTATAAATTACACAAGAGCCATGACTATACTGTAAAACATATTCTTATAAATGGTAATAATTGATGTCATATGTTATAATTGGTGCTTAGTGATGCCATTCCCATAACATGACTCACTGAATCTTGTGTATCAGAAAAAATAGGACAGTAGTCACCCTGGCATTCCATAACCTGCATAAAAGCACCTGACCTCCTGCCTTTATATGATCGTTAAACTCTTTGGAGGTATTTTACAATAGGAGGTACAATATTCTGTACATACGAGAAGATATGCATGTATGGCAAGGTCGGCAAATGAGCAGATCTTTACCCAGTTTGGCCACCAATTCAGTGGGCCAGTTTAGAATGATCCATTTGTTTGGTCCCTGGGCCAATGATTGGATTATAATGGGGGTCTTATAGAGACCCATCAGGAGATGACTGCATTTATGTGCTGATGCGGCCCTTGTCCAATGGAATTTTCAAATCTGCCCAATCCATATCTGCCTGATTTTCAGCTAGATATTAATCAGCCAAAACCTTTCTATGGCCACTATACAGGGCTGCAGACTCATTCTGTAGGGCAGTGATCCCCAACCAGTGGCTTGTGAGCTTATTTTTGAATTTCTGGTTAGGAGACAGCTTTGATTGCATAAAATCCAGTGTACTTGCCAAACAGAGCCTTTTGTAGGCTTCCAGTCAACATAGGGGCTACCAATAGGCTAACTATAGATCTCATTGGCACCTCCGGGAACTTTTTTTAAGCTTGTGTTGCTTTCCAAACCATTTGATTGAGGCTCAGGGGCATAAAAGGTTGGGGATCCCTGCTGTAGGGTGTCAAGTCATCAGCCTTTATCGGGCTGTGTATGGTCAACCTTTATTCTTGTTAGATCTCCGCTGTGAATGATATAGAGCAGGGATCCCCAACCTTTCTAACTCGTGAGCCACAGTCAAATGTAAAAAAACTTGTAGAGCAACACAAGCACCATAAAAGTTTAGCACCATGGAGGTGCCAAATAAGGGCTAAGATTGGCTATTAGGCAGCCTCTATGCATAATCTCATTTTACAGGAGGCTTTGTTTGGTAGTACATCATGTTTTTAATCAACCAACACTTGCCACCAAGCCAGTAACTAAACATAAACACCTGCTTTGGGGACACTGGGAGCAATATCCAAGGGGTTGGTGAGCAACATGTTGCTCAAGAGCCACTAGTTGGGGATCACTGATATAGAGTAAGCAGGCATTAAATAAAGGCCTCCATTCCTTCCCCAGTGTTTTCCCCAGTTTTTTTCCATGATTTTCTGTCACAGAAAAAAGCTCAACAAAAATTATGCAACAAAACTGAAAGCAAAAATACACCATCTAAAACCTGTCAAGGTCATGTCGAAGTCAACGGCTGATGTTCCTTTTACAACTGGAAGATCTGTCTTTGCTTTTTAGAGGTTTTGGGGTTTTAGAGGTTTGGGGGTTTGTTAATGTTGTCATTTGTGTGACAATATGTAAGGACAATATGTAAGTTAAGGTTTTCACGTTTTTTCCTGTGTCTTTTTTCGTTCATGCTTTTTTAATTCTGATCTTTTTATTAATGACTGATATGGGTTTAGTCCTGGTTTTAAAAACCTCTAAAATGACAAAAATCTGAATGTTAATAAATGGGCCTCTAAGAGTGTAGGGAGAAGAAATGGGGCATGGTAAAAAGTGCAATTTGTACATTATTTTGCACATTAAGTTGTTATAGCAGAATAGTTGTGTATAGAACAAAGGCTTCTGATGTGCAAGTGGGATTTGGTGAGCAACAAAACAGCAGATCTACAGTATAAAAGGGGTACCTGGAGAGTGAAGTTATATACAGTATATATATATATATATAAGCAGCACTTTAGCAGAGTCAATATATTCATGGTTGTGCCTGCAAAAACCTTGTAAGAATTCCAAAGCCAGGTTTCAGTGTGGTGTAATGCTCTGAATGAAGCAAGCCCCTTTGTTCTCTAGGTCAGTATTTGCCATTTAATGTTAAGCCAAAAAGAAAAGAGCACAATCCTTTGCTTTGATTACTATTGTTACTATAAAGCTTTCTAATGGTTTGGGATGTTAGATTTAAATAAATGGATACTTCTATAGGAATAAAACGTGTTTTGCCTAAGTACTACGTGCAACATTGATTGAAGTAATATAGCTTTGGATACTGAGTTTAATCTTGTTTTGAACAAGTTGACTGTTTGTTGCTAGATGGGGCAGAAGAATATTTTTTAAAATAAAACAATGTTATATTTCTGGCAAGCAGCAGCGCCTCTGCCTGGCCTTATGGCAAGTATCCACAGTTTGCCAAAGGGAAATGTCACTGTTTTTACTTGCATAGAGTATGTAGAGGTATATTTATCACAAGCAACTTCTATTTTTCTTCTCTTTTTAAATAAATACGTTCTTGAAAAATTCTATACAATTGAATTGAGAGAAGTGAAATAATACTTTGTGTCCAAGCTTGTAGCTATCATTATCACATATATATCATATCAGCTACAGCAGCCCAAGTTTCCATCTGAAACCCAATGTTTATATCACTGTAGGATTATGTCTTTAAATTGGTAGTTCATGCTAGGGCATTATAAGAATATAGTTGATAAAAATGGCACACGCAATTTACAAACCATTGTTTTTTAAAAAGCTCATCATTTCTAGTGTTCTCTGGCATTATTAACAGTGAATATGCGAGCAACATGTGTGCCCTATTTTTTTTTTTTTGGTGCAACTGAGCTGTGCCGAGGGAACCCGGAAGCTCTCCCTGGTCAGAAGGCGGCAGTAGCTCAAGGGCTCCCCTGCAGCAATAGGCGCAGCAGTGCTCAGTTTGGAACAGAAGGCAGGGAGGACTGAGCCTAACATTCTGGCACCCCCAGTTATTGTACCTTTCCTTTTTCTTAAATAGAATGTTTTATAATTGTAAGGACTTCCATTTGATATTGTAAGAACTGTACAATAAGCACTACTGTCCCTGTCTAGACATAGCCCTCAAACTACTTATTTGACATGCTGGACGTTCCTGTGAATCAACAAGTAATGTTTGTTTGGATAGAGTTATTCCAGCATTTACAGAAAGGATAGTGATCCCTTGAAATGTATGTTCAACTGCTATTTTTCCTATATCCGTTTCCACAAGAGGTATTTTGATATGGGCGAAGCATTCATTTAGAATGCATTGTGCAATGCTTGGCTATTAGAGTTCCTGCAATATCATGTAACTGAATCTGTAGTATGAACAAGCTTTGTTAAGGAAAGACTGAACTCTTTCATTGCTGGGAAAGCTACACAGGGAAAAAATGGGTTAAATCAGTGATTCCAACCGAAACAAAAGGATCCCAACATCACAAAATAAACTTTCTTAAAAAAAAAAAAAAAGAGGGAGATAAATGAACAGAGATTAGCAATATCAGGGTAAGTAAGTGAGAAAGAAGACTAAAAGAACAGCTTCTAAACCTTTGTTATTCCGCAGAGATTAGTGCAATTGAATTGGGTCAATACCTTATGGCAATAAAGGGGGTGTTGATTCGGGGAGCTTAGGGGATTTTCTGTTTGTTGCAAGAGAATAACTAGTAAAAAAGTTCCCAGTTGGAAGCCCTCTGATCCTCTTCCAGTCCTTGCCAAATTAGATACTTTTAGATGCGCACTGAAGCCATAAAATCACCAAGAACACGTGTGGGAAAAGGGTAGATACCTCTATCTCAAAGACATGCAGTGAAACTAATGATTATATCTAATCCAGACCATTTTATTTGCTATTTTTAAGTGATACCATGGCATAGCAAGAAATTACGGCTCCTCACAGCAAGCTTGATAGATACCCATAAACCTCAAGGAAGATAATTTGGGTGGCACACATTCAAGAGTTAAACAGCTTGAACCCAACTGGACCCTCTAGATATTTGAGCCTCCAGATGTTTCTTGTCACAAAATATATATATATATAAAATATAAAACATGATGTATATTCCATTTCCTTGGTTACATGTTGTCAGGAGCTAATATATGTTCTCCCTCCTGGTCTACTTAGTTACCCTGCAGCATGCATATGAAGCTTGTTATTGTACTAGGAAGGATAACACATAGTTACATAGGGTTGGAAAAAGACCATCAAGTTCAACCCTTCCAAGTGAACCCAGCACACACAAACCTATACTGACTTATCTATACACTTACATACATAAACCTTATATACCAATATCAATACTAACTGTAGATATTAGTATCACAATAGCCTTGGATATTCTGCTTGTTCAAGAACTCATCCAAGCCCGTCTTAAAGGCATTAACAGAATCTGCCATTACCACATCACTCAGAAGAGCATTCCCCAAACTCACTGCCCTCAACGTGAGAAACCACTGCTTGGAGGGATGTAGGAAACACCCTAAAAGTGTCTTCCAGATGTGGTACTACTTGAATGTCATTACACTTGTTATGTGTATGTGACCTACATGCAGAGGGGTTGGGATTCCAAAACATCTGCTATTTTGTAGGCATTATATCTCAACTGTTAATTCACAGGCTCTGTACCAACATTTTACTAGTTCCTTGCAAATCAGCACAGCTCAACAAAGTTTTCTGCTCATGGGTCCTTGAATCCTTGAAGGAGCTGTCAGACACTTAAATTGGCAAGTCTAGTTAAAAGGCACCTAGGACTTTAGAGATTCCATTTTGTGCCTATCCATTAACATGAGGAAAAATGAGGTGTGTATATCTGGTACCCATTCTATTGAATTCTGTAACATGGTCCACATGATAAGAGTTCTAAACCTCTGTTTTCTCTCTGCACACCTATACAAACACAGAGTTTGCATGTCACTCATTCCCTGCTCTTTCCAAAATGCTATTTTATTTTCTCTTGCCAAAATCCTAATGACATTATGCCAAACCTGTGGTTATTGGCCTTTCATGAAGATTTTTTTTTCTGCGAAACAGCTATTACATACAGTATAAATGAGTGACAGGAGGGCTTTAAGAGGTAAGTGGGTTAGCTTATTGGATAAGGAAAAAAAGAATGCATCAGCAGAGAAACGTCTAATGTGAAACAGAGTTGGTTACACCTTTATAGAAAGCTGAGAAAAGCCTACAACAGGAATATGATTAAATATCACTTTCCTAACAATTCCATTAATACAAGCAGGCCTTAACATATGTTAAACTGTAAAATGAATGCTATGTTTTGTAAACATCATTCGGATTCAAGTATATGCAGCTGAAGATTCAACTCCGGTCATTAGTCGGTTAAACACAATGAGTAACTAACTTAGTGGTCCCCATCCAATGACTCAGGAGCAACATGGAATATGAGTAGGAGAGGCCTGAATAGAAAGATAAAGCAGTGGAGCAAAGCAAATAATTAAAAACTTAAAAAATATTAAAAATGAAGACCAAGATGCTAAGAATTGGCCATTCTATAGAAAAAAATAATATAAAGGTGAACCACCCATTTAATTGAAACATTCAATTAGGAGATTGGAAATTGGGGACACCTCTGTGCCAATTCTTTCATTTAGTGCAATGTCTCCTTAGAATCTACATTTATTTTTCATAGCTTCCCTGTATTTAGTGGGATCAACCAGAGAGAGAAGATGATTATGGGTAACAAGTGCATTTTTATTATAAAAACATTAGTTATTTTCACATTTGGTTTTCATTTTAAATATTTATAAATTATTTATCCCAGGTATGGGTATGGGCTTCTTTATCTGGAAACCCATTATCTAGAAAGCTCCGCTTTATGGGAAGGCCATCTCTCAAAGACTCAATTTTAAGCAAATAATTCTAACTTTTCTCTGTAATAATAAAACAGTACCTGTACTTGATCCCAACTAAGATATAATTACTCCTTATTGGGGGCAGAACAGCCCTATTGGGTTTATTTAATGGTTAAATGATTCCCTTTTCTCTGTAATAATAAAACAGTACCAGTACTTGATCCCAACTAAGATATAATTAATCCTTATTTGGGGTAAAACAATCCTATTGGGTTTAATGTTTAAATGATTTTCAGCATTTAAACTTATGGTAGGGAGATTTAAATTACGGAAAGATCCCTTTTCTGGAAACCCCAAGGCCCCAGGCATTGTGGATAAGAAATCCTATACCTGTACCTGTAAAATATATATGGTACCTCCAGGCCTGCATTGGGAATTAACCCCTAAGCTGCCGTCCCTGAAGCAATCATTGATCGCTACAGGAATGTCAGAGCTATTTCTCAAAAAAAGTCTGATTTAAAAAAAAAATTTGAAATAGAGTTTGGAGAACACTTCCTGCATATTTATGGGTTTAATTCCCTTTAAGTGTTTCAGCTTTTCAGCCTACACTCTCCCCATGTAGCTTCGTCAAAGCTTCCTCCAGTGATAATAAAATTCATGTCAGTTCCTAGACTTTGTGTGCGTGTTTTCTTAGATGGCCCGTGTCACTTCATTTTGGAAAACTTAGCTTGGAAATCAGTCTTTAAAAAGTGCTTAATATTTACTTGTGATTATATTCTGTTCTGCCATTGGGCATGGGCCAGAAGCTCCTTCCGCGGAGTTAGCGGTGAACCTGAGCTGCAAATTAAACTCCCAATATTAAGGTTTAATGAGTGGATATCATTTATGTGTTTTATATTATGTTGTTTAAATAAGTCTAAGTGACAATGCATTTAAATGCTGTTTTAATCTCTTACCAACAGCCAGCTCATTGGATCCCCTGAATTTTTGCTTAAATCTGTTTGAGTGTTTATTTTTTTAATACTGAATATTATATTTATCTGGCCAGCATGATGGAATCGCTTTATATGGTCCACTTAGTGTAGCTGAATAAACACCATAGCCAAATTACAGAAGGACGAGAAGTGAATCAAGTTAGAAGAAGAGGAGCAGTTCATATCTTACCCTTTCTGCTTAAAATGAGTGGAACATCAGAACTCAATGCCAATAACTTGCTAGGTTTTGGTGGTTTGTGAAAACTTTAGGGCTACAGCAAGGGTCTTTAATGTTTTTGAATACAAAACCCCTTTTTGTAGTTCAACATTTTATCAGGCTCCCCTATAAATCATAGTTTGGGAAATACTGATCTATAATATGAATCAGGATTTTCAAGGGGTAATTTATTGACAGTGGGACAAGCTGCAAAGTGCAAAAAATCGGTGCATGATTTCTGCATTTTGCAATGCCCATAGCATCTGTCTGCTTCCCCCACAAATAGAGTAATGCCAGCATTCAACCATACTGTATCCTTGAGGGGACCGGGGCCACCTAGGTGTCTATCCTCCAGGAGCAGAGCTGGTATATGAATGCAGGTACAGCAGTGCCCTCTCCCACTTCCATACTGATAATACCCCATACATATGGGAGAGGTAAGAGGCATTTCAGTTCCATGGGATGACAGAACAACTGGTCAAACCCACACCCCAAGGATTCCATTGATACAAAGATGGTGAATTATTAGGACAGGATTTAGTCAAACTGCCAAACAAAATGTGTGCCCATACCAATTAAATAAACCTCTGAATTAGTCACCATCAAGCCTCCAAAATTATGCACATGGTGTCTACCCTATTTGCGCATGGTCTGTACCCTATTTGTGCATGGTCTCTACCCTATTTGCGCATGGTGTCGACCCTATTTGGGTATGGTCTCTACCCTATTTGCGCATGGTCTGTACCCTATTTGGGTATGGTCTCTACCCTATTTGGGTATGGTCTCTACCCTATTTGCGCATGGTCTCTACCCTATTTGCGCATGGTCTGTACCCTATTTGGGTATGGTCTCTACCCTATTTGGGTATGGTCTCTACCCTATTTGCGCATGGTCTCTACCCTATTTGCGCATGGTCTCTATCCTATTTGCGCATGGTCTCTACCCTATTTGGGTATGGTCCCTATCCTATTTGAGTATGGTGCCTATTTGATCATGGTATCTACCCTATTTGGGTATAGTCTCTACCCTATTTGGGTATGGTCTCTACCCTATTTGGGTATGGTTTCTACCCTATTTGGGTATGGTCTCTACCCTATTTGGGTATGGTCTCTACCCTATTTGGGTATGGTCCCTATCCTATTTGGGTATGGTGCCTATTTGATCATGGTCTCTACCCTATTTGGGTATGGTCTCTACCCTATTTGCGCATGGTCTCTACCCTATTTGGGTATGGTCCCTATCCTATTTGGGTATGGTGCCTATTTGATCATGGTCTCTACCCTATTTGGGTATGGTCTCTACCCTATTTGCGCATGGTCTCTACCCTATTTGGGTATGGTTTCTACCCTATTTGGGTATGGTATCTACCCTATTTGGGTATGGTCTCTACCCTATTTGGGTATGGTCTCTACCCTATTTGCGCATGGTCTCTACCCTATTTGGGTATGGTCCCTATCCTATTTGGGTATGGTGCCTATTTGATCATGGTCTCTACCCTATTTGGGTATGGTCTCTACCCTATTTGGGTATGGTCTCTACCCTATTTGGGTATGGTCTCTACCCTATTTGGGTATGGTCTCTACCCTATTTGGGTATGGTATCTACCCTATTTGGGTGTGGTCTCTACCCTATTGGGGTATGGTCTCTACCCTATTTGGGTATGGTCTCTACCCTATTTGCGCATGGTCTCTACCCTATTTGGGTATGGTCTCTATCCTATTTGGGTATAGTCTCTATTTGATCATGGTCTCTACCCTATTTGATCATGGTCTCTACCCTATTTGCGTATGGTATCAACCTTATTTGTGTATGGTCTCTACCCTATTAGGGCATGGTCTCTACCCTATTTGTGTATGGTCTCTACCCTATTTGCACATGGTCTCTGCCCTATTTGTGTATGGTCTAAACACTATTTGCCTGCTTCTTTTTAGCCCTGCTCCCCGTAATAGAAGATCATGCCAACATCTCCCTAGTTCATCCTCGATGTCGGTTCCTTGTAAGAGGTTTTTCAATAACCTTGAGTAAAATAAGTAAAAAAAAAACAAAAAACATTGTGCCATATATTTAAGTTAGCAAATGCTCAACAACAACAATATCATTCCGGATATATCTTTCTTAATATATGAATTGGACAGGTACAAAACCAAACAAATGTGGATGGTCAGCGAACATTTACAGGGAAAGATAATCCTATTTATTCATTTAGTTAAGGGTTTACCTTGGTATTTGGTGTAGCTAAGAACAGAGCATTATTATTATCCTTTATTTATATAACACACACACAGAGTAGTGTAAGTTTCATTAAGAGCTAGTTAACTTGCTGTATGGCAGGGCGGAAAACCCACATGGACGTGGGAATAATTTAACCCATGATGCATACAAGAGTAAGTAGATTAAAGGGGTCTTACACCCCAAAACTGCTTTTCTCATACAGGAAGATAATGTGAGACATAACCAGCCATGTGTGAAATCTGCTGAAAATATTTTGACTGAAATCTTTAAGATTATAAACTGGCCCTATTTTTACGCGCAGTTGTATCACAGAGCTTTATTGACTTTTGGACAATGGATATTACTATCATAATTCTAACTGGCATCACCCAACTGCAACTTTAATATTCTATATCCATGCAAGGCAACAGGAGTAATTCTATGCGTATATTAGGAAAAACTGTCTCTGTTAGTTTACTTACTAAATACTTAATCTGGGTTCTAGACTGGTACCTGCGCTGGTACATGAATCCCAAGGAGCCAAAGTCTGCATGCGATTAGCCAGCTTACGTTGTACTAATCACTTAATTGCATGGTCAGTTACAAGGTAATAAGAGAATTATATTTTCATCAAACTGTATCCATCGCTGTCATTATTTGGGAATATGTGTTAATGAATAACAAGTATTTTAAACCACTTAGCCACCAGGATTTTTGTGGACAGAAACACAGTGAAGTGAAAATGCTGATATTTCAAGACAATCTGGAATAACCTTTAAATTAGAAGTGATACGCTTTGCATTGTTAGGCAAAAGCAGCCTTCAAGAATGTATATAAAGCTAACACATTTTAAAGCACTGTATGGTATGGAAACTTTGAGCAAAATCTTTGTTATCATGTAGAGCAAACATGTGTTACTGGAAATAAAGCTCTCAGTCAGGTAATTAGAAAGGTTGCTAAAATGTATGAAACATATACTGTAAGTAAAAATATACAAGAAATTATCTCAAGTGCATATTTTTTAGATTTTTTTTGTCGACCGATGATCAGGTGTCTCTCAGGTGTTCTCCACCTAAATCCATCCATTTGTATAGCAACCCATTCCATACAATTAAAGAACTACTATTTGGGCAGCCCTGTGGCCTTATATCAAAGGAGGGACTCTCTGCATGGATCTCATCAAAGAGGAATGTTGTGCACACAAAGATCAGAATGAAATTATTATAATCTATGAGATCATCAGTGGACATCTTAGGATACACCTAAGGGCATTTCTTCTTAACTTTTTTTTCTATCCAGGCTTTCCGTGTTTCTCATACTTATCAACCAAGCTTTAACCATTTTAAACCTGGCATGTAACCAGATCCAGACTGAGATTCAAAATAGGCCCTGGCATATTATATACACAGAGGTCCAAAGAGCCCCCACTTACCCAATAAATAGTGACTGTCTATGGCATCTTACAGCAACCCCTCTGGCATTTGCCAGAATCTACAGATTGCCAGCCACAGATTACCTAGATACATTTTACACTGTCTCTTCATAAAATGCTATTACCAGGCCACCCGCAAAACATTGTGTTTTTTATAAGAAAACAACTTTTTGACTTATTTGAGAATAAAATATTGAGCTTAGGCCTTTCAAATCAGAAGCAGAGGAGGTCACAGATTCTATGAGTAGTTAGCTTCATTTAGCAACAATTATATAGTAAGTAGAGCAGTGATCCCCAACCAGTGGTTCATGAGCTACATGTTGCTCCCCAACCTCTTGGATGTTTCTCCCAGTGGCCTCAAAGCAGGTGCTTATTTTTTCATTCCTGGCTTGGGGGCAAGTTTTAGTTGCATAGAAACCAGATGTACTACCAAACAGACCCTCATTTAGGCTGCCAGTCCACATAGGAGCTTCCAAATAGCCAATCACAGCCCTTATTTGGCACCCTCGTGAACATTTTTTATGCTTGTGTTGCTCTCCAAGTCTTTTTACAATTTAGTGTGGCTCACGGGTAAAAAAGGTTGGGGATCCCTGGAGTAGAGCCTACTGGCACCTGACCAGAACCACAAGCCTCAAATGCGGCTGGTCTTTAAATGTTATTTTTCTAATATAGTCCTATAACTATGAACTTTAGAGTCTCATGGTTATGTTTCCCATTAAATAGCTATAGGAATGTAATTAAAGGGCTCTTAAAAGGACTGCATATATACAGAAGCCAAAAAGCATTAGTGCAAAGTAAAAGATTGAACTATAAGCTGAATTCTTGCTCCATTTTGATTACAGAGTTACCTGCAAATAAGGAATGCAAGAACTATGGTTTTAGACATGTTTGGAAGGAAATATAGAATCCATTGCTCGTACATCCATTGATTTAACTTGGAATTAAATACAAGGTATAGTGAATAAAATGTTTTATTAGGTCCTACTTAGGTTTGTCCATTCGTAATAGAAACTGTCCTGTGGATTGCAAATTAGAGTGTACATGAAAAATGAAAAGAATACGTTAATACAGATAGGCACTTTATGATGCATTTGCCCCATTTAAAATGGCTTCTGAAATATAACTTTCTAGTTAACCAGAATATTAAAATGCTGTATTATGTAGGTACTTTCTGAGTATAGTTAGACTTATTAATTATGGAACACGGGGGCACCTTTTTAAACGCACTATAACGTTTTATTATAATGTCGATATTTCAAGTTAAATTAGATGTTAGGCAATGACTAGTTTTAACCACCTACATTTATGAAGCTTTTGAATAAAGGGTAGTTTAATGGTCGCAATCGTTGCTAGTTCTTTAGCAGAATTCTATAACTCAGCCTTTCAATTAAAACACAAGTATTTTATTGCTTGGAAGTAAATGTATTTTTTCTTTCTCAAGACTTCTGTGACAGAGAACCTATATTATTACACAAGGCTTTTTCTATTCTTCTCTCATTAGATAATTATGGGGGCCACTCTGCTAAAATGGGTTCTTAATTAACAGCTGCTTCAGAATGAAAAGTGACATGTCTTGCTATTGTAATCGTCTGCAAAATACATATATTTTACATTTTCTTTTTCCTGATATAGTCCTGTAATTATGAATTGCATGTACTTTGGAGTCTCGTGGTTATGTTTCCCATTAAATATCTATAGCAACTTCAAAGAGGGCACTTAAAAGAACTGGAAATATATAGAAGCCAAGAAGCATTAACGCAACATAAAAGATTGAACTATAAGCTGTATTACAATTCTGCTAAAGCAGTGGCTCCTAAACAGCAAGGGCTGGACCCCTGGAGGGGGGCTTGGAACAGTGTGTGACTGTGACTATATACAGGTATACATACTTTTTTTCCTTTTAATAAACATTTTCTTCAATATTACACGTTCTTTTTTGGTAACAGGGAAAACTGGATAGAAAGGGAGAAATTTGGAGAGATGGAGATTATAGAAGAAGAAGATATAAGAATGTTATTTGGCACTTATTGGTTGTAAGAATTTGAATTGTTACGCAGAGTTTGGCACATAAGTTCTGTATTTTGAGGCTGAACTATTTCTTTATACTGTACAAGTGTCCCAAGTAGTCCATTTGAAGAAGTGCAGGAGTGCTTAGTTTGTTGGTTTCCATGTGGTTAGCCAATGTAGCTAATGTTCTTGGAGACTTCAGGAAATTCAGGTATTTTTATTTCCAGGTTTTTGGTTAGAACGTTGCATCAGTTAAATGTATGAAGAGTGTAATGGACCTTGTTCTCTTACTAAAATGTGTTGCGCTAAAGGGACCTTTGACCATATGTTGAACAATTTGTGTCTGAACTTTGCAACTTGCCTAAAGCACCACTTAAGTTTTTCATACCACTGCCAGAACATTCCAAGAGGAACACTGCAAGATATTTTCAAAGCCTGTTCTGGTTTTATTTCTGTTCTAACATATTATACTGTATTTGTTGAATTCTAAGGGAACTGAGGTCCCTGTGATGTGCATTTCAGTGTGTTCCAGAGGGAACAGCCAAGCAGCCCCATTTAGTGGTGCCATGTGGATATCACAGGCTATCATGGCCTGTGAGAAATGAGCCCTGGGGACTGCTTGTGTAAATGCTCTAGTGGCAGGGGAACTCCCCTTTTGGGACCCTGGAACTTTCTGCTGTGGCCAACGGAGAGAACCTAAACACTGCTGAGTCTAAACAAGGCACGGTACAGACAAGGTTTAAATTAAGGCGTAGTCAGGAAACAGGCAGGGAATCAGGGCAGGCTGAGTACAAACAGGGCCAGGGAATGGAGCAGGGTCAGTAAACAGAGATCACAATAACATGGAATGGGCTTTAGCGGGAGCTGTATAAACAGAGCCAGCTTGGGCAAGGAAAGTGGGCTTGAGTAAAGTCTTTATTTTTTTTTTTATAACTTATTAAGTTTTGGTGCCAAAAGTCACATCATGCGCCGCAGGCCCACACTTTGCATGTGTGCACTCGTTCAGGTGTGATGACATCATGGCTTATGGCGACAATCATGAGGAGGAAGGGTTTCAACATTTTTCTTCTCAATGACATCCAAAAAGTCCTTATAAATTTCAGGTAGAAAATCAGACACTAAAGAGACAGAAGAAACAGAAACAGAAAAAACTGGACCAGGGAGGGAATTGGAATGGCAGAAAGAACTCCATGCTGAGAGCTGTCCAGAGACCCAATTGATCACATGATTCAACCATATCAGCCCTAGAATAAACAAAGTAGCAGGGCACTTGATGATTAGGAAGGAAGTTTCCACAAATGAAGCCAACCCACATACAAACAATGAGAAACAGTAGCAATAGTCAAAAGACCAGCACTAATAGGTTTGCCATCCACTGCTTGGGCAGAAAGAGGTACCTCGAGGGCTGTAGACAGAAAACCACATTACTCAGCAAAGAAACAGTCAATAAGAGTACTAGCAGTACCAGAGTCCAATATGGCTTGACAAGAAAATGACTTAGAATGAAAGGTCAAGGAAGCAGGAACAAAAATTGCAAATAGTCTGGAAGTTAGAAAACTTCACCTCAGACCTAGGCAATGTCCCTGACATTTGGGCCTGATTGGACAGGTTTTGAGGAGAAGACCACTTTGCCGCAGAAGATACACAGCCCAGCAGTACTTCTACAAGTTCTTTCTTCAGGGGTCATACAAGTAGAACCAAGCTGCATGGGCTCTTCAGCTTAAGCAGAAGACACAGAGGTAGAATCAGCAACCAGTATGGAAACAGGAACTGACTTGCGACTTCGAGACTTTTCTCTTTCATTTTGGGTCCCCGGAACTTTCTGCTGCGGACCAATGGAGAGAACCTGAACACTGCTGAGTCTGAACAGACAAAGGTACAGACAAAGGTTAACCTAAGGTGTATTCAGAAACAGGCGCAGGGTCAGTAACCAGAGCTCAAAATAACAAGGAAAGGGCTTTAGCAGGAGCTGTATAAACAGAGCAGCTTGGGCAAGGAAAGTGGGCTCAGGGAAAGTTTTATTTTCAAATGTTGGCACCAGATGTGACATCATTCACTGCGCACACACTGCACATTTGGGCAAGAAAACATCACAGCACACGCTCATGCACACAACTGCAGAAGAACCCGGAAACCTGCATGCAAAGAGTTAGAATAACGCGCTGGTCTCCTGGAGTACTTTACAAAGGCCTTAGGGACATACCTCCCCATAACAACCTCTCCAAACACCTGTAGTATATATATAATGGTCTGTGTTCAGAGACTATAGACTGGTAATTGGACTCTCATTCCATTTTCTCAATGTACCTTTGAAGCAGAGGCCCAGGTGTGAGATGCCATAAGAGATTTTTTTAAAAATTTGCAACAGCTTTTAGAGGAATGTTTGTAAGTGTACCTTCGTTATGACTTCAATGCAGTCTAAAAAGAAATACAAGTGGTATTAAGGCCAAATTGGGCATGCTTGAATTTAAGAGTCTGGAAGTAATTAGGACAATGTTTTCTTGGATCAAATCATGTTCTGTGCAGTCTTGGCAGAACATATAGAAAACTTCAGTGAGTACAAATCACTCATATTGAGAAACAGCTGCATGCCAGAAAAATCTCTTTTTAAGAAGCAAGAGATAAAAGCATTATTAAACATCTACAAAGAAAATGAAAGCTTCCTCATTAGTTCACAAACAAAACTGCTATTCAGTTACATTGTAAGGCTCAGACTGCCAGTATATGAGCCATTTCCAAGCATAAACTTGGCTTGCCCTTCTTACGCAAAAATAAATGCTCGTGTGCAACCAAGACAATGCCTGCGCCCTCCTCGCTTTATTCACATCACATTCAAAGTCTCTTACTGACGGCAATGCACAAGAACTCGTCTCTGTGTGAAAGTCATTTCAGAAAGTAATCTAGTTTATGGAAATCAAAGACATCAAAACACAAAAACACTGTTTCCCTATAAGTGCTTTGCTTCAAATATTTGACATGGAAATTTGTATAATCCCTCTGGGCCTCGTGGGCTTCACCAGTGTTAACATCTCCTGAAATGAATTTGACAAATGTTTATTTGGAATGCAAGCCGCACAAATAATTTAAGCCCGCCGAGGAATCTGACGGGATCTGCGGTAACGATGCAGAACCCAGGCTTCCAGAGGTTAAAAAGTCTAAATGTTGACTGGATGCTGCAAATTGAAGTCGTCGCTTCCCATCATCGTGGCACGTGAAGGATAATGCAATTTTCATCTTAAACATTATTTGGAATTATTCCAGTGTTTGCATAAAAAATATCATTTATATTGGCATTGGTAATTCAAGGTATAATATATGCATGAAAGCTATACCATGACATATATACGAGATACATCAATGTCATGCAGTGTGCTGGTATGAGGAGCGCTTCTCTGCAAAGGAAAATACATATTATATGTAGAAAAATGAATCATCACACTCATAGGTTTATACAGTAGCTTGTTGAATCCACCCCAAAATGCCTGGTATTTATTTTTAAATAAGGGTATGGGATCTATTATCCAGAAACCTGTTATCTAGAAAGATCCAAATTGTGGGGGGACCATTTCATAGACTCTATTATAATCAAGAAATTCAAATTTTAAAAATTATATCCATTTTCACTGTAAAAATAAAACAGTACCTTGTACTTGATCCCAACTAAGATATAATTACCCCTTATTGGGGGCAGAACAGCCCTATTTGGTTTATTGAATGGTTAAATGATTCCCTTTTCTCTGTAATAATAAAACAGTACCTTGTACTTGATCCCAACTAAGATATAATTACCCCTTATTGGGGCAGAACAGTCCTATTTAGTATAATTAATATTTAAATGATTTTTAAGCTATGGAGATCCAAATTAAGGAAAAACACTCATCTGGAAAACCCCAGGTCCCCAACATTCTGGTCTCATACATGTATATGGAATTAAAGGTGATGTGTCATGTTTACTTCACTTGATCTGAAAAAAAAAATGATTTTCCTATTATTTTTGAGTTTTGAGTGTCATAGGGGTATAAAGTTCATAAAGTTCTGGTCACAGGCGTGTGGTGGTCATGATATCAGTAAATGATATAGCACACATTTTGGCCACTTTCAGGTAGGACTTATGGCCCATGTTGTGTTTTCTCTCCCAAAATAATAACACCAACAGATAAAAAACACAGATTTAGCCTCCACTCCTCTCCATATATGTTTATATTTACAGCACTGAGCTGAATATGGACAGAAAATGCACACTTCAGTGTTTTCTGGTCAAAATCACTGCTAGTGCTCAACGGGTACCTGCTAATCCTCACTGATTTAGAGCAGAGAGGGTCTAAACTGGTGTTTTATGCTTCCAGATAATGGGGCTCATTTATCAATGGGCACATTTGCACCTGAGTAGTCACCCAAAGAAACCAGTCCAATTTTTCCTAACATTGCTCTACTTGCAGCTGGCTGAAGAAAGCCAATGACTAATTGGTTGCTACCCAAGTGCAAATTTAAGCCAGCCATACACGCACTGATATTATCATATGAAAGCTTTGTACGATATTCAGTGAGTGTATCGCAGCTCGAAGAGTCGACCAATATCGCAGAAGGATCGTTTGATGTTTCAGGTTCAGGGCTGAATCTTCAGGGCGAGGTAGAATATTTCTATTGTTTCCACCTCCATATCTGACGATTCAGCCCTGAACATCAGTGGAGGGTGGGAAAGATTTTTCGTGAGACCAATGGTCGCATAAAAGATTGGAATTGCTACGCTACGTGTATGGCCACCTTAAGGCTAATGCCAAACATGGCGATTTCGCTACCTGAATTTTTTTGCAGAAGGGAAAATGCTAAAGATTTTACTTGTGCTTTATGCCATTGCCACCAATATCATCTGCCTGTCACTGTACACACGGTAAGGACTTTGGCTTGCAAAATGCACAGTTGAGTGTTTTCAGGACGAAATCTGCCTTTGTGCACAGTGACAGACAGATGCCATTAGCTAACCATGGCTAACATTACCCTTAGCTCAAGTCATTTTTTGAAAATTAATCAAATCTTTAAAAATATTTAAAATCTGTTTTTTTTCCATTGCTACTCTTTTTCATTGTTCATTGTTTAAGACACAATTTTTATTTTGATGATAGCATTTGTAGATCTATTTCAATTCACGTTAGGGAAATGTGCAGCAGAGCAGTTATACAACCCTCTCAGATGGGCCAAGAAGCACATCTCATATACATGTATTAAAAACACAAGTACATTTTCTCCCTATATCTAAAACTGTCTGCTGATAATCTATAAAGCATAATGAACCTCTAATTGCAATGGCAGAAGCAGAGCTTAAACAAATGACTCAAAGGTTTTTTTCACAAACCAGTGGCTTTGAAGCATAAGGCAGAATACTGAATATGGCATTCACAGAAGGCAAAAGAAAATAATAAAATAGCTGTATCCAAGAGTTTCTTTCCATAAAGAACCCACTTTCGTACTGTTTATACATATTAACACAGAGTTGACAAAGGAACAATATACGCCAATAATGAGAATCTTCAAATCCCATCACGTTTGACATCAACATATCAGCTTAAGGATTAGTTTTACATCTGAAAAGACCCTGAATTTCTCGGTGATAGATATCAGTTAAATAAGTACTGATCCATGTTGCTTGACACCTTTTCATTTCTTTTATTTATAGGTTAGAAGATACACTGGGTGTTTTTTTATAGCCACAAGCTTGTTGTAGAAGGCAACACTCTCTTATCAGCCGGTATTTCTGGAAGCTTTGTTCAGGTGATAAAGGATTGCAGTGACACTACATGGGAATGACTAGCTTGCATTTATAGTATCAGCAACAGTTTCTTCAATTTCTTTTACAACTGACCTCAATTTACAAAAAAAATCAATAAAAAGAGAAAGAGTTTTATGAAAACAGTTAAATCTACAACTGGCAGAAGATATTCTGAGCAAGAGGAAATAAAATGGATAATTCTAGTTCCCAATGTTTCTTTTTCCACCTTATCCTTAATCAATAAGTAAACCATTTTTTACTCAAAAATGACTAAATGGTGCCCAGAATATCATACCTTTCTCCCAGCACTCTGCAGTCTAATGCAGATTCTGCAACATAAACAGCTGAAATTCAGCTCTCTGAGCTACTTCCTAGTCTAGGGTGAAGCTCCAGAATGAAGATGGTCAAAAAGGTGTCTACTGTGCATGCTTGCTGCCTCTGCTCCAATGGAAACCAGACGTGTCCAGTAAGCACCTCTTTGACCCAGGGCCAATCAGGCTATCAGGGGGGCAAAGGGGGGACAGTTGTCCCGGGCCCAGACGATGGTTGCTTTAAAGGGGGCCCGGCCATGATACAGTTTTTTAACTCGGGCCCCCTTTAAAGAACTCCGGGCCCTGTCATTGGTTCATTGGTGGCCAGCGGGAAATTTGATTGGTTGCACCCCGTGCGTCCGAACGGAGGATGCCGGAGGAAGCCACAGCGGAGCCAGAGGAAGTAGCTAGGGTGGAGGCAGGGAAGCCAGGGGAAGTCACTGGGGGTGGAGCTGGAGGATACTAGGGGGAGCCGCATCAGGATTCTGGTGTGAGCTGGGGGGAAGCCGGAGGATGCTTGGGGGGGAGCTGGAGGATGCTGGGAAGTACTCTGGGGGGGGGAGCTGGAGGTTTTTGGTGGGAGCTGGAGGATTCTTGGGGGGTGGGAGCTGGAGGATGCTGGGAAGTACTCTGGGGGGAGCTGGAGGTTTCTGGTGGGAGCTGGGGGGGAGCTAGAGGATGCTTGTGAGGGAGTGGGAGCTGGAGGATGGTGGGAAGTACTCTGGGGGGGGGGAGCTGGAGGTTTCTGGTGGGAGCTGGGGGGAAGCCAGAGGATGCTTGGGGGGATGCATGACCATCTCCACAGACAAGAGAGAGAAGAGAGCTCAGCAAAGAAATGGGGACAAAGCTTCACATTAGATTGGGAAGTAGCTCAGAGAGCTGAAGTTGAGCTTCTTGTGATACAGAATCTGTATGAGACTGAATGCAGGGAGAAAGGTATGTTATTCTGGGGACTGTAGAGGGCTTTCATGATAAAAAGCTTACTTATCCTTTAAAGGAGTACTGTCTATTTGATGGGGTGAGCATAGTCTGAAGGCAAACCCAGATACAACCAAGGACTGCATGCCATAAAGCCATTATTTCATATTACCAAGCACATTACAAAAGAAAAGGGGGTTAGGCATTGGTTCTCTGTCAAATTACCAGAGTGTAAGTTTACACAAAGCATTTTAATCTTCACACTGGAAACACAGACTGCAGAGGAAAGATGATCCAAAGTTATATTGTGCTTTTGTGTGTGTTATATTAATGGAGAGGGGTGCTCAAAATGTTAGTCAAGGTCTTCCATTTTGTAGTAGAAAATAAGTAGTTATGGTTTGTAGGCTTGGTGCAGTGCTAATCCAACAGCAATGAAGTGCAAAGACTATCATTAGTTGTATTTGGTTCTTGGATCAGGCAGATTATGGTCTTTACAAGCAGGAGCTGGCCAAAGAGATTGTCTGCTTCACTGGGAGAGATATGCTAAATAAGTTTGGTGTACAGTGTCCTTCACTTGCTGTAAGGTCTAAGCAATGAGTTCCCAACCACAATGATCTAGCATTAAGGGCTCTGGCACACGGGGAAATTAGTCGCCCGTGACAAAACTCCCTGTTCTCGGGCGACTAATCTCCCCGAGTTGCCATGACCCGCCATCCCACCAGCGAACATGTAAGTCGCCGGCGGGATGGCACACGCGGCGGCGCGATTTCCCGAAAGCGCCGAAAAAGACTTGCGAGGCTAAGAGGTTGTACCCTCATACATAGTTAGCCTCACTCAGCTTGTGGTCCTAGTCATGGAGTGACAATTCCACTCACAACTACACTTACTTTCATTAAAAATATTTGCAGAGGTGGTGAGTCTTCTGGATATCCAGCCAACATCCCCATTTGTGCCCCCCCCCCCACAAGAAAACAATGACTGCACTTCCAAATATTTGCATTCATGGAGATCCCCTGTTTTCAGATATGTTGGAGACACGCAATGTTTCCTTGGCCCGTAACTTGAAAGTGAGTTGTGGAAACAACCGATGCTATTCAGTAGGTTACCATGAGCTTACCAGTCCAGACCATTAACACTTGACCAGCCCATCAAATGTATTTAATCTGGAGTAAGTCACCTTCACTAAGATCCTGTGTCATATTCAGTAACAGCAAGACTTCAGTCCAGTTAAGACTAGATACAGAAAGGTGTTGTTTTTTTAATTAACCTATATCATAATAATGAGTAGAGCCCAGTGGCCTGTAATTAATTTAATGTGAAATTTGGTATGTTATTATACTGAAAGAAGAACAGTTGTTTCCCAGGTTATTTATCTTTGATTTCAAAACCACCTTGATAAGGAAGCATGGGATGGGCGGTGTTTAAACCGATACAGCCTTATGTAACAAACAGCTTGTAAACATATCTGGGCAATCAAATGCCTGATTAATTTTAATGCAATACTTCAATATGTCTTCATTCACATGGAACAGATCCAGTGTTTGCCTGTATATTTGAAAGTGCTGACAGACATATGAGGACTGGAAAAATTGTGCTAAAATGTTCTTTCTTTTATGAGGAAAATGTTAGTGGTTCAGAGCCATGAAGGTCCACAGCCCCAAGTTTGGTGCAGCATAATCAATAGTACCCATTGATTTCTAATTTCTAACAAGATGTTTTATTGTTTTAATATTATATTTAAATCCTATTCCTAAGGTTCAAGTGGATAAATGGGAACCTACATACTACCCTATATATCTTTTGCATTTCTCCACTATACAGTGGCACAACTACCTATACAGCAGAACCTGCGACCCTTGCAGGGGGGCCTGGACACAAACCACAGGGTCTGGTGTAATGTAGTGCCCCCTCCCCAGCCCCTGTCCTACCTTTGACATAGCAGCACAGCGAGGCAAAAGGGCATGTAGCAGAAGCCGTCTGGGAGGCGGTACAGGATAGACTGTTCTCATCAGGCCCCCTCAGAAGTTTTTTTGCAAGGGGCCCAGTGTACCCAAGTTACACTACTGTCACTCTATAAACAGAAGTGCAATACAGTGGCATAACTATAGAGGAAGCCCCGCAGTCATGGGGGGGGGGGCCCAGGGGACCCTTCCTCTATAGCTGTAGAGACATCTCCCTTCCCTGGCATTGTCCAACCTGAGAGCGAGTAGGCAGGGGAAGGGAGATGCGACTGGGTGAGGAGTTGCATTGTTCACTGGGTCATTCTGGAGATTTTTTTGCAGGGGGCCCAGCGCAATATAGCTGTTCCACAAGTACAGGAGCAAATTTGTAATTGCTTTGAAAGGTGCCCTTATTTCATCAATAATGCAATTTCAAGCTCTCTGATATATGTTGCATCAATAAGATTGTTAGAATGTATTGATGAGCAGATTTTTTTTTTGCCAGGCATGGATTCGCAGTGAATTTCCATAATTCGGCATTGGTGAATTGTTTTGCACTTCTGCAAAATTTTGCCACAAAAATTTGCAGTCACATCAAAAAAGGCCACGTCAAAATAGGTGTGGTCGCGTAAAAAAGAGGGTGCACACATCAAAAAACCTGTATGGCACCCGAGTTTCGAGAATTTTTCAGCGAAGCGGAACAGGACAGATTCACTCATCACTATTAGTGTGCAATTCACTACGTGTACATCAGTTGTGTGTAAGCACAACACACTAGGATCTAGCAACATCTCCAGGCAGCTGATAATTGTAGGATTCCCTTGACCCTGTGGGCCCTGTACCTGGCACGTTTCATGCAATTCAACATAGCGAGCTACAATGGTATATTATTTTTGAAACGTTTTTATTTCTTCTTTTGTTAAATAGGTACTAATAGCTGGCTGAGGGAAACTAAACACTAGACTAAGCTACTTAGATCATTCTTAGGTGAACTACTCCTTTAAGCATACACTAAACTTTATCAAATATATTAGTTACATGGCTTGAAAAAATCAAACTAAATCTAATACTGGAATTGCTATTTTCCCAGTGTGAGGGGTACATTCTCCATTGCACCCATGCCTGCTGCTTCGTTTTCGACAGAATACACAAAAGGAAGTTAACAGTGCAAAGGAAAATTGCTGAAACAGTGTAGATAAAGAATGCCGCCTACAGTTAAATGCATGCAAAGACAATGGCGAGAGCAGCAAACAAAGCACGGCTTGTCCTTTTAATGCCTAGTATGCAGTAGAGTGGAAATGCTACTTCCATTCCTAATCTACAAATGAAATTAAACTTGTTGAAAGACACATGATAAACCTGCACTTTTGTTCCTTGCAGAACAGGAAAAAATTGAAACCACTAAATGTTTTAGCAGATTTACCAAATTTCCAATTAACTTGGGCAATATACCAGCACAAAACTGACCCCCTCCCCACCCCGCCTTTAAGTGTAGGCCTCCGGTAATGTTCAGCATTTAAAACAAGAATATTAATTACTGTGTACATCCAATACGGGGCCACACTCTGGTAACGGAGACCTTTCTCATTGATGTGCTCCATACAGGGGTTCAAGGCAATCTCTGCTGTGGTGGCAGGACCAGTTTATTAAGATGCGAGAGTCAAATATGTTTGACATCAATGTGCCAACTGGCAAAGGCTTTCAGTGCTGGCAAGAACACAACAAGAGCTCTTGCCAAGAACAAGGTCATAATAAACAGTTCAGATGGAAAAATCGAAAGACTCCATGACCTGGGTGTACATCATATTACTATGGAGAGACAGACAATATTCTAAACAGTTAATCAAGCCTGTCCCCTTCCCCCTTCCCATCTGAAATCAATTAAAAGGCTTATAGAAAATGATTTTTATTATTTATTATTAAAGGGCACATTTCTATTTCATACTATCTAGTGCTGTTTTCAGCTTTAGACCAGTTATATGCCAGAGACACCTGAATGAGAGCTCAAGTTTAGAAAATGTTGATTTGCTATAATTTTTGACGTTATCTGCTAATGTATTTCCTGGTACAAATGAAGCGTCTTATACCAAAAACTAGTCAGTCATCTAAAATCCTCTCTTCAGTCACAACAATCAGAAAAAGGCAAATAGCAAGATATAAGACAATAAACTGCAGCAGAAAATATTTTTCTTAGTGTCCCTTTGGACCATCACATCTGTCAGCACTGATGCCAGTCTCTCCTGCAAGTAGTGTAATGGGTAGGGGGGGATTCACATGAAACCCCTACAAGCCTACAGCCATAAGTACAGCATGCCAATGAACAAGCATCAGTTATTATTCTCATTACAGGTGTCAGCACAAGCATACCAGATATTTTATGGTGATTCAAGGGTTCCAAATGGAATACACACTATTGTCTCTACTATGCTGGGTATCACGTCAGGAAATTCTAAACCCAACTAAACCCAACTGCTCTTGCTCACTAGCCCTGGCTACCTTACACCCCTGGGATGGACTAAGACCAATCTAACACTTGCTAAACTTGTTCATAGAGCCCCTATTACTCTGGATACTCAGGCTTGCCTTCACCTCAGGCCCCCTGGCAGATCCACGCCCTGGTGGATTCCAAAAAGACTGCATATGTTTCTTTCCGTTTAATACACTAGTGAACCAGCCGGGGACTGATGTAATATCTCTGGTTCAATGAAAAAACCTCTGTTCCACAGGGCATAGAAAATTCCTGATCATTAAGAGATAGTTAAACATATAGGCCCCCTACAATAGTTTTCTAGGGATTTGGCCTATGGAAAATAACACAAACAATCTTTAATCCAGCCTAGAGTCAGCTGGATGTTTCATAGTAAATTCAGTTTCACCAAACCCTACAGGACCAGAAATTGAAGTTTCACTTTAGACACTTGTGACATTTAATGTTAATGTGCAAATACAGATCCCACAAACCACACAACCCTGTGAATAATGTTTTGGTATTATTTTGAGAAATTCTACAGCAATTTTCCAGTTTTCACTAGATATTTTATTAATGAATGGAAAAGATGAGAAGTCAGTATTACAAATGTACTTATTGGTCCCTATGCCTATGGAACAACAGAATCCCACTCCATTTACCTGGGTTTACTTAGAGATATTCCATGGGTGGAAACTCTGCATGTTTACCTTGTACATAAAGCTTTAGTTGGTAATAATGGGACTATCTGCAGTGCTATGCATGTATGTTACAAAACCAGGCCTGAATAAATGCAGAATTAAATAACTTGGCCCCAGACCTTCCAGATATTGCAGATGAGTAAAAGATCCCTGCTAATAAATCTGCCCCAATGTCTATTACTAGAACACTTCAAGGATGTTTTGGCATCTTCTAATATTGGGTAAATAACTGTAACTGTATAATTTGTTCAGAATTTCTTAGAATGTAAGCTTAATGGAGTAGAGATCTGCAATCCTTCTGTTTCTGTCTACAGTATAAACATCTTGTAAGAATAAAAACATTAATTAAACCCAATAGGTTTGTTTTACATCCAATAAGGATTATTTATATCTTAGTTGGGATCAGTTACAAGGTAGTGTTTTATTATTACAGAGAAAAAGAAAATCAGTTTTAAAATTCTGAATTATTTGATTAAAATGGAGTCTATGGGAGATGGCCTTTCTGTAATTCTGAGCTTTCTGGATAATGGGATCCCATACCTGTATATAGAAGAGGCATGCTATAAATAAATATTAGACCTCTCCGTAGGCATTATTCTTTAAATAAAAAAGTAAGTTGAATGGTTTCTTGGATATTAAGCAGTACATAATGAGAAACACTACATAGACACTATAGTGTTAACTCCACTTGCTGGAAATACTGGATTGCTTGCATGTCTCAGGGATGCATTTGGTACCCGGGACAGGTATGAAAACATGCAGAAGCCATTGCAATCCTGATCATGTGTAACTTACACATTAAATCAATTGAAATATGGACAAATGATATCTCTGGCAATCTATATTATAAAGCTCATGATATGCAAGGTCACTTATCTGGCTTCCATCACTGTTTTTTTTTTTTTTTTTTTAAATATTCCTCTCTGTGCAGACACAGCAATTTATTTCTTGGCGCCCACTAACAGTGAGTTTGGGCGTGAGAATCTAACCCACCAGCTGTCAGTCACTGGCTTTCACATGATCCTGTGCCTCGGGTTTTACTTGTGGCACCACAGCATGCCACAGACATCATGGACTGAAGCCAATTTCCACCCAACCAAAGGCTAATGGAGGAAGCTCCAAACAGCAAATTAATATACAGTAAAACCTCCATTTTACACACCCTGATTTTTCCTCATTTGGCATTTTTTTGTAGTCCCACCAATATATAATACATTATGCATTTCCCTGATTTTACATTTTTACAGATTTTACACCATTTTTAGTCCCCTTAAAAACATAAAATGGGGTTCTACCATACATGGCATTTAAAATTGTATTTACTGTATCAAGGCCAACATTGCTGTTAAAAGGAAAGTTCATCTTTAAATTAACTTTTACTGTGATGAAGAGAGTGATATTCTGATATAATTTGTAATTGGTCTTTATTACTTATTGTGTGTGTTTTTTTTAATTATTTAGCTTTTTGTTTAGTAGCTCTCCAGTCTGGAATTTCAGCAGCTTTGTGGTTGCTAGGGTCCAAATTAACCTAGCAACCAGGCAGCAGCTGGAATATCATTAGGAGAGGGCCTGATAAGAAATATAAGTAAAAAAAAGACAATAAAAATGAAATTGTATCATTTCAGAGCAATTGTTTATGAGCTGCTGGGGTCAGTGGCCCCCATCTAAAAGCTTAAAAGAGTCAGGAGAAAAGGGCAAATAATTCAAAAACTATAAAAAATAGAAGACCAATTGAAAAGTTGGTAAGAACTGTACATTCTATAAGCAATAAATAATCGTTGTTTGAGAAAAAATTATGATAAAAAGAAAAGTTTTGTTTCATTTACTAAGATGCAAAGTGCCCTGTTTTTGCCCACAATGCACCTTGTTTCCTCATATTTGTGTGTCATAAAAAAATGTTTCTGACAGTGGATAGTGTAAACCTGACATGCTCACCATATACAAGGTAATAGCAACACAAAAGCGTCCAATGGGTGTCAACAGGCATGGGCCTTAATAGCACAAGCTTGTAATAAGCATATATAGGTATGATGAACTGTACTTACTGCCTGTGGTAATTATAGGTGTCCCTGTGGTCTCAATCAAACCCTCTACGCCCCGCATGTGATGCACTAACAAAGGAACAAACCAATCTTGCACTGGACCAGGTATAGGTGAACATACAAGGTGTATGGTGCAATTTTGTTTACCCCTTCATAAATGACCACCTAAGGCAGTGGTTCAAACCCCTCTGGAGGTCCCACCTGTAGTACATAACAAAGTTACAGATAATATTTGAGTATCAGCCAGTCAGCCATAGTTCCAAGAATATCTAGTGCAACAAACAAGTGATCATCACAAATTGTACCTTAAAGGAACAGTAACACCAAAAAAATGAAAGAGCTTTAAAGTAATAAAAATATAATGCACTGTTGCCCTGCACTGGTAAAACTGGTGTGTTTGCTACAGTAACACTACTATAATTTATATAATAAGCTGCTGTGTAGCCACGGGGGCAGCCATTCAAGCTGGAAAAAAGGAGAAAAGGCACAGGTTACATAGCAGATAACAGATAAGTTCTGTAGAATACAATAGTGTTTTATCTGTTAACTGCTATGTGCCTGTGCCTTTTCTCCTTTGAATGGCTGCCCCCATGGCTACATAGCAGCTTATTTATATAAATTATAGTAGACTTTCTGAAGTAAACACACAACTTTTACCAGTGCAGGGCAGCAGCACATTATATTTTAGTTACTTTTATACACTTTCATTTTTTGGTGTTACTGTTCCTTTAAATGACCTTTAAGCCAGTGTTTGAGGTGTATCTAAGGGGGGTTCCCAACCTTTTTACCCATGAGCCACATTCAAATGTAAAGAGTTGGGGAGCAACACAAGCATGAAAAATGTTCCAGGAGTGCCAAATAAGGGCTGTGATTGATTATCTGGTAGCCCCATTGTGCACTGGCAGTTTACATGAGGCTCTGTTTGGCAGTACATCTGGTTTTTATGCAACTAAAACTTGCCTCCATGCCAGGAATTAGAAAATGAACCTCTACTTTGAGGCCACTGGGAGCAACATCCAAGGGGTTGGTGAGCAACATGTTGCCCCCGAGCCACTGGTTGGGGATCACTGATCTTGTGGAACAACACTCAGCCCAAAGCTCACCTTAACTGGCCCCAAATGTTTGCAAACCACTGCCCTAAATGCTGCAACTCTACAATGTAGATGTTGTAGTATTAATCTGAGTTAATAAATATGACCTATGGCATAAAAATTAGGGATGCACAAATCCTAGATTCGGTTTGGGATTGGGGCCGAATCCAGCCCATTTTCAAAGTATTTGATTTCGGCCAAATCCTTGCTCTGCGGCTAACCGAATCTGAATGAGCATAAATTAGCATATGCAAATTAACCCTTCCCTATTCTAATTAGATATGCTAATTAGGATTCGGTTCGGTATTTGGCCAAATTCGTCGGGGTAGGTTCGGCTCAAGCCAAAAAACATGGGTTCGGTGCATCCCCAATAAAAATACTGTTTGGAATATGTACTTTAATGAATAACTTTCTTTTGCTGCAAATTGAGAATCAAAGGCCAGAGTAACGTTATATTACGGGAGAAATACAAGGTTTAAAAAGATTCCATATTTTTGTAATGTAAATAATATATCTATTACACAGTTGAAATGAAACCCTGTGCTTTAAAACAGTGCACTTGATAACAGGAAGCTGCCATATGCCGACAATCTCCGGCGCATTGCTAAAGGAAAAACACTGAAGTCACAAATCTGAAACCTAAATTCAAAGCCACATTCCAAAATTGTAAATAAAGCCCTGCGCATGTGGCTCCATATTTTTCCAAACAAACCTTATCAGTGCCTGGGAAGTCACAATGCACACAGCACTTATCTGCTATGCCCTCTGCTGGGTAGAGTACACAAGGCAAGTGAGAGTCGTTCCAATGAAACGCTTGGCATCATCACCCTGCATCTGCTTTAGGAATGCAAAGCGTGAAAATCGTTATAGCAGGTTTAATATTTCGTTCAGCCAAAAAGTATATATCGCTCGGAGGATTTGCCTTTGGTGATCGTTCCTATGCCATGCATTCTTGTTAAGTGGTCAAACTAAAAATCTGCTACCAAACTTCTGGCGTGCCAAGAATAATTCCATGCTGTGCAAGAATTTTTAATTTCTCATCCTGCAGGAGTAATTACTTAGCATAATACCACTTTAAATATGTTCTAGAGTAAAAATGCTAATTAAGTTTTTGAATCCACGGTGGAAAGAACAATGCCTTTCTCAAAAAGAAAAAAGAAAAAAAAGAACAGAATGCAGGGAGTAGTCAAGGGCAAATTCTTAGGAAAAAATGATATTAATCAATATAAAACAAATAATGGAGAGACCTGTACAGCACATACATTAATGCTTCATATGTTGCTGGTGGACCTACTTAAAACATTTCAGTCAGTATTTATTTACCCTTATTTTTCTCTTCTACTCTGCTACATGGGATCTGTTATCTGGAAACCTGTTATCCAGAAAGCTCCAAATTACAGAAAGCCACCTCCCATAGACTCCATTTAATTAAATATTTCAAATTTTGAATGATTTCCTTTCACTCTGTAATAATAAAGCAGTACCTTGTACTTGATCCCAATAATATATAGTGAAGCCTTATTGGAGGCAAAACAATCCTATTGCATTGATTTAACATTAAAATGATTTTTAGTAGACAAGGTATGGAGATCCAAGTTATAGAAAGTCCCCATAACCAGAAAACCCCTGGCCCTAGCATTCTGGATAACAGGTCCCATATCTGCATTCATCATTGACTTTGTTATCAAGCCCACCGCTTGGTTGCTAGGGTAAATGACTGAATGCCCATAGCAGCTAAAGAGCACTATAAATAGTGGAGCGTTGCAGAATAATAAAAGTAGATTAATTAAAAAGAAGAGACCGAAAGCAGATTTTCCATTGTCTAAATCCTTCTTGAACATTTAATGGAATCAGCCATTTAAGTGTGCAGTCCTTGGGAATATAATTGGAGTACATGAAAAACTCAGTGCATACATGTTTACTTTACTCAAGGTATGGGAGCATCTGCATTTGTAAATACATATGGAAGTCGGCTCCTTTCTGCCCTATCATTAAATAGCCCAGCAGCATTATACCGATATATTAAGATATAAAATAACCTTGCAGTGCAGGTGATAAGTTCAGAATAAATGAACAGTACATATGAGTGGTCATTGTCCGGGTCCCAGGTGTTGGTAAGAGTATCCTGTGCTGTCAGCAATGTACATGGTCTCGGGAGATTTAATTAATTCCTTCTTAGCGGAACTACTCACACGGCAAGGTACCATTGGGGAGATGCTACTTTATTACTAGTTTAAATGAACCTGTATTGTTACTAGGGAAGTGAGGCAAGTGATCCATGTGGTCATGTCTTCTTGCACTATAAAGTTGTCACTATGCAACCGCAAGATGTAAATTAATTAATAGCTGAATATCCTGCATTTCTAAAGAAAAAAAAGACATGCCTTAGGAGCATTAACTGTAGATCCTGTAAAGGCAGAGGCTTCCCTTGAGCCTCCATAGGGCACTATGATATTTAATATAGGTGCCTTAGTACAAGTTGATGCAGGTATAGAAACATTATGGGGCTGATTTACTTACCCACGAACGGGTCGAATGGAGTCCGATTGCGTTTTTTTCGTAATGATCGGTACTTTGCGATTTTTTCGTATGTTTTGCGATTTTTTCGGATTCTTTACGAATTTTTCGGATCCAATACGATTTTTGCGTAAAAACGCGAGTTTTCCTATCCATTACGAAAGTTGCGTAAAAAGTTGCGCATTTTGCGTAGCGTTAAAACTTACGCGAAAAGTTGCGCATTTTTCGTAGCGTTAAGTTTTAACGCTACGAAAAATGCGCAACTTTTCGCGTAAGTTTTAACGCTACGCAAAATGCGCAACTTTTTACGCAACTTTCGTAATGGATACGAAAAACTCGCGTTTTTACGCAAAAATCGTATTGGATCCGAAAAATTCGTACAGAATCCGAAAAAATCGCAAAACATACGAAAAAGTCGCAAAATATTCGTTTTCAAGTCGGAACTTTTCCAATTCGGGTCGGATTCGTGGGTTAGTAAATCAGCCCCTATGTCTATGTTTGGCTCCAATGTTTTCTTTTGTAATCTTGCTTTTTCAAAATATGCTGTCATGTACAGGTTTATTTTGCTGTGAAAGGGTGGCAAACTGAAATTTGACCCAGTGGGGTCCAGGACAGGTAAGGCTGCTTGCCTTGAACCTCCATAGTACAAGTCTATGCAGGTAAAGAAACATTAGGTGGGGGCTGCAATGAGGCTGTGAACACAGAGTTCTTACAAAAACAAGGTCCTTTGCACTCTCCATTATCCACTACTTCATTGTACATTTTCTCACAGGAACTATGTTTTACTTGCAATTTGCTTGCTTTCAAGGTCAAAACCCCCAAATAGTTGACCCCAAATATTGTCACCATTGGCATCATCTGAAATGCTGAAAGCAGGTAAAACTAAGTCCCTGTGAAAAATGTATAATAAAGTAGTAGAATTCTTAAAGGAGAAGGAAAGGCTAATAAAGAGTTAATCTCAAGCTGCAGGCATACCTTCAGTTGTCTCAATAGTGCCCTTAAGTCTCCCCATATTTCTCCCGTTCAGATGATCAGAAGCCTCATAGGGAAAAAAAACCACCGAGCTCTGTAAAGAAAATTCCCATAATGCCTTGCTCCTGCAGACTGCTGTACATGACTATGAGACAGCTTCCTACTGATTGGCTCAGATCCACATTCCTAAGGGGGGGGGAGGGCGTTCTTAGCATTCTTGAGGGAGGGCGGAGCAGGAGGGGGGAGAGAGCTGCACAGACTCTGGCACAGGAAAAAAAAAACAAATCCTGTTTCTTTTGACAGAGGACTTATGGCTGGTCTTACATAGACCTTTCTGATAAAGCCTACTTAGTTTTTACCTTTCCATCCTTTAATAAATCAGATGTAAGTCAATGTAGGACTTGCCAGACTGGGGTTGACTTTGCTGAAGTTGGCCAGTTTGAATGTATGGATAAACATTGTGACTATGTTTGGCTACAACATTCCCTTTATAATCTTGCTTTCATATACAGGTTTCCTTTGCTGTGGAGCACAGAGAAAATAGACCCTGCGGGTGCTCTTCTGCTCCTTGGCAGGTAAGGCAATATCTGATATGTTTTAAAAGGGCAAACTGTACCTGACCATTTACTTCTATAGAGCTCCAGATGGAGGCACTGTTAGGGTGCAGGTTCTACTGTTAGGGTGCAGGTTCTACTGGCCTTCACATCTACATTGTTCCTGGATATCTCTGCGTCTATGCCTAGTCCTCAACATTGACCTCTCATAATGTTTTTACCATCTTTGTCCTTGGATGGATTTTGTATGATTGTTGCAGTATTGTATCCTTAATGGATAATCATTTTTGATAAAACTGTATCTTTCCATTGTCTGAAGAGAGATGCCCCTTTATGGGGTGGTTCACCTTTAAATTAACTTTTAGTATAATGTAAACATTGATATTCTAAGACCATTCTCAACTGGTTTCACTTTTTATTTTGTATGGAGTTTTGGTTATTTAGCATTTTGTGCAGTAAAACTGGAGAGTTTGGTATTTTAGCAGCAATCAGGTTGCTAGGGTCTCTAGAAAAAAGGCAGTAGTTTTAAGAAGAGATGGGATTATGAATAGGATAGGGCCTAAATAGAAAGATAAGTAATAACAAGTAACAACAGCAATAAAATTGTAGCCTCACAGAGCAATAGTTTTAGGCTGCCAGGGTCAGCGACCCCCATTTGAAAGCTGTAAAGAATCAAAAGAGGAAGATAATAATTCAAAAACTATAAAAAAATAAATAATTAAAACCAATTTTAAAGTTGCTAGGAATAGGCCTTTCTATAACATAACATAAAGGTGAACCACCTCTAAGTCCTGCTAGCTACCAATTACTGACAGGATATCAAAATAAAGGAAATTGCAGGAAGGAAAATGACACATAAATGAATGAGAACATAGCACGTATTTTTGGGTCAGCTCATTAAAGTTAATTAGATACCATGCTGCTAATGTAAGCAACGCATAACTGTAATAATAAACATGTAACACATATACTTTCTTGCCACATTTTGTCTTATAATGCAGTGAAAATATTCTCTTTTGAGCTGCAGTGTGATCGCACTGCCTTAGTAGATCCCCATTCTCTTGTCAATAACATCAGATGATGTCTTTATAATGCAAGAGCAGCCCAAAACTGCAAAAACACCAATAATGAATTTATATCCCCATTGCTGGTGTATATCATCTTTTAGGGCAATGACAGACGTGGAGATTAGTTGCCCACCGTAAATCTCATCTACGGCGGGTAAGTACAAAATGCTTTGCATTTCATTTAGACACCTCAATCCTCATCTGCCCAGTTGTCCCCCTTTTTCTAGGTTTATGGTTATTATATACTCTTGCCATAGTTTGTAGGGAGAATTCTTATTCAGGACTTTATCTGCTGGTGTTCAGCCACTGCATGGAAACACAGTTAGAAATGCCCAGGCATAAGAAAAAAAGTACATTGTGCAGCTCTGTGTCAAAATCTGTGCATAAGGTATATTTGTTACATGTATTCCTTTTTGGGATTTGACTGTAGGCTAATAAACATAATTAAGTTCTTGTAAATAATTAACATCTAGGAAACCATTACAAATTCATATGGTTCCTGTTGCAGTCCTTATTCAGTACTTATTGATTTTTATTTTATTTGCAGTGCTTTGGTTTTTATTTTTTAAGCAAATTTCTCTGGGTCATGTGATTACCTTTAAACATCCCCCCCAGAAAGGGGCAGGAAATAATTAAATCTACAATGGTCTCTGTGCTAAGGTAGCAGCTGCTTCTCAGCTGCCTTGATCAAAAACACAACAACCTGTCAGCATGAAGCTCCGTTTTCCAACCAAGAGTTCCATTCTCCTCCATTTCCCATACCATTTTTAACATTTTGCGTGCCAGAGGGGATATCATTTTAATGCACGCCTGAAGGTAAGAGGTCGCTCACAAATGCATTCAGAAAAATAAACACCAAGTGCACCTTTAGTTCTTTTGTTTTTAACATATATTTTATCTTCTCCCCTACGGTGAAGTTACTTTTAAGTCCCTTGCTTGCCGTAAAAAGTCTTTACCAATTAGTACGCGGCGACTCCTACATGTATTTTTTTTCATTTTAAGATGAGCAGGAGACTAATAATGCTGTGATAAAAGGGCATAAGGCACCCAGAGCCAAGGAGGGATTAATGAGCTCCTCCATTTATTTGTCTTCCTAACAGCTGAACTGTTACAACTATTGACACTCTTCAAAAGGTTCGGCTCTGAACCCTGTCCAGGCTCTGCAGGCTCCAATGGACATCTTCAAATTTAGAGAAAGGCAGGGCAAGAGCTTCCCCTGTGTGATGCCAAAACCAACAAAGGACCGTGGATCAGGTAATGAAACTTCAGCTTTTTACCCTTTGAGATTTATTTACTGGCAGCTGACAAGGGGCAAATTCAGATCGAATTGTGCAGTCAAAGCCTTGTCAAGCCTTTAGAGGCACCCTTGTCTTGAAGCACCTTCATGACTGGCATTTCTCTCAAAAGCCCTCGGCACTGGTCCTTAACAGCTTATGACATCACAAAGGACACTCCAGACAGATGCCTACATGGCATCCTGCAGCATTTTAAAAGAGAATTAGTGGTTTTAATTATGGTCGTAGTATGAAAGGGAACCATGCAAGCTCCACAGGAGACCTTTGATCGGGCCTTTTTGCTAGTACAATGCCACGGAACTGTGACTATGCCTAGTAAGGGGCCTTTTCTTGCTGAATGACTCACCAGTGATCTTTGAATGCAGACAAGCTTTAGCCCTCCCTCTTCATTAGTGAGCATTTCTATACAGGGCCTATACAGTGCTTGGAGTCTAGGAGCTATACAATTGGGGGAAAAAGAATCCCTACAGATTCTGCTCTCTACTTAGGAAATGCTGAAGGACTCCAAGTGACTTTATTCATTAAAACAGGTTGGTATTAATTAACTGTCATAATAAAGTAAAGAACTATTATTTGCATTTCTGTTGTATGGTCTTTTTAGGAGTACATATAAAAAAAGATGCCTGAAACAGAAATTCATTTAACAGAGCTTCAGAAGTCTCCTTTTTACACGGAGGCAGCAGGAGCCGGCTAATTATTAGGACCAGATCAAGAAGCGAACAAATAGAGTACAGAGTAAATATGAAACTAATTAACCAAAAAAAAAAAAATCCAGTTTACTTGGCAACAACTTCATGCAACAGAGATGAACAAACACCACATCAGCTTTGCTTGTTTGCTATCCATCTACAATACCAGAAGGCGTACCACCAAGTCTGCAACACTGATCATTACGCTTAGATTAGCAGAACTTTCTTAGCAGGAAACCTGTCGTTCCAGACATGTTGGTAAAATTGTTATCGAAAAGCAAAATCGTTACCAGAAATAAAATTTAGCTAATAGGATTTAAGTCTGATACTGGAAGTGTTTTTGTACATATTTTATTGTATCATACAGTAGTATAAAAATACAATAGTTCCTGTCCCCTTGCATATGGTAATGGGAACACATTTGGATTGTGTGGAACACATTATGACATTGTTTGAGAGGTTTCGGTTAAGTCTGTATTGAAATCACAGCATTTCATTCAAACATGGGCATACATCTTTAGTTGTGGGAAAACAACCAATCAGAACTGTTGTGGCTGCATCAGAGAAGCCATCTGTCCACACTACTGTGGGCAGAGAGAGAGGGCAAGAAAGCTATGCAATGCTTCTATGACCAGAAATGGAAGCTAATTTAGCTCTGCAAGTAATGCTAAAGCAAAATAACTCCATTAATTACAGTGAATGGCAATATTAGGAATACATGATGGAATTGGCAATACTACAGTTTACAGCATAATTTTTTAAACCCAATAAGTTTCCATTTCACAGAAAAATCAATAATAAACATATACTGACAGCCTATAACATTGTTATAATTCAGATTCAAATAAGGAATTGCGTAATACTATTTAAAATCTAAATTTTAAAAAATTTACAACAATACTTTTGCAGGGAATTTTGTACAACTGCTCTGGCAAATGAAATGCTAGTTCTTCTTGGCAAATAGTCTGTTGCAGGCAAGGCTAACATAAATACTGAGAAATGGGCAACAGTTCTCTTTTATTTGTTTGCTTTCGTGTTGCTTTTAATCTTCTTTAATCGAACAAGTTCTTCTTTTAAATATGTCACAGCTTGGAATATTGCAGCCCTTTGTTTATCCTCAGGCGCCTTTTTCACATATATGGAAAAATACTTGATGGCCTCAGTTAGAAGCGTTTCTGGGTTGACATCTGCTCTTTGCTGGCGTAAGAGTCTTTCACAGGCAATAGCAAAATTTTTGCTCCAGTTTACTGGATGGTTATTGTGTGACGTTATAATCTCTTTATACAACTGAAATACAGGTTTGGAATAAAAATTACACACAAGTCATACTTAAACATTTTTAGGCAAAAACTATACATCCATCTAACTGATTCCAGGACAATGGCTTTAGACGTAAAGCACAGTAGAAGAGTAAGTCAACTTCTAATTAAGCAGACTGGCTGCATCCATTTGATCTTTTTGGGAGGGGGTTGGATCTATAGCTGTTTCTAAGGTTTCTATTCCCCTTAGCCAGACAAAGGTAGTTCAGACTCTGCAGCTTGTAAGCTCGTCATATTATATCTTCCCCTAACATTCTGCAGTAACTCAAAACTCACTCTACAGCTATTTACCCCACAGATTTTAAAGAAATGTAAACCAGCATATAGAAGATTAATTTACCCTTAGGGGCCCATTTACTTACTCACGAACGGGCCGAATGCGTCCGATTGCGTTTTTTTCGTAATGATCGGTATTTTGCGATTTTTTCGGAAAATTATCGCGACTTTTTCGTTACCAATACGATTTTTGCGGAAAAATGCAAGTTTTTCGTAGCCATTCCGAAAGTTGCGATTTTTTCGTAGCGTTAAAACTTGCGCAAAACGTTGCGCCTTTTAAGTTTTAACGCTACGAAAAAAGCGCAACTTTTCGCTCAAGTTTTAACGCTACGAAAAAATCGCAACTTTCGGAATGGCTACGAAAAACTCGCGTTTTTTCGCACAAATCATATTGGTAACGAAAAAGTCGCGATAATTTCCGAAAAGTCGTAAAGGCGCCGAAAAAATCGCAAAAAATACGAAAAAGTCGCAAAATGTTCGTTTCCAATCGGAATTTTTCCAATTCGGATTCAAAATCGTGTCTTAGTAAATCAGCCCCTTATTCTTCTGGGTACACAATATATTGTCCATAGAAAATAATTTTCTGTATACATTATGAATTCTTAACCAACACATTGGTTATATAATATTAAAAAAATCTTACCAAACTGAAATATATATACTGTTGTGTATATATATATATATATATATATATATCAGTGAATATTTCCCATTTACATATTTTCCTTGAGCCACCATTTAGTGATGGGCTGTGTGCTCCCTCAAAGATCACCTGACAGGAAATAATGCAGCTCTAACTGTAACAGGAAGAAGTGTGGAAGAAAAAGACAGAACCCTGTCCATTAATTGGCTGATGTGACCTAGCATGTATGTGTGCCTTTGTTTTTTATGCACCATGAACTGTATGAACCCAGGGGGTGGCCCTTACTGCTTAAAGAAATACTGATGCTAGAAATTTTTTTGCATCTATCATAAGATTGTCTTTGCATGCTATTTATAATATTGCCTTAAAAGTATTTGCCTAATGCATTTACATGACCTATTTGAGGCCTGTGTTCCTATATGAGGGGGCTGCCATATTTGTGCAGCAGTAGGACATTAGGATTAAAAGCCATAACCGACATGTTGAGAAGAGACAGTTAAGTTGGAAAAACAGTCAGGTTTAGGAACTTCAAGTAACAATTACTTACAGCAGCCCTATCAGGGAAAAACCTTTAACATGCAGCAATTTTTAATGTACATTCATATTGTGAAGAGTATTTTTTTAGTGTCAGTCCTTTACACAAGTGAACATAAACTTACCTTATAGGAATAGAAATAGAGTTGATTTTTCACAGAAGGAGATATATGAGCATTGTCTGCCAGGTCAAATATAAAGAATGCTGTTTTTGTCCTAAAAATAATACACAAGTTAAAAGAAGGTAAGAACTTTGCCTATAATACATCAGTGTGTAAAAAAGTTACACTGGTGCTAAATGAAAACTAAATGAAATATACCGAGCTTCCCACATTTCTTCATTTGCTACAGATTCCCAAGAAGACGCATGAAACCTAAAGGAAAAAATCATTTTATTTAAGTAGAAAGAAATAATATTAAATGTGGAATCAAACACCAAAACATTGGGCCATATGATTTCTGAAACACACCTTCCGTGCTCTTCTGTCCAGTTATATAGGTTCCTTGTAAGCTTGATCCATTCCTCTGCATCAAAAGGAGTACTTTTAGGGACCAGTTTCTCGCAAGCTCCCCAAGGCCATAATGAATAACTTTTCTGCCATGTTGGATCCCCTTCATTCACTCCTATGCAGGAAAATATTTCTTTACTGTAGTAAAAAGAATATAATGCAAGAAGTTTAAAGAGTAACATTAAATTCCCACAAAGAAGAATCTTAGTTTGATGTTTAGATCAGTTTATAGATGAATAAAAATTAAAATTAGAGACATTAAAGCCAAATTATTAGGCTATAAAACACTGACTGCTGTACCAACTTGAACAGAAGATGACACTATGGGGCAGATTTATCAAAATGTGAGTTTAAAGCTTAATACATAAAAACTCACCAATGTTCTATTCATTCCTATGGGATTTTTATAAGTGTATTTATCAATGGGTGAAAGTTAGAACTCACCTTTTCTTAAATAAGCTTCTGAAAATCCCATAGGAATGAATAGAACATGGGTGAGTTTTTATGTATTAAGCTCAACACTCACATTTTGATAAATATGCCCCTTAAGGTCATCATCTTTTCAACAGCATGTAAGCATGCCTAGTATGCACAGTGGCGCGGAGCTCTCTAAGCCAATGCAATGCCACTGACACAGGTGAGATGGCCATACAGAAAGATATGGATCTATAATGGCTAGTCATCATCAGTTATAGCCTTTTGCTTTGTCAGCCTTTAGGTGCAGATGAAAAACCATATGGGATCAGACATATGAGGAAGCAAGTAGAAGGCAGGTAGGGGCAGGTAAAAGAAACACATTTCTTCTTCTTATTGTTCCGTTTTATTTAAAGGTCTGTGTTTTTATTGTAATCATGTAAGCCACAGTTATGTAAAAAAGGCAGTATACACTGACATTACGCTAAAAATGTGTTTGGAAATGCTTACCGTTCATTTACTTTGAGAAAATGATGAAGGTTAAAGGTTGTTGTCCCATCAGCAAGTTTTGTTTCCACTGGACTCCACTTGCTTCCAGGAAAAATAACATTGGATATGTGCTTTGCAAGACTGGGTACATACCATGCATATGTCATCATCTGTAAATAAGAACGCATATTGCACATTTACCAACAAAGTAGGCTACCGAGGTAACTGTCAGAATGTGGTACTGAAGTACAGAAATACATCTTTTCACTTACAAACATAAAAAAAAATCATTACAAAATAAATATTATTCAACAAAACTTAATTAGCATTAAACAAAATTTTCTTCTATTTACATTGGTGCCACTTTGTCTATCTCATGTGTTTGAAACACACAAGCATGTATTAATTCCTGGACACCAGAGACCATCCTTCCCTGTTCCTATTTTATTATGGCACTGAAGCATATTGCTGGAAAAATTTAAACAAACAACAAGCTAGCTGTGAGCTGATGTAGGTACTTCTAAAATGGCAGTGAGTGTTAAAAGGCCACTTGTTTCAGTAATATATATATTACTAGTGCAACAATGTTCTTACCTCTTGGTCTACCAGTGCCAAGTCAGGTCTGAGTCCTTCACAGTAATGGAGATAACGCAATGAGTTGCCTGGCAGGTCACCTCTTAGTAAGATAACTGAACCATTTGGCATTGAAAAGAGAAGATTTCTTGCAAACTGATCTACTATATAATTGTTGCTTTGATCACAAATTCTAAACAAAATAATAAAACAAAAAAGCGGAATAAATATTAACATGCTTTATTATGTTCTGAAACATATAAAACCCTAAAGCAGTTGAAATGCCAGAAATCTGGCTTATTATTAAGAGATACCACAGATTATAATCACTGTAAATAAAAAGTATCACAAACACTGACACTATATATAGAAAAACATCAATTAATTTTAAAATATCATGTACCTGTAATTGGTTCTAATTTGGTTAAAAATAACCACTAGGGCACAAATCCATTCCATACACTGAATAATGTCCCTTTTGTTAATTTTCCTCTTCAGAATGTTGGTCAAAAAGGCCATTCCGAGGCCTGCAAAAAGACTAATAACTATATTGCTCTGCATCCAAAATCTCTCCACCTAGGATAAAAAAAAGTATATTTAAATATTCATTTTCCATTTCAGATTTAAAGGAAACCTATATAGGTCACTATAATATTTTTTGCATAAAAACACTCATATGTGAAACTCTGCTTCATCTAAGTAAACCATTCCTATAAAAAATATACATTTCTATTAGTATGTGCCATTGGGTAATCCTGCGCTCACACACAAACTAACAGCAAACATACTTGCTAGTTTATATCAGCCAATACATAGACAAAGCACTGTCTAACATTTTCCTGTTACAGAGCTGCATTATCTCCTGTCAGGTGATCTCTGAGGGAATTAGGTAAAATATATAAAAGGGCAATGTTTATTTATTTATCAATATGGCAATATTCTTTAATAAGCCATTTATTATGATATACAGTACATGATATGTTTGTTAAGTAGTCACTCTGAAGGTTTTCCTTCAAGCCACTGAGGCTTGCCCCGAATTGTTACTTTTGCACTTACAAACACTAAGGGGCTGATTTACTAAGACACGAATTCGAATCCGAATTGGAAAAATTCCGATTGGAAAACGAACATTTTGCGACTTTTTCGTATTTTTGCGATTTTTTTCGGCGACTTTACGACTTTTCGGAAATTATCGAGACTTTTTCGTTACCAATACGATTTGCGTGAAAAAACGCGAGTTTTTCGTAGCCATTCCGAAAGTTGCGCAAAATCTGCCGATTTTTTCGTAGCGTTAAAACTTGCGCGAAAAGTCGCGCCTTTTTGTAGCGTTAACTTAAAAGGCGCAACGTTTCGCGCAAGTTTTAACGCTACGAAAAAATCACGATTTTGCGCAACTTTCGGAATGACTATGAAAAACTCGCGTTTTTTCGCGCAAATCGTATTGGTAACGAAAAAGTCGCAACAATTTTCCGAAAAAATCGCAAAATACCGATCATTACGAAAAAAACGCAATCAGACGCATTCAGCCCATTCGTGGGTTAGTAAATGTGCCCCTAACAGTTTAAAGTGGAAACCCTATTTAGCTGGCTGCCATGCAGTTTGGATTAATATTTGTTCAGTTGCCTAAAGGTTATGTCACGTAAGGTATACTGATTTTCATGATTCTATTGTATTTCCAGTTTACCTAGATCAGAGGACAGTGTTTCCGAGCATTCACATCTTGAGTGTTTTATAAAACTATTGTGTAAATTTAATCGCTTGGAGGCACATTTATCAACATTTGAATATTCATCGTTTTACAGGTTTTTGAAAAAACAAATAAACTCATTACCACTAAAACCAGAAATGCCTAGTCATTTATCTGAATATAAGAAACACAAATGAATTAAAATGCGGAACAAAAATGAAAAGACCACAAAAATATCTTTTTCGATGTTTTTGTTTTTTCGTAGTCACAAAACAAAACCTGTGGTACCATGTTAGCCAGTGGCAAAAATAAAAAAAAACATCTACAAAAGTATTGATACTACTACTAAAGAAATGATACCTATATTGGCTAACAATAAACACATATTGCAAGCTTTCGGAGCGCTAAGGCCCCTTTATCGGGTAATTTTAAGTGTAGAAATATGTCCCAATTATACATTATTATTACCGTTAAAAAGTACTTACCACACCGAGGAAGAGTGGCTTAGAGATATCTAAATTTGCTCTCCAGGCAAAGAATAAGGAATAGCAAAGGAGCATTATGGTGAATAAAGTAACCACAGAGGTCTTTTTGTCCCTGTAGATGGAAATATCTTTTCAATAACTTAATTTTAAACATTTAATGTTAACACTATATGACATTTAGATAAAGTCCTCTCAGAACAGTTTCAATCAGCCCAAATTTCCCAGTACCGTGTCCAGGAAAGCTGGGAATTAGTACCTGCCTAATTCAAAACTCTGGTGACAATGTTCATATGTTCATATTACTTCTTTTTATTTAGTTTCATTGCTTTTCCTTCCAACTTAAACTTCCCTAGCCACCCATTTCAATGTCCAAATACACTTTTTGTAATCATACACACCGAAAGTTTCTGCAACACCTATCACATTGAGCTACTTCCAATAAAAGCTCTACAATTGGAGACAACATCCTCCCACATCCTTTACCCATCTCTATGCTACTTTTACTTTATGCCTGGGATCTCCAAACCCTGGTCCCTTACTCATACTTACTTTGTCCTTGTTATATTTCTCCATTGTCCCATCCCTATGAGGCTTCTATCCATCTAATCTTATAAAGATTACCACTCTTCCCTTTGCCTTTCTCAAAATTCATTTTCACCCATGATCTGTTCTGCTTAACGTTACTTATTATCTATGTTGTAGCTAAAACCTTGCATTATACAGGTAGCATTGAGACTCATTTCACTACCCCTTCCTATATAAAAACCACATTTAATTGCTCATTTGTGCCCTCATCTTATCCTGTCTATATTGTTACAATATTTTCTTATCTGACTACCCCTTTAGTATATCTTACTCTTTGCTGCTTGAATACTCCTACTGGCTTCTTCAGCTTTAAATCTATATCAAGGCTCACCATTAAGCAAAAAATAAATAAATCTGATTGGACTCTGGACTGGGACCTAAATCCCCTACTTGCACAGACCCACCCATAAATGAAGTCAGCCTTACAGTTTGGGGAAGTCTTTCCTAAAAATGAAAGAAGCAGCCTTTACACTACACTAAAGGGATTTCTGAAAGTGAAAATCTTTTATTTACAACTTTCCTCAAAGTTCTCTAAATGCCCCCATATATGCTGATAAGTAACCATCTACCTTTCTTCCTGCTGCAGACTTGGTGATTATCAAGCATGCAGACATGGACTCATGATTAACACCTTTAAAGGAGAATGCAAGTCAAGATGTAAAAAGCATACTGCCCAATAATCCTCCTATTGTTTAGTAAAAACGCCACACTTTTGGCTCACCTAATCAAATATTTACTCAGTCACACTTACTTCACATTTTCTAGAACAGGCAGCCATCTCTAAAAAGGTATTCTCCCTTCCTTTCCCTCCTTGCTTCATACTGCACATGTGTTTCATTCCCTCCCCCCCCTCCCCTCTGGCAAATCCGCTTCTGATTGGCTGGTGGGCATGTGTAGCTCAGCACAGGAGACAGGATCAAGTTACACACATGCTCAGAGAATAGGAAGGCTGCCACTGGCAGCCTACAGAAAGGGGAGAGAGATGTCACTGTAGTCTTCACACTGCTATAGGCTGCCAGCACCATATCTCAGAGAAGCAAGCAGGGATCTGGGAATTTAGATATGCAGTAAGTACTTAAAAAGAATGCCTTTAGACTTACTTTTAATTTATATTAACCTTTCATTGTCCTTTAAGAAGTCCCCACTTTATTTAATGTCATCCAGCAGCTGAAGCAGGACATAATTTGTTTTATTTTAAGCATTTTACAAAGTAGGCATCAAACTAGCTTGTGTCAATGAAAATGCTTTAAAGTGATCAAATGACAGGCGCGCGGACAAAAAATTTGAGTCTCTTAAAAACTGAATGATAAAATACTACATACCTAGTTCCAAAGCAGAAGAGCAATGCGAGAAGAGCAAGGACTTGTGCTACATAAGTGAGCTCTGTGTTCATATGACTGATCTGGTTACTGTATTAAGGAAGAATATAACAATAGTTTTAGTTGATTCATGGTTTTAAACAAAGTTGGGAATTTTTTTGTTGATATAAAAGGTGGCTCAATTTTAGATAAATTATGTTACTAGATGGAAATGCAAAAATGTACTACAAACACACAATATATTTTGGTCAATATTTTATATGGTTTAGATGACTGGGATTACACTTGTAAAAGGTTGAAGAATACTAAAACCCAAACCATAACATGCCTTGGTAAAAAAAAAATTTTTTTATCCATACACATGCATAGCCACTCCTACAATAGTTAAAAAAATATCTCACTTTTAATAATCACAAAAAAAAGACCAAAAGAAAATGTAGAACGAAATAGTAGTAAAAAGTTATTAGTTTACGTACATTAACATTCCCATCATACCAGGTCCTGTCTCCGATTTAGCCTAGTTGGAAAAAAAGCACAGTTAAACTACAGTAGGTACAAAATCAAAACAAAAACAAAATGCACGCAGCATAATTTTGTCAGAAAGTCATGATAAACTCTTTAAATAAGTAAGCAAAAAATACATGTCTGACATTTGCAATTCCCCCCCCCCCCCACACTAATGATGGAAGTAAACAATGGTTACCTGTAACACAGACAGAGAGCAGTGTACTCAAATAAGGCAGTGTTCCCCGAGTTCATATTGTTGAAAAAATAAAAGAAAAAGCTACCAAATGTTACAAACAAATTATTTATTTGGTACACCTCTCAGTTCATCTTCCGAAGAAAGAAGAATAATTAACTGATTTGGCAGGACACATGATCCACATGGCCACAGCATCCTGGTCCTGAGTCAGAACCATAAATACGGGCATGTGAATTGGCATATAAGTACCGTAAAATTCAGCATCTAGATAAAGATATAGGTGTATACACACACACACACACACACACGCATGCATGCATGCATGCACACACACTATAATTTTGTTGCTGCATTTCCCAAAAAATACTGCTTCTGCTCCCATAACCTGCAACTATGTGAATATTGCAATGTTTGTGAAACTATCAGTAAAATACTTTTTCAGGGGACTTTTCATGTATTTCTTTATCCATATTCCAACAGTCCCACATCACTTATGAATATAAATGGTTGGCATCTGAAAATGGTTGGAAATACATTTGATTCCAACAAGCTGGATATTATATTATCTTTAAAAAGAGAAGCATGTGCTTTGTTGCTGTCCCAATAGGACTGGCTTCAGGTTAGTTTAGTCTTGTAAACATTACAATTGTCCAATTAGCTATAGATTGGTTCTAATCCTGATTACTTCAAAGCTGCAGGAACACTAAGGAAACAAAGTGATTACAATGGATGCTCAGAACTCAGAGAGAGCACAAAGAAGCTACAACTCCCCCACCATGGACTACATAGTACAGTGATTACCAAACTGTGGGGCTGGCCCTCCTGGGGGCCTGGAGCAATAGCTAAGGAGGGGGGCTCAGCTGGAAAGCTAGTTATTGTGAGACTTAGGGAGAATGCCTATATGCTCTCCTACATACACCTAGAAGCCCAGCATGAAATTCAGTTGCATTGAGGGTGAATACTGTAGTCAAATAATGAAACAGTTGCTGTGTATTGCTGTGTACTGTATCAAAGAGATTAAAAGAAGCAAAAAAACTTCTTGTGAAGAGGCCTTGGAACACTTTCAGCTGAAACTAACAGATAATGAAAGAATAAGATTGTAGAGAGGCTGTAACCAAGATCTTTTAAGTTTGTTTCAATACTTGATGTTTTAGAACTTTACTAATAAAGCTGTACATAACCCATGTGATTTTAATTTGAAATTACTAGTTACAAAGAGAGAATGAATGTTATGCCCAACTAGCATTGATTGGTTTATTGTAAAAGTCAATTGCAAGGGTAAAAAGCTATTAGGGTAGAACCCTAGGCAATGTTTGCTCTACGACCCATGCTCATGTGCACACACAAACATTTTGCAGCGCGCACATAAAACAAAACTGTGGTGCACACATTATTTAGCGCGTAAGTAGTTTTTGTGCACATGTGAAATGGAAATTAGAGGGACTATTAACCTTAGGCAGAGTCAACTGGTGTTCCTTTGTTTAGGCAGAAGTGACCAACCTATGACAAAAAAAAAGTCTGCAGCAGCTCCATGCTGGATGTCATACCAAGCATACAGATAAAAACATCATATGATCTGGGTATTGTGGGAGCATTTAGGCATAGAGAAAGTGATGAAATAATGGCATTAAGAATGGTATCAATCCCCATTATGTAATAAATAGCACAACGTTTTCCCAGGTGCGGTAACCCATAGTGACCAATGGGATGTTTGCTTTTAAACAGGTGACCAGTAAATACTAAGTGGTGATTGGTTGTTGTTCCTTATTATGCATAACTCCCAATCAGTTATTAATTTATATGTTATGGCTACACAACTCTAATGGTCTATAAGTCTTAGGATATATGCTCCAATGAAACAGTAAGCCGACATTTTAATAAAATAATACAAATACCTTGTGGCATAGAGCAAGTTTACACTATACTGTATTTATTCAGTTTTATTTGCCTTTGTTGAATTAATTGGTTATATGGTGACTTTGCCCAGCCTATTTCATGTACGAGTCATGACATCATCTCAGTTATACTATGGGGCAGATTTCTCAAACTGTGAAATTAGACTCACCACAGAAAAACTCACCCATTCTGTGTTTACAGTGTATTTATCAAATAGTAAACTCTAACTTTCATCCACTGATAAATACGCTTCTAAAAATCCTTAAGTAATGAAAAGAGAGTTGGTGAATTTTTCTGTGGTGAGCTCTAATTTCACACTTTGATAAATCTGCCTCTATGTCTATTTTACACTTGTATAAAGCTTCTGTAGGAACACCCTATATTGTAGCTACAGGAGGCAGCAAACAATGCAATAAGACTTCTTTTGTAATAAATATAACTGGCATGTCAATTCAAGTGTACCCATACAGTTTTTGGTTTTTTTTTTTAAATAATAATTGACTAATGTTCCAGTCACCTAAAATGACAAATCTGAGGAAAGTCATGCTTAGGTTACCAAAATTTGATAGCATTTATGAGAAACCCCCATCCATCCAATGATCCATAACTTGTATAATATAATTAAATAAGGAAATCACACTTAATAAACATAGTTATTCTAATAACAATTGAGAGCTTACCAGACTGAATGTACCATACTCCTCTCGAAGGATATGAGTAATGATCCCTTGAACAGTTGTCTGATCTCCCCAGGTCCATCTTGCTCGATTCAAATATGATGAGACAATTAAGTACAAGTAAGGAGAAAGCCCCACAGCAAAGCATATTCCCAACTTCAATAAGCCATACAAAGACAATTCCTGCATCAGAATAGAGTATAATAAATAAAACATTTGTACAGCCTCCAAAAATGGCCATAAACAGGAAAAGAAAAACTTAAAATACTTATTTTAATACAGAAAACGTCTCAGCTCCTTATATAAATGCTGTCAAAACTGAATGACTTTGGGGATTAGTATGGAATTGCTTTAAACTGATCTCTTTTGCATGGACTAGTAAAAATGTAAGGGAAGCAGAAATGCAAGACTTCTGAATATCATGCTCCCTTCAACTCTTCAACTGAAATAATTTCATGATATGCATAGGTAGAGAGGAACTGCAAGGCTGAGATAACTCACATAGAAATGATTAAAACTTGGCTTATGTTGCACTCCACAGAATAAACCAGAGGGACTTACAGTATCAACAAAATGAGGGCAAGATTCAGCATGTGATCACTCAGATTGTATACAGAGCTCAAGGCACCACAAACACCACCATTCAGGCTGTCATAATCTTTAAAGTGTTACAGTAGCTTTGAATAAAAGGCAGAAGTCTAAATTAGTGATGTTCGGGTCACGAAAGACTCAACCTGCACCCAACCCTATCCCACAAAATGTTGCCATTGTTGGACCTGAATTAAGCTCTACGGGGCAGGGACCTCCTTCATCTTGTGTTTCTGACTCTTATTGCAACTGCACCTTGTATTTATTTATTTATTTGTATTTATTGTTGTACTTTGTATTTATCCATTATCTTTAACCCCCTGTCTGTATTAATTAATTCTACTGTACAGCGCTGCGTACATAAGTAGCACTTTATAAATAAAGATATACATACATACATACATACCCAACCCATACCTGCATCTTCCTCCTTTGTACATTACTTATGTGCGCAGCTCTGGTTCCAAGAATCTTTGGGAGCAGCGGAGTAGTGTATTTTCCCTGTCTGACCTGCACCCAACACAAACCCTCCACACCTGAAGGTAGGTTTTCAGTTCTGTTCCAGTTTTCAGACGGACAGACTGATTTTCAGAAGGGCTGTTTGGGTAAAAACTGCCTGTCTGGATTTCCAAATTAGGAAATCTGGACAGGATATTGAACTGAATGGCGCAACGATCAGCCAATCGCTGACCGCCACAATATAGTCCTTCCCCTAACATCATAGTCCCACCCCCAGTCCAACTCCCAAGCCACAATAGGTAGAAACCCTACCCATGTGTAGAACTCGGGTCCTGCGGGTTACAGGTCAACCTGCACATTGCTAGTCTGAATGGAACAAATCTAAAATTATAAGTAACGGTTTTAAGTTAAATGGTTCCATCAACATTGTAGGAAAGTCTCAGCGTTATTATATTGACTGTATAAACAGTAAAAATATTGGGCTTTTGTCTGGAGTCCATCATCATATAGTTCATTTCTCTTTATGTTTCTCTAATAAAAAACAACACTTAGCAGAGTAGCTCTGGAGAAAAGACACTGATAATGATTTTACACATAAGGCAAGGCACATGAGCATTTGAGACAGAAACTATATTCGTTTATCCAGCCTGCTTGTATTTTCTCAGAACCTGGAAGTTATGATATGCCAACAGTTCCATATGGCAAAAGGCATGGTTTGGTAGTCCCTGCTCTTGGGAAAGTTATTGGGGGTTACTATTTACATCACATAACCTTAACCCAATCATATTCAGTCTATCACTTTTTATAGCCCCTTGCAAGTAGATCATCAGTACAATTGTTAAAGCTAATTAAAGACAGTTCTCGTTGTTGCTACAGAGGGCAATTTACCACAGGTTATGGTATAAAGTGCAAAGTAAGAGTTTTAGAAATACATTAGGATTCCTTGATTTAACAGAAGTAAATGTGTTCAAAATATATAAAACTTGACTGTATGGATGGGTTTTATAAAATAAATGACAAACCTGTTTATTAAACTGGAGAAAAAGGACCCACAACACAATGCTTGCAACATAGAAAACAATAGTGTGCTGATTGCACAGGCTAAGTCCACAGCAGAAAGCACCAAATTGAGATATCTGGTAGTGGGAGGTAAGAAGAAAAGAGAACATTTACCACCGACATAGCAAATTTATTCCTCATCACTAGTACTTTTCTGTGAACTTGGCTTACCCCAATTAAAACTGCTTCTCTCTGAGGATCTTAAATAGGAAACTATAACTTTTTATGACCAATACATTTACTAAGGGGAAAAAAACAGTAGCAGAAATTGGTTCCAAAACAGATTCAGATCAGATTCAGGAATATTTCTTATTTAAACATATTAAAAACTGAGCAATACCTCTCTGTGCAGTTATTTAGTCAGGAAAATAAAGATTACCTTTGATCTGTCTTTTGTAGTCTTTGCCTCCTCAAACCCTACTGTAAGAGCCATAAGCAGCCCCACAAACAGATTGTTCAGGCTGAAAACCTCTGCTGCAATGGACCAGTGCCATGTTAGACGGGAAAACGAAAACAACCCTGAAGCAAGGATTCCTGCTGCATACGAGCCAGTAAGCCTGCAAACACAGATAACATGAAATCGCCTTTTGCAACATAAAAAGGTCTATTTGTTATGCATCTTATATTATAGCACAGATCATTACAGCTAGCAAGAGCAGTTTGGTGTGTAATATTTTCACAAACCATTGCATGACACACTATTAATTAGAAAAGTACAGAATACATAGCTAGTGAGAGCAACTGTTTAATATTCAAGTACCTGTGGCATATCCCTTAAGGTACAATAGGGGGTTTGGAGCTTTTGAGATACTTGCCAAGTTGAATTATAAATGCCAGCAGAAGCAGGAAACTAGAAAAGAAATACTGGAGTGGAACAGGTCCTTGTGTACAGAAACAGACGATTGAACCGCACAGAAGGGAAAAATATATCAATTCATGGAAACTGATCTTTCTGAATGTTTGGCTTTTCATTCCAAGACTCAAAATTCTATGCTGTTAGCTGGGACTAGATATTTTATTTTAGTTACTGGCGCTCTCTACTGCATCTGCTTTCCATCCACTGTGCTCCCTAGAACAGATTCATACTGATTGATTGATTGAGTTAGAGAAGTCTTACAAATTGGAGGAGTCATTTGTATTTTTCTTATACTGTACCCACTGAAGTGCTTATTGACCCATTCAACATAAAAATATTACTGATTTAGAAGCATTAATGTCTCAGATTTCTGGTTTGATTACATCAAGGGTCTATGTGGAGTTTGTATATCCTTCTTATGTTTGTATAGTTTTTGTCTGACAAATCAAAACATAGCTTAACTAACCTCTCATCAATCTGTGCCTAGTGTGCCTGTGTGCGTTAATGTGCATATGATAAGCAAGTTAGATGGTAAGCTCCAAGGCAGCAAAAACTTGTTCTTAAAGCATGTTTATAGGGGATCTAAAAATTAAGTGACTAATGCTTCTCAAACTATGTTTGCCATTTGCATTCATTATCTATATTTAGCAGTTTCTTGGATACCAGCAGTTTAAATGGGTAGTTCAGCTTCCAGTTAACTTTTGCTTTTCAGTTTAAATTGGCCAATTCTTAGCAACTTTTAAAAAAGAATTTTACAATGTTTAAAATAATTTGATTTTCTCTTCTGAGTCTTTCACAGGGGTGATTTTTGCCACAAAGCCACCTAAGGCGGCTTTTCTTTGATGTTGCTCTCTTTAACTCATGCACTTACCTTTAGGAGGACTAGAGGGGCTCTATGCACAAGAAAAGGCAAATTTCCAGTTTAGTAACAAAAAGTGAAATAACTAACAAACTACAAAAAATAAAAAAAATGAACTTTAAAAGTTACCAAGAGTGGCTTTTGTGTGGCACAGGTACCGGAGGCAAGATCCTTGCCTCATTGCAGGAGCGTCCCTGCTCTTTCCAGGTTTTCAAAAAAGGGTCACTGACACCAGAAGCCAAAAGATTATTGCTCTACGAGGCTACAATTTCATTGTTATTGTCACTTTTTATTACTTATCTTTGTATTCGGGTCTCACCTATTCCAGTCTCTTGTTCAAAACACTCCCTGGTTGCTAGAGTAATATGGACCTTAGAAACCAGATGGCTGCTGAAATTCTAAACTGGGGAGTATTATAACTGGAGACTATTCTGTTGTTTCCACTATAAAAGTTTCAACAGAATTATGCCCCAATGCACATAGCATGATCCTTATATACTGGGTTTGCTGCAACGGAAGTACACAAAATCCAATTGTTGTCCAACCTCCAACCTCATTAATGCTCTTGTGACTGAATAGAAGCAAATCCCAACAACAAAGTTTCAAAATCTAGTGAAAAGAAGCCTATACAGAAGAGTAGAAGCTGTTATAGTAACAAATGTCAGACCAATTTCATACTAAAACACCTGGTTTGGAAATGGTGGACAGTCAAGTGCCTGGATACTTTTAGCCATAGAGTGTATGTTCAACACAAGCCTAATTCACTGAGCACAGGTAAACAGCCATGATCAAAAACTATGAACTGTGACAGAGACCTAGCTTTCTGATATTGGGTTTGATTGTGCACTCCAAAATGCTAATTCTACAATGTCATTCATAGACTCAAGGGACCCCAGTTCAAAGGGCAGCGAAGCAACCACAAAATTAAGAACCTTCCTCAAATGTTTGTTTCTTTGAAGGCTTCATTCTTTTTATCTGTATTTTACCAAAATGCTTAAACTGAAGCTCATCTGTCTGAAGGACCACTTTCCCAAAACTTTTTTGTATTGTTCAGAGCAACAAATTCCAATCGAGTTTTCTTATGCTTCTCAATTTTTCTCTTGTATCTACATTCATGTAGATTGGCTACAGTGCCATGGGCCTCCACTTCTTGATACCATTGCATACAGTGAACACAGGCATATTAAGATCTCTGAAGATGGATTTGAAGCCTTGGCATTGTCCATTCTTTCTAATGATTTTCTGTTTCACTGCCATAGTTCTATGCTTTTTCTTTTTTCTCCATTTTCAGTGTGGCACACAGAGACGATTCATACTGGTTAAATGTGTGTTTCTTATTTTGAAAGCAAGCAACAACGCTTCACTGTTTAGCTGGCTTAATTTGTGTAACTCACACAAAAAGTTCCACAACACCATGCACTCAAATGGTTTTTATAATAAGGTATTTTCAATTAATCCACAATTGTTTAAAATTTGTGAATATTTTATAAATAAAAAACAAATAAATATTGTTTAAACCAGTTTAAAATAGGGCTGGGCGATATACCGTTTAATACCGAATACCGTTTTTTTTTTTAAAAACTATATTCATTTTTCAGATACCGCAATACCGGGGTATCAGGGTACTCACCCCGTGCGGCCCGGTCTCGCGCATCCCGTTGTCCGCGGGACGTTGCACACATGCGTCCAGGTGCGCGTGCACGTCCACGACGCGCTGACGGAGCCGGTTCTGCGCATGCGTGGGGGGTATTTAAAGCTATCAAACGCCTCCTCCTGTGCTATGTTGTCTGCGGCCTTGCCTGGGAAACTAAGCCTGCCTGATTTACCTTACGACTTTCTGTTGCCGACCCTTCGCTTGCCTGACTCTGATTTTCAATACTGCAGTAATTATTCTCTAATTTATTAGGAAATGGGGTTAACACCTAATCATGCATGGAAAAAAAAAATACCGTCAAATACCGTGACACCGATATAATTTTGAAAAATACCGTGATATAAATTTTTGGTCATACCGCCCAGCTCTAGTTTAAAATGCTATAGATGCTCTATACATGTGAAGATATGATGATAGTATTCCTTTGAAATCACAGACAATTTGAAAATAACCCTACAATTTAAATAATTTGGAGTGAACAAAACCAAGTGTCTTGTTTCATATATGCTTTGTTAGATATATGCTGTTCTATATAAATAGAAATAATCCATCCATAAAATATAGACATATACCAAAAAAGATAAACACAGCTCATTTAAGAGTTGTATTGTATGATTTAAAACTGTGCGCAAACCAAGTAGGGCTTAAAAAAAAACCTATCACAATATTTAAAAAAAGACAATGTTGAGATAAAAAGGTTGTACGCTCCAATGCAACAGATTCTTACATCTAAGAACTCATGCTGGTTAAATTAGCTAAAAATGTATGGATATATTGCAGAACTAGACAGGCTTTCTTTCTCTGTAAAGTTCAGAGACAGACTTGCTCAAAGCAAATCTAATATCGAATATCCTCAGTGCTGTTACACAAATCAAATGTATCTCTATTTTGGAATAAATTACACATAAGAATAAAGACAAAACATTTAATAAACCATATTCTGAGTGATTAACTTCGTCATGGTCTTAAATGAAAGCCACATTTAAAAAACAATCCAACATGTGAAATGAGTTTTAAGACAAACAAGTCTCAGCATTGGTATCTTGAATCTGAGTAACTTGAATTATGAGTTCTTTTCATAGACAATACCAATTTTCTTGAATAACTTTCTTTAACACTCCAACACTGACAGCCTGGTTTATTGTGGCATCCATGATAAATCCTATGTAACACTTCCATAAAGGATGCGGCCTTCTTCCATTTAGCAACCTGGTGCAGAGTTAGCCCTTCATTAGGGTAATGGCTATTGGGCCACTTTATAAGGGAATCATATGCAAGAGCTAGTTGTTTAAAATGAAAACAGCAATAAACCATAACAATATCTGCTGGAATATTACTTATGAATGGGAAAGGATCTGAATAGAAAGATTAGGAATAAAAAGTAGCAACAATAATAAAAAGGTTATAATGCAGAGGTAATCATTTTTTGTAAGTTCTTTTGGGCAGGGCTCTCTTCTCTTGTATCGGTTATTGATTGCCTTATATGTTACTCTGTATGTCCAATGTATGAAACCCACTTATTGTACAGCGCTGCGGAATATGTTGGCACTTTATAAATAAATGTTAATAATAATAATAATACTAGACCCACAACACACTATAAAAGGAGAGCAACAACCCCAGAATACTACACAGTAACAAGAGCAGCTAATGACAGCCCCCTTGCACAGCATACAGCAGCATATTAGCATCTGACAGACAATGGCTAATTGCGCCCACAATACTCTAAGCCTTAATAGTCTAATTCCTAATAGCCACTGGACCACACAATTTTTATTATCAAAAGTTATACAAAATCACATTTATTGATGCACGCCATAAGCAAATTATACCACAGATTTAAATCCAAGGGGGAAAAAAAGCATTAATCAAAAAATATTGTTTATTTGCAGCAGGTAAATAAAAATGTCCAAATCATGTCTTAACATTGTAACCATGGCCAGCACAAAAGCCTGACTCTGTACTGAACTTGCTAGACAAGGACATGCATAATCAGAAGAGAATTTGTGTACGTTTTCAGCAAGATGTGTGATTTAGTTATTGCATTACTTGTTTAGTCTGTAATTAGAGACCCTACATGAACAGGTAGGGAGCAACTGATTGATTTATCTCAGGATGAGTTTCATGCAGTAAATAGGCAATATATAGTCCATACATTGTGAGATGCAATCATGGGCAAAAGAAATTTAACTTTTAGTACTTAAAACTTCAGTGATTTATTTTAGAAGCCAAATATGATACTAGTTTGATACAGTTATATTGTAAGCTGTATATAGCATTGACTCACTCCCTGTGTCTCTCTATTTTTATTACTGTCTTTAGTATTAGTAGTGCAGCGTTTGTCCCCCTCTTTGTACTACTACCATTCTGTTGAAATATATAGTCATATATAATTAAAGATAAACATAACAAAACTATTCTTTAATAGTATTATCATTATTATACTTATAAAGTTCCAACATGTTCCACAATGCTGAAAAGTGTTGTATATGTCTAATTTAAAACATAAAATACATTTTAAAGGAGAAGGAAAGGTTAAAACTAAGTAAGCTTTATCAGAAAGGTCTATGTAAATACAGCCATAAACACTGACAGTACTGCCAAATCCTTTGTGAAACACCACATTTCTTCACTTCTATTCTGTACACAAGAGATTCTGCGTCAGATTTCCTTTTCTCAGCTCAATGCTCCAGGGCATGGCATAAGCCTGTGCAGCTTGCTCCTCTCCCCCTCAGCAGCGAGAGACAAGCCAGCAGGAAAGATGCAGGCAGGGAAGCAATGCCAGACCAAGATGGCATCTGCTATCTTAAACAAACAAAGAGAGCTTCTAGGGCTGTTTACTCAGGTATGGCATTCTACAGAATCTAGTTTGCACTATTGTGACTAATCTACTGGAAATAAACTGCATAGTAGCTTTCCTTCTCCTTTAAAACAAATTACATTGAAAGCATTAGTGAACAGTCGTTCCTCATTAGAAATGAGGTAAATGTGGTGGGTGCAGGTTTATTACCTAGAGAAGCCAATAGAAGGTAGAGGGACTGCAAGTCCCGTAAAATCCTTTCATTGTAAGCAAAATCCATAATGTAGAAGGACCTTGGCGTCCTTGTAGCTAATAAACTTGGCTATAACAAGCAATGCCAGGAAGCTGCAAGGGCAAACAAGGTTTTTAGCTGTATTAAAAAGGGGCATAGAGCGCTGGTAAGGCCCCATAAATATATATATATATATATATATATTTTTTTTTTTTAATATAACGTTCAGTTTTGGTTCCCAGTGTTCAAACGGGACATTATTGAGTTAGAGAGGGTCCAGAGAAGGGCAACTAAGCTGGTAAAGGGTATGGAAAGTTTCAGTTATGAAGAAAGACTGGCCAAGTTGGGTCTGTTTACACTGGAGAAGAGACGCTTAAAGGGTGATATGATAACTATGTATAAATATATAAGGGGATCATATAATAATCTCTCTAATGTTTTATTTACCAGAAGGGCCTTCCAACTAACACAAGTGTGCCCAATTCGAGGGAAGAAAGAAGGAGGATGTTCCATTTAAATATTCGGAAATTATTTTTTACTGTGAAGTTGTAGAATACCCTCCCTAAATCAGCTTCAAGAAGGGATTGAATGGCTTTTTAGCAAATGAGGGAATACAGGGTTATGGGAGATATAGCGCTGTGCAATATGCTGATAGATTAGAGGAATCTGCTTGCAGGAGCATGCAATCTACTTACCAAAAAGGGGTGAATTTTATTGAAATAGGTCAAAGACATTCCTGGTAGCAGTGCAATTGATGAGCCATTAAGATATAGCAATTGGTCCGTATTTTAATTTTTACCACAATGTAAGTTTTTTTGAGCTAAAACTCGCAAACTCACAAATACAAACCTCCCACTGTATAATTAGAATCACAGGGGTAATTGGAAACCCCCATGCATACATAAAACGTGACGTAAAATTTTGTTTCTAGCTATACTAGTGTGTTTCTAGGTAAAATTAAACATTCTGTATAAAGGCAAAATTGGGTTTTGTTGCCCCAGCAAGTGGCCATTGACGTTAATGGCAGCCACCTGTAACCGGACACATGGGGTATTATGACCTAAAACACTTAAGTGCATGTTTTTGGATCAAAATCCACCTGTATGCATGGTGAATTGCTGGAAGCTGGCAAAAGCATTGGCTTCTTAAAAATCTGATTGAAACTGACAGCAGTGTGAACAGAACCATGCTGTTCTCAAATATATAATGATTGCTACATTCAACAGACTAGCCAGCCATAATAAGGCTGAACATTGAAAGAAAGAATTAGCAGATTTCTTCACCCAGTGGGAAATGTATATTGCAGCTGCAGGTGTGCAAATCTATTATACAGGTGCATATGTTCTATGTATATAAACACATACATAAGCACAGTCCAAGTGGTATACTCCAAAGTGATTGGTTCAAAAAACACAAATAGAAAATAAAGTTTAAAACAAAAGAAACTTCAGGTTCAAAGACACTATTAGAGCAGCATCCACATAAACAGCCACTCACAAATTTTTACCTACAAAAAATATTTCAGAAAGTGCTCTTGGTTTTAAAACACTTGAAAGTAAAACACAAAAAACACACGACAGGTAAAATACTCTTGGAGGCCACCTATTGAAAAGTGCACCTCACCTTTAAATGTAAAACCCAGTAACATACCACCACCCACCTTCTTGGGTAGGAATTCATATATCCAGGTCAGGAAGGTTTTTACAGCGGATTGTAAAATTAGAGGAAAATTTCCCCTTAAAAAAGATCATTGCTGCAGTAATTATGCATCCCATTTGTACATAATTAAACTGTGTTTTGCGTTTTTGTCATATGCAGTGCAGTCTTAATTTTCAATTAGACAAACGTCCATTAGCCACATAGAGACAATATGGGGTCCAATGAACAGGCTTTGAAGACCACAACTGCAACCCAGTCATTTAATATTGCCTAGCACTGGATCTTGGGGCCATACCTGACTAAATACAGTTTCAACAATCTTTTCAAAACCACCCAACAGTAATGTGGTAAATGAGCAGGCATACAATGGAGTTTTTTTAACCCATTGCTGCTCCCAGTGTTTTATTTTACAATCACACAGGTAGTGTTCTGTATCTCCATTCTAAGCATTGAAAGTGTGATCTCTATAACTTATCAAGTTGTCTTGATATAGCAATAACTTACCAACCTCAGTAGTGTTGGCAGACAGTTGACTCAATCAGAATGGCACCTTGGAGATCATTAAGAAGTTTATTCCCAACTGTGATAACAGTTAACATTCAGATAGGTCAAAAGATCATAAAATGATCCACTCCAGCAAATATATGTGTGTACATAAAATGGAGTCTAGAGATACTGCTGGGGGTGGAGGTAACAACAATGCATGTGTAACATGACAGGTAGCATCAGCAAAAATGCTATGGGGGGTCCGTGACACGTCCCCTGTCAGCAGGTGTCCTACCTGCAGTGTGTCAGCAGTATGAATATTTCATATTTTTGTACATGAATGTATTTGGGATGTGTTTAAAAATTTCACTCACATTTTCTATACAAGGGAATTTGTAAGAAGGTAAACATCCCCTTTAAGGGCTCTGCTGTGCCAAACGTTATATACATAGACAGATAGATAGATATACAGGAAGGGACCTATTATCTAGAAATTTGTTTCACTAGATTTTCTTCATCTACTTTTAGAAAAATCAGATGATGTTTTAGGTCACATTCATAAAAAATATTGTAAATTGTGAAGGGTTCACAAACTTTCAAGCACCACTGTACATACATACATGCCCCCAATAATATTAAATTGGGGATAAACAGAAAAACAAACTGGGGTTCAGGTCTGAGGTGACCCTAGGGTACAAAAAGCGCTCACAGAGAAAGCTATGTATAATATTTTTGTTGGAAAACTATTTGTTTATTCAGTACACTCCTACTTAGCAGCAGGCTATATCCAGAAATGTCATTAAAGAACAAGTAAACCTTTTTTTTCTATCAGTAAAATTACTCTAAACAGCCTCCAAAATTACCTACCTTTGTCCCAGCATTCTGTCTGGCTTGGTTCCTCAGTAAGAAGTTAATCGTTTTTCTTTGCTTCCTTGTGAAGCCCGCCCACCCACTTCCTGTTCAGTTCTCTCTTCAATTCAACTACCTGTAGTCAACCTGGAGAGCCTTCTGGGCATGCCTGGAGGCAGCAGGAGCCAGTCTGTGCATTAGCAGGGTTTTTCTTTTTTGATGAGAGACCTGAACAGGAAGTGGGGGCCGGCTTCACTCTGCACAAGGAAGCAAAGAAAAACTATTAACTTTTAACTGAGGAACCAGGTCAGAGAGTAATTTTACTGATAGAAAAAAAAAGGTTTACTTATTCTTTAACACAAATTCTCCAGTCACCCTATTTTCTCCCTGCCTCACCCAGTCACCAGTAGTAACAGCCTAGACACCCACTCTCTGTGAATAGCACCCAAATTGTTAATTCTCTCTCCCTCTCTGTCATGAAAAAGCACTGAAATATGCCCGACTATATCCCAATACACATTTAGAAACACAGAGCTTGGAGCATGATTAGGGGAGTGGACAAAACACAACCCAAATACAAAACCAATTGGTTGGCATTTCTGTATATCAAAGGGTCCTACAATTTTTAGCTGATTTTCTATTTTCTGACTGCTCGGTTCTGTGAGGCCAGATTTAGAATCATCCTGTTCCACCTTTTTAATATACAACTGACTTGTGAGCCTGAGGCTAATGGAAACATTAATATACTCACACAATACAGCAAACATTACAAAACCCTCTCTACATAGTTTCATATGGGGAAAAATCAGAGATTTCCTTTTTTTTTTTTTTTTTTTTTTGCAGAAATAAAACAGATTCAAGCAGCTCAATTTTTCCCTTAAGATAAAATTATTTTCTATAACCATTTTTTATGTATTTTTGCAACCAAAATACAAACTTTGTTTAAATAAAAACTGAAAGGCTGCAAAATGACATGGGGGAACAAAATAACAAATAAATAAAACGCTATTGCTATTATTTCCTCCAAGCCAGACTCGGCTTTGCACAACGCAGCAGGTCTTGAGGTAGCATAAGGGCGCCTTTATTTTACGTATGTATCAGTAATTAAAAGAAAAAAATGTATCCCTCCGCGCCCACCCCATACTAACATTTATCTCCATTTCCACAATAAATAATGTGTAAATGTACAGCGCTTTCCTAGCAGCAAAATACTCTGCAGGGAACAGATTTAGCAATTTAAATGTTTTATAAGTTTTTGTAATTGAGGAAACTTTTCATAATCTGACATTTCTTAAAACCACTTATTAGAAATTATGCAGCACAGTGGCTGTGGAAATATGAGCTCACTTCACAATTAGAAAGTCAGCCTGTGTAGCCTTGTCCTATTGTATGAAGTGGCATAAACCCCATGGCGGCCTATCAGCTAACTGGCAGGCAGGGGGCTGTGCTATTCAAAGTGAAAGATACAAGCTGCAGGGCAAAAACCTGGCAGCTCCCATCTGACCCCACAATCCCCTACTGATGACAGCTCCAAGCTCCATAGCAAATTAGGGCTTCTCATATTACAATTGGAGAAGACAGATTCCATTAGCAGTATCTGAAATTGAGTGGAGAGCTGCGCCGTTATCAGACTTGACTCATAAGCATTGCTATTAATCACAGCTATGATAGCATTTATATATTTCAGCTATCTGCAGTCACTGTGATATTCCGCTACAAAGGGTTGATGGGACTTAGGAAAGTGAACAATGGGGCTTTCCGGGAAAAGCAGAGTAAATCAAGAAAGTCTATGACTTCCGCACATTCTGAAGGGATTTCGGTTTACATAAATTTTCTCCCAATTGGAGACTGAGCTCTTCCTCATCTTACACATGGGATTTAGTTGTCACTCAATGGTAACAGCTGTGAAAAGGTGATGTGGCCCACCGCTCGGAATACTGCCTTTGCTTTTAAAGCAATTAACCCATGAGCAGGAGGATACCTGGTGATATCAAAGGGATTAGGCTAGGCAAAGCATTATTAACATTTCCTTCAACTAATTTTAACTCTGACTAGCTGTCAGAAGAGACTCCCTATTTCTAAAGAGTATACAGAAATATATATTTAAAGGTTTTCAAATTAAGTGTGGCTATCAGCATGCAAGGAGTGTACTTTGGAATATTATGGAAATTAAGCAAGCTTTTAAAGTAGCCCGAATAGACCAAATGCACTCTTAATACGGACTGGATAAAGGAGGGGAGATTAATTAGGAGCAATGATTGATACTCTTTGAATTGGAGATTCATTTTTTTAAGCGTATTTTATTCTTCCTTTTCCACAACAAACACTGTAACTCTCTTAAATTGGTATTAAATTCTGTGTTATGCTATAGGAATCTTACACAGAAAAGTGATTTCTGCAAGAACATTAATAATAAAGTCTGGTTTTAATTTAGGATATTATTTCCCCTTACTTATGTTCAGTTCAGAAACAACACACACACATATACATATATATATCTATATATCGAGAGAGAGAACAAACCTAAAAAACATTATGAAACCTAAACACTGGTTTAAAGATCATTGATCTACTTGATATTACTGTATTTCAAACACTATAAATTTATCACCTAGATTATTCTCTCTAGATTAGACATGTCATAAAACAACTTAGACAACTAATCAAACAGCCTTGGAAAAGGCTATATGAGAATCTACTGGCAATCAATATCATAACAGAAGTTAAAATGTAAAATAATAAATTAGACTACTATAATTAACTCCGACCATCCAAAGGGGGTAATGTTCACGTGAAGTTTAGAAAAGGCATGCCCTCCAGCAAAATACATTAATCTTATGGGACTGTATTAAAAAGAGGTAATATGCCAAGATTTGTATGGGGTATTAACTTAACATTTTGCAAATATTTATGGCCATAGGCTATAATGATTATGGTTAAGTGGTGCCACAGCAATATGTTAAACATTAAATACATTTATATACATATACGCACACACAAACACATATTATATATATATTGATTTAATATATCTGACACAAGCCAATAGCGGATTGTATTGAATAATAGGGAGCTGATTTATCAACAGTGGAGTGGTCCATTTCCTGGCATTTTTCCAGCAGATGGAATTGTATCACATTTATGAAGACTTTCCTAACTGTCGGAAAAGTGTTTAATGAACTGGCTCATTGATCAAAGCGTTTTGCAAAAACAAGTCAAATTTCAATGCTTGCTATGGGCATAATTGTAACAAGGCAAAGCTGAGTTCTAACACCTAAATGATTCAAGTCACAGAAAAACTATGAGCATTCCATTCATTTTAACACAATGATTGTCTACTGGGAGAATTAGTTAAAAAAAAAAAAAACTGGTGTAATGAAAGCATAATAAATCAGTAACAATCTTTTCTTTTAATTATGCGTAACTAGAATTACATTTTGTAAAAAAAATCTGACCCATACACATATCAATTGCCATTTCCTTAAACCCACAGACCAACTGAAACTTGCAAAAGAGATCAGTGATTTTGGATACAGTTGGGCAGTCGCAACAGGCAAGCACATAAAAGGCAGAGAGCTGTTAGGCGTTACAGTTATTGTACAAATGACAATGCCATTTTTTTTTAATCCTTCACTGTAATGTCTACAGCAAACGTGCCCTGCTGGTGCATTTATGTTCACAGTAGAAAGGTTTGCAGAGGTTAAGTTTGGGTCACAAGACAAATTAAATTGTAACAACCCAAGTGACATTGTATAATGTCTTCTTCCTCTCAATCAATAGGGCACTGTGAGCAGTATTACCATAGAGATGGCTTGCTCTTTACCGAAGGCTGTCTTTTGTTTGACAAGACAGATTTGCCACTTGAACTGTGATGTTCCCCAAGGACATGTACTTCATCAATTATTTGTATTCAGCATTTTAGAACATTTTCATATTCAAATCTGTAGGGTGCATAGTATGTGCAATGGCTGTTGCGGCACACAAAGGATGGCTTTCAGCAATGTCACAAAATGATCCCCCGTACTAATAAACGCTGATTCGCAGCTCATTTCTTTTTCTTTTCTAGTCTGTTCCATCTCGATATAGCTATCTTCTCTCTCCATATTTTGCCAAGAGATATTTCCTCATATTAGAAAATTCCACCTGCATGTAATGGTCTTTAATGTAGATGTATATTTGTAACGATTTTATATACACTGACAAAAAGTATTACAGGTCTGCACCTTCACTGACCAGAACAAATAATGCAGCTTTAGGGTGAAGACACACAGAGCTTCTAGTAGCAGCTACTTGTCACAGCTACAGAAATAGACGATGCTGATCATTTACTGATAATTGTCTCTACGTGTATTTCTGCAGAGGAAATTGTCAGTATTGTCTATGGCAGGGGATTTTCTGGAGATTAGTAACCGTGACAAGTAGCTGCTTCTAAGTAGCTCTGTGTGTCTTCACCCTTACTGGCAATTTATAGTCGATCGACCTGAGAGGGGTATTAGTGGCAAAGGTCAACTTGGAAATTAATAAAATTGGACTTGGTTTTTCTGGGTTTGGGAAATGTTTACCTGTTTACGCTCCAACTTTAAAAATACTATAGTCTACATTGTAAATGCCCCCCCCAACCTTTTTTACCCATGAGCCACATTCAAATGTAAAAAGACTTGGAGAGCAACACAAGCATAAAACATGTTCCTGGGGGTGCCAAATAAGGACTGTTATTGGCTATTTGGTAGCCCCTATAAGGACTGGAAGCCTACAGGATGTTCTGTTTGGCAATACATCTGGTTTTTATGCAACCAAAACTTGCCTACAAGTCAAGAATTAAAAAATATGCACCAACTTTGAGGCCACTGGGAGCAACATCCAAGGGCTTAGAGAGCAACATGTTGCTCACGAGCCACTGGTTGGGGATCACTGCTGTAAAGTAAATTGCAATTTTGCCATTTGATACACTATTCTGTAATCTGAGAAGCAATGTCTTGCATCCGTCTGTTATTTTTCTTCCTCTCGAGTCTGATAAAAGAATATGCAAGGAATTGTGGGAACTGGAGCCCATTCTGGAGAAGAGCTGACCATAGATACAATGTTGCAATACTATAAACAGGAAAAGCAGAGGAAGGAACTGTACTTGGCAGACAGACAACAATATTTACATTTAAACATAACTTTTTAAGATACTATATATTTGAAATTTGCTTAAAATGACATCTTCTTTAATTATACATTTTGGTTTTTTTTTCTTTGGGTCGTCAATCTCTTTAAAATGATGCTCCAGCTTATTATAAGAATTGTTTGTTTGGTTTTTTTGAAGCCTAATAGGCTGGAGCGCCGATGTAACCATCGTCTCCAAGCCTGAGTTTTTCATTTCCCCCAAGCAACCCCGGGCAACAGAGCAATATGCTCAGAGCAGCAGGCAGGGAAGGAAGAGTGAGTAAGTCTGGCCCAGAAGGGGGCTATCGCTAAGGAATGTTTTAAGTGGTATATTCCTATAAAAACAATAATGGGAATGGGTTAGTGTCATCCTATTCATAAAGTATATTTTACACAACAAAAAAAAAAAAAGTATGTAACAAGGGAGAATGCTTGGGACCTGTATTGCATTGTTCACCATACCTTAAGACAGTACTTCAACTTTAAGCTAGCTTTTAGTATGCTATAGAATGGCCAATTCTAAGCAGCGTCTCAAGAGGTCTTCATTTTTTTCTTTTTTTATATACCCATTTCTTCTGCCACTTTCTAGCTTTCAAGCAGAACTAAAAAAAAACGATTGCTCTGTGAGGCTACAATTTTATTTTATTTTATTTACTTATGTTTCTGTTCAGACCCTCTCCTATTTATATTTCAGTCTCTCAAAAAAGGAATCCAGTTAAAAAAATGGAAGATAGCCTTCCTGGATATCAGATCTCATACATGTAAGTTGCAATTTGTCCACAAGCCTGAGCTCTTGGGAACAATAACATACCATACATGATATCAGTTTCTGCAGTACCAGAAAAATAAAACATGAATGGAGAAGGAAATTGTAGTTGTTGTTGTCAAGAAGTACAGTTCAGTTAAACCCTTGAGTGCTACAATATTTAAATGGCAGACATTCTAGTATAATCTATGCCCTACTTTGCTTAGTAAAAAAAAAAGAATTAAAAATTGTTTGTATCTTGCACGATAATCCTCTGAAATATGGGTCAGACTAAGGTTAGCAGTTTGAAAAAGCATTCACATCAAAGTCGGGCAAGGTTAACAAAATTCCAACAACATGTGATTCCAACTGTTTTCATTCTGAACGGATTGAGGTACAAACGAAATGAATAACTTGTTCTGGAGGAAGAAAGAGCTGACATATTGTCACAGAAATTTTATTGCTGGTTTAATTAAAGGGGAAGTGATAAAATGCTGTTTTAGACAAAGAAACTGCTTTTCCTAGATAGGGATATAGTACCTAGACATATTCACTATTGAAAGCAGCATCTGTCCTTTTCTGTTTTCTGCCCTGGTAGTTCTTTTGAAACCATGTAGCAGAAGCCAGCTCATGAAGAAGCATGCCAGGCTGACCTCTGTTACAGTGTGACACAGGACCAGCAGTATAAAAAGGAAAAGAAAACACTGCTTTTAATTGCAATTATATTAAAAATAAAATAAAAATCACAGAGAACTTTTTTTTGGGGGGGGGGGTTAGAAAATGTTGGGGTTTTCCCTTTTTGGCATTTTTAGTGCAAAAGCCATACATATTATACTTATTTCCTAAGTAAAACATCAGATAAAATAACTGTTGATTGCAAGCCCTAACTTATGTTGAAGAAACTACCCCTTTAATGCCTTGTTGGTACCAATTGCGACAGAACAGAGGGAAGGAATTAAGGATGCTTACCCCTTGTTGGGTAAGGGAAGAACAGGAATTCCTGATTTAAGCAGGTGAGACATAAGTTGAGAACTCAACTTTATCAATTTAATTATAAAAATATAAATAGGATTGCACATAGACTCACAAAAAAGATTCTTAAAGTAAACTATGAATTTTGTATTATATCGATATTCCATCACTGAGTCATTATCCCCGAGACAATGACAGTTTCTTTTTTGTGGGTGGTCAGGTTCAGATGAAGTTTAAAACTTAACTTCAGAAAGCCGTGTTCTTCACAGGTCAAAAAACAAACACATCACAATAATATCAAGACAGGCAGTTATTTTGGTATTAAGGGCGGTTTTGCCCATAAAACTGTATTCCCAATCAGTATAATAGAAATAAGTGTAATCTAACTTTAATTGTGTAAAAAAAAAAATAAATGATGAAATAAATCAAACACATACATACACACAGGGTGCAGGCATCAAACACATGGCCACAACACACTATTGCTTGTGTGGGAAAGGGGAGTGGTCATGTGCCAGATGTTTGAAAATGGTCTACTTGTATAATTTTTTGTAGGTAGGAATAAAAAAAAAAATCACCTGTATTCACATTATTCACATCATGAACAAAAGATTTGGGCAATTTGACATCACTTTTCTTTATTGAGAAATAAAGAATGCATCAAGCCAAGTATCTGAAATCACCTCCCTGTGCCTATTAGGCATAAACAAATCACTCACTTTCTATTCATTCCTATGGGATTTTTAGAAATGTATTTATCAGTGGGTGAAAGTTTGATAAATAAGCTTCTTATTTATTTTTTCTCTTTAGCTTATGTTTTCTAGTAACCAAATGAAGCAGGCACTGGTGAAGAAGTGTCAAAGATGCAAAAAGTAACTGAAAACTGGCGAAACATGTGTAGTACTTAAAAATAAACATACTTTAAAAATACATATATAACAGAAATTCAGCTTACCTAGATGTTGTATAGAACAGAAGAGATGCTGCCGCTGCTCCAAACACGCCACATAGAAGATTTACCCTGTATGCAGCAGAACCAATGGGCAAAATGATAATTGCCATTTTAGCCAAAATTGTAAATAGTGGGTAACCAGGAGGGTGTGCAACCTGTCAGGAGATGAAATGAAAAAGGTACAGACTTATAACATATAGATTTTGATATATTACTTAGGCTTCATTTTTCACATGTAGGGAAAAAAGACCTACCAAAGTCGCTGCAAGTTTTTTAAAAGTTGCTGTGACTAATCCGCGCAGAAAAAAACGTTTGTGATAAGTCACAACAGCAGACACAGTACCCTAAGTAGGGAAAATAGCTGCAATTAGTCGCCACAACCGACTTTTTTTAAAAGTCGCGGCGACTAACCGCCCCATGTGTCTTTGCCCTTAGACTACAAAGGAATACTGAAGACAGAGGGCTTGTTAAGAATATATTTATTAAATCTGTTCTCATACATGCAAAGTTAAAAAAAACTGGCAAGTGAAAAGGCGCTGATGGGTGCAAGTTGTGCTCTCCATGCATTGGAGCACAAGGTAGGAGTCCTTTTGGATGCACTTTAACTGTGCTATATTCACATTTGACAACTGCCTAAGACATTAACTAGAAAGTTCCCTTGTCATGTCCATATGTAAAGTTAGGGCTGCATGTAAGATCTTATGTGAATAAAACCTGCTGGCCATGGAAAGTAGTCTTAAGCTTGCCATACACGCAACAATTATGATCGCAGGAAAGATCATTCACACCCTCCACTGATGTTCAGGGCTGAATCGTCAGATATGGATGAAACAAAAGGGATTCTATCCCTATCTAACAATTCAGTCCTAAACGCAGATTTTGCCCCTTTAACGGCGCCCAGTTAAAATCTTTTGTCCCGCCTGATCGACGAGACAACCAACATCCAAAGCTTTTGCAAAATCGGTAGTCTCGTCGATCCAGCATACACGCACCGAATATCGTACAAAACTAAATGAAAATATTGGTGTGTGTATGGCCAGCTTTAGGCCACTAGTTAAAATCAGATATGTTAAATGCAAGTTTTGGTTGCTCTTCAGAGACATAAGAGCTCGGAGAATCCTTTGTAGGAACTGTAAAGTTGACTTGGCGTATGTGGTGACTGGTTTGAAATGTCAATCAATTAACAATAGTGAGACAAAGGCCTGAAGCCTTGCCCTTCATTGGAGTTTTGTTGAGCTCTTGATATCAGCTGAGCTGAATGAATGTACAACAAGTCATGGTCTGGTTGAGTGAAGAAAAACAAAGCTGGCAGTTTGCTAATTAACAATCAGGAATATGCCCATGCAGGCATTTGGTTTCTCGCCTCCAACCACACTTAAAGACTTGGTAGATGCACCAATTTTGCATTAATACATCCAAAAGGAATAAGAATAAGCCACAAGGGATTGGAATTTAGTCTGACAAGTTTCGCACCATAGACTATAAACATGTAGATTTCTATGCCTATTAATTGTTTTGATACTGAAACTGGGTGCCTGGGCAGCACCTATTTTGTCAACATCTACTTGTCTGATCTGCTCCTGCTTCCTTTTAGATATATAATCAGGACACAATTTCATTTAAATTAACTGAAATCCTATTATATCAGTTAAAGGTTTAAAAAAAAAAAAAAAGGTGACCTGATATCCAGAATGCTTAAAACATTGGTAGTTTGATAAGAAATATTTCTGTAATTTGGAGCTCCATACCTTAAGCTAAAACGCATTTAAACATTAAATAAACCCAATTGTATTTTTTGCCTTTAAATGTTATATTATTAGAGAAAAAGGAAATAATTTTTAAAAAAATCTGAATTATTTGCTTAAGATGTACTAGAAGGTGGCCTTCCCGTAATTTGGAGCTTTCTGCATAACAGGTTTCTGGATAAGGGATCCCATACCTGTACACATTTTTTATTCGAACAAAAATGATTGATTTACAAACAAAAAAAAACCTGATAATCTAACAAAAAACAAACTATTACGGCAAATATAAGGACCACATGGCCTTTGGATAGTTCTTCACTGACAATCACCCAGCCTTACCTAAAGGGATCATGACACCATAATTAAGTATAATGAATAATAAAACTTATTAAAACTGTTAACCCGATTTATTTCATTCTCCCCAGCTTACACACATTTTGGGTTGATAATAAGCCATGCCACTGTATATACAGTAAAAGCTTTGCTTTATAATTTTGTTTAATTGGATTTAAAACTTAAAGTAAATTGTCGCATACTGTACTTATAAGTTAGTAAAACTATGGTTTGAAAATAAATTAATCTACTTTGCTCCATGCTTAATTAAACTTCCCTAATTCCTAAAACTGTTAATGAGAGCATTGATTAAACAATAAAATTAATACTTACTCCAAGCTCATATGCGGCTGTGATCAGCTCCCCTGTGGAAAAATAATGTAAAACCAATAATTACTACTAGGAAATGACACTCCTCCAAAGTTTTCCAAATTCAAAGGCTTGCATTGGGATTTTGCATTAATTTGGCTTGATAAAAATAAATCTAGGGAGATTTAACAGCGTGAAATTCTCAGCAAAAAATCCACCCACTTTAGATTTGGTATAGCTAAAAGCATTTAAAAAAAAAAAACACTGTATATATACACATGCACTCATGTCTTATATAACAAGCAAAGCGTACTAACTAGTCGGAAAGATAATATAATATCTCTGGCAAGCATTCTGATACACATTTATATGTAATGAATTACAATTAAGTATCAGTTGCTCTTGAAAACAGAATAATTTCACACACACATATTGAGTATGTCATTTTTATTTGTCTATACAATACAGAGGAACCTCATTTTTTCCATCCCCTGATTTTCAGTTTTCCTGCATTTTACACAATATTTTGTGGTTCCTCCAATTTATAATGCATAATGTATTTCCAGGATTTACCAACATTTTTTTTGTTCCCCTGATAAATGTAAAATGGGGGTCTACTGTAATTGTGATAACTCAAATGAACATAAATTATTATAGCATTTCATTTACTTCAGGTTTATTATGTAAGTGAATACCAGGTTTTAAAAAAACACATGAGCTTATTTATCTGTTTTCAAGTCTGTGAATTAAAGTTTGTTTTTCACAATCAAATAAACTTGCATATTGAATGCTTATTGATTAATAAGGAAAACTCGTTGAATAAAAATTTTTCAAGTTTACAAGCTCTAAAAAACCAAAAATACCAAAAAACCAAGAAAACTAAAAAACCAAGAATATGGCTTGACTTTGCCTATGATAACTCCCATTGACTTCTATAGAAACTTGCAAGCTTTTACATGGCAAATTTTTACACTTAATAAATACTACTTATTCAAGTTTTCGAACCATACCTCGAGTTTTTTTAAGCTCAAAAATCTTGAATCTTGAACCAACAACCTCGACTGTTCATAAATACCTGCCAACAGTGTCAACTAACATACATCCAAAGCAAGTAATTGAGAGTATTAGAAGACATCTCTAAGACCTACACAAAAGCACTCAGTATACAGTGGTGTGAAAAACTATTTGCCCCCTTCCTGATTTCTTATTCTTTTGCATGTTTGTCACACTTAAATGTTTCTGCTCATCAAAAACCGTTAACTATTAGTCAAAGATAACACAAAATGCAGTTTTTAAATGAAGGTTACGTTATTAAGGGAGAAAAAAAACTCCAAATCTACATGGCCCTGTGTGAAAAAGTGATTGCCCCCTTGTTAAGAAATAACTTAACTGTGGTTTATCAATTTCAATTTTCAATTTCAATATCAATTTCTGTAGTCACACCCAGGCCTGATTACTGCCACACCTGTGCCAATCAAGAAATCACTTAAATAGGAGCTACCTGAAACAGAGAAGTAGACCAAAAGCACCTCAAAAGCTAGACATCATGCCAAGATCCAAAGAAATTCAGGAACAAATGAGAACAAAAGTAATTGAGATCTATCAGTCTGGTAAAGGTTATAAAGCCATTTCTAAAGCTTTGGGACTCCAGCGAACCACAGTGAGAGCCATTATCCACAAATGGCAAAAACATGGAACAGTGGTGAACCTTCCCAGGAGTGGCCGGCCGACCAAAATTACCCCAAGAGCGCAGAGACAACTCATCCGAGAGGCCACAAAAGACCCCAGGACAACATCTAAAGAACTGCAGGCCTCACTTGCCTCAATTAAGGTCAGTGTTCACGACTCCACCATAAGAAAGAGACTGGGCAAAAACGGCCTGCATGGCAGATTTCCAAGGCGCAAACCACTTTTAAGCAAAGAGAACATTATGGCTCGTCTCAATTTTGCTAAAAAACATCTCAATGATTGCCAAGACTTTTGAGAAAATACCTTGTGGACCGACGAGACAAAAGTTGAACTTTTTGGAAGGTGCGTGTCCTGTTACATCTGGCGTAAAAGTAACAGCATTTCAGAAAAAGAACATCATACCAACAGTAAAATATGGTGGTGGTAGTGTGATGGTCTGGGGTTGTTTTGCTGCTTCAGGACCTGGAAGGCTTGCTGTGATAGATGGAACCATGAATTCTACTGTCTACCAAAAAATCCTGAAGGAGAATGTCCGGCCATCTGTTCGTCAACTCAAGCTGAAGCGATCTTGGGTGCTGCAGCAGGACAATGACCCAAAACACACCAGCAAATCCACCTCTGAATGGCTGAAGAAAAACAAAATGAAGACTTTGGAGTGGCCTAGTCAAAGTCCTGACCTGAATCCTATTGAGATGTTGTGGCATGATCTTAAAAAGGCGGTTCATGCTAGAAAACCCTCAAATAAAGCTGAATTACAACAATTCTGCAAAGATGAGTGGGCCAAAATTCCTCCAGAGCTCTGTAAAAGACTCGTTGCAAGTTATCGCAAACGCTTGATTGCAGTTATTGCTGCTAAGGGTGGCCCAACCAGTTATTAGGTTCAGGGGGCAATTACTTTTTCACACAGGGCCATGTAGGTTTGGATTTTTTTTCTCCCTAAATAATAAAAACCCTCATTTAAAAACTGCATTTTGTGTTTACTTGTGTTATCTTTGACTAATAGTTAAATGTGTTTGATGATCAGAAACATTTTGTGTGACAAACATGCAAAAGAATAAGAAATCAGGAAGGGGGCAAATAGTTTTTCACACCACTGTATATTACCGTGTTTCCCCGAAAATAAGACACTGTCTTATATTTTTTTAAGCTCCAAAATATGCACTAGGTCTTATTTTCAGGGGATGTCTTATTTTTCCATGAAGAAGAATACAGTACACATTTATTCCATCGTTTGGGCGAGATTTATCGCCCAGCCATAGGTGGGTGTCTTATTTTCGGGGGGTGCCTTATTTTCCGAGGGGGGTGAAAAATCGGGGGGGTGCCTTACTTTCGGAGGATGTCCTATTTTCGGGGAAACAGGGGTATATATATTCCACAAAAATACCAGCAACGCCGGGATTTTTTAGGAACATACAGTCAGCATTACGTTTCGGTCTCAAGGCATTGAGAAAGGTCCCAACTGGGAAACTGAAAAATCCAGGTGTTGCTGGTCTTTTTGTGGTTTCTATGTTTTTTACTGTGCACCTGGGTAGAGATTGTTTGAAGCAGAGTTCTACCCTATGGACATTATATATATATATATATATATATATATATATTATATATATATATATTCATGTGGGCACATGAACACTACATCCATATGTGCTTGATGTGTGTTGATCAGTTAATTTGAAAAACCTTTGCAGCTATAAAAGCCTACAACCTTCTGAGAAGGCTTTTCACTACATTTTGGACCATGGCTGTTGGGATTTGCTCGCATTCAGACAGAAGAATAAGGTCAGGCACTGATTTTAGGAAATGGGGCTTGACTGAAGTCGTCATTCCAGTCAAGTTCTTCCACATCAGACTCAAAAATCTGTTGCATTATGAAACTCTTCAAGCACAAGGACATTGGCAAGCAGAATAGGGTTGTCCCCAACCTGTTGCCACAATGTTATAAGCACACAATTCTCTAGAATCTCAGTGTATGCTGTAGCATTATGATTTTTCTTCACTGGAATAAGGGTTTCTAGCTCAAACTATGAGCTGGAATGATTCCTTCACCAACAAATGTTACAGTTTGGACTATGCATGTATGCAGGTAGTGCTCTCCTGGCATCTGCCAAGCCTAGAGTAGCTGTTCTTTTAGATATTGGAAACATTTTTATCATACAATATGTTGTGGGTCTGCATGTATCCTGCCATGCATGCTGGGGTATTATGCATAAAACTGACCCTGCATTTATCCTCCCATGTACTGATGGGTGTTGTACTTGGAAGTTACACAAAACATTGTTTTTTCTTATGGCGTTAAAAAGCCACTGTAGCTTATTGGTAATGTTTTGGGTATTATACATTGATTTGGCACTGCATAAATCATGCCAAATGTTCCAGAAAGTATCTTGTGTTCTGGGGTATTACACATAGAATTGGCTCCCTGAAGGAATATGTGAAGGAAACGTCTTTAATTAGCTTACCAAAACACAAAAATCACTCTCTGCCTATGCCTACACAGAACCTAGATCTGAACCCCATCAAACACCTGGGATTAAAAGGATGACTGACTGCCAGACCCCATCACCCAACATCAGAGCCTGGTCTCACAGATTTGTCTGAATGGAAGAAAATTCTTGCAAACAAATCTAGTGGAAAGCCATATCCGAAGCGTAGAGGAAAAGAAGGGACCAGCTCCTTATTAATACCCATGGCATTGATATTAAGGGCAGATTCATCAAAGTACGAGTTTGAATCCCGAAATGGGTAAAATTCGGATTAGATACGATAATCTTCTGATGATCGAAAATGTCACGAAAATGCTTACGGAAAAAATGTAATAGTCATGATAATATCGTATTATCGATCCAAAAGTCACAAAATTTTCATATCCGAATGATCGTAAACGGAGGGAAAACCTTTCTGATTCGATCCTTCTGTGCATGGTTTTGGAAGCCTCCCATAGGACTCATTGGCATTTTGCATCTCCAACCTGGCCCAAGTTAAGTCACGATAACGGATCTTTAATGAATCCGAAACTTTTGTACTCAGCGCGACAAATACGATTTTGTCGCACAAATTGTCGCGCAAATAGTTGCAAAGTACAAAAAAGTCACGCAAATTAACGAAAGAGTCACAAAGAATACGCACAGTACGAAAATTTAGAAAAAAACACAAATTTTTTGTATTCAGAATCATTCGTACTTTGAGAAATGTGTCCCTAACTGTTCAAAAAGCTCATATAGCTGTGGTGTTTATGTGTCCACATACTTTTGGCCATAAGGTGTATGCACTGCCTAATTCTGGAAGATATAGTTCTACAACTGCTGTACATTTTTGCTTAAACCAGCATGTCCCAGAGTAGGATTCACAAATGACCTGACTAAGAATGCACCAGAATAAACAAAGCTATTCCAAAACCAGTAAAACCAGAGCTCAGCAATTTATAAACTTTCTCAGTTTGTTGAATACAATTGCTTTGTGACATCTGTACATTACCCAGAAATTATTTACTAGCAATGCTTAGCCATCCCTTTTTCCATAGAATCCATTATAGTGGTTTTATCTCCAAACATGCAAATATCTTATACAGGTATGGGATCCCTTATCCGGAAACCCGTTATCCAGAAAGCTCTGAATTACAGAAAGCCTGTCTCCCATAGACTCCATTTTAATCAAATAATTCAGAATTTTAAAACTGATTTCCTTTTTCTCTGTAGAAATAAAACAGTACCTTGTAATTGATCCCAACTAAGATATAAATAATCCTTATTGGATGCAAAACAATCCTATTGAGTTTAATTAATGTTTTATTGATCTTTTAGTAGACTTAAGATATGGAGATCCAAATTACAGAAAGACCCCTTATCCGGAATACACTTGGTCCCGAGCATTCTGGATAATGGGTCCTATACCTGTACATGTTTTTATTAGCATCCAAACAATATAGATTCAATGTACCTGAATCTCCGCCGGGCACGGATGGGTGTAATGTCTTTATGTACACTGCAGACACCCCAGCAAACACTGCAAGGCTCATGATCCCATTCCCATAAGAATTGAGGGAATGTATGGCAAAAGTATTTCTTTCAGGTGCCATTGATTTTTTTTTCTTAGGCATGATGGTTCACCAGAAAATAATCAGCAAATAACTACATACACCATGCAGTCCTTACAGTACCTGTAAAAAAAAAAAAATCTTAAATATAGAACATTATATAGTTTAAGACCTGTATGTCACAGTTAGATGAAGAATACAATATGTGTACAATATGCGAAGCCACAGTAGTAACATGTTAATGGAGTTGCCACTTCACCCCTTTAAATCAGTCGTTTATTGCTAACGTCAGAAAACGCATAAAATTGACAGCACTCACACACCGTAACTCCCACTGGCAGAGCTCCAGCAGCCACATTCACTACCAGGGCACCCCATGATACTGCGGGTCACATGACTTGTTGTCTGGGCAGCAGCGTCTCTACTCTATCCGTGTGTGTAGGATTGAGCCTCTCTGTTACGGAGCCCTGAATGGGCCAATATCAGAGCCGCGCAAGGGCGACACTAATGCCGCCAGCTGTATAAGGCCCCTAGTTGCTTTCTTCAGTTCGATACAATGCTAAAATATACCGTTACTTACAAAAGTCTAATTGGCATAGAGGAAATGCAGGGCTTCCTAACATCAGTTGCACATTGTTACATGTCTTCCGTTCCGGAGCTTAGGGGAAGGGAAGGATGGTCATGTGATCAGCCTGACTGAGGGAGAGAGTTGTAACTAGAAGTCTGGCTAGTCCTCCTTTTTATTATTATGTATGAATTAATATAGGAGGGGGTGTATGTGCCAGTGTTTGTATGTATTATATACTGTGTATGCACAGTTTAAAGCGCTGGTCTTTGTATCTTTGGTCGCTACTTCACCTACTCAATGGCGCATGCGCAGTACCTGCTCAACGCTCCTGGGCTGAGGCATAAGTAGCTGGCACTGTCTGTCTACATCAGGGGTGGACGTTTGTATATGTACGTTTTTATTTATATAGTTGTTCATCAGAACAGTAAATTAATGAAACAAACATGGGTCATTGCAATAATAAATACAAAGTACCAAATAGAAATGGTCCTTATGGCTTTAAATCCCTACAGGTTCACTTCTTTTAGTTGTGCTGGGCAGAATAGAATGTATCTAAGTAAGTTAATACAGGTCCTTTTCAAAAAATTAGCATATTGTGATAAAGTTCATTATTTTCTGTAATGTACTGATAAACATTAGACTTTCATATATTTTAGATTCATTACACACAACTTAAGTAGTTCAAGCCTTTTCTTGTTTTAATATTGATGATTGTGGCATACAGCTCATGAAAACCCAAAATTCCTATCTCAAAAAATTAGCATATCATGAAAAGGTTCTCTAAACAAGCTATTAACCTAATCATCTGAATCAACAAATTAACTCTAAAAACCTGCAAAAGATTCCTGAGGCTTTTAAAAACTCCCAGCCTGGTTCATTACTCAAAACCGCAATCATGGGTAAGACTGCCGACCTGACTGCTGTCCAGAAGGCCATCATTGACACCCTCAAGCAAGAGGGTAAGACACAAAAAGAAATTTCTGAACAAATAGGCTGTTCCAAGAGTGCTGTATCAAGGCACCTCAGTGGGAAGTCTGTGGGAAGGAAAAAGTGTGGCAGAAAACGCTGCACAACGAGAAGAGGTGACTGGGCCCTGAGGAAGATTGTGGAGAAGGACCGATTCCAGACCTTGGGGGACCTGCGGAAGCAGTGGACTGAGTCTGGAGTAGAAACATCCAGAGCCACCGTGTACAGGCGCGTGCAGGAAATGGGCTACAGGTGCCGCATTCCCCAGGTCAAGCCACTTTTGAACCAGAAACAGCGGCAGAAGCGCCTGACCTGGGCTACAGAGAAGCAGCACTGGACTGTTGCTCAGTGGTCCAAAGTATGTCATTCGGAAATCAAGGTGCCAGAGTCTGGAGGAAGACTGGGGAGAGGGAAATGCCAAAATGCCTGAAGTCCAGTGTCAAGTACCCACAGTCAGTGATGGTCTGGGGTGCCATGTCAGCTGCTGGTGTTGGTCCACTGTGTTTTATCAAGGGCAGGGTCAATGCAGCTAGCTATCAGGAGATTTTGGAGCACTTCATGCTTCCATCTGCTGAAAAGCTTTATGGAGATGAAGATTTCATTTTTCAGCATGACCTGGCACCTGCTCACAGTGCCAAAACCACTGGTAAATGGTTTACTGACCATGGTATTACTGTGCTCAATTGGCCTGCCAACTCTCCTGACCTGAACCCCATAGAGAATCTGTGGGATATTGTGAAGAGGAAGTTGAGAGACACAAGACCCAACACTCTGGATGAGCTTAAGGCCGCTATTGAAGCATCCTGGGCCTCCATAACACCTGAGCAGTGCCACAGGCTGATTGCCTCCATGCCACGCCACATTGAAGCAGTCATTTCTGCAAAAGGATTCCCGACCAAGTATTGAGTGCATAACTGAACATAATTATTTGAAGGTTGACTTTTTTTGTATTAAAAACACTTTTCTTTTATTGGGCGGATGAAATATGCTAATTTTTTGAGATAGGAATTTTGGGTTTTCATGAGCTGTATGCCACAATCATCAATATTAAAACAAGAAAAGGCTTGAACTACTTAAGTTGTGTGTAATGAATCTAAAATATATGAAAGTCTAATGTTTATCAGTACATTACAGAAAATAATGAACTTTATCACAATATGCTAATTTTTTGAAAAGGACCTGTATATATGTGCTATTGGCTAGCAGGTATGGTAACCATTTCCTGCTTTACTTTGGTATAGTGCAGGGAAAGGCGTGGCACCTTCCTCTTTGCTTTCACCTGAGGAACAGGGTGGATGGCTGCTATGTACAGTGTAACCCCTATCCCCAACCGTTCTTACACGTGAGCAACAGTCAAATGTAAAAAGACTTGGAGAGCAACACAAGCATCATAAAAGTTCATGGCGGTGCCAAATAAGGGCTACGATTGGCTATTAGGCAGCCTCCATGCACACTATCAGCTTACAGGAGGCTTTATTTGGTAGTAAATCTTGTTTTTATTCAACCAAAACTTGCCACCTAGTCAGAAATTAAATTGGGGACACTGAGAGCAACATCCAAGAGGTTGGTGAGCAACATGTTGCCCCCGAGCCACTGGTTTGGGGAACACTGGTGTAACCCATGTTCTACTGGAAGGCAGCTATTGAGCTAAAACAGAGGTTACATACATTTGTACATTAAAGATTAGGAGCTTACAATGGTAGTGGGTGGGTAACCTAGAGACACAAATAGGAGGGTATTTAGTGCAGCAGGTAACAGTGGGTGACATTGCACTATAAGTGCCAGTTACCAGTTCAGGTGCGATGTGAGTGGCCAAGAGGTAATTTTTTAGTTTATTTTTAAAGAGACCAATAAGGATTTTTTCCAGAGGAATTCAGGGATGACATTCTAAATGTAAGAAGCAGCATGGCAAAAATGTTTAACCCTTTCCCTGCCACCCACGTAGGTACTACGTTGTTTTAAAAAAGGCAGTTTCCTGCCAACACCGTAGTACCTACGTTTTCCCTCCCTGTGCCATTCTCTCTGCATCGGCGGCAAAAGCCGCCGGTGCAGAGAGATAGAAGTGCCCCAAACCCCTTCGGCAATGAGCCGAGGGGGTTGGGGGGGATGGTCCTGCGATGCGATTGACGCAGGACCATCCTACAAGCAGCAGATGCGATCGCATCGCATCTGCTGCTTGTACTGCTTCCTGCTTCCCCCCTGAGCCGCCTCCTACCTACTTCCTTCAGACGGCTGCAGCATGGAGGAGCTGGGAAACGATCTCATCTTCAGGACAGGTAAGTGTGACTTTATTTTTGTTTATACACACTTTTACACACACTTACATACATTTATACACATTTATACACACATACAACACAATTTAGCACAGGTTTTTTTTTTTTTAATTTTTTTTTTTTTCCCCACTTTGCACACTTATATACACTCATATACACTCATATACACTCATATACACACTGTCACACAACTTTTACATGTGCACATGTATACACAAACTCCCAAAAACTTTTTAAAAATTTTTTTATTTTTTTTTCATTTTACTTCTTTTTTTTTTTTATTTCCCCCAAAAACTGTTTATTTTGACAGCGTGACTATTGGATCAGATATTCTGACCACTAATTATGCTGTTGTGTGACTTATTTTGTTGTTTCATTGATTTGCACATTTTTATCCCTATATTAGTATTCCTGATCTGTTTTTAGCGTAGCTTTGCCATGTGTAACTTTGGTGTACAAAAATAACTTTACCTATTTTGAATTCATCAGAATGTGTACTTTCCAAAAATATATGGTTTTCTGGGGGTCCCTGTGTAGTTTGGGGGTCTTACTGCATATAATAGGCCGTCAGGGGGCTCTGTGTGCAAAAGCTGAGCTGGCAGGCGAGAAATCCTTATGCGCTATTTTCATTTTGGGGTCAGTACATACCGCAGACTTTGGTATATCTATGCATATTGGGCATCAATCTGTTCAGTAGGCCTCTGGTGTTCCTATTTGGGGTGAGTTGCCTTTGTACGCAAGAAATTGTGTGAGATAAATGCGGCAAACTGCAACATTTTCATGCGATTTTCTCAATAGTCATAAAAACCACTAACTTTAGGAAAGCTTTGCAGATGGGTACTTTGGTGTAGAAAGGACTCTTTACCCTTGTTGGATTTGTCAGAATGTGTACTTTCCAAAAATATATGGTTTTCTGGGGGTCCCTGTGTAGTTTGGGGGTCTTACTGCATGTAATAGGCTGTCAGGGGGCTCTGTGTGCAAAAGCTGAGCTGGCAGGCGAGAAATCCTTATGCGCTATTTTCATTTTAGGGTCAGTACATACCGCAGACTTTGGTATATCTATGCATATTGGGCATCAATCTGTTCAGTAGGCCTCTGGTGTTCCTATTTGGGGTGAGCTGCCTTTGTACGCAAGAAATTGTGTGAGATAAATGCGGCAAACTGCAACATTTTTATGCGATTTTCTCAAATGTCATAAAAACCACTAACTTTTGGAAAGCTTTGCAGATGGGTACTTTGGTGTAGAAAGTACTCTTTACCCTTGTTGGATTTGTCAGAATGTGTACTTTCCAAAAATATATGGTTTTCTGGGGGTCCCTGTGTAGTTTGGGGGTCTTACTGCATATAATAGGCCGTCAGGGGGCTCTGTGTGCAAAAGCTGAGCTGGCAGGCGAGAAATCCTTATGCGCTATTTTCATTTTGGGGTCAGTACATACCGCAGACTTTGGTATATCTATGCATATTGGGCATCAATCTGTTCAGTAGGCCTCTGGTGTTCCTATTTGGGGTGAGCTGCCTTTGTACGCAAGAAATTGTGTGAGATAAATGCGGCAAACTGCAACATTTTTATGCGATTTTCTCAAATGTCATAAAAACTACTAACTTTAGGAAAGCTTTGCAGATTGGTACTTTGCTGTAGAAAGGACTCTTTACCCTTGTTGGATTTGTCAGAATGTGTACTTTCCAAAAATATATGGTTTTCTGGGGGTCCCTGTGTAGTTTGGGGGTCTTACTGCATATAATAGGCTGTCAGGGGGCTCTGTGTGCAAAAGCTGAGCTGGCAGGCGAGAAATCCTTATGCGCTATTTTCATTTTGGGGTCAGTACATACCGCAGACTTTGGTATATCTATGCATATTGGGCATCAAACTGTTCAGTAGACCTCTGGTGTTCCTATTTGGGGTGATTTGCCATTGTATGCAAGAAATTGTGTGAGATAAATGCGGCAAACTGCAATATTTTTATGTGATTTTCTGAAATGTCATAAAAACCGCTAGATTTAGGAAAGCTTTGCAGATTGGTACTTTGCTGTAGAAAGGACTCTTTACCCTTGTTGGATTTGTCAGAATGTGTACTTTCCAAAAATATATGGTTTTCTGGGGGTCCCTTTGTAGTTTGGGGGTCTTACTGCATATAATAGGCTGTCAGGGGGCTCTGTGTGCAAAAGCTGAGCTGGCAGGCGAGAAATCCTTATGCGCTATTTTCATTTTGGGGTCAGTACATACCGCAGACTTTGGTATATCTATGCATATTGGGCATCAAACTGTTCAGTAGGCCTCTGGTGTTCCTATTTGGGGTGATTTGCCATTGTATGCAAGAAATTGTGTGAGATAAATGCGGCAAACTGCAATATTTTTATGTGATTTTCTGAAATGTCATAAAAACCGCTAGCTTTAGGAAAGCTTTGCAGATTGGTACTTTGCTGTAGAAAGGACTCTTTACCCTTGTTGGATTTGTCAGAATGTGTACTTTCCAAAAATATATGGTTTTCTGGGTGCCCCTGTGTAGTTTGGGGGTCTTACTGCATATAATAGGCTGTCAGGGGGCTCTGTGTGCAAAAGCTGAGCTGGCAGGCGAGAAATCCTTAGGCGCTATTTTCATTTTGGGGTCAGTACATACCGCAGACTTTGGTATATCTATACATATTGGGCATCAAACTGTTCAGTAGGCCTCTGGTGTTCCTATTTGGGGTGATTTGCCATTGTATGCAAGAAATTGTGTGAGATAAATGCGGCAAACTGCAATATTTTTATGTGATTTTCTGAAATGTCATAAAAACCGCTAGCTTTAGAAAAGCTTTGCAGATTGGTACTTTGGTGTAGAAAGGACTCTTTACCCTTGTTGGAATTGTCAGAATGTGTACTTTCCAAAAATATAGGGATTTTAGGGGTCACCCTACATTTCTGCAGCTTCTACCCCTCATAAAACTGCCATGTGTTTATGAATTAGGTAAAGATAAGCCATGAAATTAGTGTGCACAAGGTATATTTGGGGGTCTCTAAGTGCCATGTGCTTTGATAAACCTATGTACAGTGGGCATCAAACTGTTCAGTAGACCTCTGGGGTTCATATTTAGGGTGTTTTATCTTGGTACCTAATGACCTGTAGAAAATAAGATGCTGTATAGTGGAAGTTTTGAGGTGATTTTTGGAAATTCCATAAAAATCATCAAACTTAGGAAAGCTTTATGGCTTGGTACTTTGGAGTAGAAAGACATGGGTACCCATTTTAGATTCGGGGGGATGTGTACTTTCCAGAAATATATGACTTTCTGGGGTGAATGTACTTTTTACTAGCATTATCCCACATATAATGATGTAAATGTGTTGATTTTGCAGGAGCTGAAATGACAGAAATGATAGATCATAGGGGGGTATGTTCTCATTGGGGCCCCTACATGCCACATACTTAGATAAACCTATACATATTGGGCATCAAACTGTTCAGTGGGCCCCTGGCGTTCATATTTAGGGTGTTTTATCTTGGTACCTAATGCTATGTGGGAGATAAGATTCTGGAAACTGGAAGCTTTGTGTGGATTTTTGGAAATGTTATCAAAATTGCCAACTTTAGGAAAGCTTTGCGGCTTGGTACTTTGGAGTAGAAAGACATGGGTACCCATTTTAGATTCGGGGGAATGTGTACTTTCCAAAAATATATGGCTTTCTGGGGTGAATGTACTTTTTACTAGCTTTATCCCACATGTAATGATGTAAATGTTGATTTTGCAGAAGCTGAAATGACAGAAATGACAGTACATATGGGTATATGTTCACATTGGGGCCCCTACATGCCACATACTTAGGTAAACCTATACATATTGGGCATCAAACTGTTCAGTAGACCTCTGGGGTTCATATTTAGGGTGTTTTGTCTTGGTACCTAATGACCTGTAGAAAATAAGATGCTGCATAGTGGAAGCTTTGAGTGGATTTTTGGAAATGTTATCAAAATTGCCAACTTTAGGAAAGCTTTGCGGCTTGGTACTTTGGAGTAGAAAGACATGGGTACCCATTTTAGATTCGGGGGAATGTGTACTTTCCAGAAATATATGGCTTTCTGGGGTGAGTGTACTTTTTACTAGCTTTATCCCACATGTAATGATGTAAATGTTGATTTTGCAGAAGCTGAAATGACAGAAATGACAGTACATATGGGTATATGTTCACATTGGGGCCCCTACATGCCACATACTTAGGTAAACCTATACATATTGGGCATCAAACTGTTCAGTAGACCTCTGGGGTTCATATTTAGGGTGTTTTGTCTTGGTACCTAATGACCTGTAGAAAATAAGATGCTGCATAGTGGAAGTTTTGAGGTGATTTTTGGAAATGCCATAAAAATCGTCAAACTTAGGAAAGCTTTATGGCTTGGTACTTTGGAGTAGAAAGACATGGGTACCCATTTTAGATTCGGGGGAATGAGTACTTTCCAAAAATATATGACTTTCTGGGGTGAATGTACTTTTTACTAGCTTTATCCCACATGTAATGATGTAAATGTTGATTTTGCAGAAGCTGAAATGACAGAAATGACAGTACATATGGGTATATGTTCACATTGGGGCCCCTACATGCCACATACTTAGGTAAACCTATACATATTGGGCATCAAACTGTTCAGTAGACCTCTGGGGTTCATATTTAGGGTGTTTTGTCTTGGTACCTAATGACCTGTAGAAAATAAGATGCTGCATAGTGGAAGTTTTGAGGTGATTTTTGGAAATGCCATAAAAATCGTCAAACTTAGGAAAGCTTTATGGCTTGGTACTGTGGAGTAGAAAGACATGAGTACCCATTTTAGATTCGGGGGAATGTGTACTTTCCAAAAATATATGACTTTCTGGGGTGAATGTACTTTTTACTAGCTTTATCCCACATGTAATGATGTAAATGTTGATTTTGCAGAAGCTGAAATGACAGAAATGACAGTACATATGGGTATATGTTCACATTGGGGCCCCTACATGCCACATACTTAGGTAAACCTATACATATTGGGCATCAAACTGTTCAGTAGACCTCTGGGGTTCATATTTAGGGTGTTTTGTCTTGGTACCTAATGACCTGTAGAAAATAAGATGCTGCATAGTGGAAGTTTTGAGGTGATTTTTGGAAATGCCATAAAAATCGTCAAACTTAGGAAAGCTTTATGGCTTGGTACTTTGGAGTAGAAAGACATGGGTACCCATTTTAGATTCGGGGGAATGTGTACTTTCCAAAAATATATGACTTTCTGGGGTGAATGTACTTTTTACTAGCTTTATCCCACATGTAATGATGTAAATGTTGATTTTGCAGAAGCTGAAATGACAGAAATGACAGTACATATGGGTATATGTTCACATTGGGGCCCCTACATGCCACATACTTAGGTAAACCTATACATATTGGGCATCAAACTGTTCAGTAGACCTCTGGGGTTCATATTTAGGGTGTTTTGTCTTGGTACCTAATGACCTGTAGAAAATAAGATGCTGCATAGTGGAAGCTTTGAGTGGATTTTTGGAAATGTTATCAAAATTGCCAACTTTAGGAAAGCTTTGCGGCTTGGTACTTTGGAGTAGAAAGACATGGGTACCCATTTTAGATTCGGGGGAATATGTACTTTCCAAAAATATATGACTTTCTGGGGTGAATGTACTTTTTACTAGCATTATCCCACATAAATGATGTAAATTTATTGATTTTGCAGAAGCTGAAATGATACATCATATGGGGGTATGTTCTCATTTGGGCCCCTACATGCCACATACTTAGGTAAACCTATACATATTGGGCATCAAACTGTTAAGTGGGCCCCTGGCGTTCATATTTAGGGTGTTTTATCTTGGTACCTAATGCTATGTGGGAGATAAGATGCTGGAAACTGGAAGCTTTGAGTGGATTTTTGGAAATGTTATCAAAATTGCCAACTTTAGGAAAGCTTTGCGGCTTGGTACTGTGGAGTAGAAAGACATGTGTACCCATTTTAGATTCGGGGGAATGTGTACTTTCCAAAAATATATGGCTTTCTGGGGTGAATGTACTTTTTACTAGCATTATCCCACATGTAATGATGTAAATGTTGATTTTGCAGAAGCTGAAATGACAAAAATGACAGTACATATGGGGGTATGTTCACATTGGGGCCCCTACATGCCACATACTTAGCTAAACCTATACATATTGGGCATCAAACTGTTCAGTGGACCCCTGGCATTCATATTTAGGGTGTTTTATTTGGTTACTTTATGACCTTTAGGAGTTAAGATACTATAGACTGGAAGCTTTGAAGCGATTTTAAAAAAATTTCACAAATTTTGATAAAAACCAATAACTTTAGGAAAGCATTGCGACTTGATAGTTTGGAGTAGACAGACAGTTGTGCCTATTCTGGATTCCCCAGAATCTCTTCTTTCTAAAAATGTAAAATTTTCTGGGATAAACTTTCTGTTAGCGGAATTTTTGGCCTTAAAATCTAAAGTATGCAGCTTTCTGGAGCAGTGCTTTGGAAATTTGGTAGGTTACTGCTGGGAGTTTGTGACCTATACAAGTGAGAAATCTCCATAAAACTATATATATTTGGTATTGGCACGTTCAGGAGACATGGGACTTTCCAAATCAGGTGTATTTTCATGCATAAAATAATTTTTGTTTCTGGTATGTGTGTTTATATTATGGAAAATATAATTTTTTTTCATTTTTTAGACATTTAGAAGCCTATATCTTGTTACAAAATTGGAATTACACAAAAATTCTACCATATTTTAAAAGCTTAGGTTGTCCTGAAAAAAACAATATATTGTTTTCCTGGGTAAACTAAAAGTCCCCCCAAGGAAAGGCCCCTAAAGTGAAACAGTGCAAAATGTTCAAAAACTGTCTGGCAGTAGAAGTTCCGCTTTGTTCAAAATGGCTGGCAGTGAAAGGGTTAAGGCAGGAAACAGTAGTAATATTAGTGGGTCCGTGACCAAGCGGTTGATGTGAGAGATGCGGAGGAGTCAGCCAGGAACATATGGAGACACAAGAAAAGTGATATAGTGAGGCTCAGATGAATTTCAGGGTTTTTGAAGGTTATGAGAAGGAGTTTATATGTTATTTTTTGTTTTATAGGAAGCCTTGTTAAGGACTTGGATGAGAAGAGGAGTATTCTGGCAGCAATATTTAATACAGACAGTAGTGGAAAGAGATGGGAGTTTGGAAGGCTGGTTAGCAAGTTGCAGTAATCTAGACAAGTTAGGATGAAAGAATTCATGAGCATCTTAACTGTTGCCTGTGAAAGAAAGATTTTGATTATATTGCACAAGTGACAGGTTTTGACAGTCACTGACAACTAAAAAGCAACTGCATAGGTGTTTCAAAGGCAGAATAGAGCACAGCAGAAAATAAACATTAAGGACACAGACAACAAATAAAGGACAAATGATTTTTGTCTTTGTAAAGATTAATATTAAGGTGAACTTCACTTTAAACTTTTTAGTCCTGTTTTGCAAGAAAGAGTGCTGAACACCTTGACCAACACCCAGATGTGACATTTGCCCAAGGCTATAAATATAGTTGAGATGGCACTGGACAATATACATCAATATACACTGATGTATAACTACTTATACCAGATGGTTTGCTCCAGTTTTTTGTGCATTAGTGCCACAGGGGAAAATTTTGCCATGTAGTGTTGCCATTTTGTTTGCTTGCCATTTGGCCACAGGCAGTGGCAGATCAGGATTGATATTCAGGAATAGGCCTTGGCAAATCAAATACATACAGGCCCAAACAACCCCAATAAATAGAGACTCAGGGAGTGGCTGACATGGAGTATGCGGAAAGAAGTGGACAGAGGAGAAGTATGCTTTAAAATGATTTTAAATTCTGATTGATATGATATGCTGAGATACTTTTTGCACTAATAAGGATGGTAAGAGTTAGTAACTGCGCACATTATTTATTATTTGTCTGTGGCGTCTTAAAGGGGCCTGTTTTTTTGCCATGATCTTTTGATTTCCATTCCGTGCCTGAGTGGTGGAATGGAAGAATTTTAATAAAAAAACTAAAAATTAAAAACAGAAAGATTGTGTTTCATAAGTATTTAAGCTGCTGTTATGAAAGGTCTGAGTTTACACAGTTGAAAAACAAAGAGGACACAGTTGACTTACAATTTACCCCACCCCATTAATCATCAAAATTACCACCACATTTTATGGATAAACTCCTAACAGTTAATAAGTCTTTTTGAGGTTGTAAATCTGAAGGATCGCTATGAAAAGGATGGCTAAAGGGAATTGAGAAATTAATATATCAAAATATATATAAGTTTAAACAGTTATAACAAGGGGATACCCAGATGCTGCCTAGAAAATTTCACCCCCTCAAAACTCAAACAAGAAGATGGCCTGTGAGAGAAGTCACTGAAACGCCAACAATCACCACCATATTCATTAGCTAAGCCTGAAGTACCAGTGCACCAGTCAGCTATATCAAGAGCTTTTCATGACATTAGCCTGCGTGGGAGGGTGGCACAGAAAAAGCCAAACCTCAAAAAGAAATAAAAGTATATTTGAAGTTTTCCAAAAAGTAGGAAAATAACCCAGTTACATGGTTAGAAAAAGGCTTTCTAGTCACTTGTTATTAAGGTTATGACATAAGAAATAAAGTAATTGAGATTAATATATTTGAAAAAGGTATAAAACAATGTCCAAGTGTTTGGATGTCCTGGTGAACCAATCATCAGAAAGAAGAAGCTAAATCAAACCACCCAGATGCTGCCTAGAAAAGGGCATTCCCTCAGACCTGTACTCAAGCAAGAAGACAGCCTTTGTAAAAAGGCATAGAAAAAACAACACTACATACACTACAAAACTGAAGTACCAGTGCACCAATTACAAGAGCTTTGCAAGACATTAGCCTATGTGGGAGGGTGGCAAAGAAAAAGCCAATACTTAAAAAGAAATGAAAGTATTTTGGATTTTTCCAAAAAGTAGAATGGCCCACAATGTGTATGGCACAAATCAAGTGTTGCCAAGAACAACAAGGCGAGTGTCCTACACTGGCACAGTCACAGTTCTTGTCTCAATCCAAATGAGAAATTGTCTTTGAAAACTGCAATTGGCACTCTACTAACAACATGGTACAAATCTATCTGGAAGAATGGGCAAGGAGTAGTTCTGGGAAAGAATCTGGTTTTGACTGAAAATGTACTGTAGGCATTTAAATCTTATATGGACTGTTGTCATTTATGATGGGTGTCTCTGTCTAATGAAGCTACATTTGTGAAGCACATTGCATGTGTTTTTGGCTGAGGTTCTGCCAACGGAAGGTTGGTTGGAATTGGTCCAAAGACACAAGGAGCTACTTGTAGCCAGCTACTTGTCATGGCTACAAAATAGGCAATACTAAAAATTGTTTCAGTGTGTTTTAGAATTCTTTGCATTGTCTATGGCAGGGTATTTTCTGGTGTTTTGCAGCCACTACAAGTAACTGGCTACAAGTAGCTCCATGTGTCAAAGCCATTAGGCTAATTTCCCGCAATATATCTCTGCTACCGTGGGCAACTAATCTCTGCAGTAGGAAACTTTGTGCAGCTTCAAAAAAGCGAGCTTCAAAAAAGCGACACATATGCCTTTCCACGGGCAATTCACTTTGTTGCCGGTGGAAAGGCATTTTGAAGAGATTAGTTGCCTAATTTTCTGGGCCCCCCTCCCACCAGTACAAAGGACTCACAAACATGAGACATTGGTAGCCAGCAGGGCCCCCCTAATACATGGTAGCCAGCAGGGCCCCACCTAGTACATTGGTAGCCAGCTGTGCCCCCCTAGTACATTGGTAGCCAGCAGGGCCCCCCCTAGTACATTGGTAGCCAGCAGTGCCCCCCCCTAGTTCATTGGTAGCCAGCAGTGCCCCCCCTAGTACATTGGTAGCCAGCACAGCACGGCTCCTCCAGCATCTTCTTCTTCTTCAGCAGTGGTGGCGGCGTCTTCTTCAGCAGCGGCGGCGGTGGCGGCGGCGTTGTCTTCTATGGCGGTGGCTTCAGACTCCCCCGGCATGGTCCTTCCAGGACGACACCTCTGCACTTCTGAGTGCCGAACGATGACAGGCCTTTTTATAAGGTTGCGCCCCGTGCGTACTGAGGTACATGTATGCACGGGGCGCGACCAATAGGATCACCCGCTGACCACCAGTGACAGGTGAACTGATTAAAGGGGGCCCGAGCTACTAAAAAAAATTTAGCATGGCCGGGCCCCCTTTTAAAGTTAAAATCATCCGGTCCCGGGACGATTGTACCCCCTGTGCCCCCCTGATGGCCCCCCCATATTTAGAGACACAATCTGAAGGCCAGTTAGTGGGAGATAGGGCAAGGGTTAGCTGGGGCAAATTAAAAGAGTGTATTAAACAATGTACTGTATGTGCATTCTGGGCCAGAAAATAACACAACACTATAATTACCCAGGCTAAGGACAGTCGACAATGTAAAAATTGAAATACGAGCCAACCTTAGCGCCCAGCCTCACTAATGCCTTTGAGGCTGAATGGAAGAAAATTCCACAAACAATGTTCAAAGTCTAGTGGAAAGCCTTCCCACAAATCTAAAGGCTGTTATAGCAGCAAAGAGAGGGCCGACTTCATATTATGGCTTTTGGTTTATGAATGAGATGTTGAACAGGCATTATATCACTTCTGTAAATATAATGAAGTCATATTAGAATGGTTGCTTCACTTATGTTAATGGTCTATTTACTTTATTTAGATGTGCAAGTTAGTGAGCAGTGGTGGGTGCAGTGTTTCAGGCCCAATTTTACCTCTTAGGGCTCTTGCACTTCCTCCCCAGGTTTATGTAAATTACCCCTCTCGTACAGCACTGGAGTGCTTGGAACACTGCTAGTATAACGCTATACACTGGCTGATATTAGCTCCTTCAGACATAATTGGTAGTTTGTTGGCCCCTTGTATGGGTACATGCCAACATCAGCTTTGAAAACCTTACCATCTGATGGCCATTGCAGGCAACTGATGCAGTCCTCTCATGGCAGATCTCTATAGGCCCAGCCCGATTTGGCACAGTACTTAGGTGCCTAAATTGGTGAATATCTGTTCATTTGGCAGTCTTGGAAAACAAGAAAATCTTTTGGTGTATAGCCAGTTTAAGGGCTAATTGTACAGGAGATTTTGTGATTGTGATGGATCGACTTATTGTGTCCTACATGTCAGCTGTAGTTGCATGAGCTGCATGAAAAAAAAACTGCATGCGGTGTCTGCATCCGACAAGATGAAATCTGATGACTGAAGACTTTTTTTACTCATTGAAATACATTGACTGTCAGATGTAGATGCAGGAACAAAACCTACCATTCAACTTTATTGGATCCAACTTGCATTACAGGTGTAGGGATCAGATTTTATAGGATTTTACAAAATCTCGTGTTGTTGCCTGAGAATATTTTGTCCCACAAAATTTGATCAGATCCTCTGTATAATTTAACCCTAATCTTCCTCAATAAAGAAAAAACATCCTGTCATGACTCTGCATAACATCTGCATTTCGGAATGCCAGGAAGTATAAGGCACGATGGTCCACTGCTTAGATTGTAGCCTGGAAACTATCCAACCTGATTTTCTCATTGACCACTTTGGAAAAGCTTTGGTAATCACTGAGACTTGTACAGACAGCATAGATACTGGATGACACGTTTGAATGTATAGATCTCCTATGGTGCTTAGATCTTTGATAGAGTAATACCTACATTGTATAATGTATTTCTGTGACTTTCATATCATGAGCAGCTGGAAGTTGGGACAGCTGCTGATTTGTTAATCTCCAGTCCCGTAGAAAGCTCAATAAGTGTCTTTACAAGAAAGCTTTGTGTTGTGGGAGCTAGATATTGCCTCAGTTATACTGCTGGAGTTACTATACTTGTGTAAATGGGGGGAAGGGATAAGCTGGTTGGGGGAAGGCTCAAATTATCTATCAAGAACCTGGACCCCCTGCCGTTCCAGCTCTGGCTATCTTTGTGTCACCTGATCAGTTTAGATCAACAAGAATAGCTCTATTGTATAGTTTAAAACAGCATTGGGTAACAGATGGCAGTAAACAGAGATGCTATAGAAATTAGGTGCTGTTTCTGGAAGCTCATAATGCAAAAATTGAATATTTAAATATGAGTACATTATTTTACCTAATCATTATTTGTTTTGCAGTCGATTCATTACACAAAAGTACTACAGAACATTTTTTCATTTGATAATTTACAGCAACCCCTAAGCTTAGCTTCCCAACAGCTGCCCAGTGACACACTGAGCATGTGCGTGTCACTGACACTTCTAACATATATGGTGACCCCCCCCCCATGACAACCCCATGACAACTTTGAAGGCCTGGATCATTACTACTATAGAATGGTTGAAACTTTAGACTGGTTGCAATAAATTCAGAATATAAAAAAACAGCTTTTCTAGCAGTGTTCATATTTAGGGTTTATTTCTCCTTTAAAGTGAGTTTAGAACCAAACTATTCTAGACTGGGGACATATAAGGCCTAGTCTAGAGGGCAATTAGACTAGTATATAGCTCCCTCTACCAAGGGGCAACATCAAAAACAGAAATATCCTGTAACTCCAAAATTTTTCAAAAAAATCAACAAAGTTTATTAAATACGTCATATAAAGGCTACACACAAAAGAGAAGTAATTCTCGTTAACTTCTGGGACAATGGAAGAATTTTGCATCAGTGCTTTGGTTTGCATCCCCATTATTCATTTAACAGGATACTCAAACATGCTGGTTTAGAGGCAAAAAGATTCTAAACAACTACCTGGATCTGCCAGAAACACTGACAGTTGGGTTTGCACCTGCCCTACATGCTGCTCCTTGTGAATCTCTAACCTAGTTATTTAAGGACTCAATACACATGCACTTTGGTCCCCAACCAGGTGGGAGGTGCCAGAGTTATTTAATCAACTGAGCAGATGTTACAACTTAGTGCGCTGCTCAAACCAATATCCATTAGGCTACTAAAAGGTTTCCAACCTACCCCAATATTTTCAAAATAGATTTTGAAAACATAAAAAACACCTGCCTTTACCTGGATAAGTGGTGTTTAGACAGATACTTTCTTAAACTATTGTTCTGAGGTTTAACATACTTGCTTAAGAAAGACCACATGGCTTTGACATCATGTGGAAACGCAGAAAGATTAGAAGCAAAGATAGTCCATCAGGGTGAGTATCCAGTCAGTGGCACAAGATACTTCTAATGCTGGGGCCTTGTACATTCAGAATGGCTGCCTAGGGGTGACAAGATAGATAGAGTGCTATACTTTTTGTTTGCACATATATAAAGTAATCTAAAACAAGGTGCAAAGTGACTATGTAACTCTAGATGGTATACTTCAACCCAGTGTTCCCCAACCATTGGCTTGTGAGCAACATGTTGCTCACCAAACCCTTGGATGTTGCTTCCAGTGGCCTCAAAGCAGGTGCTTATTTTTTAATTTCTGGTAAGGAGGCAAGTTTTGGCTGCATAAAAACCAAGTATAATGTCTAAAGGTGACCATACACGTACCGATATTATCGTACGAAACCTCGTTTCGTACGATAATCGGTGCGTGTATGGTATGTCAGCGAGCCGACCAATGTCGCAGGAAGCTGCTGAAATCGGTTGGCTTGTCGATCGGCCAGGTTAGAAAATTTTGATCGGGCGCCATAGAAGGCGCCTGACCAAAATTCTCCCTTCAGAGCTGAATCGGCAGAAGGAGGTAGAAATCCTATTGTTTCTACCTCCTTACCTGCCGATTCAGCCCTGAATGGTGTGTGGCGGATCTGACGATGTTTCGTGCGACCGATGGTCGTACGAAACATCGTCAGATCGCCACGTGTATGGCCAGCTTTACAGAGCCTTCTGTAGGCTGCCAGTCCACATAGTTAAGTAGCCAATTAAATCTCTTATTTCTACCCCTAGGAACATTTTTCATGCTTGTGTTGCTTCCCAACACTTTTTCCATTTAAATGTGGCTCAGGAGTATAAAAGGTTGGGGATCCCTGCTGTAACCTATATAGATAATAACAAGAGCAGGGTAACATCCCTAGCACATCTTTACACAATCTTATTTTATTGTATGCCTGCTTAATCTGTTCAAGCATAAGAGCCCAGGGATCTATGTAAGTAACTCCCTGTAAAATAAACCACACACTGAGATAAGACAAAGCCTGCTTACATTATTTTTACCTGTTTTCTGGTGGTGTAACTAATTACAGCCAACCTAGTAGGTGGCATAACAAACCAACCAATGGTATAACTAACAGCATAATCTGGGAAGGGGCTATGCCAGATATGCCATTGACTTTACTAAGGAGACATTAACTCCAAGAAATTATTACTAGGTGGTGAAAAAAAATGAAATATTGCCTTATCATTGCTCTGTAGTCGCTGTTAACTAACCAGTTATAGACACAAAGGGGCCGGTCCACTAAAGGTCGATAAAACAAGCGCTATTTATAGCATGCGTAAAAAATGTTATCACTTCTTATTTTTTGCGACAACGCTCCACTAAAAGAACACTTGTCATAATTAAGAAGCGGTGTTCTTTGCGTTATTTATCTCGCGATGACTTTGATGAATCGGTACTTATTTATCGCATGCTTTTTAATGCAAAAAAGCATGTGATAAGCGATATCGACCTTTAGTGAATCGGCCCCAAAAGCCTCACAGATACTGTAGCAAAAATAGAAAATCTTGGAGCAAATCTAAACCTATTTGGGACCCCTAGTCAGATTTAAAAAAAGGATTATAGGGCCGTAACTAACTACAAAGATAAGTATCGCCTGGTCAGAATGATCAATGATGCTATTGTCACATCATACTTATTAATTATTAATTACTGCTTTATATTAAAGAATCCAATCATACCATAAAAAATAAGAGCATCTCCTAAAATGCTATTAAAGGTATCGGACCCCTTATCCGGAAACAGTACCTTGTAATTGATCCCAACTAAGATATAAATAATCCTTATTTTATGCAAAACAATCCTATTTGGGTTAATTAATATTTTATTGATTTTTTAGCAGACTTAAGGTATGAAGATTCAAAAAAGACCACTTATCCGGAATACCCGAGCATTCTGGATAACGGGCCCTATACCTGTATATGATTGAATATATATGTGCTTGGAGGTACCACTTTTTCTCAGATATTTCAGTGGAAAATGGAGCTTACATCTCACCTTGGGCTTTATTCATAAACAATATGACACAGAGGAGACCAGAGAAGGTCTTCTAAAAGACAATTAAATAATTGAATTTTTGAGCTTGGTGTTGTGTCATGTTATTTCTTCTAGTGCAATATTCCTAAATATCATTTCCCTGCTTTATAATTATGTGTTTTTTTATTTTGATTTTGCTGATAACAAAGCCCTTGTATTTAAAGTCACATTGGTAACCTCACCCACATACCAACAGAAGTGGGGCTGAGCAGCAGCTGTATCCACAAAGGGGCCTTAAAAATCTAAATAGTGATAGAATGTGGCAGGTATTATAGAATTACCAGGTTAGATCCATAACAGTGCAGGTAAAGCCAACTGTATACTGCATGCCTAGTCAGACTTAAGAATAAGCCATCAAGCCAATGACTACTGCTATAGATGCAATTAAGCTGTCACTTACTGATCATATTTTGTGGTCCTCCCACCATATATTTCGATTTAGGCTGAATGTTCATATTAGTAGCTAACTAAGGATTTCAAAAACTGTTAACCCTACAACTTCATACTAGCAAACTGCTAAAATGTTTGAATGAATGTTTCAGTCACTGCTATAATATGTTAAAAGCCTACTGCAGGGCATTGGATATAATCTTCCATTTTCTATCAAAGCATGGCTACAATTTATTCTTAGTCCCTGTTTAAAACTTGCCTATAAAACGATAGGGTCACAAACCAGATATAATCAAATCGGAGGCCCTTGGTAGGGATCAGAGATGTCCTTACAACTGCAGGGTATCATAGACTGTGTTCTATAATCCTCTAGAAACTATCCCAATTTCGCAGGTTTTATCCCAAGTTTCAATGTAAGCTTTGATGCACTGGTGCTCTGTTTATTTGCCTCCACGGAGACCTTTTACAGGATGATACATGTGTTTACCTCTTTTATCATTATTGATATGCTTTTTATTTACTGTATTTATATGGCACTTGATATAATTTAATTATGTATTGTATTTTGCATTGGCATTTATTATTATTTATGATGATTTCTTTTCATAAATCCAGATGATATGTAGCTCAGTTTTAAAGAATTTCAGACCGATTTTTCCATTACTTAACTATGTCAATTTGTCCCCTTTTAGCCCTCCGCACAACCCCCCATTGAGTATAATGAAATGTACTTTTTTCTGTTCTGTATACATTGTAGCCTACCTTCTTTGATCTTTTTGAGCTCAGGATTAGGCCAAGAATGTAAGATGGAATGTAATGTATAAAGCGGAGTAGATTGGTAGCACTAGAGCATACTCTAGTGGTATATAGGGAGTCCTTGCAGATTGCCCATTCAAAACTCGCAAATCCACAACCTATGAATGCTGAACACATCTCAGGATATATAGCCAGAGACAACATAAATCTGTATCCTAGAGCCATTTGTCTTGGCTTTTTTATGGTAGTATAGTATTTACTAGTTTAAGAGTTAGTTACATGTTGCCTGTGTTATTATCAAATTTCTTCTTGGTATTTTAACTGCTATTTAATACCCTGTGATGTATTTATTTTTTATTAATTAATAATTTTTTTGACATTTGTGAAACTAAGTTTATTTATAGACAGCTTACATCTGTGTGGCTTGTGGTCAGCTGCATGCCTTTGTTTATAAAATTTTCAGCTTTTTCCCTAATGTCCCTGAACCCTGTAATAAAAATACATCACATTCTCACATTTATCAGAGGCTGCAGTATTTCCCCTGTGCTGTCATCCAACCAGCCGCACAAAAATATGGCACATACAGCAATCCATATTGGAAGATGAATGCTGAGATGGCCCCACATAAAGACCACTCTCGTAATTTACAATGATCTGCTGGAGATGTATGTATGCGTTTGCAAATCTCTCTAATACCCAAAACATATATGCATTATCTGATTAAAAAGAGACTTATTATATAAAAATGACTGTAGGGAGTCAAGAATCTACAAAACAGGCACAGAAAGAACTAATATTCATATTCTATTGTTATTTTACAAAATTTGCAAAGACAAACTGAATGTGCAAGCAGAAACTGATAAATCTTTCTACCTTTCTAGCTTCATAATTGGCCACCCTCTTAATACTCTCAATGGCCGTGACTGTGTCTAATGCATACACATAGACATCGAAGAGCAGCTGAGAAATCATAGGAGATAGGCCTAGTAGATGATATCAGTTGCGGATGGATTCTCAGCTAAAATAGTTCAAACAAAACCTGCCCCTCAGATGCTGCCCGGGAAGCAAACAATAGCAGTAAGTGAGGCACAGAATTAAGCTGGCCATACACAGTAAGATTTTTAAAAGATATTTTCGTTATCATGGGACCAAGCTTATCCTGAAACATATTATTTGTCTATCAATCTAGTTGAAGCTAAGAACACTACCTGCTTGGCCCTGCAAGCAATTGGGCAAATTTTATTGTTAATGATGAAAATTGTCAAACCTGCCTGATCAATTTTCTGACCAGTATTAAATGAAAGGTTTCTAGATGTACGATTGCTTGGTGCCTACTAACATTACGATAATTTAACGGTTTTGTCAGATCAAGTAGAGAAAAATTGTTACATGTATGGCCAGCTTTATAAAGGATAGTCTCAGCTGAGGCAGATGTAATGATTTTGTTTTTTAAAAATATAACAAACTTGGATTATTTTTTTAATAAATATTCCACAAATATGTTGACAAAGGTTATTTATCACAAAGAAGAATATTAATCTGCATACTTAAAGTTACTCATAGGAGGGAGTGCAATAAATGGCTTTTAGAAGCTGCTGCTGTGCATCTAGTCTCAGATGCTCTTATCTATACACTCCAAAGCAGAACCAATTTCACAAAATGTATTTGGCACTGAAGTCTAAATCATTAGACTTAATGCATAAAAAACAAATAAGATAACAGAGTCAGAGCAGGTTGGGCTAGTATACCACATTATAGGTCCGATAGAGGCCATCTCTGTTAAATACGAAGGTTATGTAGCTCCCATTTTAAAATATAAGGATATATATATATAAGGATATTAGATGGTTCCATGACCATATGAAAGCATAAAGCTGAAGGCTCATTTCTTACACACAGGTAATGGAACTCCAAGGTGACTTCTAATATCTTTATACTTTCCCAGAGAAGATTCTTTTTTTTCCTAATATTCCCGTTTCAGTGCATTGTGACACAAATTGCATCCCTAAGCACCAATTATAACTGATTACATTATTAAGCTCCATTTATAATAACATATTTTACACAGTATTCATTGGCTCTTGTTTAGTATAGATATATATATATATATGAATAAGTGATATCATAAGTGACATTTCAAATGACATACCCCTTTATCCACACTAAGATGACAAGTGTGCAACAGGGTTGTTATCCCAGGGAGGGCTGCCCAAGTACAGAATGCACACGTAAAGATATGATGCTGACAAGCTCAGAGGTACATGAAGATCTGTGGATAAAGAATAGACAATGGCGGTAAGCAGAGAGCATGCTGCAGGGTTATATTAAAAGAATAAGTTATGTTACCAGCAGGAAGAAGAAGGTCTTGTTAGAATACTTTATGCTGTAGTGGTTCCCATATCTCCAATAACATTACTGAATAGTCAAAAATGGTTTACTAGTCACATCTTATTATGGAGAGAGTAGGGAGAGGTGAGATACAAACAATATCTACATGTAAAGTTCAATGATAACGATTGAAAGACTAAACCAGACATTTTAAATAATAATACCAACTGCACAACAAAGCCATCTGGCTGCTTCTTGCCACTCATGGGCTGTAGCTTTTTTTAGGCCTACCTCTCCCTACCAAAAACTGCTCTCCCTGTCGCTCATCCAGCCATAAGGCCTCCTCCCCCTTCTGAGCTATAACAGCTTTGGATTGAAGCTTCTTGAGCTCCTTCCAGTTGCTATCTTAATTTGATTCCAGCCAGGGCTGCAAGACGTTGCATGTACTTGAATGGGCTTTCTCTAGGTACTCTGGTTTCTTCCCACACACCAGAAACGGAAAGGTTCACTGGCTCCTGATAAAATTAAACGTGATGTGTATGTGGTTGGTACCTTAGATTGTGAGCTCTACTAGGCAATAGCCACTGATGTGAATGGTTCATAATCTCTTGTAATTGTGGTAACTGTGGCATTTGGTGTTCCAGTGAACATTATGCTAACAGTACAAAAATATGAACGTTGCTGTCATACATTAAATGGCATAATTGGAATAGGGAGAAGGTTTTTTCTAATGGAGAGCAACACAGAAGAGAAACAAGACAGAACATGGCAGAACAGGTAGAATGCAAACAAACTGGAAAAATGGGGCATGGGACTGGTAAACTGGAGAAGCGGTGACGCTGTGCTGGAAGATAAGGGCTTATGCTGTTGTCCATATTTATCCATGGTATCATCTGCATCCATGCAACATCTGCATATTTGTATACTTGCATTAATAACTGACCCTACCTGGTAAGAAGAAAAGCTCTGGCTAATAAACTGGACATAGCAGTGAATTTAAGCAATAATTGTCAGTGTAATTGTAATTGTAATTTGATATCTTTAGGACAGGGCAGTTTTATCCCCAGGTAACACATCATATGAGGGTCTACACCCTGATATTCTTTTACAATTTACAGATGGTCTTCATTTTTTGTTTACATTTCTATTCTGCCTGATATCTAGTTGCTAGTATCACAACCCCTGGCAACCAGAAATTAGATTAATCCTGAGGCAAGATGTTTATTTTTAATGCTATGGGACCCGTTATCAAGAATGCTTGGGACCTGGGGTTTTGCGGACTGGGGTCTGTAATTTGGATCTCCATACCTTAAGTCTGAAAAATCATTTAAACATTAATGAAACTAATAGGATTGTTTTGCCTCCAATAAGAATTGATTATTTCTTAGCTGGGATCAAGTGCAAGGTACTGTTTTATTATTACATAAAAAAAGGAAATAATAACGGATAATTATGTACTTCTGAGATTTCTGGATACTGGGTTTCTGGATAAGAAATTCCATACCTGTACAAAGGCCTACTTCTATTCATCTTCCAATCGGATATTCAAGCTACTGTCCGTTATTAGTTGTTTAGTTTGTCCAAAATGGACAAATGCGGAACAAAAATGTAAATCTTTTAAAAGCAACACATAATATAAACAAAGCCTAATTGTCATGGAGTACCTCTATATCATACCTAAAACTAATGGGGAGGTTACATTTTAGGAAACTTTTTATATGTTATAGATGGACTTATAATAAGCCACCTTTAAACATTTTTACACTGTTTTATTTTTTTGCTTTTAGCCTTTCTATTCTGTTTCTTTCCTGTCTGCAACTGAAAATGCTGCCTGGTTTTCAGGGTCACTGTAGCTCCCCAGCAGGACACACGTTAACTACATAATCGAACAGATTATGTTATGTGAGTAACAATTTCCAAAGCCTAAAATGTCCCGTGACATATTGTCAGTTACTTGCAGATAGGGCACCACCCAAGCCACCTTCTGTTATACTGTAATATGAATGTCTCTAAAGAAACTATGATTAAAGTCTTGATTTTCATGGTGTACTTTTTATTCCTAAATTACAGTTTACATAGCAAATTATTCACTCTAACATTTAATATTTTATTCTTGAACCAACAAATGTATTTTTTTTAGTTGTAATATAGGTGTGTGGCCAGCCATCTCAGTGCATTGAGCTTGGCCAGGCACTGACCCATAGCAACCAATAAAATGTTAGCTTTTAAACAGGTGACCAGAAAAAATTCTATTTGCTGATTTGTTGCTATGGGTTACTGCTCCTGGGCAAACTTAGTGCCTTCTGATTATAATCAGAAAAGGAAGAATGGGATATGTTCTTGTACTTGCCGGCACTTGGCTTTCCCCAGTAGTGGCACTGCCTCGGTTTTCACTAGTATCAGTTCATTTTTAGCAAGAGATTTGTAAGAAGCAAGCTCACTTTAAAGATTCGTTTGCCTTAGGTTCCTTAAATATGAAAATGAACTTTTATAAATTCATGAGAAATATGGCTGATGACATAAAGAAACTGAGGTCGATAATCCCTAGTCATTAGTGAAGTGCTTTTTTAATATGCCGTTTCGCGTATTTACCCCTAGGAGACATTATTTGCGTAGTAATACTTAAAGCCAACTCTGCTCACCCGTGTCAGTGTCATTACAAACTTGAATGAACACCGTTATTGTAAATAAATAAAAACAATGTACCAGAACCAATTCTAACTAGGAAAATACTGTTCAATTAGCACTAAGCTTTAGTTAAACTTTTCTTTTGCACCCTTATCGATAAAGGTAATAAAAAAAAAAAATGAACTCATTTACGGAAGTCTTTTTTTTCCCAAGTCGATTTGCTTAAATGCATTTACATACATTGCTGTATTATTGTAAGGGTTGCGAAGAGAACAGCTTTACTGAGTGATTCTATGTAGACAAGTTTATTCTTTTAGGCCTTTTGCAGGATAGGTTCTTTTTTTGTGTTGGGGAGAGAAGAAAGGAAATAAAAAAATCATAAAGCAAGAAATGATTTTCTACATTCTAACACTTTTACTATTTACACATTTTTTTTTTTAAATTATTAAACTAATGTTGGGTTGCTTTGGGTGGCCTTTACTCAGATGCAGAGTCTTATGCCAATGTATCACATGGGGATTTGTCTATAATAAAAGCACAGCAATAAAGCAGCAGGAAAGCTAACTTACCCCCTGTTATAGAAAATGGCAATCACTATGATTATAGTACAACTGTCTGCCCTTAACAGTGTTGGTTGTGTATATGAGTGTTACTCACAGGTTCCCAGTCAAATATGAAAAGGAGTGACAATGTTTCCTTGCCCCAAATTTTCTAAGGATTTTAAGTGCAGGGTCACTCCTGTAGAATGTAGTAACCTGTAATACTACAACCTTCATTTTTATGAACTGGATATAATTATTATTATTATTATCAACATTTATTTATAAAGCGCCAACATATTCCGCAGCGCTGTACAATATGTGGGTTACATACATTGGACATACAGAGTAACATATAAAGCAATCAATAACCGATACAAGAGGTGAAGAGAGCCCTGCCTAAAAGAGCTTATAATCTAGATTTTTTTCTACGGAAATCCAGTGCCTGGTTGTGTTACTGGGAAATAAATGTTTGTAATGCAAATAGATAGGCTTTACTGATACCGCTAAAGCAGTAATTGTCAGATTTTTGCAGTTCAGGCATCCTTAGGCCATGGGAAAACAGTGCATTTCCTCAACTGCTCTCAGCAGTTGTATTATGTATTAGTCACTGTTCTAAAAAGATCTAGGGCAGCAAATAAATGTCCTTCCCAAATCTCCTCCTAATGGACAGTCATGTTGGGTTTTCAAGTGTATATAAAAGAGCTTTCTCCCCAAATGTTGCTTCTGTACCAAGGCTTGTGTCTAACCCCCTGTGTTCGTCACCTGTGCTTTTCTGCAAAATAGATGCCAAAGCCCTCAGTTCATTGCAAGGTGATCATCCTGCACAATCTTGTTCCTGTGATTCTAGGTTTGACCTTTGGCTTGATGTTTTCAACTTTGTTTCCTGACCCATCTATTGGCTTTCTGGTTTGACCGCTACATTTACTCATGACCCTAATTGCTGCCTGCCCTGACCCCTGCCTGTTTTTGAATTTGCTTGTTTCCTCATTCCAATTCTTTTGATGCCTGACCTGCAGAACCTGTGCTTATCATTTGGTACCTCTACTACTTTGTACTAAACTCACCATGTCCTCATACCCAGGTCCTGAGCAGAGGAACCCAACTTCTACCTGGCCCCTGGCCCACATCCCCTGCTCCCCACCCGCAGGTAGGAAAGCAGTTGGGAAGAGGGGATCTCTTAGCAACTATATAGAAACCAGACCCCGCTCTCCATAACTACTGGGTCTGCTTCCTCTATATGCCAATAGCCCTAGGTTCTTTGTGGGGGCTTAGGGGAAGGCTTTTACACTCTCTAAGTTTCCAGACTACCATCTGGTCTTTAATGAGACTGGAGCATATATTATGTAAAATAATTTTTGGAATATGGTGATCATAGATCTAAATACGTATTTTTATAATGAGAACTATGCACGTTCCAATGAATTGTAATGTTTCATGTCCCTAACTGATTACAGCCTGCTACTAACGACCTAAACATGCGCAAAATCAGCAACAAATTTGGCCCCCAGAATTGGTGCACTATCGTTAAGTGGTACATGCCTCAGATCAAAGAAGTGAGTGGCACAAGGTCAGTTTGTCACTTGTCTCCAAACAATTCTTTAATCTCCTGTCCCTCTAATCATTTTCTAAATGTCCATCAAAGATTTTCCTCACATCTGGCTGGTGGGCATCAATAAGCCGTCAGTTTCATTTAGCTCTATAGATTTTTTTTTAGTTTGTTGTCACTTACAAAGTAAACATATGTTTTACCTCAAAAAACAAAATCTCCCAGGGTAATGTCTCCTTAATGGAGAGTAATGCATTAAATATTACATTTAGTGCTTATGTCAGATTATTAAATATAATCCTTTCTGTGAATTTTAACATCTGAATGAGGTTAAGAGACCTTCTGGATTTGTAGTACCATATTTTAGGCTGCATAGAGATTTAGTGTTATTTTACAGCTAAACAACAGGGGTCACAAAATCTCTTAGTATAGCAAAGTGTAATCTTGTGTAATGGACTAATATTTAGTTCACTATCCTAGCTCTGAGAGCATAGAAAAGGCTAAATATGGAACACACTAAAATCCACATGAGCTGCATTCATATCATGTCAGGCTCATTCTAAATGTTATTTAGAGAGATGAACTTGCCAGAAAAACCCTAACTTGGCAGTTAGAAATCATTGTATTGAAAAGTGAAACAAGGGAAATAAAACATACTCCAAATGTAAATCCTGTATAATGGGTGTTCTTTTTACCCCTATATATATTTTTTACCTGTCATTTCAGAAACAAAAGCAAACCCCCATGGATTCTGGTGGAAAATTTATATGGCTCCCTGCATAGCCATCATAGTCCTTACCACAACTGACAGCATGCCACAGGCCCTGGTGCAGTTGCACCCCGAGTGCACCCTGGTAGTTTTGTTACTGTCAGTTTGATTATCTAATAGAGATGCTCTGAATATAAGTCATAAGCTAAAAGTCTTGTGAGTTTAAAGCTCTGGGTTGGTTGGTATTTGGCTTATTCTTCTGTGAAACATTTGGTAGTCAGCTGCATAAAAACAAGTTGTTTTCTTAGTGTTCTATGTTTTTATTAGAAATCCTGATGCCCCAAGAATTCTGGATACTACAGTTGGACAAGTGTATATATAATATGCTTTATTGGAGCAGATGTTAGAACACTGCTGTTCACAATAGAAGATACGGAGAAGAATAAGAGGTGAGTTTTTTGGGATCATTTTTAAGGGAAGGGGAAGAGTCAAGGCAGGGTATTCCACAAACAGGAAGAACTTCAAGAGACATCTTGCAGTCGGTGTGTGGGATAGGGTTATGAGAGGAGGGGAGCAACAAAGCTCAGACGCAAATCATATGGATTGTGAGGGAGTATATGGTGGGATCAGAGTTGTAAGAAGAGGTTCCACCGTTAAGGACAATGTACTCTCATAGGCATTTCTGGGGCTGCTGTTGCCTAAGGCAGCACCTTGTCCCATTGTACTGTATACCCTCAGTACAAATACAGATCTGTCAACTAACTCCATTCCATTAAGATGATTATCCACTCCAGTATTTTTGAGACCATATTTCACGTGGTGAGGAATTTGGTTTTAAAAAATCCAGGACTGCATTACTGTCACCTTACTGACATGGAGCTAAATAACTTTTTTGGAAAAGGGCCCATTATATACCACCGTAAGCACTGATATTGTTTCCTATTGGCTTTAAGTGTAACAAAAGGCCATTTTTTCCATATTATTATTATTATTTATTTTTTTAACTGGATACTTGCAGTTCTACAAAGAAGAACCAAAAAAGAATAGTGTATTTTTGAGTTATAAAGCAATGAATTCCCAGCGGTGAGGTCGTAAAATCCTCTGGCCTGCTGGAGGGATTGTCAGCTTCCTCTGATCAAATTGTAGAGGACTTTGCAGGAGTTGAACCTAAGGGACTTATTTCTCTTTTCACCCTAACTTACTGTGTAACTAAAATATTAAAAGACTGGGGGGAAGAAGATACCTGGTATGTTTGAGCAAACTTTGTCATTCCTTGGGAAGAGCAGTGACATTTTCCACAGTGCTGTATAACAGCAGAGAAATGATAACAGACAAAGCAAATTACAGATACAGGAAGAAAGTCTACACTAATCCTTGGTTTTGCTTGCTGCTCCACCTATAAGAATTAAAGGGGTATGCTGTGACCTCTACACCCCTTGTTTGTTTCGGAGATTTTCAAGGGAATATAATTAAAACAGCAGGGGGCTACAGTATGTGCTGCTGCATCTCTATCAGAAGCATGCTAAGAGAAAAACATAGCCCGGTATTAAAGGAAAACTATTTTCTCTCTCTCTGTTTAAAATAAAGTCTATCCAAAATTGTGTAGAAATGATCTTGTTTTTTTTAGTTGTATCTGTGCATCCACTTACAGACAAAAAGCCAGGCTAGTCTGCGCAGAGAGTGTGTGGAGGGGGTGGAATTAGTGATTTAATTAAAGCAGCAATGTAAAGCATGCATTTCAGGGTGGTGTTTCTCATACTAGTGCAAGCTTAGGGTTTGCAGTTATAAAAAGCCCTGTAGGCTGTTTTTGGATTGAAAATATGTGAGAAGCAGTGAGCAGTAGTGATGGGCGAAGTGTTTCGCCAGGCATGGATTCGCGGCGGAAAAATTCGCCGCACGTCCAAAAATTGTCACCGGCGTCAAAAGAATAGCCAGGTGACAAAATAATAGCCGCGGGCAACAAAAGAATATCCGTGCGACAAAATAATAGCCACGGGTGACAAAATAATAGCCATGGGTGACAAAATAATAGCCACGGGTGACAAAATAATAGCCGCGGTGACAATTTTTTTTGGCGCATGACATTTTCGCCGTTTCGCTAATTTTTCGCCATTTCGCAGATCTTTTGAAAGATTCGCTAATTTTTCGGCGAAAAGGAACAGATTCGCTCATCACTAATGACCCCTGGGACAGTGCCTGTATGAGCATGATTTGGGATGAGCATGGTTGCCCAAATTGTGCAGAGACCCATCCATCAACTATAGCTATTTGTTCCTACAAACAACATGTTGGAACATCTCCTCTAACTATATCCTTGTTCAGTTCCCAGAAGACCCCACTTTGTGCTTGTATGGAACTAGGAATACATAAGGGGTCATTTATGACCACAAAGAAGTAAGAAATTGATGAAATTGACAGTATTGCATGAAAATGAACACAGCTCTCGCCCTTTGATGCAAACTGGACGCAATTGCACTGAAAGTTCCAACTGAGTCGTTTCTGCTGTTTATCTAAGAGAGACATGTGCACTCAATACTTTGGACCCAAATGTGATGCACTAAGGATTTCGGACACTGTGGGATCCCTGTAGCTACCACCACCTCTGGACCAGGCAGTAGTCATTGTATATGATTTCTCCTGCCCAACAGACAAAAGGAAGGTTCCCTTCTTTGCCTAAATTATTTGCTATTATTATTGAAAGCTTGCAGGTGCTTGGGATACATGCACACTTTTACAGGCAAATTGCTCTGTTTTAAATTATTTGCTCTTTTTTAATATTTTACAAATAATTATTCTGGCAGTTATAATGACAGTTGCAGTACATATTTAGTCTTGTACATGGAGATACAGTTTGACTGCAATATCATATTAATTCTGGCAGGCATAATAACTTTGCAACAATTAAGTCTGCCAAATGCACACAAGGGATTTGTCTGATGTCATCCCGTTATAAAAGACATCTTCTCCCAGCATGCTCTCTGTTCTACCTTCCAATAAGGTGACAACAAAACAGAAAACTCATTAACGTCCTGCATTATATCAATGATAAGAACTAAACTGTTGTGTTAATTAAAGTAGAAAACATCTCCTTGTGCTGCGGTATGCATTCCAAGTTAGAGCAATTAATTCTCTCACTTACTTAAACTGATCAAGATTTAATTACCATCACTTTGTGCAATTACTCCATAATTAAAGTAATTTGGATCATTCCACTTACTGACAGTGTCATTGAACAGCCATTTATAACACCAAAAGGAGAGATAATTAACTTACTACCGCTCAAGGCACTGTATTAAACAGAAAAGCTCACAGTAAGTTATTTCTAAATGCACATAACAAAATGATAAGGACATTACATCCAGTTCTGAATACCATGAAATGTGATCAGAAATATCATAGGAAAGGGCAAATATTCATTCAATTGATAGCATTGTGAAAGGTTTTCGGACAAGAAACATCTTGCCTATATCTATTACAGACAACCTGAAATATATGCAAGATATTCATGGGTCCTAATATGGCGACAAGGACCAAAAAGCTTTCATTGTTATAATCGCCTGAATACTTCAGTGATGCTAAAGCCCCTCCAACAGTAATACAGTATTTTTATTAGCAACTAAAAAGGACCATCCTTTCATTCAGGGAATTTGATGTTATCTCTTACTTTGCCAAACACCTTGTAGCTCATTTCCTTTATTTGATCTCTTCCCTCCATCATAGTTACATAGGGTTGAAAAAAGACCAAAGTCCATCAAGTTCAACCCTTCCAAGCAAACCCCAATACACACTGCATATCACAAAGTTCCACAAACAGCTCATTCTGTAACATGTCCAAATGAAACAGTTGTTCTGTACAGCAGAGTCTAAAGCAATTAGGCCTTGAAAATATCCTGGATGCATGCCGACTTCCACAAATAGTCCTTGTAACCTCATTAGCATTTTAATTAGGACCCAATGTATGATTCAAGCGATTCTAGGAGACTAGGATTAAAAAAAAGAAAAGATCACAGGACTCTGATCACTTTGCTGTAGAATATTTTACATTTGCTAAAGGAGAACTTTGGGGAAGGATAGACAGCCTAACATGAGAGTGAAAATAGCCTAGTATCTTAGGATAGAATGTGGCTCTGCAATAAGGCTCACTAAATATGCACCTCTTGTATCTGCACACGCAAAGAAATCATGTGATTTTGTTTTCTAATTTATCCAACTCAATTAACCAAGAGCTGGGTGTCCACTGACTGACTGCATCTGGAATAATTTCTAAAACAGCAGGAGTATGCAAAACAAATATTTGAATTTATAATACATTTTCACAGTAAAGCATTGCCAGAATTAGCGGGTATATTTGTGTGCATAACAGGGCTACCAACATATATGCCTTTGATAAGAGCTGCTAAACTAAAGTTTAAGTTAACCTTGAGCTACAGACACACAAGAATTTTTGTAGATTTTAGGTTACAATTTCCAGAAAGATATTAAATGTCTGCTATGGCATTTATATGTGACAATCACCCAAAAGCCTGGGTTTTTTGCTTTTAACTTGGTTAAATTTGTGTGTGAGGCTTCTTTAGAAAATGTTTGAGGATTTAAGGGGTCCTCCACCCAAAAAACTTTACTTTATGCATTCATTGAAAATGTTCAGTAGTTTTAAAGTTACTTGTAAATATATTTGCTACTGAAAAAAGCCTCTGTCTGGTCTGAAACAATGTAAAGCTGGCCATATTAGGGGCCAATATAAGCAGCTGACTTGGTTCTTTTGGACTAAGTCTGCAGATTATTGGCCCATGTATGTGACCAGCCTGCCTAAACAATATGTAGATGAAAATTGGGCGGTTTTGATTTTCCCGTCAGGGCAAGGACCACATACATGAATGCATTCCTTTCCCCAGCAGCCTGCTTTGGATGCAATTGCTATCAAGTCACTGGGACACAGATTGGATGAACCCAATTTGACACATTGGTGAAATATGCCCTGGAATTTTAAGTACACAGAGGCCCAATCAGCCCCTCTCCAGAATCCACAGATTGCCAGTCCAGGCCTGGTGAAAGATCTGCTCATTTAGTGACCTCACCAAACGAACCTGACTCCATGTTCCATTGTTCTAAGAATCAGAGAACAGAAAAGGATAAACAAAACTGTTTTCTGTTGGAATGATATTTACAAATAGTTTGCCACTGAACATTTTGAATGAATATACATTGGAAAGCTGCACAGAATTACATTTTATTATCAAAAAAATAGTCTCAGGGGGTTATAGGATGAAAATTTTGGTCAAGTTTACCAACTCGTTATCACCAACCGATCAGGAAAATGCTGAGGCATTCTGTGACTCCTCAGTGACTCCTAATATCCTCATATTTTGCAGCAGCGGGTAAATTATTTATTATAATACACACATTTCAGTTAATCTGATGACATCACTAAGTACCATTTATAAGGATATCATATACAGGGTATTCACAGCCCTTGTGTATTATATGATTATATGGAACACACTTAGTTGACTGATTGAGTGAATGGTTTGATTACTTTATGTAGTTTAGTGGGGCAAATGGTAAGCCATTATTATTGGGTATTTGCTTTATAAACCTTTGATATTTTAGAACTTTATAATCATATACTGCAAACAGAGCTATATTAGCATTTAATAATGCATTTTAAATATCATTATAATGTGCCCTTAAAATATCAATAAATTCTAAATACCACCTTAATGTGTTTTTCCTCCTCTGAAGAATACCATTTGTCAAAATGACCTTTTTGCCATTTCATCTTGCACTAAGTGAATTGAAACTCTCAGCTGGTGCACATCACACTCTCAGATGTGTGGAAAAACTGCTACCCACAACAGAAATCACCACTTGGTCTTTCTTTACTCCCCGGGGACGAGGCACTTTCTTCATTATCTTCATAGAGACTGCCGAGGCATATCAACTCATTGTGAGGAATGTAACCCAACAACATCTCAAAGGCATTAAAGCATGTTTGGTGATCTCATTACTGATGACTCCAGGAAAAAGAAAAAAAAGACAAAGAATGGAAGAAACTGATTGGTCAAGCTCATCAATGAGGTTTAGCTCATCAATATTAGCTGGGGTTGCCTACCTCTCTTTGAATATATGAATAATTACTTATTAAAAGGTCTTTTTTTGTGTTAAAAAAAACCTAAAAATGTGTTTTCATGTTAAGGAATAACAAAATAATTGCATTGTTAAATATCATAGATATATTTATATACATATAGCTAGTGATGAGCGAATCTCTCCTGTTTCATTTCACAGAAAAATTCACTAAACAGTGAAAAATTTGCAAAGTCCATTGGTCAATGAGCATTTTTCTGCAGTTTTTTTTTTTTTTTTAGATCAAAATGCATTAAAATCAACAAGGGGTTTTTTTTTCCAGCATTTTTATGCAAAATGCATAAAAATGGGCTTTTTTGTGTGTGCAGTATTTTTTCCAGCAGGTAAAATTTTCATGAATCCATACTTAGCGAAAAATGTAGCTCATCACTATATATAGCATTTGAATTCATGGAAAGTTCCATATTTTATTATCTTGGGACAAAAAATAATAATTGTATTTATGTATGACTATGTATTTATTATTTATACTGTGGTTCACCTGTGGTTTCCAGATATGGAGTTTTTCTGTAATTTGGATCACCCAGCCTTCATATCTACTCTAAGGGGCACATTTACAAAGGCACGAATGCTCGAGCGTTCATGCAAACGCTCCGAGCGTATTTTCGGCGTTTTTTTCGGGTGTCCGGACGACTTTTTCGTACGCCGCACGACTTTTTCTGACGCTTGCACGAAAAAATCGGAAAGGTTTTACCACTGTTTACAATTGTTTGGTACGAAAATTTAGTGACTTTCGGATCGCCAATACGATATTTTCGTGACTAATACGATTCTTTCGTAAGCATTTTCGTGATATTTGCGATCTTATGAAATTTTCGTTTCCAATACGATTTTTTCCCATTCATGATTCGGATTCGTGGATTAGTAAATGTGCCCCAAAGTATTTAAAGAAAAAAAAATTGCCATGACACATGGCTAGGACACTCCGGATATGGGTTTTCTAGATAACAGATCCCAGACCTGTGCGCTAATGTTTCTCACTGATCTGTGCCTGAGCCAGTCCCTTCATGATTAATCTTTAAAACTGGTATTAGGAAAATGTGTGTAACCAGGCAAGTGTGCAAGTATGCAAATGCTCATCACAAGGCTTCAGGCCATCCAAACAAGAAACCCCCCCTGCTCCCCGCAAAAGGAGCCTTGCTGGGAAAATTACCCATTTGATATCGGCCGTCTTGCTAGTTGTTCAGCCCTTCCGCCAATATAAGAGAAATTGGAATTGGCGCATCAACTGGGCAGTGCTCTGATATTCAACCTTTCTACACAATTCAACACACCGCACAACATTCATTCTTGATTAGCAAGCGTCTTTTGTAATGCAGATAGGAGCCATCTTGTCGCAGCCATACTATTTAAAGATAACAAGCAATTTTAAGCTCCCATACATTTGATGGAAGAGACCTGAATATGAAGACATTACTGTGCCTACTCTTCCACATTACAACTATCCTCAGAGGCAGAGATAAGTTATAGTTTATTTGCCGAGAATGGACGCTCTACAGTCGAACAAACACAGCCTCCGCTCATTTAAGTTTTTTTTTTTTTTTACTCTTGCAGGTTCTGTGATTTATAGGAATGTGCCTTAAATCTTCTGCAACAATCAATTGAAATATCCAGGTTTGACTATTTAAATGACTTTTCCCCCCCAAAAAAGTACTTTAAAATGCATTAAGTTATTAATTGCCTGCTGACACTTTAATCAAATAGCAGAATTGGCATAGCCAGAAGCATGTTATTTTTGTAGAAAGGACATTTATTTGAGAGAGAGAAAAAAAATAAAACTACCCGTTCATACTGCTTCATTTAAACAGAGAGAAAATCAACTGCTATGGGAAATTAATAAAACATTTCCAGCTGCAAACAGTGACTAATTGTACAAGATGAAGACTGTACTAGAATTAATAACTCCCAATCTTCTATGTCCAGGACCCCCACTGGCTCAATTTGCTGAGAGATTAAATGACTTCTAAGTTTGCTGCTTTAAAACAGAACATGAATACAATTTTAGCCAAAGTACAGCTATTATTTACTGTCTGTGATACCGATAATTATTTTCCAACAACACAATAATGTGACTGGTGTCGTTTCAGTTATTTCCTGGCAATGACATCTGTCTGTTTTGTTTTATAATCATTTATTAGTGTAGAGCTGTAAAATATGCCTATTTAAACCCAAAACAATTGGGCTGCCTATTTAACACTTCTGATTTGTGGCAGTGGCTCAGGGGGATTAGCCTGAAGCTTAATTATGGTTAGATTGTATCATCATCATCATCGTAGTCATTTATTTATTTAGATATATATTTATGTAACACAAGCAAGTTATGCAACACTTTACATTAATGTATTACAAACAAGAGTCCTATAATAATTTAACAAACAAGGGTAACAGAGTTTTAAAAAGGATCAGAGGGCCCTACTCACAAGAGCTTAATTTGGAGATAATTATTGGATTTTTTATGTATTTCTTAAAACCTGGTGGAAAGTAAATTAAGATGATATTTGGCCTCTGTATTCTGCCGCTTCTCAAATTGGAATTTAACATTTAGATTTTAGGTTTAGACTCATTGCGTTACTATTACTAGTTATTTACCTGTTCGGGTTGTTTCATTCTCCTTAATTGTCCAAGCATTCAAGCTGCTATATAGTTGTCAGGAAGCACTAGGGATGAGAGGGGACCAAAGCAGTTAGAAGGCAGTTTATTTGCTCTTCTTCTAATAAAACAAAGAAGACCATTTGAATACCATTTACCAAGGTCAACATTAGGCCCAGACTGGCAATCTGTAGATTCTGGCAAATGCCAGAGGGGCTGCTGTAAGATGCCATAGACAGTCACTATTTATTGGGCTGGTGGGGGCTGTTTGTGCCTCTGTGTACTTGAAATGCCAGGGCCTATTTTGAATCCTGGACCAGGCCTGGTCAACGCTACAGTTTTCCACATAATGATGCTTTTTTACTGTGGAGGGCTAAAAGTGATGAGAGTAATAGGTGGCAACGAGATGGATGAGAGGTGTAACAAGGTGGAGTTCATGGATTCCCAGATCTTTAGCAGGGTGTCTGTTGCTACCATATTTTGTGTCTATAGCTCTCAGCTAAAGTTGGGCTTTAAATGAATACTTAAAGCCAAAAAACACATGATGTGGTTTATTTTCAAATGTTGAGAATCACACAAATGGGATCTTTTTTTCACTACTAAACAGAATCTACCCAAACTGACAGTCAGATCTTTTGCACTAAAATGTGGGTTCAGAATGTTTTCCTTTCCTCTACAAATATAAAGTATTAACATAGTTCTAGTTACAAGATTTTGTATTGGAATGTAAATACTGGCATTCAGGTAACTGTAAAGGCCATATCTGCAAAAGTCCAGTTTAAAGGACATGCCAACCCCCAAAATAATGTTTTTGCCTAATAAAAAAAAAACATAATTCCAAGTAACTTTCCAATGTGAATTTATTGAAAAATTTTAGTGCTTTAAAAGTTATGTGTTAATGTAATTGCTATAGAAAGCAGCATTTGCTGAACTCCTGATTGTTACTTTTTAAACAGTGTTGCAAAGGTCAGTCTCCTCCAGCAAGGCAGGTCTGTCAGTCTGCTGGTGTTTGTTACATTGTTTCAACAGTCTGAGCCACCAGGGCAGAGAATAGAAAGGGACAGGCAAACACTACTTCTAATAGCAATTATATTTACAAATAAATCAAAAAGCACTTTAAATTTGTAATGAACATATTGATATAATAATTATCTAGTACATCAAAATTACCCACAAAAGGGGAGCTGACCTGATAAATAATAATAATAATTGTTTTATTTAAAAAGGTTTGGCAATTACTTTTGTTCCACACATGCAAACACGTTGCCCCTCGCCTGATTTCAAGGGGGGTGATATTACTTCTTCTGATCTATACTGACAATAGTTATAGGTGTAGGGCTTGTATTTGGTTTAATTTAAGTAAAGCGCTATAGTGCATCTACACAAAGCAAAACAAAGGCATGGGATATTGGGAGTACTACACCTGCTCCCCAAATGGGCAGCTGGGAACTGGGTACTTACACTAAAAAAGAAAGGGCAAGAGTGCTTCTAGTTGGGACTTGTTAAATGACTTTTAATTTGGACTTATTAGACTGACACTTTCGTATAACAGACAATTGACTCCCTACCTCTCCTACCTTTCCTTAATAACCAATTGAATATAAGTTTGGAGAAATGTGGGGTATAGAGGTGCCCAAGAGACTCAGGACATATATTTATCCCATCATTCCAATGTGTGTGGGCTAAGGGGGCCAGGCATTCATGACACTCTAGTTGGTTACTCCACCCCTCATTGAAGGTAGGGAAGGCATATGGAAGAGAGTTTTGGTATATTCAATATAGCTCTAGTAAATCCTTTCCCCCCCCCCCCCCCCCCACCCCATAAAGCATGGCAGGTGGTCAATATGAACAAAATTGGCCATATTGAGTTTCAGTCTATATAAATATGTTTATTTATTACTGTGCCAAAATGCCAAGCACTACAATGCACACAATATCTTGCAGGCTATTAACAAATGTACTTGCACCCATACATGCATCTTGCAACTGGAGATATTAAATTGCATGGATGCAGTTGCCCACAGCAACCAAGAGGTCTTTGATTTCACTTTACAAACAGCAGTAAACAAATTGCTGATAGGTTACTACTGGCGTATGCACTTTTGCAATGTAAATTAGCCTCAACTGCCTGCAAGTACAGGGAGCACAGGGGCAATCCAGGAATATCCCTTTTGCTATAAACTGGTATCATTAAAGCGATACAGTTTAGCAGTAAAACGTTGCATACATCTTGCTCATGTTTAAGAATAGCACCTACCTCTCAGTTGAGGATGCCCAATATATATATATTTATATATAAGGCTTTAAATTCTGGGGACCAAAGCTCTATTGTGGGTAAAAAATGTGATGACTTTGCATCTATATTTGTGTTTTTCACATTGCATTTACATTTGTATATGAGCCTTTGAGAGGGGTCTGAATATATACTGAAAATGCTGAAGCTTAGAGAGTCCATAGAGAAGTAATAACCTTTTAAATCTGTTGCATTTTGTGTTTTTATGCAGGATGACATTGCCATCACTAAACGGGAGAATAACATAAATATCTCACAGTTCTGTCACTTGCCATTAGATCAAATGACTGTTTGTTCTTATGTATTTAAAACAACAAGACAACATCTCCAATCTAATGCAGTTAACCTAAACCTTGCACCCATGAACGAATCTCTTAATTCCAAGTTGAGCAAACTGAAAGTCACAGAGGGGTGTGCCTGAAGGCACTTTATAAATCCACTTCCTTTGTCGTAACAAGAACAAATCACGGCTTTGAAGTTTTTTCCCTTCTTGTTACAAGGGGAATGCCTTTTGTTTAATCCATTTTAGCTCTTAATACCTGACCTGGATCAATCTTGTTGGTTAGATTACACAGCGCTCACACAGACTGGAAACTCACCCACAGGGGCTTTTCTGCCTCGTTGGTGAGAAAATCAGAAGACTAATCAGCAATCTAGCCTTTTCTGCACTTTACTTTGAACAGCAAAATTGTCCTTTTCAACAAAATAATATTCAACATATAATTAACTTGTTTCAGTTTTTTTTCATGGTGATTACTTGCAAATTATGCAAACAACAACATCTTATCGCATGGAATACACTTTCCCTTTTTCGCATTCAAATGCAAAGTAAACAGAGTAAAAGTAGGTGAAATTTTATCAAATGCCAAGTAAATTCTATGGATTATACAGATCATTGGCTTCTTAAAGGGACAATAGCATCCAAATCTTCGTATTTATGGCTAAAAAACATATTAGGATTGCGGAAAATGTTGAATGCTGAAAATGTTATGGTAAATGTTTTGTTTAAGTTGGGAGCTAAGACCCTTTTACTCGTATAGCTAGGGAGCTAATATCCTGTTACTCGTATAGCTAGGAGCTAATATCCTTCTTGTGGCTGGGGAGCTGATATCCTGTTACTCATGTGGCTGGGGAGCTAATATCCTGTTACTCGTATAGCTAGGGAGCTAATATCCTGTAATTTATGTGGTTGGGGAGCTAATACCATGTTACTCATATGGCTGGGGAGCTAATATCCTGTTACTCATGTGGCTGGGGAGCTAATATCCTGTTACTCGTATAGCTAGGGAGCTGATATCCTGTTACTCATGTAGCTGGGGAGCTGATATCCTGTTACTCATGTAGCTGGGGAGCTGATATCCTGTTACTCGTATAGCTAGGGAGCTGATATCCTGTTACTCATGTAGCTGGGGAGCTGATATACTGTTACTCATGTGGCTGGGGAGCTAATATCCTGTTACTCGTGTAGCTGGGGAGCTGATATCCTGTTACTCATGTAGCTGGGGAGCTGATATCCTGTTACTCATGTGGCTGGGGAGCTAATATCCTGTTACTCGTATAGCTAGGGAGCTAATATCCTGTAATTTATGTGGTTGGGGAGCTAATACCATGTTACTCATGTGGCTGGGGAGCTAATATCCTGTTACCCATGTGGCTGGGGAGCTAATATCCTGTTACTCGTATAGCTAGGGAGCTGATATCCTGTTACTCATGTAGCTGGGGAGCTGATATCCTGTTACTCATGTAGCTGGGGAGCTGATATCCTGTTACTCGTATAGCTAGGGAGCTGATATCCTGTTACTCATGTAGCTGGGGAGCTGATATCCTGTTACTCATGTGGCTGGGGAGCTAATATCCTGTTACTCATGTAGCTGGGGAGCTGATATCCTGTTACTCATGTAGCTGGGGAGCTGATATCCTGTTACTCATGTGGCTGGGAAGTTAATATCCTGTTACTTGTATAGCTAGGGAGCTAATATCCTGTAATTCATGTGGCTGGGGAGCTAATACCCTGTTACTCATGTGGCTGGGGAGCTAATACCCTTTTACTCATGGGGCTGGGGAGCTAATACCCTGTTACTCATGGGGCTGGGGAGCTAATACCCTGTTACTCATGGGGCTGGGGAGCTAATACCCTGTTACTCATGGGGTTGGGGAGCTAATATCCTGTTACTCATGGGGCTGGGCTGTTAATACCTTGTTAATCATGTGGCCGGGGAGCTAATACCCTTTTACTCATGGGGCTGGGGAGCTAATACCCTGTTAGTCATGTGGCTGGGGAGCTAATACCCTGTTACTCATGGGGCTGGGCTGTTAATACCTTTTAATCATGTGGCCGGGGAGCTAATACCCTTTTACTCATGGGGCTGGGGAGCTAATACCCTTTTACTCATGTGGCTGGGGATCTAATACCCTGTTACTCATGTTGCTAGGGAGCTAATGCCCTTTTACTTGTGTGGCTGGGGATCTAATATCCTGTTACTCATGGGGCTGGAGAGCTAATATCCTGTTACTCATATGACTAGGTAGCTAATACCCTGTTACCTGTGTGGTTGGGAGCTAATATCCTGTTACTCGTGGGGCTGGAGAGCTAATATCCTGTTACTCATGGGGCTGGGGATCTAATATCCTGTTACTCATGGGGCTGGAGAGCTAATATCCTGTTACTCATATGACTAGGTAGCTAATACCCTGTTACCTGTGTGGTTGGGAGCTAATATCCTGTTACTTGTGTGGCAGGGGAGCTGATATCCTTTGCTGAAAGGGTGGCACTTTGCCATGGGTGGAAAAAAGCTGCAAGATCATTTTAAGAGCCCAATCATCCCACCTCATCCCAAACAACATGAGCTGCAGGTAAGTGTAGAGGGGTGAGGAGAACATTAGGTCTGCTGCAGACGCTAAAGGTTGAAGGCAGTTGTTGTATTGAGACTGAAAGAGGGGCAACTAGTAATAATAATACTGGGGTGCATTAGAATGTCATATTCTGGGAAAGCAGCAGCTCCACTAATAACCATAAGCAGGGCACACAGCATGATTAGCCTGGGAGCAGAAAGGAATGGAGGCGGGACTTGGGTGGGGCTTGGCCTGACCGCTATTGTCATTTATTGACATGACCAGGTTCGCTTGTCAAGATGTTCCAGCTGCCCTGTACTACCTTTAACATGACTAGAATGAACCTGGGCTTTTCCGCACAAGGTCTCTTTCCGTAATTTGGATCTCCATATATTATTAAAAATAATTTAAACAATAAATAAATCCAATAGGATTGTTTTGCCTTCAATAAGGATTTATTATATTTTAGTTGGAATTAAGTACAAGCTACTGTTTTATTTATTATTACAGAAAAAAGCAAATCAATTTTTAAAATCAGAATTATTTGATTAAAATGTAGTCTATGGGAAATGGCCTTCCCATAGTAACATACATAGTAAGTTAGGTTGAAAAAAGACGTACGTCCATCACGTTCAACCATAATGCCTATATATAACCTGCCTAACTGCTAGTTGATCCAGAGGAAGGCAAAAAACCCCATCTGAGGCCTCTCTAATTTGCCTCAGAGGGGAAAAAATTCCTTCCTGACTCCAAGATGGCAATCGGACCAGTCCCTGGATCAACTTGTACTAAGAGCTATCTCCCATAACCCTGTATTCCCTCACTTGTACTAAGAGCTATCTCCCATAACCCTGTATTCCCTCACTTGTACTGAGAGCTATCTCCCATACCCCTGTATTCCCTCACTTGTACTGAGAGCTATCTCCCCTACCCCTGTATTCCCTCACTTGTACTGAGAGCTATCTCCCATACCCCTGTATTCCCTCACTTGTACTGAGAGCTATCTCCCATAACCCTGTATTCCCTCACTTGTACTGAGAGCTATCTCCCATACCCCTGTATTCCCTCACTTGTACTGAGAGCTATCTCCCATAACCCTGTATTCCCTCACTTGTACTGAGAGCTATCTCCCCTACCCCTGTATTCCCTCACTTGTACTGAGAGCTATCTCCCCTACCCCTGTATTACCTCACTTGTACTGAGAGCTATCTCCCATAACCCTGTATTCCCTCACTTGTACTGAGAGCTATCTCCCCTACCCCTGTATTCCCTCACTTGTACTGAGAGCTATCTCCCTTACCCCTGTATTCCCTCACTTGTACTGAGAGCTATCTCCCCTACCCCTGTATTCCCTCACTTGTACTGAGAGCTATCTCCCTTACCCCTGTATTCCCTCACTTGTACTGAGAGCTATCTCCCATAACCCTGTATTCCCTCACTTGTACTGAGAGCTATCTCCCATACCCCTGTATTCCCTCACTTGTACTGAGAGCTATCTCCCCTACCCCTGTATTCCCTCACTAGTACTAAGAGCTATCTCCCATACCCCTGTATTCCCTCACTTGTACTGAGAGCTATCTCCCATACCCCTGTATTCCCTCACTTGTACTGAGAACTATCTCCCATAACCCTGTATTCCCTCACTTGTACTGAGAGCTATCTCCCATAACCCTGTATTCCCTCACTTGTACTGAGAGCTATCTCCCCTACCCCTGTATTCCCTCACTTGTACTGAGAGCTATCCCCCTACCCCTGTATTCCCTCACTTGTACTGAGAGCTATCCCCATACCCCTGTATTCCCTCACTTGTACTGAGAGCTATCTCCCATACCCCTGTATTCCCTCACTTGTACTGAGAGCTATCTCCCATACCCCTGTATTCCCTCACTTGTACTGAGAGCTATCTCCCATAACCCTGTATTCCCTCACTTGTACTGAGAGCTATCCCCCATAACCCTGTATTCCCTCACTTGTACTGAGAGCTATCTCCCATAACCCTGTATTCCCTCACTTGTACTGAGAGCTATCCCCCCTACCCCTGTATTCCCTCACTTGTACTGAGAGCTATCTCCCCTACCCCTGTATTCCCTCACTTGTACTGAGAGCTATCCCCCATAACCCTGTATTCCCTCACTTGTACTGAGAGCTATCTCCCATAACCCTGTATTCCCTCACTTGTACTAAGAGCTATCTCCCCTACCCCTGTATTCCCTCACTTGTACTGAGAGCTATCTCCCATAATCCTGTATTCCCTCACTTGTACTGAGAGCTATCTCCCATAATCCTGTATTCCCTCACTTGTACTGAGAGCTATCTCCCCTACCCCTGTATTCCCTCACTTGTACTAAGAGCTATCTCCCATACCCCTGTATTCCCTCACTTGTACTGAGAGCTATCTCCCATACCCCTGTATTCCCTCACTTGTACTGAGAGCTATCTCCCATACCCCTGTATTCCCTCACTTGTACTGAGAGCTATCTCCCATAATCCTGTATTCCCTCACTTGTATTGAGAGCTATCTCCCATACCCCTGTATTCCCTCACTTGTACTGAGAGCTATCTCCCATACCCCTGTATTCCCTCACTTGTACTGAGAGCTATCTCCCATACCCCTGTATTCCCTCACTTGTACTGAGAGCTATCTCCCATACCCCTGTATTCCCTCACTTGTACTGAGAGCTATCTCCCATACCCCTGTATTCCCTCACTTGTACTGAGAGCTATCTCCCATAACCCCTGTATTCCCTCCCTTGTACTGAGAGCTATCTCCCATAACCCCTGTATTCCCTCACTTGTACTGAGAGCTATCTCCCATACCCCTGTATTCCCTCACTTGTACTGAGAGCTATCTCCCATACCCCTGTATTCCCTCACTTGTACTGAGAGCTATCTCCCCTACCCCTGTATTCCCTCACTTGTACTGAGAGCTATCTCCCCTACCCCTGTATTCCCTCACTTGTACTGAGAGCTATCTCCCATACCCCTGTATTCCCTCACTTGTACTGAGAGCTATCCCCCATACCCCTGTATTCCCTCACTTGTACTGAGAGCTATCTCCCCTACCCCTGTATTCCCTCACTTGTACTGAGAGCTATCTCCCATACCCCTGTATTCCCTCACTTGTACTGAGAGCTATCTCCCATACCCCTGTATTCCCTCACTTGTACTGAGAGCTATCTCCCCTACCCCTGTATTCCCTCACTTGTACTGAGAGCTATCTCCCATAACCCTGTATTCCCTCACTTGTACTGAGAGCTATCTCCCCTACCCCTGTATTCCCTCACTTGTACTGAGAGCTATCTCCCATACCCCTGTATTCCCTCATTTGTACTGAGAGCTATCTCCCATACCCCTGTATTCCCTCACTTGTACTGAGAGCTATCTCCCATACCCCTGTATTCCCTCACTTGTACTGAGAGCTATCCCCCTACCCCTGTATTCCCTCACTTGTACTGAGAGCTATCTCCCATAACCCTGTATTCCCTCACTTGTACTGAGAGCTATCTCCCATACCCCTGTATTCCCTCACTTGTACTGAGAGCTATCTCCCCTACCCCTGTATTCCCTCACTTGTACTGAGAGCTATCTCCCCTACCCCTGTATTCCCTCACTTGTACTAAGAGCTATCTCCCATAACCCTGTATTCCCTCACTTGTACTGAGAGCTATCTCCCATAACCCTGCATTCCCTCACTTGTACTGAGAGCTATCTCCCCTACCCCTGTATTCCCTCACTTGTACTGAGAGCTATCTCCCCTACCCCTGTATTCCCTCACTTGTACTGAGAGCTATCTCCCCTACCCCTGTATTCCCTCACTTGTACTGAGAGCTATCTCCCCTACCCCTGTATTCCCTCACTTGTACTGAGAGCTATCTCCCCTACCCCTGTATTCCCTCACTTGTACTGAGAGCTATCTCCCCTACCCCTGTATTCCCTCACTTGTACTAAGAGCTATCTCCCATAACCCTGTATTCCCTCACTTGTACTGAGAGCTATCTCCCATACCCCTGTATTCCCTCACTTGTACTGAGAGCTATCCCCCTACCCCTGTATTCCCTCACTTGTACTGAGAGCTATCTCCCATAACCCTGTATTCCCTCACTTGTACTGAGAGCTATCTCCCATACCCCTGTATTCCCTCACTTGTACTGAGAGCTATCTCCCCTACCCCTGTATTCCCTCACTTGTACTGAGAGCTATCTCCCATACCCCTGTATTCCCTCACTTGTACTGAGAGCTATCTCCCCTACCCCTGTATTCCCTCACTTGTACTGAGAGCTATCTCCCATACCCCTGTATTCCCTCACTTGTACTGAGAGCTATCTCCCCATACCCCTGTATTCCCTCACTTGTACTGAGAGCTATCTCCCATACCCCTGTATTCCCTCACTTGTACTGAGAGCTATCTCCCCTACCCCTGTATTCCCTCACTTGTATTGAGAGCTATCTCCCCTACCCCTGTATTCCCTCACTTGTACTGAGAGCTATCTCCCCTACCCCTCTATTCCCTCACTTGTACTGAGAGCTATCTCCCCTACCCCTGTATTCCCTCACTTGTACTGAGAGCTATCTCCCCTACCCCTGTATTCCCTCACTTGTACTGAGAGCTATCTCCCATACCCCTGTATTCCCTCACTTGTACTGAGAGCTATCTCCCCATACCCCTGTATTCCCTCACTTGTACTGAGAGCTATCTCCCCTACCCCTGTATTCCCTCACTTGTACTGAGAGCTATCTCCCCTACCCCTGTATTCCCTCACTTGTACTGAGAGCTATCTCCCCTACCCCTGTATTCCCTCACTTGTACTGAGAGCTATCTCCCCTACCCCTGTATTCCCTCACTTGTACTGAGAGCTATCTCCCCTACCCCTCTATTCCCTCACTTGTACTGAGAGCTATCTCCCCTACCCCTGTATTCCCTCACTTGTACTGAGAGCTATCTCCCCTACCCCTGTATTCCCTCACTTGTACTGAGAGCTATCTCCCATAACCCTGTATTCCCTCACTTGTACTAAGAGCTATCTCCCATACCCCTGTATTCCCTCACTTGTACTAAGAGCTATCTCCCATACCCCTGTATTCCCTCACTGGTACTGAGAGCTATCTCCCATACCCCTGTATTCCCTCACTTGTACTGAGAGCTATCTCCCATAACCCTGTATTCCCTCACTTGTACTAAGAGCTATCTCCCATACCCCTGTATTCCCTCACTTGTACTGAGAGCTATCTCCCCTACCCCTGTATTCCCTCACTTGTACTGAGAGCTATCTCCCATACCCCTGTATTCCCTCACTTGTACTGAGAGCTATCTCCCCATACCCCTGTATTCCCTCACTTGTACTGAGAGCTATCTCCCATACCCCTGTATTCCCTCACTTGTACTGAGAGCTATCTCCCCTACCCCTGTATTCCCTCACTTGTATTGAGAGCTATCTCCCCTACCCCTGTATTCCCTCACTTGTACTGAGAGCTATCTCCCCTACCCCTCTATTCCCTCACTTGTACTGAGAGCTATCTCCCCTACCCCTGTATTCCCTCACTTGTACTGAGAGCTATCTCCCCTACCCCTGTATTCCCTCACTTGTACTGAGAGCTATCTCCCATACCCCTGTATTCCCTCACTTGTACTGAGAGCTATCTCCCCATACCCCTGTATTCCCTCACTTGTACTGAGAGCTATCTCCCCTACCCCTGTATTCCCTCACTTGTACTGAGAGCTATCTCCCCTACCCCTGTATTCCCTCACTTGTACTGAGAGCTATCTCCCCTACCCCTGTATTCCCTCACTTGTACTGAGAGCTATCTCCCCTACCCCTGTATTCCCTCACTTGTACTGAGAGCTATCTCCCCTACCCCTCTATTCCCTCACTTGTACTGAGAGCTATCTCCCCTACCCCTGTATTCCCTCACTTGTACTGAGAGCTATCTCCCCTACCCCTGTATTCCCTCACTTGTACTGAGAGCTATCTCCCATAACCCTGTATTCCCTCACTTGTACTAAGAGCTATCTCCCATACCCCTGTATTCCCTCACTTGTACTAAGAGCTATCTCCCATACCCCTGTATTCCCTCACTGGTACTGAGAGCTATCTCCCATACCCCTGTATTCCCTCACTTGTACTGAGAGCTATCTCCCATAACCCTGTATTCCCTCACTTGTACTAAGAGCTATCTCCCATACCCCTGTATTCCCTCACTTGTACTAAGAGCTATCTCCCATACCCCTGTATTCCCTCACTGGTACTGAGAGCTATCTCCCATACCCCTGTATTCCCTCACTGGTACTGAGAGCTATCTCCCATACCCCTGTATTCCCTCACTTGTACTGAGAGCTATCTCCCATACCCCTGTATTCCCTCACTTGTACTGAGAGCTATCTCCCATACCCCTGTATTCCCTCACTTGTACTGAGAGCTATCTCCCCTACCCCTGTATTCCCTCACTTGTACTGAGAGCTATCTCCCCTACCCCTGTATTCCCTCACTTGTACTGAGAGCTATCTCCCCTACCCCTGTATTCCCTCACTTGTACTGAGAGCTATCTCCCCTACCCCTGTATTCCCACACTTGTACTGAGAGCTATCTCCCCTACCCCTGTATTCCCTCACTTGTACTGAGAGCTATCTCCCATACCCCTGTATTCCCTCACTTGTACTGAGAGCTATCTCCCCTACCCCTGTATTCCCTCACTTGTACTGAGAGCTATCTCCCCTACCCCTCTATTCCCTCACTTGTACTGAGAGCTATCTCCCCTACCCCTGTATTCCCTCACTTGTACTGAGAGCTATCTCCCATACCCCTGTATTCCCTCACTTGTACTGAGAGCTATCTCCCCTACCCCTGTATTCCCTCACTTGTACTGAGAGCTATCTCCCCTACCCCTGTATTCCCTCACTTGTACTGAGAGCTATCTCCCATAACCCTGTATTCCCTCACTTGTACTGAGAGCTATCTCCCATACCCCTGTATTCCCTCACTTGTACTGAGAGCTATCTCCCATACCCCTGTATTCCCTCACTTGTACTGAGAGCTATCTCCCATAACCCTGTATTCCCTCACTTGTACTGAGAGCTATCTCCCATACCCCTGTATTCCCTCACTTGTACTGAGAGCTATCTCCCATACCCCTGTATTCCCTCACTTGTACTGAGAGCTATCTCCCATACCCCTGTATTCCCTCACTTGTACTGAGAGCTATCTCCCCTACCCCTCTATTCCCTCACTTGTACTGAGAGCTATCTCCCCTACCCCTGTATTCCCTCACTTGTACTGAGAGCTATCTCCCATACCCCTGTATTCCCTCACTTGTACTGAGAGCTATCTCCCATACCCCTGTATTCCCTCACTTGTACTGAGAGCTATCTCCCCTACCCCTGTATTCCCTCACTTGTACTGAGAGCTATCTCCCCTACCCCTGTATTCCCTCACTTGTACTGAGAGCTATCTCCCATAACCCTGTATTCCCTCACTTGTACTGAGAGCTATCTCCCATACCCCTGTATTCCCTCACTTGTACTAAGAGCTATCTCCCATACCCCTGTATTCCCTCACTTGTACTGAGAGCTATCTCCCATACCCCTGTATTCCCTCACTTGTACTGAGAGCTATCTCCCATACCCCTGTATTCCCTCACTTGTACTGAGAGCTATCTCCCCTACCCCTGTATTCCCTCACTTGTACTGAGAGCTATCTCCCCTACCCCTGTATTCCCTCACTTGTACTGAGAGCTATTTCCCCTACCCCTGTATTCCCTCACTTGTACTGAGAGCTATCTCCCATACCCCTGTATTCCCTCACTTGTACTGAGAGCTATCTCCCCTACCCCTGTATTCCCTCACTTGTACTAAGAGCTATCTCCCATAACCCTGTATTCCCTCACTTGTACTGAGAGCTATCTCCCATACCCCTGTATTCCCTCACTTGTACTAAGAGCTATCTCCTCTACCCCTGTATTCCCTCACTTGTACTGAGAGCTATCTCCCATAACCCTTTATTCCCTCACTTGTACTGAGAGCTATCTCCCATACCCCTGTATTCCCTCACTTGTACTGAGAGCTATCTCCCATAACCCTGTATTCCCTCACTTGTACTGAGAGCTATCTCCCCTAACCCTGTATTCCCTCACTTGTACTAAGAGCTATCTCCCATAACCCTGTATTCCCTCACTTGTACTGAGAGCTATCTCCCCTACCCCTGTATTCCCTCACTTGTACTGAGAGCTATCTCCCATACCCCTGTATTCCCTCACTTGTACTGAGAGCTATCTCCCATAACCCTGTATTCCCTCACTTGTACTGAGAGCTATCTCCCCTAACCCTGTATTCCCTCACTTGTACTAAGAGCTATCTCCCATAACCCTGTATTCCCTCACTTGTACTGAGAGCTATCTCCCCTACCCCTGTATTCCCTCACTTGTACTGAGAGCTATCTCCCATACCCCTGTATTCCCTCACTTGTACTGAGAGCTATCTCCCATACCCCTGTATTCCCTTGCTTTCTAAAAAGCCATCCAAGCCCTTTTTAAAGTTATATAATGTATCAGCCAGTACGACTGATTCGGGGAGGGAATTCCACAACTTCACAGCTCTCACAGTAAAAAATCCTTTCCGAATATTTAAACGGAACCTCCCTTCTTCTAAACGGAGTGGGTGCCCTCGTGTCTGTTGGAAGGACCTACTGGTAAATAAATCATTCGAGAGGTTATTATATGATCCCTTTATATATTTATACATAGTTATCATGTCACCTCTTAAGCGCCTCTTCTCCAGTGTAAACAACCCTAGTTGTTCTCAGCCTGCACATAAACTCACTGCATCAGGCCAAGTGCAGACACACAGAGGGAATTTCAGCCCCGAAACGTCAGTATGAGTTTTGCACACTCCGTGTACCAGCACCCAGGCTAATGCAGTGAGTTTATCTACAGGCTAAGAATCAGCCCGGTGTGGCCAGACTTAGTATTTTATCACCAAAAAAAGGGGTGATAAAATACTAAAGGGCTCATTTACTTATGATATACAAATACTGATTGCAGTGTGATCTAAAAAGACTTATTAAAAACAAAATAAAAGTGATCTGTGCCTCTTAAAGCTGCATACACTGAGTACTTATACATAATGCAGTGAAAATTGTACTCTGTGCCTAACTGAATAATCCGGTGCCTGCTGCCAGTGCCAGATTTGTTATCAGGGTGCCCAAGGTCGCCCCATTCCCCACCTCGCCACAAATCCGGGCCTGCCTGCTGCTGGGCTGCCCTTTACTTTAACAGCTGCCTGGAGCAGATCATGCAGGTTAGAGGGGTACTCAGGTGCTCATAATGGGGTGTACGCCCAAGGGTCACCCACACTGATACGTTTATACACATCTTTCCCCTATAACTGATCATTTCATTTTTAAGATCTTTATTTTTTAGAACATTTATATTTATATGTTGGTATTCATACAGCGCTGACACATTTTTGCAGCACCTTACATAGATTATACATCATTCATATCAGGCCCTGCCCCAGTGGAGCTTACAATCTCAGGCCTTACCACATTTATACACATTATGTCCCTTTTTATCAGGAGCCAATAAAGATACCTGTATGTGTGGGAGGAAACCAATGCAGAAAGGGACAGGACATACACACTCCACATCCAACATTGCTGCCTGCAGTTCCATATGTTGTCAGTAGGTGTCAGCTTTGGTTTAGCAACTAAATGGATGCAGCTAAAGTTTTTCAATGGCAAGAAAATATAAATCCCAAGTGCCTGTAAGAAAATCTGAGAGCAGAATAATGTACTAAATTGACAAGGTGCATTGGAAACAAGATAGGAGCAGAAACACCACCTTTCTGTTAGTTGTCATGTATTTCTACTATTTGTTCCTTGCCTGCAGCCCTTCAGTTGCTTTTGAAGTCCATTCCTCCAGCACTCACTGATAAACCATGGGTGTTCTAATGTATATAAACAATGGGGCATTGCCTGGGATTTACATTTATTGCTGATACAACTATCACATCCTTTTGTGCCAGTGCCACCTTTAGGGTATAAACCACTGCTATTGTGGGCGAGTAACCGCTCCAAAAAGTGTTTCCACCGGCAACAATAGAAGTCGGCGGAGGAAAGCCATTTGCATCGCTTCGGTTTCCGAAGTCCCACAAAGTTGCCTGCAGGAGGAAAGTTTGCTCGACTTCGGAAACCAAAGCAACAAAGGGCTTCCCTCCGCTGACTTTTATTGTTGCCAGTGAAAACCTTTTTAGGAGCAGTTACTCACCCATGATAGCAGCAATCTATCGCGGGCATATAAGTCGTTCCGTGGGTGCTTACCCTTATGTGTTTAACATCTCTGTTGCAGCCCATGGCTATAAATGGAGCCCAGAGCCACAAGCATGAACTTTATCCCGGCACAAAAAAATCTAATAATTTTGGAGTCAATTTTTGGGAATTTGGCAGAGAATATTCTACCTTAAATAACCTTTGTTATGAGCGAGTCACAGTGACGCGACTTGGCGCCAAATTAAATCACAGTCTATTTAATGGGGGTTTGGACACCATGAGGCGTCTTCAGAAAGGTCCCAGTATGTGACCAAAATGTCGATTTTTGCACATTAAAGAATTATTTAGTTTTTTCAAGTGAGTGCTAAGTCCTCTATTTCCTGTATTTCTCAACTCTCTACCCGGCACCCAGGCATTCTACAATTTTGTGGTGTGTGCCCTTCCTTCTATTATGTGTTTTACCTTAAATAAATTCATTCTTTAGCCTTGTAACAAGCATACACCAGCAGTGAGTCTCTCAGGGGTTCATTATGTCAAAAAGTGACCCACAGACCTACAGTACCAAGTTTCTGTGTTTCCATAGGACAGATCTATTACCATGCGATATGACCATCTATACACTGAGAAAAAACAAATGAAATAAAATCACAGCAAAACAAAGCATCAGGATTTTATATAATAATATAAGTTACAAATATTAGTACAAGCAGCAGATCATAAAAAGGAAATTGTAGTATACCTTAAAATAATAAAACCTTATCTAGGATGTAAGATTTATAATTCACATAAATAACACACTATCTAACACACTATCTATTTTAGTAGGAGAAGGTGAATCAATGCATAAGAGATACATAACAAAGTCTGCTGTGTCAGTTAGGTTTCTCTTGTATACAGTGATCTAAAGTGTAATACACAATAATGTCCACAAGATGTCACTGTTTCACCACTAGAGACTTTTCATGGCCCAAAAGTCACTCAGCCCCTATAGATATTAGGAATTATTTATATGTAAAACACTGCAATAACAGTCACCCTACTGTCAAACAGCTAATCAACCAGGGACCCAGAAGATCATATATAATCCTATCCCGCAGCCCATAGGTTTGTTTCAGTTATTGTTATACTCCTGCTAATTGGCTTTCAGAGTGAGCCCCCATCAACTGCTTTGGCTCCCCCTAGGGGTTACACAAGAGCCATGAAATTCCTGTAAATTATATCCTCTTAAACAGTGCTTACTGATGTAATCAGTTATAATTGGTGCTTAGTGGTGTAATTTCTGTCACATGACTAACTGAACCGTGTGCATTATAAGAAATAAAGAACTCCATTATAAAATATGAGGATATTAAAAGTCACCTATAAGTTCCATGATCTGCCTTTGGCCATATAATATATGTGTGTGTGTGTGTGTTTATTATTTCTATTTTTGAAGAAAACTATCTTTGAAATAGTCTTAGTGGAGAGACTGTAATAAATATAGTAGTAGGTTTATGTTTCAAAACACTCAGGCTCATTTATCAGTTTTCGAGTTTCTGAATTGAAGAGTTATTTTCTAATTTGAATAAACTTGCAATTTGAAAATAAAAGACTTGAATGCTTACTTTATATTTATAACTCAATAAAATCAATAATCAATATGGCTTGACTTTGCCCACAACAACTCCTATTGACTTCTACATAAACTCACAAGCTTTTAGATGCCACAGTTCGAGAACCCACGGAACTAACCACTCCAACATGGCTTTCCACTGGCAACAATATCAGTCGCCACAGGAAAGCCCTTTGTCGCTATTGGTTCTTACTCATATATTCCAGTTGTTAGGTTTTTTGCACTTAATAAATAGGGATGTAGCAAACCTCACAAAAAAAGTTCGCGAACCCGTTTGCGAACTTCTGCCAAAAAGTGCGAACTTTTGCGAACTTTGCGAACCCCATAGACTTCAATGAGAAGGCGAACTTTGAAACTTAGAAAAGCCATTTATGGCCAGAAAACTGATTTTAAAAGTTGTTTAAATGGTGCCACGACCTGGACAGTGGCATGCAGGAGGGGGATCAAGGGCAAAAATTTCTCTGAAAAATACGTTGTTGTAATCAGTAATCAGAAAATAAAAGCAGTCCTTACAAGGACTATTGGGTTACAGCAGATGACATCAGAAGGACAGCTGCCCACAGCAGCTACATACAGAGCAGTAGAAAGTAGATTAATAGTCAGCAAAGCTACCTAAACTGTCCCTCAAACCCCTGCACAGCTCTCTCCCTATGCTAACTCATCAAGCACACACAGGCAGAATGTAAAATGGCTGCTGGGCTTCGGTTTATATATGGAAGGGAGTGGTCCGGGGGTGGTCCAGGAGGGAGAGCTGCCTGATTGGCTGCCATGTATCTGCTGGCTCTGGGGTGAGAGGTCAAAATTTGGCTCCAGCTAAGGCGAACCCAAAATTGCGAACATCGCTAAAAGTTCGCGAACTTGCGAACACCCGATTTTCGCGCGAATTAGTTCTCCGGCGAACAGTTCGCTACATCTCTATTAATAAATCTGACATTTGAGTTTTTGAACCATGATTCAAAATTTGAGAGTTTTATTGCAAAAAAACTTAAATCACAGAAAAAATTGAATTCAAGCATTGATAAATCACCCCCTTAGAAACTGGTGTGCAAAAAAGCAATAAATCAGTACAATTTGCCCTGTTTTTTCCCACAATGCTTCATTTCCCTCCAAGATTGCTGTACTGCAGGAATCTGCATTGGCTTGGACTTGTATGTATGTATATCTTTATTTATAAAATGCTACTTATGTACGCAGCGCTGTACAGTAGAATAGATTAATACAAACAGGGGGTTATTAAGATAATAATAGATAAATACAAAGTACAACAATAAATACAAATAAATACAGATAAATACAGTTGCAATAAGTTAAGAGTCAAAGGCACAAGAGGATGGAGGTCCCTGCCCCGTAGAGCTTACAATCTAGATCTAGACTTAACCTTACTGTACTTGTCTTGAACTAAAACTTGCCTGCCTGTTTACCTGGGGTTGCCACCTGACTGGTATTATACCGGCCTGACCAGTAAAAATGATGCTTGATGCCAATAATACAAATAGGGAAGAAAAGTAAAAATATAGGAAGGTTTTTTGATATAAGATGCCAACCCTATGTTTACCTTGTATGTGCCAGTGCCCACCTTCAGCCTCGTCTTGTTATTTCTGCCTGTGTTCCTGTCAAGTACCTGTCCTGCCCATTCCCCCAACTCAGCCACCGCATTGGTCCTCACAGTCACAAGTTACCAGGCCTGTGGGGGGCTGTTTAGGCTTGGGGCCTCTGTGTACCTGAAATGCCAGGACCTACCCTCACTTCTATTAAAGGGACCAGGGGCCCCAGGTGGTCCATGGTGTCTCTTTTCCTGACAAGATGTAAGAATGTTTGTTCTTAAATAACAAGTGCTAAATATAACCTGTCTATTGTTATGCTGCTAGAGAAAGGGTTTAGCTGTAATGCTGGATAACTAATATAAACTTACTAATATATAATGTACCCACAGCACCCTGCTGCCCCAGTGAAAATAAAGTATTGGTTCCTGTCTCCTGTTACACACTCCTGCACTGTCAGGGTTAACTCCTCCAAACCCCCCACCCACCTGCACCCCAACATGGGCTGTTCTCTATTTAAGGTACTGTAACATAAATAAGTAAAAGTGGTAGAGCTGCAAAAAATAAGAAACTATTATGGAAATTGAAGTTCTTTTTTGCCAACAATGTGACTGGGACACTAGGGTAATAAACTCTTTCCTTATTTTCCTATCTCCACCATAGGACAATATAACATTTAGCACCATTTACAGTGGTATTAGAGCGGGCCCATGGTGTCAGGTTTGGGCTTAGAAATAGCAAGGACTGTATGATGTAACTTGCCTATTCCCATAGTAACTGAAGAGCCAAACAGTAAAAAAATGAACTTAAAGTCAAATAAAAAGGTACGAAAAGGTAAGAAATATTAGTTGAGAGCAGAGAGTTAAGCTGCTGGATTCCTCTGATAATTGTAATGAAAGTGCCCATTTTAGTGTTATAGCCCTGCCAGTATTTTTTTCCCTTTGCATAAATGACTTTCCCACCGGCTGAACATTGCTGGCAGGCACAAGGCATCCCTATTTGACTGGCTGCAATAGGGCAGGTAAGGACAAGGCTCATTTGCCCCTACACCTGACGGCAACCCCTGAAGCAATGCTTGGTGAGATCTGCTCATTTGGCAAGACTGCCAAGCAGATTTAGCCACCAGTTGAGAGGTTCAAATACCTGTGACTGTGTTGAAAACTGGGGTGAAAATGTTAAAAAAAAAACCACGTAAGTTTTCTCTGGTTTTGCCCCCTGCCACAGATTAGTAAATGACCCCTCTTTGTAAACTTAAACAGGGGGTATTTGGTCCATGGTATGTACTTAATTAAAAATGATATACATGTACACAGGGCCAAAATGGATAATGGGGCAACATTACATTTTTTAGAACCTCTCTCAATGGGGGTTAGAATTCCATGTATGTTGTAGGAATTTTGGACTGTGCCAGGAGTTTTAAACCCAAAACAGGGTGTGGGTTTAAAACAGGGTAACAGGGTTACTTTGCCTCTACCTTCCTGTATATGTTGTAGTATGGGGTGCTGCGGGCTTTGACCCACAGGCCAATTAGCTGAACAACTGTCTGTAATTACTTCCCCTTCTTCCCCTGACTGTATACAAGTGTCAGTGGACTTGTTTGCCATCTTGTTTTATGCTTTGGCAATTATGTGGTTTTTGGCTGCAACTGCTCCTTAGGGGCCCACAGAAGGTCTTGTAATGATCCAGTTTATTTGGGAATGATCATGTTCTGTGATATGTTACCTGCTTAAGGCCATGACTAGAATGATCTCACTGAAAAATGACATGGCCAAGCCATAAAGGAACAGAAGAGACCATGTAAGAGCACAGGCTATACTGAGAATGACGTTAGGTGGAGCATTAATAGCCTCAGAAAGTGAAGGAAAGTGCAGAGAAAATTGACTAGTAATCTCTTATTTACCTCCATATTCTGTGGTTGACTTTGACAGTGGCTTAACCCTGACTGTGTATGTGCCATCGGATAGATTTTGCAAATCAGAGTTTAACACTGTGAACCCTCAGAGATCAAGGACAAGTCTCCAACCTTGTTTCTGTCTTCATTTAAAACAGCCTCAAGCTCACACGTCTCTTTGCAAGTCCCAGGTACAAATTGTTCCTGCTCTATTAAAGTATTCAGCAATGCATTTGTGCACCTGAATAACTGAGCCCCAGGCATCCCATTCTAATATAACTGAAGTGCCATGTGTAGCTCTCTATAAGCCTTCATCTAACGTTACATGGTAATTGTGCCTTTCAAACCATAAAACTATTCTCTTTACAGTATGTTCTGTACAGTGTGCACTATATTGTGGTGTTATGTATCATTTGCTGGTTCAATGGTGGCACTTTCATAGTTAAAAAGCCATTAAAAATGCACTGCTCTGATTCTACCAATAACCAATGACTTAATAAGCAGGTCACTTACTGATAGGGTCCCATGCTTATCACTAATACTTTCTGCCCGTATGTTTGTTGATTTTGCTATTTGATTTGAATTATCCATAACTTCTTAGGATGTAGATTAGTATTATTATTATTTAAAAATAATTCTGGAGCATTTATGTTCCTAGCATGCCCAGCACACTGAATAATGCTGATATGAATGGAGATCTAAGCTGATAGCCCATGCTGGGGGGGCTTTAGAATGACTGCTTGATTCTGTTTGGACCACAGTTACTTAGGGCGCTAAGAGACAGGCTGCTAAACCAAAAGAAGTGCCTACTAGCTTGTTCTGTTATGGGGTTCAGTCAATATTTCATCCTGTATAAGACTCCAGAGAGCCATCATACAGCCACATAAGAGAGTATTGAGGATTAGGTGACTTTAGTAAAAGATTAATATTTATAAATAGTTGCTGTAGGAGCAATAGTCGTAAGGTTGGTCTTGGACTCCACCCTGCACAGCACTGAGAACAGGCACTTCAATGTGCAGGGTCCATATACAGACATAGATTCCTGCTGAGATCCATCCTATTATCAGTATCACCAGGCAATTCAGATCTTTGCCAAATTTGGCCACTAAACATTCAGATCACATGGGAGGCTTGGGCTGAACCAACAGGGAAAACTGCATCCATCTTGGGGATCACAACTAACAACATTTTCCATTCACCGCCCTGTAAGCTCCTAACTCAGTAGCTAATATTGGTCCATGTATCGCTAGTTTGGCCAGCCTTACTGCTGGTAACTCTGCCTGGGATCTGTGATCCTGTTACTTGTTGTTTGCTGATCTGATCCTGTTATTGACCCTTGGCCTGTCTGACCTTGTTGTACTGGCTGCCTGCCCTGACCCCTTGCTTCTGTCCAAAATCTGAGACAGTTAACCATTACTGTGCCTTGTCTTGGACTTATTACTGTACTTGCCTTGAACTTAAACTTGCCTGCCCCCTGAATGGTATTATACCAGTCTGACCAGTAAAAATGATGCTTGATACCAATGATATTAACAGGGAAGAAAAGTATGTGCCAGTGCCCACCTTCAGCCATGTCTTGTTATTTCTGCCTGTGTTCCTGTGTGGCAAGTATCTGTCCTGCCTGTTCTCCCAACTCAACCACCGTGTTGGTCCTCACAGTCACAAATCAATGGGCCTGTGGGGTCTGTTTAGGCCTTTGGTTAGACTTTTGAGGCTTCTGTGTACCTGAAATGCCAGGGCCTATCTTCACTTCTGTCATCCAAACCCCCACCCACCTGCACCCCAACATGGGCTGTTCTCTATTTAAGATACTGTAACATAAATAAGGAAAAGCGGTAGAGCTGCAAAAAAAAAAAAAAAAACTATTAGGGAAATTAAAGTTCTTGTTTGCCAACAATGTGACTGGGACACTAGGGTGATAAACTCTTTCCTCATCAATTAATCATAATGGATTGAATACCTCGTTTCATTAATGTAATTACTGCGCGCATTAGGATTTGCAGTGGAAAGCTATTTAAAAGTGCATGTTAACAGCAGAAAACAGCTCCAATTGCTAAATAGAGATAGAATTTCCAGCAGGTAGAGACAGACTGAGCTTGGTACCGGAAGCAGAATTTTTATTTTTTGTTATTTTTTGTTATTTTTTTTTTCCTTTCATTTCAAGCATAAAATTTACAGAAAATGTGATGCCCTATTTTCACTACACATTTTGTATGGTTCTATGTATTTAAATATTTTAAAGCTTTAGTACTGAGCTTAGTTTAAACACATCCAGTGAGCTTACAGTCATTTTGTAGTGCGGACTTCTCATACAGTTACTAGGCCCAAGGCACCACAGTGCAATAGGAACAGAGCAGCTGTCCCACAATTATTAAGACATGCCTCTAGAGTGTTATGGAATATCATTGTGGGGAGACACAAACTTTGGTGCTGGTCATGAAATTTAATGAAAAGGCAAGACTCTGTTGGGTATACTGACGTATGGAACCCCGGAGCTACTGCCACCTTCGGACCAGGCAGCAGCTCCAGGGTTCCTTTCTCACCCAGATGCAACAAGCTTGAGCGTAAAAATTTGGGTGCAGACGTCACCAGCTTGCCAACACTGGAAATTATGCCAGACAGACTCCCACGCAATTGTGGTAATTTTGCATTGAAATGCATTGGCACTTAATTTTTCCAAAATGGAGCAATTCCTGTTTGTGGCTGCACTCCAAATTGCACTTTGCTCACTGTGTCTGTAAATGAGCCCTTGTGTGTGTGCCCTGTTTCCCCATAACCAGATTGGGTGGCAGAGGTGGTCAGATCCTTGAGGTAAAAGTGCTACATATATTAGGGCTCATTTACATCCACATTATAAAGAAAAAAGTGCAACTTTGGGCACAATTGTCATGTTTTTCTGGCCACTTCTTGCAGAATTCTATTGTCATTGCAGTAGCAAATGGGTGATGTGCTTGGTGCACTCAGGCCTGGATGTGTGTGCAAGGCCACGCTGCCCAACCCAACCTCACATATGGGGCACTGGGGACAGGACTTGCAGAAAACTTTAGCGCATCCTTTCCCCGGTGCTCCGTACGTGAACTAAATGGATACTCATGCGTGCAAAAACTCACGTGATTTTAATGATTTAAATTTAGTTAGACCAGGCACATGGATTCGGAAAATCCTGCTGAAAAAGGCTGAATCTTGGCTGAATCCTGGATTCAGTGCATCCCTATAGGGAAGTGCATGGAGCACATTTAATGAAAGTGTTTTTTTTGCACAACTGATAGTGGGGAAATTGTAGGGACAGAAACTGTATTTACAGACATAAATGAGCCCTTTATATAAAAAGTCAAAGCTTTCAAAAAAGTGTTTTATCTCTTATCCCTTTGTACCCTTTAGTAGTTTCCCTTAACAAATGAAATCTAAAATTGCACTGGCAATAAGCACTTGTATTGATTTCAGTTTCCAGAGAAATCAATGAGGCTGGTGCAAGCCAGGGCCCGGAGCTGTTTCTTATGGTGGAATTGCAAACCATAAAATGAACAGATGCTGAGGTCAGCTAATTATTCTGAATAAACACTCAGTAGCAAAAGCAACAGCCACAGGCTTAGAGGATAGGAAAAATATCTTCAGTTTAACCCTTTCTCACGTTTGTAGTATAATGCATTCCATGTTTCTAGTATATCAGGGTCTGGAAATGTGTTTCCTTTCTAGACGACATTGGTAAATTTTGGGGGGGTCTGCAATTTTAGTGTGACAATATGGAGCATGCTGCCCCTGTTTTCTGACTTAAAGGAGATATAAACCCATATATATGATTTTGTTTAAAAAAAAAAAAGCAACTTTCATTTTCAGCAACTTTAATTAATGACAGATTTTTAAATGTTAAGGTCCCCATACACGGCAGCTAATCGGCCCGTGTATGAGCACTTCCGATGGGCCTGCCCGACCGATATCTGGCCTGAAATTGGCCAGATCTCGATTGGGCAGGTTAAAAAATCTAGTCGGATCAGGGACCGCATTGGCTCGTTGATGCGGTCCCTGGACTGACTTTGCCTATGCCCGTTGTTATAATTCGATCGTTTTGCCCCAGGGCCAAACGAACGAATTAGCCTGTATTCTCCCGATATCGCCCACCCGTAGGTGAGGGATATTGGGAGAAGCGAGCTGATCTGAAGGTGTATGGGCACCTTTAGTCTTAAGTGTAATTGCTGTTGATATCAGTATCTGTCTGTCCTTGGCTATTATATGCAATGCTGGTTCTGACTCCTCCAACCAGCCAAGACTCCAACTCTGTGATTAACAGATGTGTAAATAAGTAGAAGTATACAAGGCATAGATGCTGCAGTTTACAATGATCCTGAATATTTTAAATGATTTAGAAATAACCCCAATAGCACCCATTTGTATGTATTGGGATGGGAGGTGCCACTGGGTCCCCCTCCTTTTATGTACTAAACCAGTGCTGTCCAACTGGCGGCCCGCGACCCCCCTCTGTGTGGCCCCCCACCTGTCTGGCTGCTTTGATGGCTTACTCTTGTGTAAGCTTTAAATGGTATCAGTACTGAGATTAACTGCCCCCCCTGCATGGTTCTCACCTCAGATTCAGGCTGTAATCAGGCTGTATTGTTTAAATATGTAATCCCCTGTGTTGTTCACACCTTTTAATCTCTGCATTGTTCACCCCCTGCAGTGTTCACACCTCAGGCTCAGGCTGTAATCACCCCCATTGTTCCCCTGTTCACACCTCAGGAGCAGTAGAAACCCACAAATAATCCCTGCACACTACAAAAAGAACATATACTGAGGTGGTACTGCAATTAAAAAGTTTTTTAATATATAGTTTTTTAATATACAGTGCAGACTGTAGGAGCAGTGCCAGCATTGTGTCACTGTAGGCTGCCTGTGTGTGCCATACACACAGGCATCATAGGGCAAGCAGAGTATGGCACACACAGGCAGGGTAGGGAAGGCAGAGTATGGCACACACAGGCAGGGTAGGGCAGGCAGAGTATGGCACACACAGGCAGGGTAGGGCAGGCAGAGTATGGCACACACAGGCAGGGTAGGGCAGGCAGAGTATGGCACACACAGGCAGGGTAGGGCAGGCAGAGTATGTCACACACAGGCAGGGTAGGGAAGGCAGAGTATTGCACACACAGGTAGGGTAGGGAAGGCAGAGTATGGCAGGTTTTTGCTGTACTACAACCATTAATATGGCTATGATCATGTGATAACATGGGTGTGGTTTCAAGTAGGTGCGGTTTCAAAAGGGGGAGTGGTCAAAACTGGCTTCCATTATCGGCCCTCCACCACGTAGGTCGGAAAAATTCCGGCCCTCGGTACAACAGAAGTTGGACAGCACTGTACTAAACCATAAGCTTATCCTTTATCTTTATCATGGTTTCCCCTATATTCAAGTCACTTCTGATCTTGACTAGTTCATGGAAAGCTGATGCAAATAGGACTTCCTGCGTGGGAATAAAATAAGACATAAAGAAAACAAAACATAAATAAAAGCACAAATGGGTTTAAAAAAAGCCAAAACTGTACTTCAAACTCTTCATTTGCCAGATGAATGCACGGCTTCTGCTCATTTCACTTCCATCTGGAAAGCTCAGTAAAGACAAACAAGAAGATCAAGTTACTGCTCAGTGCAATGCTAAAGTGTCACAGGTCCCTCCATATTGGCATTGAATCTGAGAGAGGCAAGCAAAGGCCATTTATTTCAGGGAATTTCTTTGGAAGCGTGGCTATACAAGGCATAATGCTGTCCACCCTGGAGCACATAATTACTTCCCTATCTTCATTTTATTATGCTGACGCCCAGATATAAATTTATTCCTTTTTATTGTCCTTGTGTTTTTTTCACGTAAATATTCATTTCAGTTAAGGAGATGCACCTGATAATGAGATGACTGTCTCCCTATTATGATCATAATGACAATTATTTGTTGATATGATCACAATAATGATGTTTTGCATTGTAGCCAGTACAGGGGCTGGCAGAGAATGGCTACACTTCAGGAGCCAGTACGACAAGAGTCTGGAAACGCTGTTCATGATGGATTGTACAGTCTATTTTACAACATGTTACTCTGAAATGTAGCTTCTAAAATGTAAAACTTATTAAAGTTAAAAAAGATGCCCCTCTAGAACTCTAGAAGAAAGAAGTGTATGGTGTCTCCCGTCATGTTGCGCCCACAATTCCAAATTTACACTTATTTTAAATGAGTCCGTTCTGTAAACCAAACTTCTCTTAACTAAACTTATAGTTGATTTAGTTGAATAAAATGCAATTGCTTCAGCTCTATCAAGGGGTTACGTTGATGATTCCCAGTGTTTAATCTGTTTATATGTTGGGGTTACACTGATGATTCCCCACTTGAATTTGTTTATGTGTTTTTGCAAGTGGCATTCATTGTGGGCCCTTAATCGGAGCACTAAGACTAGAAGGTAATGACAAGAAGGTTAGGATCCTCCATACAGAATAAGGCCCATTGGACCCTTTAGCAATAAAACCTAGGAAGGTTTTACAGGTAACTGCAGGTATCTCCTTCACCCTCCAGTTGAGCATGTCCTGTTATCTATATGTTGACTGCTTTATGCAATGACATAGCAAGAGGTCAGTGTAGTCCCTGCTAAATTGTTAGGTATGTGAAGCCTGCAGCCTTCCTGCCATACTTAAATGGTTTTAGAGTAGAACCCCTATTTTAAGTTTTTCTGGGGACAAGAAAAAAAAATGATGCAAAATCCGAAAAAATGTAAAATCAGGGAAATTTTATTATGTGTTATATATTAGTGGGACCACAAAACAATGGTGTTAAATGCAGGAAAACTTAAAATCAGGGGACATAAAATTGAGGTTTCAGTGTAGTTAATAAGCACTGGAGCTTTATAAACCTTCATGAATTACATATAGTAGATTCAGTAGATTTCTGGGTTGTCATTCAAGCATTAATAGCCCAAAGGCCCCCAGCGTAGGGGCTCCGACAGCAAACAGCTCAGCTTGGCTCCAATCACTTGTGACAAAGAATATTCCATCTCACAGTTGGGGACATCGACTTGCAGCAGGTTAGCATTCGCTATTGCCAGTCACACCGTCTGCGCCGCGCACAGGGCCTTTCCTTCAAGCTCTGAAACCAACATAAATCATCTTCACTCATTGCAGTAATTACTTAGGAACCAGTGTCTGATAATTAGTTCTGCATGTAATTGGTTTTACATTAATTATAGGAGACACCTCTTTTAATAAGTGTTGCTGTATGACATTTGAAGACCATTTGCTGCCCACAAACTTAGTCAATTGATTTTATTGTAGCATTCAACATTACCTTGCAAATGTAGCACAGCAGAAAGGAGCACTGCAGCAGCTGTTTGGCTCTTTTTCTACTCAGTTTATATTTCCCTTATTGGGGTTACATGCATTACAGAGCCAGCCCCATAGAGGGCACTTTGTTAAATGAAATATGTGATTCCATGCAAACTGACACTTTCCATAAGAGCTCATTTACTTAAAGGGGAACTCATAGTTACATAGTTACATAGTTACATAGGGTTGAAAAAAGACCTGTGTCCATCAAGTTCAACCCATCCAAGTAAACCCAGCACACCTAACCCACACCTACCAATCTATACACACACATACATAAACTATAAATACAACCACTAGTACTAACTGTAGATATTAGTATCACAATAGCCTTGGATATTCTGATTGATCAAGAACTCATCCAGGCCCCTCTTAAAGGCATTAACAGAATCTGCCATTACCACATCACTAGGAAGGGCATTCCATAACCTCACTGCCCTCACCGTGAAAAACCACCTACGCTGCTTCAAATGGAAACTCCTTTCCTCTAATCTAAAGGGGTGACCTCTGGTGCGTTGATTGTTTTTATGGGAAAAAAGAAAACCCAAACACAACTTAAAGGGGACCTGTCACCCTAATAAATAACTCCAAATTATTTTCTATATTGTAAGTTGAGCAAAATAAACTTTACTTACACTATATAAATAATATAAATCTTGTATTCTTCCGTCTTGGAATTACACATTACATCAAAGCAAGCAGGCAGGCGCCATTTTGTGGACACTGTTATGAAGGCAAGCTTTGTATCATGGCAAAATCTTGTGTATGTGCCAGAATGGGGGACCAGATGCCCAGGCCCATGCACTGGCTACACAGTTAGATGAGGAGGAGGGAGGGGGAGAAGTGAGATGTGCAGTGACATCTAGGTAGTGCTGAATGGAAAGCTAAAGTTATTGTCTGCCCCTCCTCTATGCCTAAGGTATAAAGGCGGGGCAAGCAATATATGATTGACATCTGGTAATTTTAGATGCCTTTATAATGGGTATGGATGTGTTAATATAAAAATAAATTTGGGTTTCATGTTTAATTTGAAAAGGACTTTTATTATACAGCTTTTTATGTCTGGGTGACAGGTCCTCTTTAAGTAGTGATGAGCGAATTTTTTTGCCAGGCATGGATTCACAACGAATTTCTGCATTTTGCCATTGGCAAATTGTTTTGCAAAACTTCAGTGAAAATCGGCTGCGAAAAAATTCGGCACACATCAAAGAAAGTTGTGGTCGCATTAAAATGGTCACGAAAAAAATAGGCATGGTTGCGTCAAATGAGGAAAATTTGCGAAACAGCCAAAAAACTGTGAAAAAATGTTTTTTTGTTGTGCGCATCTTGCGTGAGTCAAAAAAAAATCCGCGTGCGATAAAAAATTTGCACGAGAAATGCCGATTTTTCGCAAATTTTCCTATTGTTTTACGAATTGTTTGGCGATGTGAAATAGGACAGATTTGCTCATCACTAAACTTAAGCTTTTTGAAATGTAAACATAATTCCAAGCATATTTGCAATATACATCAATAAAATGTCATGATTTTAAAGGGGACCTGTCACCCTAAGAAACAATTTCAAATTCTTTTCTATTGTGTTTGTCAAGCAAAATAAACTTCACCTACACTGTAGAAATTATTTTAATTTTAATTTTTTCAGCTTTGGAATTACACAATCCCAGCAAGCAGGAAGGTGCCATTTTGTGGACACTGTTATTAAGGCAAACTTTAAATCCTGCCAAAATCTTGTTTCTGTGCCAGTATGGGGGACCTGATGCCCATGTCCATGCACTGGTTACAAAATTACATGTTGCTGAGGGAGGGGGAATGTGAGGGACACAACAACACCTAATAAGTTCTGAATTGAAAGTGAAAGTAACTGACTGCCCCACCCCTATGCCTAAGGCATAGAGGCGGGGCAGGAAATATATGATTGACAGCTGGGATTTTACATGCTTTTATAATGGGCGTGGATGTGTTTATAAAAAAAATGGCTTTTGGTTTCATATTTAATTTGAAAAGGACTTTTATTATACAGCTTTTTATGCCTGGGTGACAGGTCCACTTTAATGTAATAATATGGTTTGGAACAGTCCCCTAAGCCCCACCCCCTGTTCTCCTGCTGATCTGACTAACTACTTTGAGAAAAATGTAACAGTAATCGACTATCCTCAGCCTGCCTTCAGCCAGCCTGCAGCCTCCATCCTGGCCATACATGGGTCATTAAATGCTGCCAATTTGGCCCTCCTGGACCACCATGTATTGGGCCTGTCAATGGGTCTGTCCAACTATTATCTGACAAAGTATATGGCCAAATATATGTTGGGTAGGCTTAAAAATTCCAATGAAATGAAGGCTCCATCTGTTTATTGGTGCAGTCCTTGTCCTGCCAGCCTGCATTACTTTCAGTGTGATCAGCCCAAATAACCCCCCAGCTGAATGTGGCCATATTGGGGAAAGATTCACTCATTTATATATTTACATATATTGCCAGCTTTAAAAAGGAAATCCTTTTGGTCCCATGGACAGCTGTCAGTTTGAGCAAGAGACACCCCGTTTCAGAACTGATTTATATTTACAGGCCCCTCCAAAACATTTGATTTTAGACCATGATATAAGCCTGAATAGAGAATTTGTATAACCCTTCAACTCACAGACCTGAGAGCAAGAACAATTCTGGGCAAATTATTCCCAAGGGCTGGAATTTGTGGTATCATGTACAGGCAAAACCCGGGATAGAGAAACAATGCTGCACCAGAGAAAACAGGACAAAAGCCAATTTGTATGGTACTGACAGACTGATTCCCACAGGCCTTGGGTCCCCACATGCAAATCTTTTTTGGATCCTTCCTCTAAATGTATTTCAGGGTAATGATAAAACCCATCTGCTAGCAGTTAAGGGAGATTATGCATGAACCCGTGCCTTTGTTGCAGGCTGTATTTGTCTCTATACTGGATGGCTGTGAAGCAGGTGATTTCCTATGACAAATGCAGAAGCCAAATGCACAGCTGATGTGCTTAGCAGGTGCAGCCTGTCACATGCAAAATTTGTATTTTCAACAAAACAGAAGAGAATGGAGAAATCCGTCAGGAAAGGGCAGAGAAATACAGAAAGATATTGCCTTCTCTGTATTTTAATCTATGTGACTCCTCATTTTTCAGAGCTACAATAATGGGATTAAATGATTTACTCTCCTCCTCTCCTCTTAAGATACACAATTTAAGTTCCTCTTGGGGTTTGGAATGGAATAAGATTGTGAGCTGCATGCAGTCTCTGTACAAGTCACTTGGCTAGAGCGCTATACATTTTGCTGTATTGCACCACAGAAGCTCTGAGCTGTCATTCTCATTTTAGGAGCAGATATTGATGGTACTGCTAAGGGAAAACTGGGCGCGTGCTGCATTAGTCATTGCTGTGGGCTCCGACTGTCCAGTGATTCAGCAACTCTACAGAAATAGACTGACTCCTGCAAAGCATTTATGGTGTGTATCAGCACAGCAACTTGCTCACTGTACATTGCTAAGTAAACATCTGTTAGCTGCATTTGATGATACTGGTGGGAGGGATTAGTGGGCAAAAGCAGAAGGGGTGGGCTGGGGGCAATCTGCAATGAAGGTAAGGTACCTCTGACCCCTTACCATACCTATAACTGTCCCGATTTTAGGAAGACAGTCCAGATTTTTATTGTAAAGTTCCTAATTTTCCTTTGATATCCTGCAACAAATGCCAAAAAATATACAAAGTTTCTCAAACTTAATTAAATAAGCAGGCCAGAATACTCGACAGTCAACACCTGCACTTAGATACAATTGTAACTAATAAGCTAAACAGGTCTCTTGGGGGAACTGAGACTTGCAGCTTAAAGAGCAATTTCACCTTCCTTAGCAAAACTGTAAAAACACATAAAAAAGACCCCAAATCTCAAAATCAAACTTTCACCATATTTTCACACATTTTTACCATATTTTCATGTTTTTGAATGAGTGATTTACCTGATCCTTATACCTCTCCATCTTGTTTCTAAAAGAGGACATTAACTTATTGTACAGCGCTGCAGAATATGTTGGCGCTTTATAAATAAATGTTAATAATAATAATAAAAATAATAATAATTGAGAAAAAAGATTAGGGCATTCAGTTATTGGACTGTGGCTCAGTGAGCCCAGATTTTAAAGGAACAGTAACAAAAAAAAATGAAAGTGTATCAAAGTATTGAAAATATAATGCACTGTTGCCCTGCACTGGTAAAACTGGTGTGTTTCCTTCAGAGACACTACTATAGTTTATATAAACAAAGCTGGGGGTAGTGTCAAAAATGGTTAACTAGGCCCTGAATAAACCCTTTATACTTCTATTTTTTTTTTTTTTTTGCTCATGATTCTTAAAAAAAAAGCTAATGTATCTAAGCACAAATTATAGATGGAATCATTATGATAGCCCCAAAATATAAGTCACTGTCACTGAATAAAAAGAGGACGTTGGCATAGTAGGGAAAGTCTGTTAAGGGTGGGCATTGCCAGAATAGAATGATGAAATAGGGGTCATTCATTTAATAATAACAAAATGATGTGATTATAAACCAATGAAATTCTGCAAATGTGATCAAAAACCAATGAAAATGTAACGATCTTAATATGATAATAATGTGGTTTTATGCAATTAACATTTGTTAACTTTCTAGAAAAAGTAATTATGTTTTTATGTTACACTATGATTTGGGATGGGAACTCTGTATCCCAAGCACTTGGGCTTCACAGAAAAGGGGCTTAAAGTGTAAAGCCCAGACAATAATTAGTACAATAATAGGGTTATATAATATAAGGAGCTAAAATTGCCTAAGTGCAGTAACCAACCAATTCACTGCTAGCATTTACTGGTCGCCTGTTTGAAAGTTAACATCTTTTTGGTTGTGATGGGCTACTCCAGATTCTGTGCGTTTACTACAAATGGAGGTACGGCTATATTAATCTGTAGAAGCAGACCAAGGAATTTTCCAGAGTGTAGAAATATTGTCCCACACCACATTTCAAGGTGTTATATTATAAAAGCACAGGGTATCCCAAATAGCAGAAAATGGCTGTACAAATAAGAAATTCAGTACATATTGGCTCAATAGATCTGACAAACGTTGAGCACCTTACTAAAGCTTCAAATAGCCTAGAAATAAATTCAATAATAGATTAGGAGATTCTAAATTAACACATTTTGAATTAGAGTCCAAACAGGTCTATATAATTTGGTGCAAAGTCTAGAGTGCTTTTTGGAGTCTAATGTGTACACTGATTTACTCCAAAAACATACTGAATATAATATCATCCCTGCCACGTATATAACAAACCTTGATTACTGCCTAATTGGACATTATTACCCCAGTGGTGAAATCCTTGAGAACATATTCTACAAATATGGAACTGGTTAATATACTCTCAGATGAAGAAAAGACCTTGTAGGTCAGGCTAACCAGCTACCATCCATCTGTCTTCATCCTTATTGATTTATTGATGATGTCTTTCTAATAGGGTTTTATCCAGGAAGAACAGATACTGATTAATACGTCTTCAATTAAATCTATTTTCGTTTTGTTAGGAGTTGTACATCAGCTGATAGTTATCCATCAAATCAAGAAACTAAGAAAAACTCTAGGATGAAAAAGAACAGGTAATGTCAGTCCTAATATCAACATGGTTCTGTTTTATAGGAGTTTACTATGTTAAACACTCCATTAGGCATTCCCCAAGTGCAAGGAGGGACCGTGGGTTGTTTAGATCCTTGCCACCAGTGTCCTAAGCTTCTTAATAAAGAAATATAGTAAATAGATACAAAGGCCCAAGACACACCATTAATTACCTTCTCTTAATTTATGTGCACTTTTACCAACACAGTTTGAAGCTTACCTTTCAAATTCCAATCCATTTATTTATTTGCCCTAAAGCTTATGTTATCTAGCAGCACCAAATCAGCAATTTGTTCTGAACAGTCTACTACTAGATGCAAAATTAAAGGAACAGTAACACCAAAAAATGAAAGTGTATAAATGTAACTAAAATATAATGTGCTGCTGCCCTGCAATGGTAAAAATTGTGTGTTTACTTCAGAAAGTCTACTATAATTTATATAAATAAGCTGCTATGTAGCCATGGAGGCAGCCATTCAAAGGAGAAAAGGCACAGGCACATAGCAGATAACAGATAAAACACTATTGTATTCTACAGAACTTATCTGTTATCTGCTATGTAACCTGTGCCTTTTCTCCTTTTTTCCAGCTTGAATGGCTGCCCCCGGGGCTACACAGCAGCTTATTATATAAATTATAGTAGTGTTACTGTAGCAAACACACCAGTTTTACCAGTGCAGGACAACAGTGCATTATATTTTTATTACTTTAAAGCTCTTTCATTTTTTGGTGTTACTGTTCCTTTAAGGCAAAAACCTGATTAGTTCCTAATGGCAACTGCATTTGAACAACTTAACACACATGCTCAACATGTTGACAATAAATGCAAATATAAATACAATATAATAATAACTTGCCTAGGTGATCATTGGTCAACCATATGCCAGAAAGGCTGTAATCTGCCACTGACCAGTGCTTTATACTGGGGCTTACATAAGGAATAGGCTGTTTGTGGCTTTGTGTACTTTAAATTCCAGGGTTCCACTGGGTATCACTAGTAGTCCCAATCGCCCCATCTGACAGTCTAGAGCAGAGGTTTTCACCAGAAATCCCCATCATCCTATCTGACAGTCTAGAGCAAATGTTGTCAACCCTTTTCAGTTCAAGTAGCCCTTGTAGGTCCAACCTTGGCTGAATTTCACTGTAGCTCATGAAATGGGTATAGATATAGGAAAATATTGGTGTCTCATTTATTTAACCATATCTAGGTATATCTAGGACAGAAAATGCACCAATCTCTTAACTGCGGACAGTGATTGTCCATTTACCCTAACTGGCTTTCAGGCTGAGGCTCCCATGCCACTGATCCAATCCCTTCCAGGGGAGACAGACCCACAGTTTGGGAACCATTAGTCTGTGGAACAATTTTGCACTCCTTAGCATGCTACATTGTCACATTGTACATGAGCACTATAAGTTTGATTTAAATGTATGGTTTATTGTTGTGATTATCTCAGCAGAAGAATAAATATTTGTTTTCTGTTCTTTAAAGTGTTCAGTCATTTGCTACATTAACTAAGCAATAGACTGCATATCTGCAATATACTGTATATCTAACTTTGTGTATAATATGTACGGCAGCTTGATGCATTGATTCCATAATGTTTTATTCTTTATCTGTTTACATTCTCTCTAACAGGAATACTTTTAAAGACAGCTCTATTCCTATCTTAGTGTATCTGTTGAACAGAAATCCAATCTGGGATACAGCAGATTCAGCTTTCTAAGGTCACCTCGAAGAAGAGTCAATGAAGCTGTCTTACTGCAGATATAATAAATCCTTAGGGAGGGACAGAGCCATTTTAATGTTCAAATTCTGTCTCTTATGCTTGGGAATTTCAAGCCTGTGCACGATTTAAAGGAGAACTAAACCCTAAAAATGAATATGGCTAGAAATGCCATATTTTATATACTGAACTTATTTAACCAGCCTAAAGGTTTACTATAGTAGTAATGATCCAGTACTTCAAACTTGTCGCAGGAGCTCCCCATCTTGGATTTTGTTCGAAATGTCAGTGACACTCACATGCTCAGTGGGCTCTGGGCAGCTTTTGGAAAGCTGAGCTTAAGGGTTGTTGCAGAATACCAAGCAGAATTTGAGGTTTGTCTGTTATATAAGCTGATGCTATAAGGCTGGTTATTCAATCCTGATGCTAATTGCACCGGTGTCAGAGCTGCCATGTAGTAATTATCTGTATTATATACTGATCAGCCTTATATTGTGACAGTTACATGCTGTTTATACAGTATATTGTGAGTCGGTCCCTAAGTTCAGTAACTGACAGGAGCACAGACTATTCAGAGGCACAGATCTTCCCTGTTAACAAAACAACATTTACAATATTTCTAGACTACTTTTTTAGTTAGGCTTTAGTTCTCATTTAAAGGAGAAGGAAAGGTAAAAACTAAGTAAGTTTTATCAGAAAGGTCTATGTAAATACAGCCATAAGCACTCACAGAAACACTGCACTGACTTCTCTGAAAAAAGATTAATTGTGTCTGTAATTCCTGTGCCAGAGACATGCAGCTTTCTGTTCTCTGCTCTTTACTGCCCCCCCCTCCCTCAAGAATGCTAAGAACTCACTCCTCCCCCCCCTTAGGAATGTGGATCTGAGCCAATCAGCAGGAAGCTGACTCATAGTCTTACTAACTGAGCATGTTCACTTGGTCTGGGTGTCTGTGCAGGAGTGAGGCATTATGGGAACTTTCTTTACACAGGTCAGCGTTTTTTCTTCCTGTTTGGCTTCTGATCTTCTGAACAATTGAAATATGGGGAGACTACTAGCCTTTCCTTCTCCATTAAGAATGCCATATTAAAGAGAGGGAACCAAGTAAGATATCTGAAACGTGAGCAGGCTTGTTTTATTCATTCCAGTCTGTATACATATTCCCTTAGGAATGAAAATTCCTGGCAATGTCTCTTATCTCAGAATTTATTTATTCTATTTACTTTTTTATTATTAGTTTACATTCTTATTTTTGCTAAAACCTCTATATTACCCTTCTTTATAGTCCCTTGAAACTAGATACAGCAGTGGCTTTCTAAAGTTTACTCTTAAATGTTTTATCCTGCAAACTTAGGTGTAAGCAATATAAGTATATGGCAGCTTGGAATATCACAAAGCGATCTGAAGCCAGCAATGTATGAGCAGGCACAAGGTCCATTCCTCAATAGCAGGAAAGAACTACTCTGAGATACAGTATGAACTGCTTAACCATACAACAATGGCTACCACCAGTCCATGCAGGGGAATTATTCCAGTTCTAAGCTACTCTTATAGGTAGAAAAAAAGAGACAACTAGTGCTAAATTGCTTATATGAAATGATCCACTGTAACCAGTAGTGTTAGGCAAGACTGCTCTGGCCCTGGTGGACCTTGGTACTTGTGACTATCGATGGTTTACTACCCATTTTAACCCTGTTTTGGTTTTTGAGACCAACATAGATCCAGAGGAGTTCTTACACTTTAACAGCTGAGTGATGCTGAGACCAGGCACTGTTTCCTGGCTGTTGGAAGAACCTTTTCTGGCTGTTGATGTTGGTGCTTAGATCTAGCATGTCCCACAAATGCTCTTCTATCCCCAATTCACTGGCAGTCAAATGGCAGATAAAAAAAATGGAAGACAGATATAATACAACAAATGCATAAACAGTACAGTTATAAGGCCCTCTATTTAACTTGTCCTTACACCAACCAGCTCATAACAGCACCACGCATACCCACATTGGCTGAAAATCTCACAAGTTTTGTAGGCTTCTTGTTTCCACGAATATATCTTTAGGAACTACATAAGACTGCCATAAACTCAATATGAGATAATGATAAATACCTTTCATGTACAGTATGAGCAAAAAACCCAGCTCTGCTGGCCTGAGAGGGAACAGTTCCAAATAAAGGTTAACAGAGCATGTAATATCAGTTTTAAAGAGTCTAATTACAAAAACATCTTGGTAATGTAGACCACCCAAAATTCTTTCTACTGCTACTAAAAGGCTTTGAGTTTCTAAAAAGTTATAAAAGGCTATGGAAAAAGCAGACTAAATAGCATCACCTCAGTTACCAACTGAACTGAAGTTTTTTTTTAAAAAAAAAGTAACATGTAAGCTCCCAATTATGCCCTATCACTGCATATATCTTTAGTGCCAGTCTGTTTCCAATCAGTAACGTTCCCCCCACACACAGTAGCAAACAGGCAGAGGTTTGGAGAAGACCTAGGGTGGAATGTAATAAAAGTCAGTAATGGAAAAATATTCACAATGCGATGTATGCCTTTGCATGAACACGTTTTTCTTTGTGTGAATTTAATGTGGGCTTTACAGAACCGGAAACTGTTTCTCCCAACAGTTTGGGAATTTTATAGTTTGCACCAGTGCACAGTGCATATAATAAAACTTCTTAATAAAAAGGTTGTTATGTTTGATCCAACAGATTATGCCACCTTCAAGCATGTCTAAAAGTGCGCAATACGCAATTCAAATTTGCAATGCAATAATAGTCTAATTTAGAATATTACATTTCGAAATGCAAATTTGTATTCTTATTTGGGAATTTTTTTTCCTTTTACATTTATTACATGCCCCAGCTAGAAAAAAAGCAATGCTAACAGTTAAACCTGATAGGTTAAACCTAAACCTGAGGACCACCTACACTTAAAAAATCTTCTAGTTGTGCCTGCACCTAAAGAACACCAGCAAAAAAGACAACGGGGCAGTTTTTGCCCATCTTTGATTATAAAATCACAGGATCTGTTAGTTGACCTATTACACAATATTGAACTTCTATGTTGCTTTGCTTCTTTGTGGAAGAAGGGTAGGGTGCCTGGCTATTAAGCACAGTGGGGAACTCACTATATAGATATTAACTTTCCACTTATTTCCATTAAATTTGTCTGCACAGTATTGATGTATGGGCTGGGCTGTGTGGGTTTGGGACGTCACGCCAGCAAATATGCGGCGAAGCTCTTCCTGCCAACTACTACCTAAATGTGCCCCTCTTCTGCCTCCGGTAGCGCTCACCCTGCCCCCTCGGTGACATCAGAGGCAGGACGGGTTGGGTGCGGGTATATAAATGGTCACAGCTCAGCAGGCCGGGTCAGGTGCAGGTAGCCTAGATAGCGGGTTAGGGTCTGGTGCAGGTCAAATTTTTTTTTGACCCACACATCACTACTACACAAGGATCCAATGCGGTACTTCTTCTTGCACTGTGAGAAATATGGGGCTAAATCCCCACTCTACCTATGTAGACTCCAAGGAGAGTAAATAAGTCAAAAGGTAAAAAGGTTGAAAAAAAGCCCATAGAGAATACATTTCTACATTTCGATTCTCTCCCTTGTCATTGAACCCATGCTGAACACTGGTGTATATGGATGCTTTATTTAACCCTAAACATCCTTTAAGGTATATGTTTTCCCTCTACAGTTCTCAATGCCAGTCTCCCATCTGCCACGGAACACTGTTTGCTACTCTATATTTAACCTAACATGAAGTCACCTTGGCTGCTCTGTGCTTTCCCTTCCAGGAAATGTGTTGCTTTATTGACTTTCTCTTCAGACTGCCACATGCTCTCACATTGTTCTGAGCAGAATTATGACTGTAGGAAAAATAATAACATATGGAGTATCAGCGGGGTCATCAGAACCATTTCTGAAACATGTAGTAATAGTTCAAGAAGAGAACACAGCAATGCAGCATATTAAGAGCATGCGGTTTACCATTACTGTTTATTCCCATAAGTGCACATTGATTCTATGTATAACAGTACTTTGTAGCTATTAGAAATATTTAGCCTTCTCCTTATTGTGATTGGCACCTGGCACAGATATGGCTTGCATCTCATACACAAAGGTAGCCATATGTGTTCCAGTCATTTTAAATGATTTTCAGTAAATGCATTATGCTGGCCTAACAATTTCAACCAATGTCTATGCACCATGGATATTGTTTGCTTCAACAATTGGATCGGCCAGGGCTGCCATCATGGGCATATAGGGAGTACTCCAGTCAGGGGCCTTGTGGCAGAGTGGGGGCCCCAAGAGACAATAAGAAGTGAAATGTGGGTCACAAAGAGGGTGGGGATTGCAGGGAGTAAACAGGTTTGAATCAATCATGGGTGGTTTTGTTATAATGGGATGTGGCTGGGGCAGATCAGAGCATGATCACATGCGTTTGGCATTTTTTTTTTTAAAACCCCATTCTACTTGTTAGCAGAGCCTGCCACCCAAGAGGCCCAGAGGACTGGTGGGATAATATTGGGGGGCTCTGGGAGTGGGAGGGCCCTGCTATCTTAGTACTATGGAGCTAACTGATGGTGTTCCTTATGTCAGTAGACGAAGAAGTCAAGAGGGAAGGCAGCCCCTTTTCACTTACTGATCATTCAGGCTATTGGCCAGAGCAAGCATAACAACAGAAAGATGGCCATACCATTAGCACTGATCTGCATGAAGCAAGATGTGGATCAGTGCTAATGGCTGCAAGAGGTACCAGCTATAATTCTAATGTAAGCTACACTGTGCCTACTGAATGGCCTTTAGAAAGCCCAGGGGCAACAGGTGAAACATACTTTGGCTGACTATGACATGGTAGGGCCTAATATTGCTTTCTATCTTTCCCACAATGGTGGCCCTGGTTATTAGATGCAGAGCTGCGATACAGATACACGACTCCTATCATTCCAGCATGTGACATCTCTCACTAGGAGCTGAATATTAAAGACGGGACTGGGGTTTCCAGCATTCCACTGAACTGTGTACTTGCTAAACCCAGGAGAAGGCATTCTGCCAGTTTGTAAGGTTTTTTTCTTCTTTTAACATCTCAATTGTATATTTCTATCTCTGATCTCTTTCTCTGCCTGTGGAAGTATGGGATAATTCTCCTGCTTTAGGAAATGAATCCCTTTCCAATAAATTGACACATGCCTTCTGGTAATGATTATAGCCATATCAGGTTTGATGTTCCATCTTCTGATTGGTGAGATTTCCATCCACCCAGGGCAGACTCATGAGCTAAATAGATTTGTTGAATAGCTGATTAGAACATGTGAATTCCGCACAGATAATGGATTTTCCTTTTGGGTCAGCCCGGTTTACAGTTTCCAGTCAACTGAGAGATCGATTCAGACTTGAAAATAGAAGATACATCTTCAGCAACATCAGTCAATAAGGGCATTTGTAACATATTGTTGATATACTGTATATATACAACTAAAATGCCTTTGTTTTTATATGTTATCTACTATATAGCAGTACACGATATTCACCATTCCATGAGTCCCTGCCCAGTGCAGCTTACAATCTAAGGACCCTATCGCATTTACACTACAGTCATTTAGCCTGTCTGTTTTTGGAGTGGGCGAGGAAAACAGAGAACCCAGAGGAAACCCAAGCAAACATGGGGAGAACATACATAAGGAGAAGAAGCATAATTTAGTATGGGGAGATAGAGTAAAGTAGAGTAGTGAATTCAGTCATGTATTTTGCCACTAATAATGGTGTGCTGTGTGGGAGGTATGTTTCAGATGCAGCTGCCCTGGGCACCCAATAAACTAAGAATATACTGTACATATACATATTTTCTATTCTTTGCAGATACAAACAGAAGGTACTAACCCAATAATAAGACTGCATGATAATCTTTAATTAGTCAATATAGTAAGCCCAAAGTATTTCTTTTGTAGGTTTATCCTTTATATTGATAAGAATAACTGCAGGTTTAGGAATACTCAATAGAGCACTTGCAAATATACACAGAATAACATCCAACCAAAAAAATAACAGTAAGGTCCATTTGATAGGCCAGACAACCAAATCACATTAGTTGATGGGTTCATGCTGCATGTTTTGCTTCTTATGTTCCTTGGCAAAAGAAAATGACAGGCCCTTCAAATGTCAATCTGGCTCCATAATACAAACTGCACATTGTCAGGGCCTGTCATGGCTGCATGTAGCTGCAGTGTACAAATAATGCTCAGCTTTGCCAAAAAGAGTCAACACTTTGGCACATTTTGTGTTTGAACAGATGGCTGGGGAATGGGGCCTGCGACGGATAAAATGTGCATATTTTCCAATACATAAGAAGATCTGTGCAATTGTCTTGAATAGAGGATTTCATTTTCTCTTCCATGTGTTGTTAATTGATTTTCTCCTATATCTCCATTGCATCATAAAACAGTCAAGGGCAAGATGACTTTCCATTTACATTTAAAGAATGGAGTCATCAGCAGAGAACTAATGGCAAGCAGTGAGTCTCCCAAATACATGCCCAACACTCAGCGGCCGATACACATGCGGAGGAGTAAGATAAGTGAATATATCTGGGCAAGGATATAGCAAATATATTGTACCCCCATACACAGTAAATGTGAAATGACACTAAAGCCATGTAAAGTTCAGGAACATGGACCAAGATTTTAGATGTAGCTGGTATTTTAGATGTAGGTTTGTTGTGAGCTTTAGGGTAATGGACATACAAGGAGATTGTTTTGTACTTTACTCATCCAAGTGGCCAAGAATGACCCAAACTGGTACAAAACGTGATATGTGGTTGGGCAAGTAAAAAATAAACACACCAAAAATCTCCCTGTGTGCTATTGCCCTTACTTGGTATCACTGCTTCTTCTCCATGGATGGGACAGTGCTACTGGCACAAACTCTGTGTTACCAAGTATAAATGATGGTTAAAGTCCTTAATTTGATGTTGTAACCATTTCAATATTGTGCCATCCCAAGGATTCAGTGTCTTATCTCTACAGGGCTATAGCCCCCTGATCTTCTAGCCTGCAGTCAATTCTCTGTGCCTATGGGGCACTGCAAGGCAGGTTGCTCTCTGTTCCCTGCTCTCAATGGGAGAGTGCCTAAAGCACCACTTAGTCCGCTAGTATTATTATGCAGGCCAGGCTGTTCTATCCGGGCTGCTGTACACTGATGTCAACTCCACCTAACCTACTGCCTCCTATTATTAGCTGGATCTCTATCCAGTTTCTCTCAGTATCTGTATCCTTCTTAATTTAAATTATTATTATTATTGTGTCCACAGATATACAGCCTCTCCTATATCTCTGCCTTAATCTCTAAATTCCCACACTAATTCCCACCCCATTGAAGAGAAAGCTTGCTGCCACTCTTTGCTCTTTAACCCTAACAGCCCCAAAGCAAATGAATAGCTAAGCTAGCGCTCTAGCCAGTGTAATACAGTCAGTAAGCAGCAGGCACTGTTTGCACACACAATCATATAAGGTAAAGCATTTGTCAGTTTTATCAGACATTTTATATCTTAGTAGACGCTAGAACATCTTGCCCTAGATTTATTTACATACTGCACAAAATGTTCTTTATTGAGGGTATGAAAATGTTTTGCCACCTGCAGCAGCCTCTAAGATAAAACCGTTGTTTGTGTCTGTTGACATAGGCAGCAGCTGAGCAGATAACCAGTCTCAGTGAACATTGTATATATAAACCCACCAAATACATTGTGTCTTTGAAGTGTTTGCACCTGGGTATGTGATATTTGTCCTATTCAGTCAGACCATCACCTGCCACTGCCTTTCAGCTACTTTGACCTCATTTTATAAAAATGGGAATGTATATACAGGTATGGGATCCGTAATCCGGAAACCCGATATCCAGAAAGCTCAGAATTATGGAAAGCCTCTTTCTCATAAACTCCATTTTAATCAAATTATTCAGATTTTTTAAATTGATTTCCTTTTTCTCTCTAAAACTAAAACAGTGCTTTGTATTTGATCCCAACTAAGGTACAAGCAATTCTTACTGGATGCAAAATAATCCTGTTGGGTTTAATTCATGTTTTATTGATTTTTTAGTAGACTTAAGGAATGAAAATCCAAATTATGGAAAGACCCCTTATCCGGAATACCCTTGGTTCCATTCTGGATAACGGGTCCTATATTTGTATGTATATATATATATATATATATATATATATATATATAGTTACATAGGGTTGAAAAAAGTCCATCAAGTTCAGCCCATCCAAGTGAACCCCATGGCTCACATATAGACCTATAATGACATAACTATACACTCACATGAACCATATATACCAATATCAATACTAACTGTAGATATTAGTATCACAATAGCCTTGGAAATTATGCTTGTTCAAGAACTCATCCAGGGCCCTCTTAAAGGCATTAACAGAATCTGCCATTACCACATCACTAGGAAGGGCATTCCCCAACCTCACTGCCCTCACCGTGAAAAACCACCTACGCTGCTTCAATTGAAAGTTCCATTACTCTAATCTAAAGGGGTAGCCTCTGGTGCGGCAAAACTCCCTGCTCGCGGGCGACTAATCTCCCCGAGTTGCCTTCCCCCTGCCATCCCACCGGCGAACATGTAAGTCTCGCGAGTCTTTTTCGGCGATTTGCGCGAAATCGCGCCGCCGCGTCTGCCATCCCGCCAGCGACTTACATGTTCGCCGGTGGGATGGCAGGGGGAAGGCAACTCGGGGAGATTAGTCGCCCGCGAGCAGGGAGTTTTGCCGCGGGCGACTAATCTCCCCGTGTACCAGAGCCTTTAAGGTAAGTCCTTACCAGGGATCTATAAAGAGGCACTTTTTTAATTTAGTAGCTACTTAATGACATTGCACGGAATTAGATGACTTGTTTTCTACAAAAATCCCCAGATCCTACTCAAATAAGGATCCCCCCCCAACGCTCTACCATTTAGTGTGTAATTCCCATTTATATGCACTTTTTAACATTGAACCTCATTTTTAATTTTGCTGCCCAGTTTTCCAATTTTGTTGCACCCTGTATGGAACTTATAGTTTTGCACAATTTAGTGCAAAATAGAAACAGTACAGTCTATGCCCAACTCAAGGTCATTAATAAACAAGTTAAAAAGCAAAAGACCCCTGCGGTACTCCACTAACCACACTGGTCCAATAAGAAAATGTTCCATTTACCACCACTCTTTGTAATCTATCCTTCAGCCAGTTCTCTATCCAAGTACAAATATTATGTTCCAGGCCAATATCCCTCATACCGTATCAACGCTTTAGCAAAGTCCAAGTAGATGACATCCACTGCCATCCGAGAGTCCAGGTTCCTACTCACCTCCTCATAAAAGGCAATTAAATTAGTCTGGCAAGATCTGTTACGCATAAAACCATGCTGGCACAAAGTCACAGTATTGTGATTTGCAATGTATTCAACTGTCCTATCCCTTATTACCCCTTCCAAAAGCTTTCCTTCCATTGATGTCAGACTAACAGGCCTACAGTTTTCAGGCTGAGAAAGGGGTCCCTTTTTGCATAATGGCACTACATTAGCAAGTCGACAGTCTCTTGTCACTATGCCAGACCTCAATGAATCCTAAAAATTAAGTGAAGAGGTTTGGCAATCACAGAGCTAAGCCTGTTTAGTACCCTGGGATGAATCCCATCCAGTCCTAAACTTTGTTTACCTTTACATGTTCAAGTCTCTTTTTAATTTCCTCCAGAGTGACCCATGCGTCAGTATTTTACTAGTAGTAGTATTACTAGAATTGGGTCTATTAAAGGGAAAGGCTTTATTAGCTGGCTCTTCAGTTGTATAGACAAATGAAAAATAAGAGTTCAGAATTTCTGCTTTTTCCCTGTTCTTATCATCTTATCAGTTGAACCCCCTGTAATAATAAGGTTCCCACCCCTTTCTTGCTTTATTTTTTTAGTATTTACATATTTAAAATATAATTTTGGATCCATGTTACTCCTAGCTGCAATATCCCTTTCCATCTCTATTTTAGCTTGCCTGATAGCTTTTTGAGTAGAGATGGTAGAGATAAGTTCAGCATTATTAGTTATTACCAGGTTTAAAAGAGAATTATTCCTAGTAGGTTCTTGTCCCCCATAAAAACAACTTGTTATGAGGTCTCTTCCATTTGTGATAGTAGCTGGCCTTCATTCTCCTTACTTACATGGTGTGGGTTATAGCATACACCAATTATAATTTTCTTTGTACTTTTTAGCTCTGCTGAAATCTCTACCCAAAGGGATTCCACATCCTCCTCGTTGCTTTCCCTGAAAATGTCTTCAGCACATTACAGAAAGAAACTGGATATAATACCAATGCATTTACCCTAGCAGCCAATCGGATTCCCCTATTCATTTTTTGATTTGCAGTTGACTGATGAAAGATTGGTTGTTATCCGTAGCTGTAAGCTGAACTTGTAAACTGTACCCCAAGTGCCCTGCATTAACAATAAACTTCTCCCAGATTAGAAGGCAGCGCTTTGTGCTGATACTCCGACTGCCTGCAGATGCAGACTTGGCTTCTATAAAAGACAAACAGACTGGGACTTAAACTCATGAATATTGAATTAAGGGATAAATGGAGTGTGTGATTTGATTCTTTCACTAGATCAAATGGTGGGACTATGGTGTGGCTAAACGTGGGCATTACCTTCTCTTTTCTCATTTATTATTGAAATGTTCTATAATGTTTCTGAAATTCCATTTGGGCTTTTCTTAACCCCAAATGGCTCTCATTTTGTTTATACTTATGTTCTGGGCTCCTGTACAACTTCTTAAAGGACATGTAAACCCTACATATTCCTACCATGTATATAAGTTGAGTACATTTCTCTCACCCAAACCACACCACTTTTCCTTACTACTGCCATTTCTACCTTGCGACATGTATTGTGGACTTGTTTCCTTTAGTTCCCTGCAGGGTATCTGACGTTGTTACTTAGTTTGATATAATTTTACTTTTCTTATATTTTATTTTTGCAGTTTACCTCTACAGTTCTTTGTTTATATTTTTCTCATTTATTTCTTCTTCATTTTCTCCTCTTTTTACTATACATGCTCATTTGGTATCCTTAGCTGTAGGGAACAGACCGCTTTTCCTAGTATTTGCTGTTATATTGAAGTGAGCAATTTTCTGCACTAAGATAACTTTCGGGTTAGGCTGGGCACCAGCAGTCCAGTACCGCCTTGTGCTGTCTAACACTTGGCTTTTGCATAAAGCAAACTATTGCGCTAAGAACAAAGTACTGACGCAGGGATCACTCATGAGAGGATGATGATCCCACTGTCGTACGAGCGAACCAGCCGTCTCTCCTTTTAGTAATGCTGGCTTCTGCTCTATTAGCCATATCATAACCTTTACTGCACAAATAAATCAGTTCTGACTGTACTGGGCCTCAGTAACACCGACTGTACAGGAACACTGTAAGCTTAAACTTGTTTGTTAATTAGAAGACGAGGCCGACATTGGTAATGGTTTCCACTGTGTGGCCCTATCGCTTATACCTACCTATCGTCTACTGCGGTTACTATGAGCTCCTGGCGGGAAGTTGTAGAACAATAAGGTGTCCTACCTTCTATTTATCTCTTTTCCTTCTTATGCTAGCTTAGCATCTTTTTCTAATTTTCCTTTGCTCTATTTGGTTTTTATTTTTTTATTTCATTTTTTCACTGTATACACATGTATACACTGTTGGTGATGCCGTGTTGACACTCATATTATGAGGTCACTCAGTTTTTCATGCCAGTTTTTTGTTTTTCAGTGGGTTCCGTTTGCTTCACTGTCACTTTGAGAAAGGCTATGGAAACATTAGTTCCACATTCTAATACATTTAGAAAATCCCGTGAGTATGGTGTCTTCCTTCAAGATGGGCTTTTCCAATTTTGTAACAATATGTGCAACATAATCTCAGTTCCCGGCCTACAACCAATAGGAAAGACTAACTTAAGTGCCTTTTATGAGGAGGTAAGCAGAAACCTTAAAGCTGGGATGGCAGTGGATGTCATATACTTGAACTTTGCTTAAGCATTCAATACTGTACCTCACAGAAAGTTAAAATTGAGAAATATTGGCCTAGAACATAATATTTGTACTTGGATAGAGAACTGGCTGAAGGTGGTAAAAGGAAATTTTCTTATTGGGCCAGTAGTGGAGTACCGAAGGGGTCAGTCCTTGGTCCTTTGCTTTTTAACTTGTTTATTAATGACCTGGAGGTGGGCATAGACAGTACTGTTTCTATTTTTGCTGATGACACTAAATTGTGCAAAACTATAAGTTCCATGCAGGATGCTGCCGCTTTGCAGAGCGATTTGATTAAATTGGAAAACTGGGAAGCAAACTGGAAAATTAAGTTCAATGTTGAAAAGTGCAAAGTTATGTACTTTGGTAGAAATAATAGAAATGTGCGTTATACACTAAATGGTAGTGTGTTAGGGGTATCCTTAATGGAGAAGGATCTGGGGGTTTTTGTAGATAACAAGTTGTCTAATTCCAGGCAGTGTCATTCTGTGGCTACTAAAGCAAATAAAGTGCTGTCTTGTATAAAAAAGGGCATTGACTCAAGGGATGAGAACATAATTTTGTCTCTTTAAAGGTCTCTGGTAAGGTGGTTTTTCACGGTGAGGGCAGTGAGGTTGGGGAATGCCCCTCCTAGTGATGTGGTAATAGCAGATTCTGTTAATGCCTTTAAGAAGGGCCTGGATTATTGTTATTATTAACATTTATTGATAAAGCGCCAACATATTTCGCAGCGCTGTACAATAAGTGGGTTTCATACATTGGACATACAGAGTAACATATAAAGCAATCAATAACCGATACAAGAGGTGAAGAGAGCCCTGCCCAAAAGAGCTTATGATGAGTCCTTGAACAAACATAGTATCCAAGGCTATTGTGATACTAATATCTACAGTTAGTATTGATGTTGTTGTGTGCTGGGTTCAATTGAAGGGTTGAACTTGATGCACTCTGATCTTTTTTCAACCCTATGTAACTTTATGAATGGTATGAGTGAAAAGAGACAGAGCTGATTATTAAGTGACCTGGGTAGAGGGTGGGAGTGACCTCCAGTGAATTTATTTATTTCCTGATTCAGGGTAAAGAAAATGTTCACACCCATTTGTGCAAAATAGTGGAATCCAGGTGCTTCCGTGCAGTCACTACAAGTCAAAAGGTACCTCTCTATTCTATATGTTGTCATTCTGCCACATTCTTCTCTATATTTCTATTCCTTCCAGTGATACAGATTGACACTCGGACAGTGGAGATTCCAAAAATGAAGTAATGAATGTGACCCAGGGCATGTAATCCTCCAAACCAACAAATAAATGAAAAATATGGCCTTTAAGCAGTTGGGTGAGCAACAAAATCCCTTAAGGGAACCTTATGGTTTGCTTAATCAAACAGTCACTTACATTGGATGAATACATCTAACAACATGTCTAGTTGGAATCTGTTAGCAGACTATTGCCTTATATAAGGAACAAACATGGCCAGTCTGGTCGAAATTGCTAAATAAACTGGCCAACGTAATATGCCCATAGCATAACTTTTAACATTCTGTTTGTTGCAGTATATGGTAAGAGCAATACCTGGTCTTAATTCATTTGTGCAACACAGAAAAAGAATCGTTCTACTGCTCCTTATCCTGTATAAGCATTATGGCAGCATATAGAGAGCTGCAGGGCGGAAATGAAATGGGCAAGACAAGGTTCTATATAAATGCATTCCCAGATGTCTGCTAGAGTGAAATATTGAATTCATTTACTTATATGATAGCTTAATCCAGCTAATACGTTTTAAATGGCTGTTTCCAAACAGTCAGTCAGTGTTTTTAGTTCAGTTAAACACATACAGGAATGGTATTTCTAAATCAATTGGGGATGGGGGAAATCACTTAAACTACTACAAAAAAAGATCCTTTGCCCATTTTCCCCAAATGTCAGTAGCATATCAAAGCTTAGAGAATATTTCTCTGATCGCAGATCATAAAGCCAGTTAGAAGGCATCTGAAGAGCAAGGGGAAGCTCTGGAGCTGTTCAATAAGTAATTAAGGAAACAATCACACTATGGATTTTTGTTCAGTAACACATTGAGCAAGCAGTGAAAGTATATTGTCTCTATCCAAGCACACACCCAATGGGTTCCGAATCAGTGCTTAAAGTCTCTGTGCCTGTCCCCCTTGCTTTTCTAGATAGATGGCCATACATAACATGTTCCAGAGCTTATTGATTAGCAACAAAAGCAATAAAAAAGCAGTATAAACTATTGATTGGTGAGCAATAAGCCTAGATGGTTGTCTAAATGTTGTGCCATTAGGTGTAGGTGGGCCTTGCTATGTCAGTCAGTCGGTGCACAAGTGACCTCCAATGTTAGTGACCTACAATCGGTCACTAACCGTTCAGGGCTGAAACGGCAAATAAGGAGGTAGAAACAATAGGATTTCTACCTCCTTCTGCCGATTCAGCCCTGAAGGCAGATTTTGATCAGGCACCTTCTATGGCGCCCGATCAAAATATTTTGACCTGGCCGATCGGCGAGTCGACACATATCAGCAGCCTCCTGCGATATCGGTCGACTCGCCGACTTGCCATACACGCACTGAATATCGTACGAAACGGGGTTTCGTATGATATTATCGGTGCGTGTATGGCCAGCTTTAGTCTGCCCATCTAATTCAAAGACTTCTTTGTATCACCCCATCATTTTATTGAAATTTCACCCCTTAAACATGTCTTCAGTTAGTTCCAAAAATGTGGGGCTCACGACCCGGGTGCTTGCAGCAGTGGCAGGAAGGGCTCAGCCTGATGGCCAGTTAGGGTGATAACTGGGGAAATGATCATTTTCTTTCCTAGATACACCTGAATGCCCAGCTTGAGTGCCAGGTACAGTGAGATTTAGGTTATATATGCTTTTGTCTCCTAGATATTTTTGAAACTATGTATTTTAGTATTACAGTATTTTCCTATATCTGCATCTCTGCATATCTGCATATCTGACCAAAAGGTTTGATGAGCACTTCTACCAGAAATTGTAAAATATTAGATAAGTGCTGAGTGCCCATAAACTATACCAAACCATAAAAACAGCTGCAGACCTTTATTCCCACTCCCTTAAATCTTACAGTTGGGATTATGCAGGTAACTGAGCCAGGTAGCCTTCTCCCAAAATCTTCCAAACCCAGACTGGTTTATCACACTGCCAATAAGTAAACACTTATAGCACTGGAGGGGTTGTTAAGATCCAAGCAAGATATAATACTTGCATTGACCAATATACCTAACATATACATAACATGACCAAATTCACCTATATCAAATGTATATATTTCCAATAATATATATTTATAGAGCATGTAGGTATGGTGAACAGATACAGTATATGGCTTAAGTGTCCAGACATCTGACTGCATAACATTTCATTCCAACTCCTGAGGTATTTGTATGTATGTTTGAAGTTGGCCCTTCTATTCCTGTAATAACACCCTTTAGGGCACATATGTGGTGGATATTCCACTTTTCTAGCCCTGCGTTTTCATGTAGTTCCAAAGATCTATTGGATCAGCCTGTATGCAACTTCAGTGAGTAGACTTTGGGCTAAAAAATGCATTTTTGGCCAGAGTCGCTGTGTTTCCTACAAAGGCTGAGAAAAGTGGATCATTGGCCACGTGACTATGCCCATCGTTTTGTACGATATCCATTGCATGTATGGCAACTCGGCGAGGCAACCAATATTGCGGAAGGCTGCTGATATTGGTCGACTCGCTGATCAGGCGGGTTAAAAGATTTTGATTGGGCGCCATTGAAGGAGGCCGAGCAAAATCTATGTTCAGGGCTGAATCCTATTGTTTCTACCTCCATATCTGACGATTCAGCCCTGAATGTCAGTGGAGGGTTGGAACGATTTATCATGCGACTGATGGTCGCACAAAAGATCAAAAATCCCCACATGTGTGGCCAGCTTTACTCTTCTATAAAATCTTTCCACTAGACAATGGGACATTGGTGGAATTTGAAAACCACCAGTCAGTTTTCAGCTTCATCCAACAGATGCACAGTTGGGTTGAGGTCAGGGCTCTGTGCTGCCCAGCAAAGTTCTTCCACTCCGTTCTTAGCAAACCCATTCTGTGCTGAGCTCGCTTTGTGCATGGGAGACATTGTTGTACTGAAACAGGAACGAGCCTGCCACAAAGTAGTAAGCATGGAATGGTCCAGAATATCACTGTATTGCCATGGTTGGCTTTATACTAAAGTCCTATACTAAATCGTGAAAAACAGCCCCAGACCTTCGTTCCTCCTCCCCCAAACCTTTTAGTTTACACATTTTTAGGGATTACCCATTCAGTTATGTAGCCTTCTTCCAGAATCTTTTAAAAGCAAACTGGTTTATCACACTGCCAATAAGGAAACAGAATTAATGACTCCAGTGACTCCAACTAAGGACATGCATCTTAGAAGGGGTGTTAAAAACCTTATGGCCATATAGTATATAATGGCAGGCTGCAGTTTCAACATTACTGCTTTTAAAGTAGCCACAACACAGGCACATGTCATGTACATCTGGTGCAACAAGTGTATGCATTAGGCTGATGGCCCACAGAGCGAGTTAGTCACCTGTAATAGATACCTGCTACCATGGGCAACTAACCGCTTCTAAATGCTTTTCCACCAGCAACAATAGGAGTCACCAGTGGAAAGGCCAACGCATCTCTTCGGCTTTCTGAAGTCTTGCAAAGTTCCTTCTTCAGGCGACTTTTACTTGACTTGGGAAAGCCAAAGCGATGCTTAGGCCTTCCACTGGTGTACAAGGCAGAACAATGCCTGAAATCATGGTATATTGCATAAAGAAAAAGCCTTGCTAGCCTCGTACTTGCAATGGAAGTTGCATTGGGAAAGACAGAATAGTTGCTTGTACTTCCCCTCATGTCATGCTTTATAGCAGAGATCTGAGCTGTCCGTATAAGCTACCAATGTCCATTCAACCTGTACATTTATCTGCAAGTTTCACTCCTCGGATTTGGTTAAACTGTTTAATCACAAAATCATGATATTAAGGAGATGATGCCAATTTGATGCACAGAGCTATTAGGTCAAATGTGGCTCAGTACTAGGATTTGAGCTACATCCACACCAGGTGATGTTTTAGTTCACATAAACTTACATCAAATATGGTATCTGAGAGGAACAGTTCCCATCTGTTCTCTCCTTGTAATTAGCTTCATAGCAATCCTTTGGTTGCCGATTTGTAAAAATAGTAATAGATCTACAAAACAGCTCTTTATTTAATGTTTGATAGGCCTAGGTGGTAAATATGTGACCTCAATGGCAATCTCACAAGTGAACCATCTGGAAAGCAGAAGGTCCGGTCCACTGTGTTAGCTATGTTCTTGGATGTGCAGGACCCTGTTTAGGAAGCAGGGAAACCCCAGAGGATACCATTTACATAATTTTTCTTCAGCCTGCACAGTAAAAGGCAATGGTACTCTAAAGGCGAGGTGACATGGGCGTTTTTTTTTTAAATTGTGTTTTTAAAATCGTGAGTTTGAGTGTAAATACACTAATAAAATGAATATAGATGAGTTTCTCAGTTTTCTTTTCCCAATATGCATTTCAGATTGTTCTCGTTCACCATAATTACGCTATTGCGGGTTATTTCCACAGTCATAATGTGGCCACTTCCCTTCCCTTGTAGTGCCACATACTCTGTACAAGTTCAGTATCAAAAAAGCCTTGCCTTGAAGGAAGACATCTCAAGAGAATTTTAGTAAGCTTTTGCAAAAAAAAAAAAACGTCAAGCAGAAAAGCAATTTAAATGCAAAATGTAGCCAAACTGGTTGTCAATACATCACTAGCAAATACATATATGCACAATCCATCTCGCAAGAGTTTGGGCGCCATATTGAAAACACGCAGGGTATTTCAGCAAAGTGTATTTCCAAACCTGCAGATCCCATAGAGTTCAATCGTTTGGTGTTTCCTTGATGTATTGGCGTTTCTGCTAAAATCCCAAAGACTGGCGTCACATGGTGGATGTCATCTTGCAAATGCCCCATGGGAATTGCTATAGTGCATGTTATACAGTATCTAGTAGAATTAAGTCTAAAACAACTGGACTTTTCTGAGTTTTTCTTGAAAACGTTTCACCACTCATCCGAGTGGCTTCTTCAGTTCAAATGACTGGTAGGGAATTCCCCGGTATTTAAACTCTTGATGGTAGTAGAGTCACAGACATCCAATCACAATGGTTCCATTGTTCAGTTAGGTGTTAGCTGAAACTGACAGGTGTAAGAAGGTATGATCCAATCACAATGGTACCAAGATTCTCATTGATGAAGGTGTTAATCCTTAAAAGTACATGACTGGAAATGTGAACTGTTGTGAAACTGCCGGGGTAAGGATGTCAATGACCCATATGTATGTTGGTGACAAGCGGTGTCTCAGGCCCCCTCCTCTGTTCAGGGATGGTTTTTCCAGGCTTGCATAAATGGCCTCTTTCACACGTCTTTCAAACCATCTGTCCTCTCGGTCCAAAATATGCACGTCACTGACCTCAAAAGAGTGACCTTTTTCTTTGAGGTGCAGATAGACCGCTGAGTCTTGTCCTGAGGAGTTTGCCCGCCTATGTTGGGCCATTCTCTTACAGAGAGGTTGTTTTGTCTCCCCAATGTATAAGTCTGAGCACTCTTCACTACACTGGACAGCATAGACCACATTACTTTTCATGTGCTTGGGTGTAGGGTCTTTCGGGTGCACCAGCTTTTGTCTCAGGGTGTTGCTGGGTTTGAAAAACACAGGAATGCGATGTTTGTTGAAAATTCGCCTAAGTTTTTCCGATGTTCCAGCAACATATGGGATGACTATGTTGTTTCGCCTGCTGTGTTCCTCCCTTCTGTTTGTAGGTCTGGTCTTTCTGTTGGTCTTTGATTTGGTTTTGATGAAGGCCCAGTCTGGGTACCCACAAGTTTTCAGAGCTCCTTTTAGATGTTTATATTCTTTCTCCTTAGCCTCTGCATTGGATGCCACAGTTTCAGCCCGATGATGTAGAGTCCTAATTACACCCAGTTTATGTTCCAAAGGGTGGTGGGAATCAAACAGCAAATACTGGTCTGTGTGGGTGGGTTTCCTGTATACTTCAATATCCAGGTCCCTCCCCTCTTTGATAACTATAGCACAGTCCAAAAAAGCCAGTTTGCTGTCTTTCACATCTTCCCTTGTGAACATGATGTTTTTGTCCACCGAGTTTATGTGTTTGGTGAAGGCTGGACCCTCGCGTTCTTTAATTTTGACCCAGGTGTCATCCACATATCTGAACCAATGACTTGGTGTTGTTCCCTTGAAGGTGTCCAGGGCTTTCTTTTCCACTTCTTCCATGTAAAGGTTCGCTACAATTGGAGACACAGGCGAACCCATGGCACAGCCATGTTTTTGTCTATAGAAAACTTCCTTGTTCTTGAAGTAAGTGGTATTGAGACATAGGTCCAGTAAGGAACAAACTTGTTCTGGGGTCAGCTTTGTTCTGCTGCTGAGAGTGGTGTCTTGTTTCAGCCGTTTCCTCACTGTATCAATTGCCTCGGTAGTGGGTATGCATGTGAACAGAGATGTTACGTCATAGGACACCATTGTATCATCGATCTCCAGCTTTAACTCCTTCACTTTTTTGACAAAGTCCATGGAGTTCTGAATGTGGTGTACTGTGTTTCCAACTAAGGGGGCTAAGATGTTGGCCACGTATTTAGCAATGTTATAAGTCACACAGGGGACGCACGTGCATGTTCCATTATTATCAGCAGGGCTTCATTTTGTGCATTTTTTTACACAGGAATCCGCTTTTTAAAAACGCATAAAACATAAAAACACCCCATGTGACCTTGCGCTAAGTTAGCAGTATATAGACGAGACATAAGCATAAACACAGAGAATACAGTAGAAAGTGTCACTATTAATTGATGTTCAAAAAAAAAAATACATATTATCCATCTAGTTCAATCTTTTTGTCCACTTAAACTTCTAGATGATTAATTGGAAATCAAAGAAAAATCCATCTCAAGCTGGCTCCAAAAAAAATGGATAATTTCTATAATGGCTCCAATTGTTGGACCATTCCATTTCACTAGATAAACCTTGTATTAAAATTAGTAGCCCTTCTCATTGTATTCCTTTAGATGATAAAATGACACCCAACCAATAAATGGCATGTATGGAAGGCTTACAACACCCATAGCAAACATTCGTGATCTATAGGACTTGTCATTACTTGCACTTCATGAAGGAATTACAGGAAAAAAAACAAAACCAATTTTCACATTATGCTAAAGATGCCCTGGATTCGGTTCAGGATTCCTAGCTTTTTTTTTTGTAAATCCAAGTGTCTCGCTGAACTGAATTCAAACTCCTAAAATCACATAATTACATAAATGGTTTCCATTGTAGCATTAGTTGTGTATAAGTATTATCTGATGCAGTTACTCTAAAAGTAAAGTGAAAAGTTAAAAATATGCAGACATTTTGCTCATCTTTTGCAGTGTTCCATGTTGTGTTTTCATTGTCACAGGACTCTCTGGAATAATACCTTGGCCTTCGAGCGTCTGCTTCTCACTTGGTAGAACAGAAAAACACAAGGACGCACTGCAGTAAGGCAGAGTTATGGCTGCAGTCAGCATTCACCAATACTAATCCAAGTGGCACTAAAAGTATGCCATGGGCTGTGTTTCCCATTGTACTGTATGGGCTGAATGTAGGGATACTGTTGGAGCAGCCATATATAAGGTTGTACATCCATACAATATCCTCCTAATTGTGAACCCTTTAAACTAATTACAGCTCCACAGATCACAAGAACACGTTCATAGCTTCATTTTTAATTGAGATTATTTACTGTAATTAATAAATTCTGCTGAGGTTTCTTTTAATGCTATTTATTTGTACTTACGTGTGCATTAGCTAAATGTAATGAGAATTATCTAGCAGTTGTCCAGTTACAGGTTTGCATTACTGGTAAACCATTGGGGGAGTTTACACTTGTGCTCAACATGATTTAAGGCTTGCACTGGATATACTTCTCACTTAAATTCCAGTATAAAGCCATTACAGGACGCTTATTACATGAGGAAACTCTAGTGGGTGCTGCTTGAGAAGCTCATTTGCAGAGTACCCCATCTGCCGCTATCCCATTGGTTGTCACCCAGCAGCGCCAATTAATAGCCTAAAAGCTGCATTCCACTCCTACTAACGGGGCTGCTTGCACTATATGCTTGAGGATAGCCAAGCATTTTGTTAGGAGATACCCTATTGCAATTCCCCTCTCATACCTGGGACATTGGCAACCCAGAAAGAAAAACTACAAGCAACCCAAGATTTTCTTATCAAATAAAACAGTTTTTGAACATTCACAAAATAAGCAAAGACAACTTCATGAAATTGCTGTGGTTTTCTTAAGGCAAGAAGACAATTTATTGTGACAAAAGGGTCCCTCTAATTCTGTAAACTATATTTTTATAAAAAGGATTTCTGTAAGATACTCATTGGGGGGACATCTCCTTTATTCTGTAAAGATGTGGGTGACATGTGGTGAACAGGAATCATTTCTTACCACCAGTAAAAAAAAAAAAATTACAGACAGAAGAGCATACAATGAACCTGTATTTTGAATCCTAAAAGAAGAATGGAAATCTGACCAATCTGACAAAGGCCAAGCTGCCTGCAAATATATTTATTTATGGCAACATTAACAAAACTACCTGCTAGATATTGCAGCTCCAGGCTGATTTTTGGTATGCTTTAAGCCTTCAAAGAGAAAATACATTCTGCAGTTCATGCCCTATAAAGGGAATAAACCAAATCAATGGTGTTAATGACAGACTGAACAGCAAAGCATCCCTCTTTCAAACAAGGATTTGTATTAAAGTGATTTACAAACATAACAATCTAGACAAAAAAAAAAGAAATCAATAGCTTCAATGAATAAGCTGCTGGTATGCATGCCAAAGCATTGACATCAGATCTATTCCAAGACACTGGAATAATTTGCTCCCCATTAATAAAATTATAAAAAAGGTAAATTCTAATATTAGTGGTGAAAACTTCACAGTATTTTTTTTTTTTTTAGATTTTTTTTTATTAACAAAATTGTTATCAGCTCTTATAAATAACATTAGTCAACAGGGCCCTGGAAAATAAGTTTGACACAGCTTTCTTCTCCAGTCAATTGTATTGCGCAGAAAGGACAAGCAGCATGAAACGCGTGTGTACCATGTGGCAGTGGAATCTGAGACCAATATTTGGCAGATTTTTCTGAGCTGACGTGTCCACAAGGTTTGAAAGCGTGAGTAGGAGGTCCAGCATCTACGTAGAATCCTGCTTCACAACCAAGCCATAGAGGCACATAGGGACCAACTGTTCTACACATGGGACACTCGCGTTCATTGACTTCTGTGTCACTGCGATGACCCCAGTTATGATAGCCGTGCACATGACCACAGGTGAGGTAAGCCCAAGGCTGTTTCTCTTCTACGACATCTTTGCGGTTGATACTGGGAAAAGCTAAAGTGTTTAATCCAACAGGGCACTGAGGCCTGGCAGCATTTATTTCCAGTCTCAAAGCTTCAATGTGTTTTTGAGTCGGTGTATGGAGCAAACCATCTGCTGTTCGCCAAAGAAGGGTGGCACCACATAAGTCAACAAGAGAACCATCCTGCAGAATATTGGTTTCATTTTCCACCTAAGAAGAGAAAAGAATGACATCAAAATAGCTTGTAATACGATAACAAAGCTACTGCCACATTTGCAGATTTCCAACTGCAGATTTAAAGGATAAGCTAGCCTTTTTACATAAAAGCCCCAAAAAGATTCTATACAGCCCCCAGAATAACATAACATAGTGTGAAGCTCTGCCCCCTTTGCCAAGCTCTCCTTCTCTGTCTGTGAAGAAGTCAAAGAAGTGCCTACTGTGTATGCCTGATTGATCTCCATTGGAGCAAAGGCAGCAAGCATGCACAGTAGACATCTCTTCGACCATCTTTACAGAGAAAGGAGAGCTCAGCAAAGGGGGCGAGCTTTAAGCTAGACTAGGAAGTAGCTCACACAGCTGAATTTGAGCTGCTTCTCATACAGAATCTGCATGATAATGGGTGACGGGAGAAAGGTGTGCTGAGTTGGGGGGCTGCTTAGAAATGGGGAAAAAAGCGTGTTTAATCCTGATGGAAATATAATTCAACCAAAATGACTTACAAGTTTGCCTCTTTGCTGAGCAGATCTGGTTTCTCTTAATGTATATACATCTCCACAGACTGAAATTTCCCGCCATACTCCAGGCCTGGATTCTTCAGTAAACCCTCCCTTCGGATGCATCACAAGAACACCATTGGTAGTTAGTCCATCCATATGACCATCAGGATTCTTCCACTTGGCCGCTTTCTCCTAAAAGCAATAAATATAAAGTGTTAATTTCTTTTTTTTTTGTAACTTGAAATTTTTATTGGTTATTTCAGGCATACAGAAATACAGAAATAGCAATATTTAACATGTATTTAACAATTGCTTATTATAGCGGATTTCACGGAGCAAAACATTTTGTAACAATAGCTTATAGTCATGTTGATATTTAATATTTGGAATTGTGTTGACGTTAGCTAGTGAAGCCTGTGCTTAGGTATATACCTTTGGTTTAACATAGTGGGAGAGTATACGAACATAGTTTGGAGGTTGCAAATAAGCCTTAATACCTTAGGCAAAACAAGAAATTATATATGTAGACCCCATACCTTTTTTTGGGGGGGGGGAGATAGGATTGTCTATTGTAAATCAGGTTGCTTAGAATTGCTGACTCGGGTGGGCGTCTCCCCTTCCGAGTGGGTTAGTTATGTAGTAATCCCATTTAGACCATACTTTTTTCCAGTTCTCTTGGGTGCCTCTGACATTCGCGGTCATATATTCCATTTCCCTCATATCTTTTACCTTCCTTAGTACATCATTTAGTTTGGGGGGATTCGGGTTCTTCCACTGTGATGTAATGGCTAGTCTAGATGCCGTTAGTATGTAATTTGTAAGTCGTTGTTCTGCATAGGTAAGGCTGGGAATTGGTTTACCTACCAGTGTTATGTAAATATCTAAGTTCACTTTCCTTAGAAAAATACATGACAGTAGTTCTATTGTTTTCCACAGTGGTACAATTTTAGAGCATGACCATAAAATATGTTGTAAAGTACCCTTCTGACCGCAACCTCTCCAGCAAAAAGGAGATGTACCTGGGAACATGTGGTTGAGTTTTACAGGTGTATCATACCAGAAATACATGGATTTATATATGCTTTCCTTCTGTCTAACGCATGTCACATTTCTCCTGGCGTTGTCCCATATTTCACCCCAATCCTCTATAAAGTGTTAATTTCTTCTATTTCTTTTCTATTTCCTCACACCCCTAAATACAGCATAGACTAAATTCAAAGTTGACACAACCCATGTCTTGTTGGTTTCAAAGTAAAAAGAAGTTAACACAACCACAAATCATCATCAGGTTTTTGTGCTTACACTTAACAAGTTTGAGGATCTGAACATAAGCAAAATTGCAGGGCAAGAAAAAAAAAATAGATAGATAGAACTGATTGTAGACTAGTCTGGTAGGAAAAGCAACCCCAAGCTTATTTTGCTGACATGGGAGTAATGTTGCATTGGTCCACCGTGCGGTTTGCACAAAAATAATCTGCAGGCTAGAGACATCAGAAGGGATCCTTATCCGTGACCTCATAACGAATGCCCACAACTGAAATATGCAACACAGCAGGCAGATAAGCCAAACTACAACCACTTGCTCTGGACTGATAAAACAAAAATGTTAACTCTTTGGCTACATGCACCAGAGCATGTGAATAAAAAAGACGAACATGAAGAAAAGACCACCGTGAAAAAATTTAAAGGCAGAGTTTACCCAGTTTTTAACATGAGTTGTACTTCTTTCCATTTGTTTTAATCACAAAAATGTGATTTCTATGCTTATTATTTTTTAAGCTAATAGGACAACCAGGGTGATTAAAGCTACTCTAGATAGACTCCCAGTGCACAGATAAATCCCCTGCATAATGGGACACTTGTATACCTATATATAAAATGTATCTTCTGAGAAATTTAGCAATTTGCATTTAGAAATGTTTACACTGCTAATATTATCAACATGTAACTGGACCACCCCCTGCTGTTGTTTTTGGGTTAGGGCAGGATAGAATGGTAAAAGTTTAATTTACTGATGTGGGAAGCTTCTCCTGCGGCTTCTCTGCTTGGTTCTACTGTTCCAGTGTGACAGATGCAATAACACTCAATTTTACACTGTTGTTAAGTTGGGCATATATCCCATTTAACCCAGGAGTAAAATGTATTGGCCTTCCAGCAGAACAAATGACTAGCAATACAAAGAATATTAGGCTACCAGTAGCAGGTGAGAACTTCTTATACAGATAAAGTAGTAACATTAAATACAAAATGTAGGGGTGGTGTTTCAGCTTCCCTTTATCCATATACAAATACAGGAAGCAGAAACAAAATTTAGTATGTTGTTTTCCTTTGCATCAATACAATGATAATCCTAATAATATTTCTTGTGTAGCCACCACATGGGAGCAAAGTTACTTTTAAAATAAGAAAAAAAATGCTAAAAGAATATGTTCATAGATTATATATACAGAACATAATTTAGCATTTCTTCACATTCATTTAAACAGTTAATAGTTCATACTTACACCAAGAAATATATTTTTGGAGGAGTCAAATCCTGCAGCAAATATTCTAGCGGTGTACGGAGGGTTCCTGTCACAGACTATCCTGCACGCAAATCTAGAGATTGTACTTTGTGTTATCTGTGTTTCATCATTCTGGTTGCCAGAAACCGTGTCAGTTACTACAAAGTCAATGGGACTTTCTGTTGACCTTCCAATCTAGAAACAATAAATAAAAGGCTTTAACATGAATCATTTACCTGAGGCATACATATCCTGACTATTTAAAAAGAGTACAAAATGTTTAACAATTACAAATATTCTACAGGTAACTAGCAGAATAAAGGCAACACTTCAGTAAATGAGGGGTGGAAGCAAATGTAAGTATTTGCCATGACAAATCTCCATTGTCGCAGGCGACTGGCATTCCCCGCAATGCCATCCCACCGGCTAGAATGTCGAAGTTGCCTTGAGAGGAAACTTCGGGTGACTACAGCAAATTGTGGCGCTGCGTATGCCATTCGACTGGCGATTTACATTCTAGGCGGTGGGATGGCATTGCGGGGAGATAAGTCGCCCACGACAACAAAGATTTTTCGTGCAGAGACTAATCTCCCCGTGTGTTCCTGCCCTAAGGTGGCCAAATACACTACAAAAACAATCTTTCCTGTGACCACTGGTCGTAGGAAAGGTTGTTTGTCTGCTCCAATAACGTTAAAAGTTAAATCGTCAGATATGCAGGTAGAAACAGTAGAAATTCTACCCCAATGTGACGATTCAGCACATTGCGTCTGAAAAATTGGCAGTAGGTTAATGCCGAATCATCAGATAAAAGGTAAAATTCTATTGTTTCTACCTGCATATCTGACAATTCAGCTCTTAACGTTAGTGGAGTGGACGAATGAACTTTCCTGCAACCAATGATCACAGGAAAGATTGTTATTGTAATGTGTATGGCCACCTTAAGGGCTCTGGCACACGGGGAGATTAGTCACCCGCAACAAATCCCCTATGCGCGGGCGACTAATCTCCCCGAGTTGCCATCAGTTCCGATTGTGACCTAAGAGGCATCAAGCTTACAGGAGAACAATACCCCCCGGGGTATAAAAGCCCCCTAAATTTGTTTGCCTTGACCCCCCTCACTTTTCCATTATCGCATAGTTTCTAATTTTAAAATCTATCCCTATCCCTAACCCCAATCTAAAAGAGCAGAGTAGTGCAGCTGCGTACCTGGCCAACATCTTCCCTGCAAACGAACAGTGTTTGTGTCTCAGCGCTGACACGGTCCCTGCTTGCGCATGCACAGTTTAAACAGATTTCCTACTACTTCCAACTGCACATGCGCAAGCAGGGTCCGTATCGGTGGAGAGACCCGAAAACTGTTCACTTGCAGGGAAAAAGTTGGCCAGGTATGCAGCTGCACTACCCTGCTCTTTTAGGTTGGGGTTAGCGATAGGGGCAGTTTTTAAAGTTAGAAACTATGCGATAAGGAAGAGGTGAGGGGGGTCAAGGCAGGCTAGTTAAGGGGGCTTTTATAGCCCGGGGGGTACAGTTCTTCTTAAAGTGAGCCAATTTTCTGATCCACTGCCGTTCATTTGGAGTGGCTAAAGATAGGGAATGCTTTATAAATAAAGTTTTATTTTAAATTAATTTGACTAATTTCATATAGGGAGACCCTTAGAGTGTACCTGGTATATTGTATTTCAAGTACACCTGTATCATCTGCTGTCAACTAGATAATAATGATTTTAAGCTGTACAAAATGCTGCAGGTATTAAATGGTTTGCACTCAGAAGGCAATCCAATATATCAGGTTTGCCGTAATACACAAAATCTGTGTATCAGAAACAGTAAATGGCACAAATAAAGTACAGGCTCTTGTACCTGAAACATATCTGTGTCCTTGTCATGGGTGTATTCCACCACAACAGTCTGACTTCTGGATAATGTGAATGAGATGCTGTGTTGGCCTCTGCTGCTGATTGCCTTTAAAAAAACAAAAGTAAGTTATTTACAGTAAAACTGTTTATAAATTAAATTGTTTCAATTTGGGAAAACTCATGCAAATAAGCAACGAGTTCAACGTGGCTTTCTTAAAGGAATAGAAGTCATGTATTTTTTTCACACATACATAAAGCACCAACATATTCTGCAATGCGGTACATTAGAAAAGTGTATACATCAAGCAAGAGATCACATACAACTACAAACCAATACAAGTGGCCTGCCACCTCTTTTTGTTGCATGGGGAAGCTAATCCCTGGCATTCACCTTTTCTCCCCTTTCTGGCAAGCAACAGAAGTGTGTCTTGCTAACTTCCTTCTCTTGAATTAAACTCACTCAGTGTGTGCATACAAGACTGCCACACCAGCAGATCTTTCCCCAATATTTCCACCTAAAGGTCCCCATACACGGGCCGATGGTAGCTGCCGATATCGGTCCCTTGGACCAATTCGTCAGCTAATTAGCCCATGTATCTAGTTGGATCGGGGACCGCATCGGCTCGTTGATGTGGTCCCCGGACCGACTTTTCCTATACCTGCCGTTATAATTTGATCGTTTGGCCCTAGATTCTCCCGATATCGCCCACCCTTAGGTGGGGGATATTGGGAAAAGATCCGCTCGCTTGGCTACATTACCAAACGAGCGGATCTTATGGTGTATGGGGACCTTAAGGTTGATATCAGGGCCAAATGACTCAATTATTATGAGAGAGATAGGAGTGGTCAGAGTGAGGACTGCATCAACAAGCTGATGCAGTCCATGATCCGACTAAAAAAATCAAACCTGCCTGATTGACACCTGCCTGATTTTTGGAAGGATAACGGTTGGGTAGGGCGGTCAAGGGTTCACATACATGGGCAGATAAGCTGCAGCTTATTTGCCCAGACTGTGTTAAAAGGCAGATCTGGCCACTCAAAGGTAAAACTAGCCAGAACAAAATGGATTTTATAAGCTCATGCCCTTAGTGCTCAAACCTGCAACTCAAATGAGTTTCTAAGGCAAAAAAAAACAAAAAACAAGAAAACGCACCTTGAGTAAAGGCCTTAAAATAGCATAGACATAACACTGGTACCAGTTTATGGGCTAATAAGCAAGAAAAATGATTCCTAAGGACAGTGTCACATGGGAAGATTAGTCGCCGCAGGCCATTCCACCGACTAGAATGTAAATCACGGGGCCGCGTTTTGCTGAAGTCGCCGAAGTTGCCTTGAGAGGAAACTTCGGCGACTTGGCAAATCGCAGCACTGCGTATGCCATCCCACCGGCGATTTACATTCTAGCCAGTGTCACTGTCCTTACAAGCCATTTTTTGCTTGATTATTTGTTTGGTTGTTTTGTCACCCACAAGATATCTCCTCGCCAGTGGACAACAAAGTACCCAAAAAACTATCTTCTCATCATAATTAATGTAAATTTCCATTTACAATACACATCAATTGTGCAATTAACTGCAAAGTTGCCTTCAAAGGAAGCTCAATTACATTTCACTAGCAAAGATTTACATTCAACCCAATGAGAAGGTATTTTCCGGTGCTTTGGTATTTTTTTTTTTTTTTTGTCTCTTAATATTTCTATAGATCAAATACAAAAAGAAAATGAAACAAAGGTATTGTAATGTTTTCACTATGCTCACATGGCTGTATCAAAACCATAGTGACTATGATACAATCTGGCTTGCTGGAGAGGGTGCCCTCTAATGTCAGCAGTGTTGCATAGCATTGAGCAGTAACATCTCACAACAGGGTTGCTGTTAAACACTACAAACATCTGTAGAGATACAGAGATAAAGCATTGGATAGTCCCCCTCCAACCTACCTCAATGTAAATAATAAAAAGACAATTTTACACAGTAAGAAACGAATGTAACATAAGTTCAACCTATTCTCAATGCCACTTCTGTTTATTTAATCAATAGGAACATCTTAAAGTCAGGCCATAAGAATAGTTTCCATTCACAGTCATCTATTATGCACCATTTCCTAGAAGTAATTAAACATTTATGATCTCTTTTTAACATGACAATTTCTATTTATCAGCACAAGAAAAGTTAATGTAAACAGCGCAATAAAATTATGTAATTAGCTTGAGACTGTACTATGTTCTTTAAATAAATGGCCATAGTCAATCAAAGAGATATTTGGTAGGTTCAGAGCCAATAAAAAACCTAGACAACAGATCCCATATCCTGTACCTGTAAATTACTGCGATCTTGCACAGCTTTAAACTGCGCCATACACCACTCTGCCTCATTATATAAAGACCAAACTATAATAGTTGAAAATGTCAACAACCTAAACAAGTTTTCTTATGGTGAAGTATGGGGGTGGGGGTCAACAAACCTGGAAAAAAATGTGAATCCAAATTTAAAATTGCTAGGCAGTAAGGAACAGGTTTACTAACTTTATAGAAAGGAAGAATCCAGTGGGATTCCCATCAGTTCAATATTTTTTGACTGTCGGGAAAATGTTTAACAAATTGCCACAATTATCAATGCACTAACTGCTTTGATCTATCAATTTGTGAGTGCGTTCAGCTGCTTTTGAGCAGTTGCCCTTCATTCTTTGCTAAGGTGTGTTAGAGCTCAGAGGCAGCACAGAGCCAAAATACCTCATCCAATGACTGACCTCCAGGAAAAAATAAAATTTGCGATAATTGCTCATTTTTAATTAAAACAGATATTAATACCTAGAAATGTAATTATAATAGATACCTTTACTGAGTGAGTGTTTAAGTCTGAAATATGACTTAAAAGAATACTGTCATGGGAAAAAAAAAATTTTTTTCTTTTTTTTATATTTAACTTGGGGCTAGCCTGTGCTCTGATAAACTTCAGTCACACTTTACTGCTGCTCTGAAAGTTGGAGTGATATCAACCTCCTCCCAGCAGCCAATCAGCAGAACAATGGGAAGGCAGCAAGATAGCAGCTCCCAGTAGATATCAGAATAACACTTAAAAGTAAGAAATCCAAGTCTGACTTGGGACTCCTCCAGTTACACGGGAGTAGGAGAAACTATAGGTTATCTGAAAGCAGTTCTAATGTGTAGCGCTGGCTCCTTCTGAAAGCTCAGACGCAGGCACAATGCACTGAGATGGCTGCCTACACACCAATATTACAACTAAAAAAATACATTTGTTGGTTCGAGAATAAAAATTTTAAATGGTAGATTGAATTATTTGCTATGTAAACAGTGTAATTTAGAAATAAAAGTACACCATAAAAATCATGACAGTATCCCTTTAAACTGTGCCAACAGAATTTAGGCTGGGCAAAATGAGAGTACAAGAACGTGCCTTGCAAAGTGGCTGCAGTCAGATAATGGACTTGCTGTTTAAATAATACTCTCAAGGGCAATGACACATGTAGCGATTTGTCAACCACAGGCGTATCAGGCAAAGTCTGAAAATATCCTTTTAATCTGGAAGAATAAGGATTACACTGGATCGCCACATGTAAAGTGTTTTCAATTATCCCAATTTTTCTGGATTAAAAGGTATTTCCAGGTGCGATTACCTGCGGGTGACAAATCACTATGTGTGTTGTTGCCCTTGAGAGTACTGTTTCCATAGCCTTTAACAGACTGTAGCTTTTTTGCATTTTAAATTAATTGAGGGAGAATATGTCTAACACATATTCATTTGTAAACAGTTAGGCTAAAGTTGCTGCACTGAATGACACTAACCTTTATTATGGTTATATTATTTACAGAGCCCCAACATATTCAGCAGGAAGGATATCTAATGCGCATATTACAGTACATATGAACTTATGTCAGAAGGCGGTCAGCCCTGATCATAAGAGTATACAAAAAGTGTAAATGGTTTCCTGTTATTAGATTAAGTGCAATCCCAGAAATATTACAAGCTACCGGCAATATTGCTTATCATGGGCATTTCTGCCTGCACAAGCTGATCACTTGGCTAATGACACAAAAAGGGCCAGACGGACCACATCACACAAACGTTACACAACCCATTCAGACAATAATCACTAAGTTTCAGTGTGAATGGGTCAGTGGTACAGGAGTACAAGTATATTTGCTATAGCTTCCCTTTATCAAACAGTTTTAAGTCCTGTTAAAACAATGACATGCACTAGATAATACATCATTAATGGTCTCTGTAATACTTTGATAAGCCTATCCAGTAATAGCACAGCTCAAGGTCCAATATAATCTGCTTTCTTTATAATACCCCTTAATAATGAATGATAACCACACACATTTGCCAATAGCAAATTTACAATAAAAAAAATACACAGGCCACAAAAGGAGAAAGGTGCCTCAGAAAGCAGCCTGGTACAGGTTAACCCCCATATGTAATAAAAGACAGAAATTGTGCTCAGGAGCATTAAACTATGCCAACCAATAAGATGCTTGCTTTTAAACAGGTTACCAGTAAATGCTACCAAATGATTGGTTGCTATAGGTGATAAGTGTAGCAAACTTTGCTCCTGATATTATATAACTCAATAATATTAAACCAGCTGGAGTACAAGCCTACCTTGTTGTAATAAAACCCATCAGTCAGCAGGCTAAAAGCACTGACCTGTCTGGGCCCATCGCTTAAACAAGCAGACATAAGTGAGAAGTTGTTGCAGGTTGTTTACTCAATGCCCCACAACCCCACAAGGATGAAACATCAGAAGATTCAATTTTTAGTTTGGACAGATGTTTGGACTATCATCCAACAATCAAACTCATCGGCTGAAACTGACCACTGAGGTGCAACATGTGCCCATATGGTCAGCCAATAAGCTCAAAATCCAAACCAAATCTGGACAGGTAAGGTCACTACTGGACAAGACAAGAATCAGCAATGGAGGCCATACATGCTACAATTACGATCTTTCCCACAACTATTGGTCTTAGGAAAGATCATTCATCCAGTCTACTTAAGAGCTGAACTGTCAGATATGCAGGTAAAAACAAAATAATTCTTTACCCCTATCTGATGATTCAGAATTAAAGGTACAATGTTGGGGCACCTTCAAAGGCACCTGATCAAAATGTTTGCTTAAACCAAAGTATTTGATCACACTTATGCACAAAGTCCCACATTTTGAGCTCATACTGAATGTTTATAATTAAATTCAATGATTCCTAAATAGAGTTACCAAAGCTAATTGGCTCATAATAAAGAACAGAAGTGGCCTGCAAAAGCAAAGAGGGAGTAAGGACAATAAATCCTATGTAACAGTTTACATTCTCTACTAACAGCACCTGCTGGAATTCCCACAGCCCAAGTGGCACCTTAGGTCTAGGATTCACAGCCATTTGTTATTGCCACAGTGCTCTCTGGGAGAGCTGCCATGATCAAGACACTGTCTATACCAGCAGCTGCTTGCTATTCCCTTGAATAGGAAACCATGACAGACAGTGCTATGAGGCAGTTAATAAATGGGAATCTAATTTAAAGAAAAAAATTAAAAGCAGAGGTGTCTGGGATTGCCCATGTGTATATCTCATTAATACCTGGTTATACACAGTGAGTGACCAAAGGAATGTGTGAGAAGGTGTGTTTGGCCTTTAATGTGTAGTGGGAGATGTACACTACAGGGAGGGTACTGCTAAACAGAAAACACATTTTCTTTGTTTAGCGAATCTTGCTGTTGGGTCCGGAAAGCTGGACTATTTTGAAAGGAACGGGTGGGCCAGACAATCTATTGGAACAGTCTGGGCCAATTCACACATGGGTCATTTTTAACAACGTGTGAAAATAGAGCCAATCACTATTAGCAAGAGGGAAATTTCACCTCCCTCAGTTTACTTGTATAGTATTTTCACAGTATATATTTTCAAAGGGCAAAAACAGAGCTTGTTCTATTCATTACTAATTTGTAACACATACCAACTTTTCATACATTGGCTCAGTACAGTAGAATAAAAAAAGGGGCCTTCTGTGGTGAAAGTATCCCTTTAATTCCTTAACTGTAATGTCAAGCGGAACATTTGTTCCCTTAGACCAGTGATCCCCAACCAGTGGCTCGTGAGCAACATGTTGCTCACCAACCTCTTTTATGTTGCTCTCAGTGCCCCCAAACCAGGTAGTTATTTTTGAATTCCTGACTGGTGGCAAGTTTTGGTTGAATAAAAACAAGATTTACTACCAAATAAAGCCACCTGTAAGCTGATAGTGTGCATAGACACTGCCTAATAGCCAATCTTAGCCCTTATTTGGCACCTCCACAAACTTTTATGATGCTTGTGTTGCTCTACAAGTCTTTCTACATTTGACTGTGGCTCACAAGTAAGAAAGGTTGGGGGACCCCGCCTTAGACTAGGGACCATTATGTGTTTCTGATCAGACACCAAAAGCATGTGACTAACTTTTCTACCCCCTGACAGCAACTGGATGCACTACAGCAAGTTGCCCACTGACCTCCGAACCTAGCCAAGAGAGGTTATCAGATCTCCAATGTTAAGCAACAAACTGCACTCATCGATAAACAGAATGCCCAAAAGCTCAACCAAAGAAAGTAAATCATCACATTTGATCAAAAAGTGAGAAAACACCAGCTTCTACACAGAATTATGATTTATTATGAATTATAATTCCACAGCATTTTTACAGTCACAAATGACTGATCTGCCTACAATTCCCCCTTGCAATGGGCAGGGAAAAATTGTCAGCAATGGTCAAATTATCTTAAAAATGAAAATACGTTTTGCTAAAAAGGAAATAATGGACAGCCAAACTATTTTGTTGCGAAAAGGGGTCTAAATAACTTCAGCTCCAGCCGCTGCTAGGCCACCCACACTGGGAGGGAGCTCCTGGTGTGGGCGTCCATGTTGTTTACCACGCATGAGCATGTCTCCTTGCCCACTCATTATGTGTACGCACTTGATATAGGAGAGTTGAATGTGATTCACCCTCCTACATCACACTTGTGCACATAATGAGCTAGTTGTGGCATTTATTATGCACATGCAAGTGTCATAACATGGCTGCCCGCACCAGGAGCTCCCTCCTGGTGTGGGCAGCCTAGAGCTGGCGAGGGGCAATTTTTAAACAAAAAAAAAGCTACTGTTTCCCCCAACCAGAGTGAGGGCTCTATTAGCCCCCACCTCTGGTGCGGGAGAAACAAAGGTGATGGGTGCCCTTTAAATTATAGTTCAAAAATGCTTATTTATTGTATTATAGTATTTAATCTACCTGTTTGACCTATTGTAGTAATTTATTCTGAAACAAACTATACCTATTGATTAGTCAACCTTCCCAGAGACAGCACAGCAGATATTCTACTGCCAGAATAATTTAAAGAGAGGATCTTAATAAGTACTTAACGAACAAATCCATATTAAAGAATGTTTTAGTAATGTAAAAAAAACAAAAACTGAACGTATTGTAAACTATTACATTGCTGAGGAGTCATATGATCATATAAAATCACATGCCGGAAGGTAGCTCCAATTTTCCTCATATTTTACAACAGGACTACTTTATATATTAGAATACACTCAGTTCAGTGATTCTTATGACACAACTACATCATTAAACAGATCTATCATCAATAAGCACTGTTGTAATTCATGGCTCTTATGTATTATTTATGTTTCTTCAACCATATTCTGGAAGATTATAATTTAAAAATGTATACAATGTGGCATGGTACTAAATAAATTTATATATACCATACATAAATACACACACTTTATATCACCTAACAGGGGTAAGGGGTAGAAGCATATTATTCACCTTGGAAGCCTGTGGGGTTGAAATCACATGGACACTGCTGGCTCTCACCCCATTGGATTTAGGGCGTTTAAAGAGTGCAAATCTGCTTTTCCGCCTTCCTCGATCCCCATTTGGGAGACAGCCGTTGTACCTGTAAATACATTAATTTTTTTAAATGCTTAAGTGCAATTCTGTACAAGAACATATATGAAGAAGAATTAAAATGCTCTACAGAAAATACTTCTACACACACACAAAAATAGACATTTATGCCATGCCCCCATGTGCACAATTCCAGACTGTCTCATCCAAACCATGTCAAATGGTTGCTATATTTCTCTGTATTAGTAGTGTTAACCTTGCAGCAGTGATCTGTTTCATTATATTAATGGACAAAGGTGTCTATTACATCTCTTATTAACTCTCTTAACAGACTAGCCTTTGATACACCCACATACAGAGCTGCAGAGACTTGCAAACTGGAAAAGAACATCTCCTAGAAATCCCCAGCAACTCCCAAAACAACCATTATACATACAGGTATGGGATCCCTTATCCGAAAACCTGTTATCCAGAAAGTTCCGAATTATGGAAAGACCATTTCCCATAGACTCCATTATAAGCAAATAATTATAATTTTTAAAAATAATTTTCTTTGTACAGGTATGGGACCCATTATACAGAATGCTTGGGACCTGGGGTATTCTGGATAAAGGGTCTTTCCGTAATTCAGATCTTGTACCTTAAGTCTACTAAAAAAATATTTAAACAGTAATAAAACCCAATAGGATTGTTTTAGCTCCAATAAGGATTTACTATATCTTAGCTGGGATCAACTACAAGGTATTGTTTTATTATTACAGAGAAAAAGGAAACAATTTTTAAAAATTTTAATTATTTGATTAAAACTGAGCCTATGGGAGATGGCCTTTCCATATTTCGGAACTTATTCTTATTGGAGGCAAAATAATCTTATTGGGGTTATTCAATATTTTTTTTTAATATTCTTTATTTTGTAACAAATAATGGGGGTACAGAAGGGAAGAGGGGTGGGGTAATCAGACAATTAGTTACAGTATGTATATATTATCAATACAATCATGACAATAGGTGTATCCCTAGTACATCAATGGGGTTATTCAATATTTAAATGATTTTTAACAAACTTAAATAATGGAGATCCAAATTACAGAAAAATCCCTTATCCGGAAATCCCCAGGTCCCAAGCATTCTGGATAATAGGTCCCATATCTTTACCAAAATTATAAAACCCTATATCTAAAGAATAAAGGATGGAAGCCTGAACAAATGAAAAGAAATATTCTTTTCAATGGCTTTGCCCCACTAGAGACTGGAACACCATGGCTTCTGATCGGATTCTGCCAGCTGTAATGGAAAGCAGTTTGAGCATCCCAAAAGTTTAGGGTTACTGGTGTGGTTTTTTATTGCCATCTATTGATGGAAAGCTGGTCATACATGTACCTCCAAAATCGTATGGAACAAAAAGTCCCAAGTATGCTCATCCATTAGGACCAAGACTACCTTTAATTGTACAGGAAATCATAACTCTTCTTGTACATCAGGACTTAAGGGAGGTGGCACACAGGGAGATTAGTCGCCTGCCCTGCCTCTCAAGGAAACTTCTGGCGATTTCAGAAAACCGAAGCGACACGTATGCCATCCCACTGGCAATTTACATTCTTGCTGGTGGGATGGCATGTTGGGGAGATTAGTCGCCTACAGTAGCAAAGATTTATCACAGGCGACTAATCTCCCCGTGTGCCACCTCCCTAAAGGTGGCTAGTTGAAGAATAAGTATAATAGAGGTATGGTGTTTAATTGTATCAGAGAGGTTGCCAAACAAATAGATCTTCTCCTGACATGCCACTTAAGGTCAAAGCGATCGAATTACAATAATGGGTATAGGAGCGGTCACACAGAGGACTGCATCAATAAGCCGGTGCAGCCCCAATCCAATGGAAAAGTCAAACCTGCCCGGTTGACACCTTTCTGAGTTTTGGCCAGATAGCACTGGCAGATAAGCTGCAGAATCAGTCTAAAGGACTCAAACCGTCAGCTAAACTCACCTTAAAGTGATACTGACACTTAAAAACTACTTTTCAAAATATTAATGTACATAAAAAGTTACCTATAGGTCATGTTGATCATTTTTGCAGACAGGGCTGTTTTTGTAAGTAATGGTTTCCTAAACCTGACTGTTTAGCTTCTAATGCTAATGGAATACTGCTGCAAAGACAACATTATGACAGATGTGAAAAAGGTTTAATTTCTGGTGTCAGTATCTCTTTAAGAAAAGCAGCACACTTGGTGTAAGCTATTAAATTGTTCCGATTTGTTCCTTTACAAAGCTGACTGAGCAAATGTTTCATTTAACTTTTGTGAGGCCCATTTACTAGTGACTTAGCCAACAAATCATATCTGTTATTGCTGAAGTATTTTTTAGGCCTCATCACAAATGTTAAAGTTTACAAAAGTCAAAGTTTTGGTGTTACTGTTCCTTTAAGGGTGATGGCACATGAAGAGATCTGTTACATATTAAATCTGGGCTACTGTGGGCAAAAATCTCCCCAAAATACCTTCCTACTGGTAATAAAGTGAATTGCTGTTGGGAAAGCATTTGCTTTGTTTTCAAAAGTCGCAAACAATAACGGAGCTAAACATCCCTGGGCCCGGGTACAGGGCATGCAGCTGGGCCACCCACCCCCCTTCTGGACACAGTTTTTAGTGGTGAATTTGCACCAATGTGAGTGTCCAGCAGGCCCAGGTGGAATCACACCCTACACACCCCCGGTAATCCCACCACTGGTCGCAAAGTTTCATCGGAAGAGCAGGCCAGCTACCACAGGTGCAAAATCTCCCCCTGTGCCATCACCCTTTAGTAATGCTTCTGCACCATGATTGCTCCTCGTGTCTGCAGCACTACTAGATACACAGTAGTAACATAGCATGTTCTGAGTAGCCTGTAATGTCACCACTGGGGCTGTACAAAGATTCTATAAGGCTATGGGTTTTTTTAGGACAAGTTTAGATAATCACGCAGAAAAGCTGTTAGCAGAACAGAGCCACAATAAGGACAGATTTATCAAAATGTGAGTTAAATACGCAAAAACTCACCCACGTTCTATTCATTCCTATAGAATTTTTAGAAGCGTATTTATCAATGGGTGACAGAGTTCACCCATTTTTATGTATTAAAGGAAAAGTAACACTAAAAATTTTTAACTAAAAAATCTATTCTACCCTCCCCCAATAATTGCCCTATCCTGAAAACCATTTGTTATTTTGAATGCTTTAGTAGAAAATACCTGTAAAAAACTTGGCTTCCTGTCATTTGAACAAAGGCGATATGGCGATGCCGGGGAAAGTATCGGGAGATGCATCAACTATGCAGCGATCAATTGATCGAGCCTAGCCTGACTTTAAGAAGGAGTCAGGCTAGGCTCGATCAATCGATCGCCGCATAGTTGATGCATCTCCCGATACATTCCCCAGCATGCTATCGCCTTTGTTCAAATGACAGGAAGCCAAGTTTTTTTACAGGTATTTTCTACCAAAGCATTCAAAATAACAAATGGTTTTCAGGATAGGGCAATTATTGGGGGAGGGTAGAATAGATTTTTTAGTTAAAAATTTTTAGTGTTACTTTTCCTTTAAGCTCTCATCTCACATTTTGATGAATCTGCCCCTAAGTGTTGCCATGCACAGCAGCTACATGCAAGTTGCTGACCTCAATACCACTTTTTTGGACCTACTGCATACACAGATGCCACATATGGCCAATCTCACCTTTTTGTATACTGTGTTGTTGTGCACTGCGAATGCCAGTAAATAAGATATGCTAGTGCACATGCGCCAGTGCTAGACTGTGTGCTTAGAAATGAATAGGTGTTAACAGCTTTCAATTCTTTAAAGTTGTTCTGACAGAAAAGTTTTAAGAACTACAAAAATAAAAAAACTTAACTGCTAGGAACCTTTCTGGATTTCCCAGTTCAATTGAATACAGCCCGAGTGTTATACTGTCACTTGCAAAAGGGATGCTTCACATGAAACACATTCAACAACACCAAAAAAAGTAGAGAAACCGTTTGCAAAACAAAGTTGCATCACGCTAAGATTCCCCAAGTCCAAGGTTACAAAAACTTGCAGCAGAAAATCGGTCAGTCCCAGATCTGGCAAGATTAATGACAAATTAAAAAAAAAACATAAGAAGGTTGTACTGCACTGCTTGGCTATTTATCTTTGCATGTCTAACATTGTATAGCTTATTTGAGTCTACATATTAAGATACTTTTTATTCCGATAGACACTTGAAAGCCACGGTCGTAGAAGGTTAGTCTCCAGACAGGCTGAACCAACACATAGGGAAAGGTCACTAAATGCGTTACAACTAAGCTGTCTATCCACAAGGATGGACAAAGCAAAGCTTGCTTAATTAAAGAAGCAATCAGGTTTAATTCTGAGAAAGGGTGCGCTTAGCAGAACTTACTAGCACCAACAGCAAGTGAACTACAGCAGGGTATGTTTCAGGTCACACTATAGAATCATGAAGATACAAATAGCTATGACTTTTTCAATGCACAACTAAAAGGCCCAGACTATATAAGTGAGTGTTCAACAATGCAAGCTTAATACATATATTTTGGTGACTTTTCACTTTTAACAAAAGTTTGATCTGGGCCAAATAGGGCTTTTCCAATGAGTGGCCTGGGGTGCCAACGATCGTGTCATACTGCAGTCCTATAGAGAACCATCAGATGAGGACAACATCAACACAATTTTCGAACCTGCCATATCAAAAATTATGCAGTAATCCCTAATACACAGGCCAATAAACTGTGGACATGACCTGGAGGGGGTGGGTCAGCAGCTAGTATCAGTACGTAAATAAAATAATTAGATTTTTCAGTTTAAACAGTCTTTGACTTTTAGGGCCATGGCCCATAGGGAGTTTCCTGCAGGAGAAAAGCAAAAGCAGAGTATGCCTTTCCCCCAGCGATTCATTTTATTGCATGTGGGAAGGAATTTCAGGGAGATTAGCCGCCCGCAGTAGCCAAGATTTAACCACGGGTGACTAATCGGCCATGGCCTTTAGCCTTCCTCACCACCCATCCATCTGTGACTGCTCATCTCTGTCCACCTTACCATGGTGATCTGAGTCATCATTTGATCTCTGTGTTACAGTCTGTTTTTCACCTAACTACAACTACAAATTGAAACTAGACTACTTATCTGCTCTTCTCACATGATTACATTTAATCCCTCCAATCACAAATGTTTTTGACAACAGGAGCAGGTGAGGTGATGGTTGTTAGATACAGTCATTCTCAAGACTCATAAACACATACACATGGCACTATATTTAGCAAGTTTTGTTTTAAAAAGCAAAATGTACAAATATATATTAAAAAAAAAAATGTTTTCCAGAAATCTCTGAAATCTGGGAAGCTCATGTACCATAGACTCCATTTTAAGCAAATAATTCAATTTTAAAAATATTTTCTTATTCTCTGTAATAATAAATTTGTACCTTGTACTTGATCCCAAATAAAATACAATTAATCCTTACTAGGGGCAAAATAATCCTATTGGGTTTAATGTTTAAATTATTTATTAGTAGATTTAAGGTATGGAGATCCAAATTACAGAAAGATTCCTTATCTGAATTCACTCAATGAAGCAATATTCCATACTAACTCCTGTTAACGAACCTCTTCACAAAGGGAGATGCAAATGGTTACTAGCAAACTGTCCCCAGTAAACAATACACAGGGAAGCCCATTTATTAACCCTCTTATTTTCCTGGTTGTAGAGGTTTTTGAAACCATGACTAAACTTAATTGTTTGAAAAAGCACAAATAAAAAACGCAAAAAAATCAACTTTTTCATACTGTCCCACAAGTGCTTCACAAAAAACACGAAAACCTCAACAAAATTGTATTTTGGCACAAAAAAATACAAATCCTGAAAAAAAAATAAAAATCAGACATTAGTAAATGGGCCCCCCCCCCCCCCCCTCTGATTGTAAGCTCTCTGGGTCAGGGACCTCCTTCCTCCTGTGCCTCTTAGTACATGGCACAACCTTTGTAACATCGTTTATTTATTGCAATGATTGTCCTCCCTGTTTTAACCATAAAAATAAACAGCACTTTATATGCAAGCAGTTCTATAAAGATATACAAACATCAAACTATATTTTAGCATAAATAATCTTAAACTCAGACCATTTGGCCCCTGCAATTAATATCATTACCTAATGTCAGAGTGTTGCCTCTACTAATTATTAGATTGGCATAGTGACCCATCTCTGAACTCCTGTGTGTCAGCAAAGAGCGGCCAGTACATATAATAGGTTTGTCTTTTCATTATTGAGCTCAACAGGGGAGGAAAGGAAAAATGCAAGTGCTGCAGATTGACCTCTATGGTTGGCTGCAGATGTCTGACAATCTGTGGATCAGAGACTGAGCTGGTATATTCTGGCCCCCATGATGAAAACACAGATGGGACCCAACAGCAAAGAGTAGGAAAGTGAGGTGACCCACAATCATTACACCCGTCCATGGCAAGTTCTTTGATCCTTACTACAGAATACAAGTGATAGAGATTAAAAGATAAATTGTTGTGTTCACTGCAAGTCCTAATATGGACGCATAGTAGCTGAGACTGTTTAGTTCAGTGCAAGAAATAACAAACCACACACACTGCCGAATTAAAACAGAAGGCAAATAGTATGTTCAGCAAGAGTTATACACTTCCTCTTGACTTCAATGGCATCTAAGCAGGGTTTCACTGGCGTCATTTTGCTTTTCATCCTTTTATTATAAGCCTCGACGAATCACGCTAAAGAAAAATCAGGGACATGGGGTTTTCCGGATAAGGGATCTTTCCGTAATTTGGATCTCCACATCTTAAATCTGCTAAAAATCATTTAAATGATGAACAAACCCAATAGGCTTGTTTTGCCTCCAATAAGGATTAATTATTTCTTATTTGGGATCAAGTACAAGGTACTGTTTTATTATTACAGGGAAAAAGGAAATCATTTTTAAAAATTAGAATTATTTGCTTATAATAGAGTCTATGTGAGATGGCCTTTCTGTAATTCGGAACTTTCTGGATAACAGGTTTCCGGATAAGGGATCCCATACCTGTATACACATACAGTGCCTTTCACAATTATTTCGACTCTTAACTAGTTCTATCACGTTACTAAATAATAAATCCTGAATGCAGACTTCAAAATTCAAGTACCTAGCAGCCATAAAAGCTATGAGAATGCAGATAAAACAACTTGATGAACACCAAACCACAAAAAACTAGAGACTTTATTGACAACAATGCTGCCTCCTAAGAAGGACAGTAAATTAACAGCACTGGCACTTGTCAGCCAAGTGATAACTAAAAATGCTCTCGTTACCACTGATGATTTCAACTGATTGATACTTGCGCATAAGTAGATAATTGGGCATTTTGCCCCTAGCATTTCCATTAGTCCAAATTTACAGTTAAACACCTGAAATTACCTTTTCCAAGCTGTTCAGCACCCACAGCCCAACATCCAACTGTGTGAATGCACTATTCAAACAACAGTACCAAGTGTCAAGCATCATATCCAATTTAGGTGAACAGAAAGTGGTAAGTCAAGTAGCACTGATGTGATCACTAAACGGATATAGTCTGAACATTAAATAATATTAAAAATGTATACCAGTATAATGCTCTTCAAGATTACTGTTATTACACATTTAATGAGTAGAAGCAAAGTAATGAGTATATGTAAAGTAACATGAAAGTAATCATGAAGAAGTGTTCCTGTAAGAGTAATAAAACATGGTTAAGACCCATTCTAGATTTTGTTACTCTTAAATAATAGCATTACATGGCAGACGAGGGAAAACTAAAGGTCCCCATACACGCTGAGATCTGCACCTGATATCCCCACCTACGGATGGGCGATATCGGGGAGCGTGTAGTTAAAAAAAAAAAAATTATATTGGCGGCAAGGAGCAGTCGGTTCGGGGACCGCATCAACGAGCCGATGCGGTCCCGATCCGACTGAATTTTCTAACCTGGCCGATCGATATCTGCCCAATTTCAGGCCAGATATCGGTTGGCCAGGCCCCTTGTTTCTGCCCCTACACGGGCCGATACAATCTGCCCGTGTATGGGGACCTTAAAGCAAGTGAGTCAGATGCAGATCCATGCTATTCCTACAAAAAAATCCCTTTCCAAACAAAAACATAAAATAAACTAAAATATTACCTGTTGTAATCCAGGTGCAACTATCTACAGGAGGGAAGTGTATCAGTGTAACTATCTTCATGCAGCAGGCCAATCATTTTACAAATGACAAACTGGTGCACAAGATTTTTTTTAAACAATAATATAATACAAAGAGGTGTATAAAGCCAAAGGGCAGGCTGGGGGCCCAGGAAAGTCATATACTGCCCATGATCTTTGCAGTTAAAGGACATGGAAAGTTAACATTCTGACAGCTTTACTAAAATGGATATATTTTAATCCCACCATTCTATCAGATAGAGAGTTTCAGAACTATTAAGTAATAATAATCATTGGTGATGGAGGATGTCACTCTCCCACTTTGTGGCTTGGACTAAGTGCTTCTGCGCAGCAGATTCATTTACGGTAGTTGGCCGCACGTGAAAAGAACAACCAGCAAAAACTTTTCTCTTTATTTTCTCATATTACAGACTGCAACACAAATAAGCAAAGCAATGGGAGCATGCAACAATGACAAGAGGGTGACAACAGCAATTATGTCAGCAGAACAAATATAACTGCAGCAACGTAGAAGAACTGAGATATATTTGAATGGTTTGATCTTGGACAATGAAATGTTTTGGAAGTTAACAAATAAAGCAATTCAGTTGGAGTATCTGTAGCATCCTCTCTGTAACTGCAGTGTGATTAGAACAGTTTTTCTTGTTCTTTAAAGCTGGCCATAGGGTGATTTGGCACTGGGCCACACCAGATTGATGGTCTTTATACTACAGGCCTACATAGACCCATGAGTCGAGGACAACATCAACATGCCAATGTGGCCCTTCTCCGACAAGACTTTTTAAACCTGCTGGATTTTTATCAGGCAGGCTGCCAGAAGTGCCAGAGGAAACCTGGTTGTCCCCCTAGGGGTAGGCAGACAGACAGGTAAATGCCTAGCAACCTTCTACCACTGCACCCTAGGCTTGTGCCTCTTCTGCCTACCCTTGGATAGTATTTGTTTCTACCTTTTAAAATGACAAAATGGTTCTTCATATTTTTTGCAGTGTACTTGTCATCATATCTGCTATGTTTAGCCATATTTTATCTGTTAGCTACACAAAGTTGTCCTAAGTACCTTCTATAAACACTTTAGATAATACATATTCATGAACTGCCCTAAAAGCCATAACAAAAAAAAAAAAAATTCATTTCAAACAAAAATATCAGACTGTTACTGGCCCTTTAAGCAGGCTACTATAAAATCACTTAAGAGGGCCAACATCTGGTCCTCAGTCCTCCAGATGGACAAGCCTGATCTACAGCAACACAGCAGGAAGTGATAATGCCAATGTTAATTGCTTCCTCTGGCTTGCACAACATATGCAACATGACTGATCTTAACTTGTACTATAATATAAAAATGTTTATGGAACATGAGTATAGAATGTTTATCTATAAGCAAGCTATACTTGAGCATTACAGTCCTTTCACCATGTGAACAATGTGAAGAGCTGCAGATTTATTTTTAAGTAGCACGACCAAAAACTGCTGAAGGTTATTTTTAAATATACATTTGTAAACATGGATAGCTCTAACCTACGTAAGCAGTGCCAACACTTAAGTATGCTTAAATAACATCCAGACAAGAAACACTATATTTGGTAAGCAGCTGCAGTAGTGACTTGTCTGCCAGCTAACTTGCTCTAGACATTGGGTGGCAGCAAAGCAGAGGTTTGTAACCTAAATGTAAATATCAGCTTTCAATGCTCCATCAGAGCAATGGGAAAAGTAAGCAGGCAGGCAGTGGCTCTTTGTCAGAACTTCCACCATTTAGGGCTCTGGCACATGGGGAGATTAGTCGCCCGCGACAAATCTCCCTTGTCACGGGCGACTAATCTCGCGAGTCTTTTTCAGCGATTTCGGGAAATCGCGCCGTCGCGTGTGCCATCCCGCCGGCGACTTACATGTTCGCCGGTGGGATGGTGGGTCATGGCAACTCGGGGAGATAAGTCGCCCGTGACAAGGGAGATTTGTCGCGGGCGACTAATCTCCCCGTGTGCCAGAGCCCTTATAGCGCCCAACTGTTGCATACATTATAAAGCAAGGCCTAACTCTTAGGTTTCCAAACAGTGGGGCAAAGCCCAAGAGGGTGTGGATTAAGTTGGTTAAGTTGATGTGATGGGTGTTACAACAATAATTTAAAATAAATATAACTGTGTTAAGTGTGAGACTGAACACATTTTCACTCAAGATGAGGTGGGCCTATACAGTCTGAAAATCACTAATATAAATAGATTTTTTTTTTATTAGAGGACATGGGGCTAATGGGGTGCCTTGTGGAGAAAAAACATCGGCTGTGAAAACTTTAGTGTCACCACTGCGGATATTTAGAAAGCACTCTAGACAGGCAGACAGTAGTGGTTTATCTACTAATTTCAACCATAGGGCACTGGGGGAGACCAAACTCCCTGGGTGCCACTAGCCTTATAACATGCAGAGTTGGGGACCAGACACCCTGGGTGCCACTAGCCTTATAACATGCAGAGTTGGGGACCAGACACCCTGGGTGCCACTAGCCTTCTAACGTGCAGAGTTGGGGACCAGACACCCTGGGTGCCACTAAGCCTTATAACATGCAGAGTTGGGGACCAGACACCCTGGGTGCCACTAGCCTTATAACATGCAGAGTTGGGGACCAGACACCCTGGGTGCCACTAGCCTTCTAACGTGCAGAGTTGGGGACCAGACACCCTGGGTGCCACTAGCCTTATAACATGCAGAGTTGGGGACCAGACACCCTTGGTGCCACTAGCCTTCTAACGTGCAGAGTTGGGGACCAGACACCCTGGGTGCCACTAGCCTTCTAAAGTGCAGAGTTGGGGACCAGACACCCTGGGTGCCACTAGCCTTATAACATGCAGAGTTGGGGACCAGACACCCTGGGTGCCACTAGCTTTATAACAAGTGCACCAAGTTGCACCATGCAACGCATTTTGCAGCCAAATCAATTGAACAGGAAGTGACCAGCATATCCTTGTTGGAGAACCGCTATGTGTTCCTATTCACATAAACACACACACAAGTCATACAGAAACACAAGTCTCGACAAACAAAATAAACAAAGCTGATAAGTATTTATACAAAGCTTAAAATGTAAATGAACCCTACATATGGGGTATATTTTCCTTTTAACCTAATTAGTCACTCATGTAAAGATATAGAAATTACTGTCCACTGCATGGCACACTGCCTTGCTCTAATTATTTATCTGTGAGCAGCTCTGTCAGATGATCTCTCAGCAGATTTAGCAGATTTATAAACAGAGGTTCCATTCATTGTGGACAGCAATGGTCTCTGAACTCACGCCTGAGGCATACTGGACAATTCCAAATAGCCTATGCCATAATAAAACTTTATTCCATAAATAACGCTGGGCTAGGTACAGATATTCACAAAAGTACTGTAAAATCTATTTGCACATTAACGTGAAATTTTACAAATTGCTCCTATTAGAAAACATTTTCTAAAAATCAAAGTTCTTATCTAAAAGTTGTTGTGGCTTGGAACAGCTTAATAGTGATCTAATCACAATGTTTCAGAGCTTAATTGTGCATAGTAGAGGAAAACACATGGGACCATTTCTGCCAAACTACTCTGGGCCAATGAGTACAAGTACATATGATATCAATATAGAGGTTCTTATGACTGCTGCAGCAAAATAAATAAGTAGATAAAGGGGATTCTAGGTGGTATAGCTCCTGCTTGACTGCATTTTACCATGTAGACTCTATAGCTTTAAAACCAGCTGATTAGATCCCAAAAATAGACCCCTGCAGCTATACACAGAATTGTTTTCCAACAGAGAACCAATGAATGCACTGTCTTTGTTACAAAATGCAAACTATAGATGGAGAAAACTGTTTTGACATTAATGGAGCAGTGTAATACAGCATGTCACTTCAGTAGAGTAAGGTTATAGGTTTGGGACCTGTTAACCAGAATACTCAGGACTGTTTTTCGGATGAAGGTTCTTGGACCGTCATACCTTAGGTCTACTAAAAAATAATTTAAACATTACATAAACCCAATATGTTTGTTTTGCCTCCAATAAGGATTGATTAAATCTTAGTTGGGATCTAGTACAAGTACAGTTAAAGGATCCCTTATCCGGAAACCCGTTATCCAGAAAGTTCCAAATTACAGAAAGGCCATCTCCCATAGACTCCATTATAATCAAATAATTCTAATTTTTAAAAATGATTTCCTTTTTCTCTGTAATAATAAAACAGAACCTTGTACTTGATCCCAACTAAGATATAATTAATCCTTATTGGAGGCAAAACAATCCTATTGGGTTTAAATGATGTTTACATTATTTTTTAGTAGACAAGGTATGGAGATCCAAATTATGGAAAGATCCCTTATCCGGAAAGCCCCAGGTCCTGAGCATTCTGGATAACAGGTCCTATACCTGTAATTGTTTTATTATTATTATAGAGAAAAGGTAAATCAATTTTAAAAATCTAAATTGTTTGTCTAAATTGGAGTCTATGGGAGACGGCTTTCCTGGAATTCCTGAGCTTTCTGGATAACTGGTTTCCGAGTGACAGATAGCATACTTTGTATATGGAGAGACATGGCAGGACTTGCTGAGGCAGGAGCGATCTACGGCAAATGTCTAGATAAAGTTTTCTCCATTTCTCCATCTGTACAGACACATCAAACAATGACTACTATTTTATTTATCTAGTACAGGAACTAAACCACTAAATACTTTTGATGCTAGCTTGGTGCTAGTTGGTGGAGTTGTCAAGCTGTACTTTAATTCCTCAGCAGATTTTTAGATACAATTAAATGTGAGAAAGTTGTCCGTTGGGTTTTACCCTTGGGCTAGTACAGGCATACCTCTACCCGGCAACAAACCCTCATTACTGGTGCATTCAGGTGCTTTTTCACTAACCGAAATACATCACTGGAGAAAAAAACCTATGTTCCACTGGTCAGAATAATTAGGCCAGCATACAAGTATCATACCTGTATGTTTACCTTAAAGGAATACTGGCAAAACACATCAGTTAATACGGCTTCCCCAGCAGAATACTACATTGAAATCACATGGCTGTGGCACCCTGGGAAGTGAAGAACACGGCTAGCCCCATGTGAAATTTCAAAATGAAACATAAAACATCCGTTTGCATTTTTTAAAAAAAGATTTCAATGTAGGATGCTGCTTGAGAAGCTCTATTAACTACGGTGTTTTGAAAAAAACATGGATTCCCCATGACAGTATTGTTTTAATGTCTGCTCTGGACCTACTGCTTCCCTGCCTTCCATCCAGCCCAGAATCAGTCAAGAGGCAGGACTAGAGGCCAGTGGCATCTCTGCTTCATTTATAAATGGCAAAGCAGTGCATAAATATTTCTTAATAACTTGCAGGAATTGTGCAACAAGTAACATCTGCAAACAGAAATAGCCACAAATGTTGGTATTTTAAGCTGCTGTTGCATCAAACAGTATGAGTTTGTTAAAACTACCATCAAAAGTCAACCACATAAACACCAACTCGATCACTTGAACAAATATGAAGGCATAGTTAAATTAAGTAACAGATCTCAGAGCAGATAAAGACATTCTCTGCAGCTAAAGAAAAGTTTGCTTTTCTTCACTAAAACAAAGACGTTAACATAGCTCATAGTTTGAGAAAAGCTAGTAGGCACTTGGCTGACACAGAGGCAAATCCAGAATATTTCTATGCATAGCTATAGGTCAGTGACACATAGGAGACTAAGCTGCCATGCACTGCATTATCTGACAGCAGTCAGAACATGACAAGCAAGAATCTCTGGGGGCATATTGGTTGCTGCATTCCCCAACTTTCTCCCTAGCTCAGCTGACAAAGGTCCATCATTCTACACCCACAGGAGAGCTCAGTAGGGTAGTTTGAAGACTTTCCAGAAATATTTACCTCCCTTAAGGGCCTTGCCTTGCAAAAAGCAAAAATGGAAAATAAATCTTCTATCAAAATGTGTAATAGAGCATTACACAATTTATACCCTCAAGCCATCTCAATAATTCCAACAGGCTTTGACCTCCAGACAGACTGCCAATATAGCCCCAATTCATGAAGGGCAAACAGTAATACAGACATGCTATACACTTTAACCATTCTGAATGCATGAGCTAAAGTGTTTATATGAGCCCTTGCACCCACCCCTAAAAAAAAAAGCGGAAAAAAAAAAACTGGAAACAAATAATATGGCTGACCAGTTTAAAGGGCACAATATTAACCAAAACATAGAAAAAAGGACAGGCACTCCGGTATTCAAGTAAGAAGAAGCGATTGTTCTTTGAAGTAAAATCACAAAGTTTTATTTAAGCTTAACACATGATACAACTAAGCCTAACACGTTTCGTACCTGAGCCTATGATTAAGTACCGTAAGGTACGAAACGCGTTAGGCTTAGTTGTATCATGTGTTAAGCTTAAATAAAACTTTGTGATTTTACTTCAAAGAACAATCGCTTCTTCTTACTTGAATACCGGAGTGCCTGCCCTTTTTTCTATGTTTTGCGATTATCCATGATGGCTCCCTTCAGCTGAAGGCCTGGGGCATGAGCACCTGGGCCCACCTATACTATGGGTGAGATGTTTGTAACTCTTATGAGCATATGTTTCATTCCTGTTTCTATACAATATTAACCAAGTCTGAATCCATTACCTAGAGCAGCTTTATTGCCATGGAAGTTATACAAAGTTAGACGAAGTCTATACAAATAACTACTATTATAATATTCAAAAGTTATATAACAATACAGTCATGAAATATAATCTTTAAATATGACTGCCCAACAGTCTGCCTTTACTTAACAATATGTGGACCACTTTTTTGAGATCTATGGAGTTCTTTAGAAAAACAGTTTTGTGCAGATAATATTTGTTTTACAGAATATTTCTGAGAAAATGGTGAATAGAAACAGCATATTTTAAATTGCTAATTTTTTTACTTAATGAGTCATCTCAATCTGGACAAGTTAATTGAAAGGGGTCACTTGCTAATAAACAACAAACATAAGAAAACCTAAAATCCTATTGCTAAAAGAAATCACAGCATAAAGTAGATTGCCCCTTAGGGTATTGGTACACTGGAGATTTTGTTGCCTGCAATGAACAACCAAAAAAACTTTTGTAGTAAAGTCAATTGAAAACAGTTTACTCCTATAATCATGAGAAATTGCCTCCTCGGGCAAGGTGGAACAATTATGCCAGTAAACTGATTTACAGGCAGCAATTTGATTTCAATACAAAGGTATTTTTGTATTTTTTTTTTTGGTGCCTTCACTGGATTCGATTTAGCACGGCAACAAATGTCCTATGCACCATTTAAGTTAAAGGACAAAAAAGCCTAAAAGTTGGCCATACATGGGCAGATTTAAGCTGCCAATTCGAGTGTTTCAGGCCAATTTGGCAACTTATCTAACTGTGTATGATGACCCCCCTACAGGCCTATCTGATCGATATCTGTCCGATCTGCAGCTACTTTTCACAGATACAAAAATAGACAATGCTGATCATTTACTGATAATTGTCTCTACATGTGTTTTAGCAGAGAAAATTCTCAGTATTGTCTATGGCAAGGTATTTTCTTGAGTTAACTGTGAAAAAGTAGCAGCTACTAGTAGCTCCGTGTGTCTTCACCCTAACGTGTATGGCCACCTTAAGTTCACTGACCTAACTGTTAGGAACACACTGGCATATTATTTACTATACTGTGCCTGCAGCAGCATAGAGTGGCATTGGAAAATTTAAACAACACAGATATTCAAAAAATAGCCCTGCTTTGCTTTAATTTAACCGTCAGAGGGCTGTTGTACCACTCTCTAAGGCCAGCAGCCCTAAGCCATTGAAGTAAGAGCCCCTCATGCTTCCCATACTTCCCTTCCATGGTTCTGCTGCTCAGTCCAAGGCACAAAGCATACTCGGTACACTCAGGGATTTATTAATCCCGCTAATAAAAAAAAAAAAGCAGCAACCAAAAACATAAATATAGCAATTGGGTGGCGTAAAACAATGATAAATAAGCCACTCAATGTAAAGGCGTTTTGGCACCCTCTTTCTGAGGTTGCACAGTACACATGTGCAATTCCCACCCAAAGATAGTTGGTGAAGATGAGCCATGCACAATGACAAGTTTGGGGAGCACGGGGGTCTCTAACATCAGTTGCATATGGCTGCTAGCTGTGGACAAAGGCAAATTAAATGACTATGAAAATAAAGTTTAACAAGAGCTTTACTTTCGTTGCCCTTTTACAAGCCCAAAGAACCTGTATCAACACAAATACCTGGATATTTGTAGTTTTAGCAACCTTTAGTTCTAATAAAAGGCCTTAAAATGGGCAATTAAGTGTGAAAAGCAAGTTTTGCTGTTATATTGGGGGGCTTGCTGGAACATGATTTGTATAGTTCCAATACTTTGAAATAATCTAAGCTTCATTATAAAGACTTGAATTCTCAGCAGACCTAGGGGTGTTTATATTGAGTTACAATTCTGATTTACTGGACTATGCATATTTGCATAACATTTAGCTTGTTTCTTTAACAGATTAGAAGTTACAGGTAAAAAGAGAGTCAAAATTATTCAAGTTTCCAGGTGATCCCTGGTTTCTAAAAGCTACAGTGTACATGGTGTTTTGTCCTGCACTACTTGACCCTGTTACCACACTACTAACTCTTCAGCTGAATGGAAAGCGCTGCTAAGCATCCTGTACCAGCAACTTTCACTCAGTTACATGAACAGGGAATCCTGTATCACTTCCCATTCAACTGCATAGCAGGTAGCAACATTTTGATCACAGCCACAAGTTGTGGCAATCAAAAGGGCGATGCTAGGTACAGGCACACTTACCTACATGATCAATAACACTGCCCATTCTATAAGACTGGTACTTGGTGTGCTTTAATTGGAAAAAAAAAAAATCTATTACAAGTATGGGATCAGTTATCCGCAAACCTGTTATCCAGAGAGCTCCATATTATGAGAAGGCAATCTCCCATAGACGCCATTTTAATCAAATAATTTTTTAAAACTGATTTTCTTTTTCTCTGTAATAATAAAACAGTACCTTGTACTTGACCCAAACTAAGATATAATGAATCCTTATTGAAAACAAAACAATCCTATTGGAAATTAATGTTATAATTATTTTTAAGTAGACAAAGTATAGAGACCCAAATTATGGAAAGATCTCAGGTCCCAAGCATGCTGGTTAACAGGTCTCATACCTGAACTGTAACATTTCTCAGGTTCTGCAACTAGAATCACTATAAAAAGAAAAAATGATTGCAAATTGGGATTGTGGGACTGTCAGTGGTACTCATACATCCATATATAGAAATCTAAATAATTATTTATGTGATACAGAAACATTTTCATATTTTTATTTATTTAAAAAAATCTGACACAGGCACAGCAGTACCAACAAATGCCCATGCTTCATTGTTCCTCTGCTGAGCTTTGTTTTATACTGGACAGTTTTCATGCCCATCCTATTCCCTGCCTCAAGTTAATAACTGTCAGCCTGAAGGTGTCTCCGAAATCAAACATATGTTCAATAAAACTGAACTCCAGTCTTTGGCATTGTTGCTTTACTTTTCCAGTATTCCGTTTCACTTTTGAAGTGCTGCTGCTGCTTATGCAATAGCAGATGGAGGGGGTGGGCTAAATAAAATACCTTAGTGGTAAATAAAATACCAGAGCACATGCACTCATTAAAAGCCAAGCCTAAAATATTTGGTAAATTCCTTCTTAACTCTTTCTTTCCTAGCAGCTCTCAAAGGGAAAACAAAAGCAGTATTTCACATGACTGCTGCTTAGGATATCTCCTCTAAATCTGATCTAAAGGGCCGGGCCTTGAGCCTTTTAAGTAAATCATAAATATACCATGCCCCAGCTGTCAGTTATGTATTAGGCAGTTTGTGCAGCCCTGCAAAATAGGTTACTGCTTTATAATTTATGGTGATAATGACAATCTGCATATAAGCATACTGCAGAGCCTGGGATAGAAGGAAAGTTGACGTTTACCAATCTGAAGTACCCCTCACTTTATCTTGGATCAATCCTGTTACCAGACTGTTCCAATGAGAAAAGGGGGAAACACACACACAAAGCACATTAGCATGCGTGGGATTTTGTAATTTCCCCAGCAGCTTACCAAACCAATAACGGAAATGGAAAAGCAAGCAGTAAGGAATGGGGCAATTAAATCCCATTTCTACTGGACTGCATTGATATGCAATTGTTTGTATTCCCCCCCTTTGTGGTTCAGCAATATGGAAAAACTGCAGCATTACGTATATGTAAACAATAACATGCAGCAGAAATGGCAATCCAGATGTTAGAGGATTTCACACAGGAAATACTGGATTTCATAGAATAAGAAAGAGGCATGACCAACCCCCTGGGAAAGTGACCTAAAACACAGCAAATACAATGACTTCCTGTATACTGATATTGCCCCTCTGTAATACGGGATACACTGAGGCATTACATACCTAGAATAGGTTTCCTATACTTTGCACATATGAATAAGCGCAGCCAATGTCAAGTAAGGCTTTTTATAGGACGTTTATATATAAATTTATTTGGCAGGTACTGATGACAAAGCAAAACAGAGAGCTGAGCAAAAAGCACCTGGAGTTCTTAGGAACAGAACTACTAAATGGCTGCATGTTGAAGCACCATGAAGTAGAACTTGCCCTGCCTGGCCAGCGCATACAACTCCTGCAATACCTATGCTATGCAATGCTATGAAGTAAAACCCTGGGTTAAAACACAAAATAAATGCTGCATGAGCTTCTACAGGGAGATTTCCCATTTACTGGCTGTTATAAAATGATTTCCCAACAATGAATACACAGGGGTGGGTTGGCCTAATATTTGGGCCAAAAACATATTTATCTTTCCAGATCATGGATGTTGAATATTTAACCCTTCAAGTCCCGCTGGAATACAACTTTATGTGGCTTTTAGTGGAAACTCTACAGCTACTTGACTGATGAAGGTGGCATATCCCTTCTTAGGGCTGTGAGCCAATGTGATCCAACATGCAGCACAGCAGAACTTTCCAACTGGAGGCTGACATGCAGCCCCAAAATCTCCAGTGCCCCCCAGGCTGCACTACACAGAGTTCTTATACATGTAGCACAGCGGGGAGTGCTTGGAATTATAGTTCAACCCTAAGAAAAGGTAGGAAACCCCGCCGTTTCAAAATCTTATGAGCAGGCCCATTATCCTTTTGCCTTAAACATGTAAATGTCTGCTCCACATTGCACCCACCCCCTTCTGTGTACTGAGTCACTTCCACCACTCTTATAATGGAGTCCCACAAACTTTAAGCAAACAGTGCAGCATGGAACCAGGCCCTTTAACTGCCAGGTAGCAGCTGTTACACATAGATATAATTGCTCTCAGCTTCACTTGCCAATATGGCATTTTAGTAAATGAACCTCTCTCACTAAATTGTAAGCTCTTGTGTTGATCAAGCTGACCTTTCAATAATATAACATGCATTCGCATTTAACTTCCACTACTTCCGCTGTACCCTCTCATCTCAACCCCCACGGTTGGCTTGCTGGCTCAGGGTGTGGGTGAGGGCCCCCAGCAATACAGTATAGCTTGCTAGCCCATCTGAGTTCTGCTCCATAAATTGGGAATTCCCAATCTGTAGCCTTACTGCAAACTGCTAACATGCTGTAGGTGGGATGTGAGAAGTTGCAGTTGAACAACAGCTGGAAGGCAGAAGCTTGGGGGTGCGTGTTGTTTATACAGAGACTAACAAGCAATTGTTAAACAGTGTAATAAGCCATTTGCCCTTATGATATGTCCTTTGTTATTGTACTCCCCCCCCCCCCCCCCTTGTGCTTGTGATAGTGAGGAGACAGGCAGTGGCCTCTGTGCTCTGCCCTATGTCAGTGTGTGTGCGACTCACCCCAGCACCACCAGCTCTCCGTATTTGACGGGCTCCTTACTGGGGGCGCAGTGCTCCTCCTGACTGGGGGAAAACATGGAGAAGACGGTCCCCGTCACCCTCTGCCAATGCACGGTCCCCGGCCAGCCGTACAATCCCTCGGGGAGCTCCACTTCCGCACCCCCTCTACTCCATGGCAGCTCATATACACACCGGATGCCGCAGCTCACCAGCCCGGGTGGCGGATAAATCCTAGGAGCAAAGAGGCTGCCCTGTGGCGCAGATTACTGTCACCGCCGCACTCTCCCCTCCCTCCCCAGTAGTTTCTTCCAGCTCCAGCTGACGGGAAAGGTTATAATCCCTCCAAAGCGCCGCGGCCTGTCTCCGGCAGCCCAAAGCAAAACAGCAGCACTCCCGAGGAACAAGCCGCTTGCGTCTGCCTCCTGCCCTGCAACCGACGCGATAGCAACAGAGAGAGGCTGCGAATGACTCGCGGGACCGACCTCCTTCCTCCTCCCCCTCTAGACAACAAATGGAACCCCGCTGCTTTCCAAGTGCCGTGGCAACAGGACTCTGGATTAGGCGTTGGGAGAGAAGTGGGCGGAGTTTGCATAATCAAACACAAAACATTCCCTGCCCTGTATCTATCTCGGTGCTTTCAGGGAAACAAGCTGCCGCAAATGATAGGTCCTCTCTTACCAAGCAGCGAACGGATTAGATAAAACAGGAACGTGCGCTAACCAGTAACAGATTCCGCCACTTAACCCCCCTCCATAAAGTGAAGAGTGGGAGCGTCCATACTGTTATGTAAACATAGAGTAAAATGGGATAGGGAGCTCTTAAAGGGGCAGTTCTATTTTTATCCGCAAAGGTGACGTTACTGATCTATTGGTACCAAGCATCCTCACAATTAGAATGCCCGCCTCAGAGAGAGAAGTAGCAAATCAAAATATCACCTGATCTATTGTCTTATTAATTATCTCTTATAATAAAGTGCAAATGATTCATTGATTACTGGTTAAGTGATGCAAAGAAGTGTTTACAGCTAAAGGTTTGATATTTTATAAAGCCTCTGCCAGTATCATATCATTTGACAAGCTACATTTCAATCATATCTGGGTGTTGTATGCTGCACACAGTCCAGCTGCTCCAGTATCCTGGTTCCAGTTTGAGTAAATCAAGTTGGGGGCTCCTACTGATTAATAAAATGATTGCGTCTTGTGCTTCATTTCATGTATAGAGAACAGCAACTTCACTGCACATAGTATAAAACTAAAAGATCAATTCAAATTCCCTATCCTGATTTATGGAAATAATTGTAATGCAGTGCACACTGCAGCAGATATTTGTTAAGAGACCCAACACACACAGACTCTTGCTAGGGGTAGAATTTTTCTTGGCAGTGGAGAAGCTGTAAGATGACTAACAAGTCAGGGGCCAAATCTTGCTAAACCCCAGGCCAAGGAATGGATTATGTGTTGGCCATGTAGACCCATCAGGAGAGGACAACATCCATGGCCCTAGGGTAGTGATCCCCAACCAGTGGCTCTGGGACAACATGTTGCTAACCGACCCCTTGGATGTTGCTCTCAGTGCCCCCAAACCAGGTAGTTATTTTTGAATTCCTGACTAGGTTGCAAGTTTTGGTTGAAAAAAAACAGGATTTACTACCATAAAGCCTCCTGTAAGTTGATAGTGTTCATAGAGGCTACCCAATAATCAATCTTAGCCCTTATTTGGCACCTCCATGAACTTTTATGATGCTTGTGTTGCTCTTCAAGTCTTTTTACATTTGACTGTGGCTCACGAGTACAAAGGGTTGGGGATCCCTGTCCTAGGTTAAGTAGTCCCCACTCTTCAGGGTTAACCCCACACCAGCCTGTTCATTTTGTCATCCACAAAAACGGTGTGTATGGTCAGTTTTATCTGCATTCTACTTCCACAAAATGATGCTTTCATCTAAAGAAGAATGGTAGTTTGAAAAAATTGAATGACTGCAATTTCTTACAGAATTGGAATTTGAAAAGTTTTTGTGCAGTTTAAATCACTTTTTATAATTTTTTTACCTCAGTTAACTGATCCCATATAGGATAAAATGGTTTTAAATGCTCAAAGATGGAAAACTTCTAAGATTAAAAAAAACAATGGGGGAAGTATAGAAAAGCTTTTCTATTCAACTTTGGCAAAAGTGTTTGAAAAATAATTACATTTTTGAAAACAATTCATTAAAATTTTTCAGTAATGTTAGAAAAATTCTACCTGCAGGAAAAACATGGCATTTTAAGTGAAACAATATGATCTTTGATAAATCTGCCCCATATATTGTATAAGTAAATTAATCCATAAACAATTATGGTTTCACTTTACATATTAGATGTGTTCATAAGTTGAGATATAAAAGGTGGTAGGTAACCCGTTAGTCCTGAGGTCTGTATGTTATCACAGGCAGTGGGTAAAGACCTGATTTCTTGGTGCAGCAGCGCCTTAATTACAGGCAGATCTTGCAGAGAAATATGTGGGACAGCATTACTACAGAAGTATTTTGGGAGTGCCACATATAAATATGTCAATTATAATATGGCCTATTTTTTGATGCTCTATAAATATATAATAGAATTAGGGATAATACATTTCAATGGCATTACCAGCGCTCAGTAAAACAAATAAAAAGTTGTTTCATGTAAAACTATTCTATTACAACAATAACTATGCCCATGCTAGATTTATACATTTAAGCTAATGTCATCAAGCTCATGTCATTAATGTCAGAGTTAGTGGGGATCCGTGCCAGCTAGCTTCTGCAGCCCTTTTTGACTTTAATGGGAACCCCTTAGAAGTGCAGGTTTGAGTGATTTACTACCAAAAAGTATTTACCTGAGCACAAGTATTTCTTACTATGCAGTTTTACTTCCCATTACCTCTAGTTGAGGCAATTATCAAGAAAGAAGGGTGGCTTATAGATTTTTTCTCTTTGGGGGGAATGTATGTATGTGTATGTATGTATATTTTTATTTATAAAGCGCTACTTATGTACGCCGCGCTGTACAGTAGAATACATTAATACAAACGGGGTTAATAAGATAATAGATAAATACAAAGTATAACAATAAATAGAAATAAATACAAGATACAGTTACAGTTGCAATAAGTTAAGAGTCAAAGACACTAGAGGATGGAGGTCCCTGCCCCGTAGAGCTTACAATCTATATGGGAGGGTAACTTACAGATACAAATAGGCAAATATAAGTGCTGTAGGTCACAGTGGGGGGAATGTTGCAAAGCAGTACTAGCAATCTTTAAAAAGTACTAGGAATCTTTTAGTTAGTGCAGCATGACAATCTGCCGTACGCTTTAAAAATCTTCTAGTTGTGCCTGCTCCCTAGAGCAGTGCTGTCCAACTGGCGGCCCGCGGGCCGCATGCGGCCCTCGACCCCCCCTCTTTGTGGCCCCCCACCTGTCTGGCTGCTTTGATGTTTTACCCTTGTGTGAGCTTTAAATGGTATCAGTACTGAGATTAACTGGCCCCCTGCATTGCTCACACCTCAGATTCAGGCTGTAATCCCCCTGTATTGTTTAAACATGCAATCCCCTGTGTTTTTCACACCTTTTAGTTTCTGCATTGTTCACCCCCTGCAGTGTTCACACCTCAGGCTCAGGCTGTAATCACCCACACTGTTCGTCTGTTCACACCTCAGACATTGTATGTACTGCCTGGCCTAGGGTGCCTGTGTGTAGACAGCATAGGGTAGGCAGAGTATGGCACATAGGCAGCATAGGGCAGGGAGGGTATGGCACACACAGGCAGCATAGGGCAGGGAGGGTATGGCACATACAGGCAGCATATGGCAGACACAGGCATCATAGGTCAGGCAGAGTATGGCACACACAGGTAGCGTAGGGCAGGCAGAGTATGGCACACACAGGTAGCATAGGCCAGGCAGAGTGCTGCCTGTGTGTGCCATACTCTGTCTACCCTATGCTGCCTGTGGGAGGTGAACCTGGCAGGGGTTTTTTCTGGGAGTTTGTTAGCAGTTGGAAATAGCCATTATATGCTCCCTAAGGTGTGTAATTATATGCTGGGGGTTGCTGTGCTACCCACAGGGGAGGAGAAGTCATATGGATTTTAGGGTGTGTCTTAATATGACATAATATAATTATTTCATATATGAATGATGGTTGATATCCCTGCAGTGAGGACCAAGCATTTGGGTTTTTTCTGCACTAACACCATTGTGATAAAATGGTTGTGGTTTGAAGTGGGTGTGGTTTAAAAGCGGGGAGTGGTCAAAACTGGCTTCCATTAGTGGCCCTCCACCATGTATGCAGGAGAAATTCCGGCCCTCGGCACCGCAGAAGTTGGACAGCACTGCCCTAGAGCATTGAATACCCCGGGTGCAGGCACACTGAGCCAATATCAGCCAACTAATGCAAGACTGTGTGTTTGTTAGCAGATATCAGCACAACTAAAAGATTTATAAAGCATACGGGCAGATTGACAGCCTGCTACCTCGCGGGGCCTTATCCTTAGGGTAAAAGCCTGTTTGCTTTATGGATACACCTGGAACTGTAACAGGGTGATCCAAATGGAAAGGATGGGGGTGTGAACCCAATAAGTCTAATATATTTAAAAATGCAGAAAGTACAGAAGACAACAGATTTATATGACTTCAGAGAAAAGTTATGCTTTTTTTTTGTGGTTGCAATTTGTATTGTATTTCCTGGTTCTGATAACCCATTCTACTTCCTTTCTTTCAAAGAAGCAGTGACTCCTTAAGCTAAAAGGACGGTTAGGTAATTTGCTGTTTATATGAATGGCACTTGTAAAGCACTGGGCAAAAGCATATTTTCTAAAATCCACTACCCAAATGCAAAGGCAGCCCCCACCATCACTTCTGGAATCCCAACAGCAGTGGCTACTTTTGTACAAGTTCAGCACCACTGGTCTCCCTGTAGCTTTATATTTTTTTGGGGGGGGGTGGGGTGGTAGTGCATAAGACTGCTACCATCATAGAAAAATGATAACAGTATCTGAAGCTTGGGTAGCAAAATATGGTAACAGTTTAATGAAGGGCACAAGCTGCTTCTACACGCAGCAGGAAAGTGATATCTTCCTGGGTGGGCACAAGACTGGTGGTTTGAAGACAGGTGGCAAAGGGTATTGTTATTGTAAGAAAACCCTATTGCTTTTACTGCCTGTTTCACTGTGAAAACTTTTGTACTTGGTTTAGATTTCCTCTTGCAGTCTTTGCAGTCAGTAAAGGTATAGGACCCATTTTACAGAATGCTACGGACCAAGGGTATTCTGGAAAAGAGGTCTTTCCGTAATTTGGATCTTCATACTTTAAGTCTACTAAAAAATCAATAAAACATTAATTAAACCCAACAGGATTGTTTTGCATCCAATAATAATTATTTATATCTTAGTTGGGATCAATTACAAGATACTGTTTTATTACTACAAAGAAAAAGGAAATCAGTTTTAAAATTATTTAAAGGAGAAGGAAAGGCTAGTAAAGAGTTAATCTCAAGCTGCAGGCATACCTTCAGTTAGTGCCCTTAAGTCTCCCCATATTTTCCCATTCAGAAGATTAGAAGCCAAACAGGAAGAAAAAACGCTGAGCTGTGTAAAGTTCCCATAATGCCTCACTCCTGCACAGACATGCAGACCCAAGTGAACATGCTCAGTGTGTAAGACTATGGGGGAGATTTACTAAGGCACGAACGTTTCGAATGCATTTTTTTGTAATTTTCGTACTTTGCAACAACATTTTGCAACAAATTCGTATTGTCGCACCGAGTACAAAAGTTTCGGATTCATTCAAGCTTCGGTATCGTGACTTTCCTTGGGCCAGGTTGGAGCTGCAGAGTGCCATTTATTCCTCTGTGAGGCTTCCGAAATCATGCAAAGTCGGAAAGGTTTTTCCGCCGTTTCCGATCATTCAATACGATAAAGTTGCGACGGCGACAAAAAAGTTGCACAAAATACGATAAAGTCGTGACGGCGACAAAAAAGTCACAAATAATAATACGAAAAAGTTGCAACGGTGACGAAAAAGTCACAAAATTTTCGTTTCCAATACAGATTTTTGCCATTCGGGATTCGAATTCGTGCTTTGGTAAATCTGCCCCTATAAGTCAGCTTCCTGCTGATTGGCTCAGATCCACATAAGAGGGGGGGAGTGAGTTCTTAGCACTTAGCAGGAAAGAGCAGAGAACAGAAAGCTGCGTGTCTCTGGCACAGGAATTACAGTGAAACAAATCTTTTTTCAGAGAAGTCAGTGCATTGTTTCTGTGAGTGCTTATTGTTGTATTTACATAGACCTTTCTGATAAAGCTTACTTAGTTTTTACCTTTCTTTCTCCTTTAATTAAAATGGAGTCCATGGGAGACGGGCTTTCCATAATTCGGGATTCCATACCTGTATATACTTTTTTTTTTGCCAAGTACTTTTCAGCATAATAACTATGGGGATGGAAAATATGGGGCTGGTTATTTGAAATTGTAATTTAATTTTGTATTTCAGTCTAAGTGAATCAAAGATATAACTTTGGTAGAAAGCTTAGGGAGACTGAAAATATAAAAAAATATATTTATATATACATATTTACCTGCCAAACTAAATTGTCTCAGGCAAATTAAGTGCGTGAAGTTCCATCATCTCTTTCCTTTTTTCTTTAGTAGTGTTTCTGGAAGTGCAATGGGCAGCACTGCTGGGCCCCTGCAATGGTACAGGTCTATGTCATCCTGAAAGGCAGGCTGAATTCATGGAAAGGCCACCAAATCCTGGTCTATGGTGAGCAAATGTCTGGCATGCAGACTGTCCCTTTTTTTGTTTTGTGCTCATGTACAATAAACATACAGGCAAATTAACTGGCTTCTGATGAAATTGGACATAGTGTGTTATTATGGAATGCGTAACGTATAATCTCTTTAAATTGCCCCAGCAATGTATAAATAAAGCATAATTTATATATATATATATATGAACTGAACAGCAGCATCTAAAGGTGGCCATACACGGACCGATTTTTTACTTACAAACGACCGATTCCCGAACGATCCGATGCTATCGTTAAGTTATCGTATAGTTGGTGGTGTACGAACGATCGTCGGCCCACTAAACGAGCCGACATTATCGTCCCCAAAATCGATCGGCCAGGTTTAAAAATTTTGGTCGTTTAACGATAAAATCTGCCAGTTGGTGTGAGTGTCAGACATTTGTCTTTCAACGATTGTTCTCTGCGCATGTCACGATTGCCAGCAGCGGAAGTCAACAACATTCGATCGTACGTAGATGTACGATCGTACGTATTTTACGATAATGATGCGACGAAATCTTTCCCGAATTATCGTTGCCCGTGGATGGCATATCGTATGGGAACTCGATCGCCATACGATCGTTTGTCGATATAATCGTTCATCGCACAACGAGCGAAATCGCCTTGTGTATGGCCACCTTTAGACTTAAATGCCTAAATGCTGATTCACTTTTTCAGTTTAACACGGCTCTGCTCTCTGCATGAGCAGCGTGTATAAGCCCCTGCATCATCATCTTCCTTAAACATTTTTTAATTTCTCTGCCTGGGAACAGTGTCTCACAGGGTAACCTAGGCTCCACCAGAGTACTTGACCAAGGTCCTTTTCTAAAAACTGGTACGTGTTAAATGGTAAATGTTTGAAAAAAATGTGGTAAATGGTAATAGTTTGACAGTGGGGACAAGTGTAAAGACCCTGGTATCAGTACAGGCCGGTGTGACTAAGAGTGATTGGTGTGTCTAACAGAAAGCATGCATGCAAAGGTTGACTGTGAACTGGTATAGACTCTATTATATGTCCTGTTGGCACACCATTTATTGATTCAGTCGGGTAATTTATGCAATTCATGAGCAGGACATAAGTAATTGAGAGAATTAAGAAAATTGTTGTTTAAGAACTTTCACTAACAGATAGACTGATTTACTAGAGGGCCTAGCTTCATGGGCTAGTTTAGAATAACAGAAGATGTTGTTAGTAAAACTAATAGTCACACACTAGGACCTACTAAGGCCTGCCATGCTGATATTACTGCATATAAATATTTATGAGCATGAATGGCCATTCTTGACTCTAGGGGCCCTCCTGTACGGTGCACTCTGCACTGAATGCCAAAAGAAATATCCACTGCACAGTGCAGAGAGTAGAGCCAGGACATGAAGCTTAGCACTGTTCTTATCGCTCTGTGCCTCCCTTCAACTCTGTTGCAGGCAATGTTCCATTCTAGGCCCATTTCACAGGTTTCTGTCCCTGAAACAGAGGCATTGCTATTGAAGGTATTCAGCAATCTATTCCCTTAGCTACTTCCTCACTTCCAGCAGTGCCCAGATACTACACAAAAAAGAATTTGATTGCGCTCCAGTCTTTTACTGGAGACAAATGCTATAGCTAAAGGCTGATGTTTATCCTTTAAAGTATTATAGATCCCTCTGGGGAGCCAACAGATCAGCCAGATATTCTACCAACTGAACCAAACCCAGTTTACCCCCTAATGTAAGACATTCTACCTCACATCCAGTTCAGTTCTTAAGGGATTTCTTTTCTATAGAAGAACACAAGGAATTAAGTTTTCAGTTAAATAAAAAAAGAAGTGTCCACATAGCAAACATTGACACCAAAACCAAATTAGACAGTTAGCGAGGCTGCCACTTTTATGTCACATTTACCAGAGCTCTGTCACTTTTATGGACATATAGTAACACAGTTGACGAGGTTGAAAAATGACACATCAAATTTAACCTTTTGCTCTTAGTGGTACCTGCCTAACTGCTAGTTGATGCAGAGGAAGGTGAAAAAAAAACCTTCTTCAGTGCCTCAGAAGGTTGAAAATCCGTGCATACGCGTTGTACTAAAAGTTAATTTCAGCAATTTTGTTTTTTCTGACTTTCTAAAAATGCATCCAACATTCTTTTAAAGTATCTGCTAGTATAATCACTTCAGAAAATAATTCCACAACTTCACAGCTCTCACTCCAAAAATCCCATTTTGCATCTTAAAGAGATACTGACACAAGAAATTATACCTTTTTTACATCTATCATAACATTGGCTTTGCAGGCTACTTACACTTTTGCTTTGAAATTATTTGCCCAATGCATTTACATTACCTATCTGATCCCCCATGTTCCTCTATGAGGGGGCTGCCATATTTGTGCATCAGAAGTCTGTTAGCATTAGAAGCTGTAACTGACAGGCTGAGAAGGGACAGCCAGGCTGGCAAAACAGTCAGGTTTAGGAACTTCTAGTAGCAATTACTTACAAAAGCAGCCCTATCAGTGAAAAAGTCAACCAACCTATAGGTAACTTTTAATGCACATTCATATTTTTTGTGTCAGAATCACATTAAGACGAAATCTCTTTTCTTCTAATTACCTCAGCTGGATGGATCTACTGGTACATATCAGAGGTTTTATTGTACAGTCCCCTTGAATATTTAAATAGTGAATAATGCATCCCCTCTTTTAAAATATAAATATATCATAAGTCACTGAGGAATTCTCCAAAGTACATGGAATACTGAAATTTGCTGTTTAATTAATGCTTAATTAACGTTTAATTAAAGGACTGGTGACCAAAATGGCAGAGCATATTCTAGATGGGGAATACCAGTGTTTTGTAAAAGTAAAGCATGATCCTCTCCTCCCTTGAATCAATATCCATTTTAACAAAGGACAATACCTTGCTGGCATTTCCTGCTGCTAACTGGCATTGCTTGGCTACTGCAAACTTAATTATCTTAAGTACCTCCCTGGTCCTTCTCCATCATGGATTTACCTAACTTAGTCCAATTAAGGGTATAATTGGCTTGCATATTTCTAAATTCAAATTGTATAACCTAACATTTATCAATGCTGAATCTTATCTACCATCTAGAAACCCAGATTGCCAGTTTGTTTAGATCACTCTGAAAAATTGACACATCCTGGATAAAATAAACTTACCGGCATAGTTTTGTCACCTGCAAACATCAATGCTGTTTTCCATGCCCTCCCCCAAGTCAATAATGAACAAATTGATTAAAACTGGACCTAAAACAGAGCCTCCAGCAGCCCTGCCAATAAGAACTCAAAGTAGAGAAATAAAATAAATGATAATACAATATAATTTCAACGTGTGAAAACAAAAATATGGTGAATGTTTTTTTTTATTATATCATATTATTTGTATTATCTGTGGGTAGGCAGAGATGTTTCAACCACCATAGTTCTTTCTTGGAGAATTGCAATGATTGCCTAGACCTAAAAGCAGCATTTATAATGAATACCACCACCTTAATGGTCAAATGTCTGCCGAAGTCTGCCCATTATGGATTTTTTTCAGGTTGCAACTACATCTGCTGCATCAACTGCTGCATTTTAAAATTCATCACAGGACTGAGAACCTCACCATAATGTAATTGTAGTAAGGGTGGGAAATCGCCTTTAATGCAGAGACCCCAAGGTTTAAAAAAAAAAAATGCCCCATAAGTTAATAAATTACAAGAGTATAAATTCCATGGGTAATCAATAAAGTTTAATTACATAGGTTGCTGCGCACACAGAACCTTCTGTGAATGCTTTTTTGCATTAAGGGCTGTGCCGGCTAAGTGTTTCACCCGCACTAGCTGCTTGTTGTCTGCTTTTGTTTGGCACTTCTAATAAAAAGTCCATATTATCCCTTTTAGCTGTACCATTTATTAAAAACCAAAAAAAATAGTGTATTGCTGTTTTGCCCATTTCTGAGTGTTTTATGGCTTGAATGATACAGGCAGCAAAACACCCTTGTGAAATTGCCCTTAGCAAGGAAAAAACTCCTCTATGTTAGATTTAAAACATCTAAAACTTGCATATTTTTCAAAACAGAAAAGAGATATATTTAAAAGTTGGAAATTTTATCCCTTTCACAGCAGCTTTAGATTCTAATACTGAAGGTTTCTCATTCTATTGTGAAAGTTGCTCTAAACAGAAGTGTATGAACATTGCAATATCCTGTTTGCTTAACAGGACTGAACACAGCAGATAAGAAAACCACTTGTATGATAATGAATTTCATGTACGCAATAACACTGTAACCCAGAATGGATTCCAGGCCCAAGCTAATAAAACACCATACTTTGAAGGCTTTTTACAGTCAGCCACTTCCTCTAGTAAAATGATGAGTGGCATGCAACCTTGCCTGAAATGTGAGTATTTCTCTTGAATTTCATGCAAAAAATAACAGAGAGGAACTAGTAAGGGAAACTAAAGTGGGAAAGCATGAGTACAGTATATCACGCGTGGACCCTAAAACTCGACTTTTGCATGTCTGGGAATAGAGAACAATTACAGATTTCTCAGTAATTAGGCAATCAAGAAGACATGGTCAAGTGCATATTTTATTAACTAGGCAACAAATGTGTGACTGGATGGAAACCATGCTTATTTCCCTTCTTCTGCAGGTTATGTTATGTATTTATTTGAGCATTAAGGGTAAAAACCTTTAGTGACCTAGTTTAAACTACATACATGCAAATGCAATACATGAGTAATATAAGTATAACACAGTTACAAAATACAGATTTTCTAAGCTGAATTAAAAATGTGACTAATTTGCCTTTTACTAAAAAAAAGCCCCTGAGTATTTTAAGCACCTTGTGCACATTTCTTTGATGATGCCTGTTCTGTTATAACCACACTAAAATAGGACTACTGTTTCAACAGAAAAACATAGTCACTTGACTACCAGCCAGGAAATGCATTTCCCCCTAAAGCAGAAAACAAGACATTATAACACAACGACACACTTTATATATGTAGATTAAAGGAGAACTATACTTTCTAAATATAAAATAAATGTAAGCCACAGATATGTTATAAGCCAAATAGTGTGTCCCCCTAGTTTGTGTGTGAGCACATTGCCTCATATGAGCCAGATAGATGGAATTTAGTAAGGAAAAAATATACCCCCAAACAATGATGGTTTCTATACAAATATACTGCATAAACAAGCTCATATTTAAAACCCTGTTTTATCTAAATAAACCAATTTCATGTAAATATAATTTTTGTAATATGTGCCATTGGGTAATCCTAAATAGAAAAGTGCAATTTTAAATACTAAAGCCCATCCCATGGCACCACACAATTCATTGTGCACACAAACACATCAAGGGCACACATACATGTTAGGTCGTATCAGCCAATTCATGGAGAGCTGTCAACTCCCCCTATTTCTTCAGCATTTAGCCAATTTTTGGCCCCTCCCCAGCATTCAGTAGCATTTAGCAGCTTCATGAGAGCCTTTACACATGTGTATAATCCGGTGGTGTATCTGTGTTTGACAGCACTTCTGTTCAGTGATGAAAATCACCAAAAGTGCCACAAGTGTTCCCCAAAGAAGAACACCATGGGGAGGACAGCTCTTTCTATGGACAAAGTTCTGTCTTTTATTTTCACACACCCCACATATTGTACAGCGCTGCGGAATATGTTGGCGCTTTATAAATAAATGTTAATGTAATGTAATGTAATCTTTCTGTTACAGTTAGAGTTGCATTATTTCCTGCCAGGTGATCTCTGAGGGAGCACACAGCCCATCACTAAATGGTGGCTCAAGGTAAAGGATGTACAAGGGCAATATTTACTGTTATATAAAATGCAAACCACTTAATAGGATATAAACTCTTGGTTACGTATTCATCCTGGGGGTATAGTTTTCCTTTAAAATGGCAGTTTTCTATATAGTATTAGGCAGTGGTACTTATTACTAAAAGTATTTATATAAAGTAGTGTTTTATATATGGGCGATTTTATGTGATATATTTCTTACAGAGGCCTGCAGTGTTCTGGGTTATAGTTTTCCATTTAGTGTCTCTAGATTTGCCTAACCATGTTCAATCAGCAGTAAATACAAGCTCACTTAAAATCTAATGTTATGATGACAAACCTCCATATGTGTGTCATAAACCTAAATCCCTCAATGCTTTTTCTCAGAATGACTTTGTGAGTCTTTGAACTTTTCACCAGGCTGATAATGACTGGGGCTATGGGTCATCTGGAATAAAGTAATCTCCTTCTTATGAATAACATAGGATAAAATCCAAATCAAAAATATTCAGCACTATCAAGGGTATTAGGTGTCAGCTATAAAGAGAAAGAGAGAGATGATTCATGACAAATAATTGTTGTGCTCTTAGCATGACATGACCCTTTACACCAGCGGCACAACATGGGCTCGCTGGGCCCCCCTGCCAAAAAATCTTTTAAGAGGGTCCAGTGCGTCCAGCCCTATCTCCCCACCACCTTCCTGGCCCCAACTGCGCTGCAGGGGACTAAGGTACAGCAGACCCCGAGGTCTGGTCCCCCCGACGGCATATATAGTTACACCACTGTCACCTTACACACAAAAAGAATAGATCGGCACTCAGTTACAGAACTGTAAAAGTGCATTTTATTTTTTACTTAGTAAACATAATTATTGTTATCAAGTATGAAGATAGGCAGGCACTCCGAATTATTAGTTGCAAAAAAGTAGAAAAATGCAGCCAGTAGAGAATAATTAAGTTAAAAAAGTATAAATTTTATTTTATCCATATGTAAAAGCAAATAGCCTTACGCGTTTCATACCATAGGGTACTTAGTCATAGAGCCTATGACTAAGTACCCTATGGTATGAAACGCGTAAGGCTATTTGCTTTTACATATGGATAAAATAAAATTTATACTTTTTTAACTTAATTATTCTCTACTGGCTGAATTTTTCTACTTTTTTGCAACTAATAATTCGGAGTGCCTGCCTATCTTCATACTTGATTTCCTGTGATGACTCCCTATGCTGAATGGTCTGGGGCATGAGCACCCGGACCCACCGTCACTGTGGGTAAGAGTTATATATCCACCAAAAAGTGTGATCACATCCTATTACGTTTTGATAATTATTGTTATGTTTATCTTATTTAGACTAATAATGGCATAGCTATACCAGTCTTTGTAGAGTATGTAAGATAATAGGTTTTGCTGCTTGGTTTTAAGCAAGCAAAGCTACTGTGGTGGTGATATCTAAATCCTGCCATAAAAATTATGGGAATGGCTATTGCTGCAATTCATTTTCCCAGCAGATGCAGGTGGATCACATCTGGGTTAGATTTAGCTTTAGTCAACCTTAATCTTGTTTAATCTTATCAGAACTTTATGCTGTCTCATGTTTCATGAGGATTTTGAGTTAGAGAATTTTCACACGTTTCATAATGTCAGCCCTTAAACACGGGTTACACTGGACCACTTACCCATTTGTCCCCAGACATGAAGGCACCAAAATCATGTAAAGGCAAGTGGACATACAAGCCAAGGTGACACTGTAACAGGCAGCAAGGTTTGTGAAAAGTCTGAGGTCAAATACTAAAGGATTAGGTTGTGGGACAAGAATATGCATGGGACAGGACTAGTAGGCCCTGTAACTAAGCGAAACGAACAGGAATATTGTACAGTTACAAGAACAAATGAATCCAGAAACAAGAATAACCTTGACCTTCAACAGGCAAAGTATAAAACTGAGCAAATCAGGCTGAACCAATCATTTGCCCAATGACCAATATTCAGATGATAATACCATAGAGACCCATTGAAAGAGGGTCACAGTAAGTAACTTTTATCAGTCATGTGCTCATATATGTGGATGGCTCATCATGACAGATGTCTGGCATTGCTAAAGAATTATCTGTTGATAATTGGTTTTATAATCTAAGATCTATATCACATTCACAATAGGGTCAGTTTTCTCAAGGAGTCAATTAATTGCCCTGTATATTTTGGAGTATGGGACACCTATACAGACAAAGGCAAAACATAAACATTGCCTACAGCAGTGCTTAAGCACCATCTTTTCACCCTGTGTAGTCTAAATATCTAAGGGCCAGAGCCCTAAGAGGCTTGTATTTAGGGCTGTTAATTAAGTAGCAAATGAGTTACTAAAAATAATCTGTAATTTATGTAAAATTAGGCTGACACAAGAATTAAACAAAAGCTTCCAAAACTCAACTTCAAAATAAAGGTGGCCATACACGCACCGATATTATCGTACAAAACCTCGTTTCGTACGATAATCGGTGCGTGTATGGTATGTCAGCGAGCCGACCGATATCGCAGGAAGCTGCTGAAATCGGTCGGCTCGCCGATCGGCCAAGTTAGAAAATTTTGATCGGGCGCCATAGAAGGCGCCTGACCAAAATTCTCCCTTCAGAGCTGAATCGGCAGAAGGAGGTAGAAATCCTATTGTTTCTACCTCCTTACCTGCCGATTCAGCCCTGAATGGTGTGTGGCGGATCTGACGATGTTTCGTGCGACCGACGGTCGTACGAAACATCGTGAGATCGCCACGTGTATGGCCAGCTTAAGACTGCTGTAGAATCTATCGTTTTTATTTGACTTGTAGGCTGAATGTGCTATATGGCCAGACGCATCGATGGTCAAACTGCACAGATCCAACTGATTCATCTGTTCACTAAATATGGCCTAATGTGCCAATGCAGTAAACCTGGTTCCTATTTGGAACAATCAACAAACATGGATGTAATTATACAATGTATAAAATGCTCATTCAAGGGTCCCACTATGGCCTAAGGTTAATCTTATATAGCGTCTGTGCCGTAGTTTTTACATTGATTAAGAAACGCCAATGGCCATCTTGATTTCAAAGGTAAAAGCACAGACGTTTCTCCAGAGGTGGAGACTCTGCTACATGTAACATTAGCCTAATAGGCTGATGCCACACGTGGCATTTTTACGCTATGTTTTTTCTCAGCCTAAAAACACTGCAAAAGCCACACAGCCCCTGACTATGGTGTTTTTCAGCCTAGTACTGGTGACGTAGCAAATCCCATTTCCATGGTGCTAATAGTGCGAAATAGTAAAAAACGCCGCGTATTTCCGCTAGGTCTGGCAGCTGCCTTTGTGTATACATAGCTTGCTGTGCAAATACTGGCGTATTTCGGCCAATGCTTGAAAAATCCGTAAGGCGTTTTCTAGCGTATTTTCGCATTGTGTGGTTTGCTTCGAGTCTTTTCAAGTTATTTCTATGGATGATGATATCGGGCGTTTTTCAGCCGCTTAGAAAATTTTAAAATACGCAGCGTAAAAACGTCTCCTGTGGCATCAGCCTTAGTTTTAAATAAGATTATGGGATTACCAGCAGGTGAATCCAATTTTGGGATGCACCTTAATGAGCCTAACTATCTCTACTTTGTAGCTGCTAATGAAGGACTGTTATTTTGTAAACACACTTGCAGTTGTGTATGTATAATGCATGTATAGTGCAGTTTGTAATTTCTCTGCATTCTCTTACATCATAACGCTTTTATCAATTAGAGCTTGGCCATGAGAGTTTTGATTGTCTGCTTTTATGTTTTTATGATGTGTGTTGTGATATTACACACATCCATAAAGTACTTTGTGGCATCAGGATTTGTCCAGCCTGGTACCATTTTGCAAGTGATTAGATTTGTATAAACTTACAAGGCTGAGCATTCATGATGAATATGTAGCTTGTTATCAGTACAGTCCTCATTACCTTGATGAAAATCTCTCTGGAAGCCAAAATGTTGTTTAAGCACGGGAATTGTTTCAGATCATGAAATGGCTTCTCTGCTTAATATAAAATTATATTTTGAACATTTTTATGTTTGTAACAATCTTGATCTTGCTATAACTCTGTATCAGGAAAGTTAAGCTGGCCATACATGCACCATAGTTTTGTATCATTTTCAGGCCATGTATGAACTCCAAATTATCGTCCCGATTATTTTTGTATTATGGCGATCAGTCATTTAGTTGATCAGCCAGGTTAGAAAATTTCAGTCAGATAACAATAAAATTTGCGAATGTATTGTGTATCTGACAATATCCTTGGGGGACCTACAATGCATTTCTAGGAAGTCACATTCATACGATTGGTGTCTTTCATGTTCAGAACATCCTCTGATTTGTTATTTTTAGGGTTTTATTCTACAATTTCAGTTCATTTTAGATTGCATTTACAAGCATTTACCTTTTGGAGCACTCACTCAGCACCTGATCTGGGAATCAGCACTTTTATTGTAGTGTCACCCCCTGTGACCTACAGCACTTATACTGCATTTGTGTCTGGAAGTTACCCTCCCATATAGATTGTAAGCTCTATGGGGCAGGGACCTCCATCCTCTTGTGTCTTTGACTCTTAACTTAGTGCAGCTGTATTTATCTTGTATCTATCTGTATTTATTGTTATACTTGGTATTTATCTATTATTATCTTAATAATCCCCTGTTTGTATTAATCTATTCTACTGTACAGCGCTGCGTACATAAGTAGCACTTTATAAATAAAGATATACATACATATATACAAGTACAATAGATATCTGAATGTTCGTTGGAAGAAGACTAAAATCTGGAAATGTATGGCCAGCTTTAGGCAGGATGCATCTCTTTGTATATAAAGTTACATAATTATATTATGCTAAGTGAAGCACAGATCACTAAAACTGACTTGTTGGATTTTCCACCACACCTTACATTACACTTGATGATTGTTTGACTAACTTTTTCTTGATCAGATAAAGCCCACCCCTATAGTTCTAAAAGAAAAAAATTACCGTATGCAGCCAATTCTTAGCGCTCTCAACTGACTGCACTACCCTAACAAAGCAAGGAAAGGCCTGGCTAACCTGACCCTTGGAACAGATGTGATATGCGTGTAGGGTGTGTTTTTCCACCCTACACTATTACTAATAATTTCCAGGAGCAATTAAAGCAGAGTAACAGAAAGTTAGAAGAACAAATAACTGATTAAAAAAAAAACCTCAAAGCTGGCTTATTCTGCAGTTGTTGCAAAGTTCGACCCCCTACATTCTCAGTGGGCTCTAGGGAATAAATCATCTGCCATGACCATTGGTGTTCTGTCACAGAAACAGAAAAAATATATAAGCCAATGAATATATGCATCATTAAGGCCTCATCTTGCTAATGATGCTGATACAGGTCCAGTTTAGTGCCTACTAGAACATTTAACTGTAGCTGTTTATGGGTTGGATCTGAGGTCCAACCCATAAACCAGGGGTGACCCGTGAGTCACATTCACGTGTAAAAAGAGTTGGGGAGTAACACAAGCATGAAAAATGTACCTGGGGAGCCAAAAATGGGCTGTGAATGGCCATTTGGCAGCACCTATGTTGACTGGCAGCCTACAGGAGACTTTGCTTGACGGTACATCTGGTTTGTATGCAAGCGAAACTTGCCTTTAAGCCAGAAATTATAAGAACCTGCTGTGAGGCAAATGGGAGCAACATTCAAGGGGTTGGTAAGCAACATGTTACTCCTGGTTGGGAACCACTGTGTTAGGCAGATAGAAGGAAAGAAATAAAATGTCACATAAGTAGAACAAAGAATATTGCATTTAACTGTGCACGTCAAAAGCCTTGCTTTTATATCCGAATCACAAAGTTGACATACGACAAGGTGTTTAAAAAACCTTGCTCTCCTACACTTCCATTTTTAAAATGTTGAACCCCCTCTCCTGCCCTAAATATAAAACACAAATTACATCAAGCTAATTCTTGAAAAATGTGCTATAAATTGCTAGAAAGAATTGTTGACATCTGAAACTATTTTTTAATTCTGATGGTGCAAACCATTAGGCTAACATGGGTTGAAAAACCCCAGGAAGAGAAAATTCCAGTAACACATGTTTTTTTAGTAAAGCAGTACAGTTAACCATAGAAACAAATCAGATATTGCCTTTATTTTCTAGCTTGCAAATGATTGATTAATAATACATTGGTAATGATAATAGTAAATGAGCCCTAAGTATTGTATGCTTTACAGGACAGAAAAATCCTTCATCCAGTATCTTTTAATTTGTGCCATTATCTTTGTTATTGTGTATATTTTTTTATTGCTGTGTTTGTCCCATGTTTGTACCATTAGTCACAGTCCCACTGAGCCTGACTTTTGGCTTCCTCACACAGACAGCTCTCCCTGCACCCACTCACTGCCACAATGGCCAAAACTCCTCTTCCTTCTTCTTAAATATTCTTCTGTTACAGGCTTTATGCATATACACTGAGCAGTGATAGCTATTAGCCTAATAATAATTGCAATAATTCAACAACAGTTATAGCATCCTATCCCCATTGTTTTCTACTAAAATATTGTCAGTCTAAAATGTTGTTATTGTGTTCTGTTAATAGTCAGATTCTTATTTATTTTCTTATTCAAACATTTTTGTAGTATCTAGGGGTGTAAAGCATAACTACTATTAAAAGCCTATATCATTCAAATATCATCATTACATTCAAGTGAACTCATTTGCTGTTTTACTCCACAAAGCATTTATTGTTTTACTGGAATCATCTGACATATCAAGAGACATTCACTCACAAAGGCATGCTTGAAGCATGTTCAGTACATGGAGAGATTCCATAAAAACAGTGTAAAATTCTAAAATGTGGCTTTTCGCAAGGCCATTTCCATCTTAATAATTTAGGTTAAAAAGAGGACACATATCTGTTTGTCTGAACTGATAAAGCATGTGCAGGAAAAAGTCACGGAAAAGTTGTGAAAAATGTGACTTTTTGGACTTTCTTTGTTTTGCAACTTTAGGGCTGTTCCTCTCAAGGCAACTTCCGCAATTTCGGGGAAATTGCAGCGCCGCGTATGCCATCCCACCGGTGATTTACATTCTCGCCAGTGGGATGGCATTTCTCCCTTGTCGCAGGCGACTAGTCTCCGCGTGTGCCAGAGCCCTTAGGAGTATTATCGGATTCAGAATTGTCGCATTTTTGTCACATAGTAAATCTCGGCAAAGTTCCAATTTTTTTCTCCTGTGATTTAGCGCTAATAAATTTGAATCCTTAGTAAATTGCCCCCTTAATGTACTTCTCTTCTATGTTTTTTGTCCTTGCAGGCTAGGTCAAGACTGCATTTATTTTATTATCTTATTGTACGTTCAGGTACAGTCTCATTGTGCTTAAGTATCACTAGTTTGTGATAAGATGTTTGCACAGGCTTTTGTTTTGCAGCACTGTTTATTCAGTGACCATTTGTGCATAGAAGTATAAGTCTGATTACATATAAGGTAATTGTTGCAATGATCTCCTTTTTTATTTGCATCAGTGGCATTTTAAATTAAATATTTGTATCCCACTTTTAACAGTATGGGCATGGGATCTGCGTTGCAATGCTTGGGATCTGAGGTTTTCTGAATAACAGTTTCACTGTACATTATTAAAACAAATGATTAAGGTTGAGGAGTACATTACGGTCAGTTGGAAAGCATTTTCAGGAGATTTGTCAGGCAACACCTCCCCATGTGCCATCACCCTATCAGCAGAGTTTAAGACTGACTGCAGATGAGAGAGATGAGAGTCTCTGAGATCAGTTGGTAGGAGACTGCAGTGGTCTTATCAGAATATGATACGGGTAAGAACCCACAGAGAGAGTTACTCACCCATAATAGATCTCGCTGTCATGGGAGAATACCTGTTCGGTTTGTGAAGTTGCGCAAAGTTGCCTGCAGGAGGAAACTTTGCGCTACTTCGGACAACAAAGTGATGTAAAGGGCTTTCCACTGGCGACTTCTATTGTTTCCTCCATAGCAGAGATCTATCAGGGGCGAGTAAAGGTGGCCATACACGAGCTGATTGTAGCAGCCGATATCAGTCCCTTAGACCGATTTGGCAGCTTATCAGCCCATGTAGGGGCAGCAACGAATGGCATGCCCGACCGATATCTGGCCTGAAATTGCCCAGATATCGATCGGGCAGGTTAAAAGATTTAGTCGAACCGACTGTGCCCATTGCCGCCGTTAATATTCTATTGTTTAGCCTACATTTGCCTGATATCGCCCACTCGTAGGTGGGGATATTGGGAGAAGATCCGTCAAGCGAGCGAATCTTAACGTGTATGGCCACCTTAACTCTCTCCGTGGGTTCTCACACTAGATGACTAGAAGAGATCTATTGCAGGTAAGTAACTTGCTCCAGGGGGTTCCTACCTATCTTGGCAATATTGTGAAGAAAAAATCGGTAGGTTTTGGAAGTGTTATAATGTGATTAAAGAAGGAAAGGGACTGGTCAAAGATAATCCCCAGACAGAGTGCTGAATTAACAGGATTAATGGTCATGCCTTCAATAGTAATAGTAAAAAGAGGAGGCTAGTTTTGAACTCTGATTTAGCTAGGTTCAGTTTGAGGTTCCATGGTCCATCCAAGAGGAGATAGCTAGGAGGCAGTTAGCAATTTGAGTCTGAAAGTCAGAGTTTAGTGAAGGGGCATCTAGAAATATCTGCATGCCATCTGCATATAAGTGATATTTAAGACTGAACAAAGAGATAAGGTCTCCTAAAGAGAGAAAGTGTACAATTTGGTCTGGACCAACTTGTGGTGGCTTATTTAAATTCACCTGTGGTGGAGTGGACAGTGAGCATTTTCACAGAGATCAAAGTACCATTGGTGCATTAGACATCTAGACACTCCCTCAGTGTATGTCGTATATTATGGCCTTTAGGTGGCTAATATTAACTCTTGAGAGGTATCTGTACCTTTTAGATACTTACTGGTATCAGATCTTTGGTTGCTAGTGGGATAGTTCAACAATCTGGGCAGCAAAATATTGGACGACTCTGCTCCTGTATTTCCATCCATTCATATAAAGAAACCTCTGGTTTCACATATTTCATAAGGCAGTGCAACTGCATGCAAAGGACCTAGAAAGCTTTACGCAAGTCAGCAGAAATCAGACATATGCTGTGCATATGTGCTATTAACATCCACATTGGAACGTGGTGCAACTGTGTTTATTGGCAAGCAGAATGGGAAACTATTTAAATGGCACAACAGTTCAAGCACAGTACGGAATATGGGTTCAAAAAAGCCAGCAGCGAGTTTATTAATATACACTTGACAGTTTCCATGTTATTTGTTTATTGAATAAGAAAAGTTATAAAAGAATAAGGGCACCAAGCCAGTACTTTTCCCTAATACTACAGGCATAGTAAGGCCCTTTCTAATGGAGATACTCAATTAGCTGTTACTCCAAAGCACCTGTTTGTATGTGCAGACCTTCCCCAACACAGACAGAGCTTTCTGCATTCCGGACATTTCTCTTTGCATGATTCTTGTCTTTTTTGCCTCCATCCTCACACTGCTGGGAAGGTCTCCGTTTCTGCACAAGTCCAAACGTTCATGTAAGAATGCTTTCCAGAAATGGATCATCCACTAGCACATCCTACTCAGGGAACATATGGGAGTTATGCTTGAAAGCACTTTCTCTAAAGAGGGAAAACTGTAATGTATCCCAGTCAGCAATAAACAGAAACATGGGTGTCCTCAGGAAATTTTCCAGATGATGGGGCAAAGTCAGCAAAGAAAAGTATCATGCCAGTATGATACTGCTTTCCTAGACTAAGACCATAGAGGTTTACAATATTCCCGGGAAAAAATGAAGTTGTCCAAGAGCAGGCCCTTTGTGTGCACTTCACTCTGGATAAAAAATCTGGCACAAAGTGCACAGCACAGCAATAGGGGGTATAGGCCAACACTGCCCTAACTGCCTCTGCCGCTACCTAAAGGTTTAAGTACTAAATACTTGTTAAGATCTGTTTGTTTGGCGAGGTCACCAAACAAGTGGATCTTTTCTCTCTTTCTCGCGAATTTGGCCCGTGGTACAGTTTCTGTATCAAAGTGTCTGTTTCAGCTATTTATTGCAACTTTATTTTGGGACTAAAGTTTGGTGAACAGTAGCGATGAGTGAATCTGTCCCGTTTCACAGCAAATTTGCAAAATGGCAAAAAATCTGTGAAACACATTTGGCGTGCAACTTTTTTGTCGGCCGCATCTCATTTTTGTCACCTGCATTTTATTTTTGTCATCCGTGTCAATTTGACTTTTTTTGATGTTCGGCAAATTTTCATGGAAGTTTCAAAACAATTCGCCAATAGAGAAATGCGGAAATTCGCTGCAAATACATGCCTGGCGAAAAAATTTGTTCATCACTAGTGAACAGATACCAGCACCAATATCTACCAACAATCTGGTCCAATAACACTCTGTTTATTAAGCTGCTGAATCAGTCTGAAGGAATCGAATCAGCATCATAAATCTGCCTGTTTATGGCCAGCATAACTTGCATGTCCATAATTGTGCTATTGGGGTACTGTTTAAGAAGTGCATAAAATATGTGTTGCGTGTAAGAGTTTTTCTTTTTTGCTACATAATACATTCATTTGTGAAAAAAATGCTCCATGCTTATTATTGTTATTATTATTATGAACACATATTTATAAAATGCTAACAATTTTGCAGCACTGTACAATAGGGTTCAATTCCTCTGTCAGGTCCTTGTTAACTTATGTAATGTCCCTTAGGCACCAGCCTTAGCATTCATTAGTAGTCACCTGGATTCATGTGCGCACAAATGGGTCAGGGCTTACTGCTGAAATCAGTATGTGCTGACGCCACTGGAATTTCACGTGCAAATACTCAGTAACATCTACTTATGTAATAACTGCTAGTCTGGTTTAGTCAGAGCGTGCTACTCACACATGCCGCTTAAAAGTTTAACTTTTTTTAGAATGATCCACAGTTGGGGTATGTTTAGCCTGCTGTTTACTTTCTACTCAGTATGTTAAATCAGTCCCCACATTAGGCAGTATTATCTGGCTATCAAACTGTCTCCAATCTCTCTGGTACATGCAGTGGTAATCCTATTGAATTCCTTGGGCAGCTGCTCTGGCCTGGCATACTCAAGCCATGGCTTTTACTGCTCTGCTGGTTTTATAATTGCTTATCTGGGCATGGGCAATCCAGGGTTGAGTCCCAGTAGCGCTGGGGTTTCGGGTTCTGGTCTGACCTGGACATTATCTGAAAGAGATTGTTTGTTCTCTCTATGTCTAGTGTTTGCGGATCCCTTGTTTAATACTTGCCAAAAACATATTTCAGTTCCCCTTGCAACTTTATGAAGTTCCTAAAGTCCTTGGGTCTATATCAATCCCCTCTGTTCCCAGGCAATCAAAATGCATTTAAATTGCTAAGCAGAATAACACCACTACCATCTGCTCAGATAGACTAGAAGGATGTCATGGAGAGCAGCAAGGTAAAACTGAAGGGGTGAGTAAGGATATAGCCCCCTTTAAAGAGCCCTATCTACTTAACCTTTCCATATTACCAAAGAAATCCTTACTATACTAATATTTGTGCAATAACAAGATTATATAAACTGTATATCAATAATATGGTGACTACCAAAGCAGAAAAATGAATTACAGAGGTTTTAAAGCAGCACCTTGCCTTTTTTGGCAGTGTTTGATTTCAGGTATAGAGACCTGCTATTTAATAAAACAGATGAACAGTTCTATTTTAGACTTTTCTTTTCCAAAACATGATTGGAATAGAAACTTTTGTTGTAAATGTCAAATGATTATATTACAACTCAAATATTTACAGTGACAGAAAAAGGACTTTTATGTTGGAATAAGTGGAGAAGTTACCCAGTAGATAGATGAACAGGATTCATTCATCTCGCTAACACAGAGTAAACATTGTAACACTGTACATGGGCTGCATTTGGAATTCCAATATGTAATATTATAATCAAGGAAACTATTCTTCCCTCAATAGATGCTCTGTCTCCCTCGGAACAGCGTTAATAGAAGATCCCTTTATGGCACAATAAAATGAACTGTTCAGGATCTGAATAATATGTGACTATTTTAGCTAAACAATTATCTTTCATTAAATGCTCAGATATTGGTCTAAATCTTTCCTTATTGGAAAAGGTTGTTATGTTGACACTTCTGGAGACATATCATGCAGGTTACAGTTAAAGGACTGGGTTGAAATGAGATATTGGGCCGTAGGGCGTATAAAGTAAAGGCAAGTGTCAAACAATAAATAGGTATAACTAGAGAGAGAGAGAGAAAGTGATAGATAGATAGATAGATAGATAGATAGATAGATAGGCTCCTGACGGTTCCCCCACTGATGGCCTATTCCAACTCAGATAAAACAATATATGTATATATGTCTACCATTTAAATCAAATTGGCCACAGATCTAATTGGCCAAAGATCTAAATGTTTTTAGTGACTATTTATTTATAACATAGGGGCAATTTAAACCATATAAGTAGTAAGCCCGAGAAAAATCATCAATGTGTAGATGTAAAGGGTAGTAGTTTATGTAGTTCCTAAACTTATATCCTATACATTTTTATTAATTAAAAAAGGAGGAGGAATGTTTTGTTCTTAGTGATGTAATTTCTGTCACACGACTCAATGAAAATTGAATATTATAATAAATACTGTAACCCTGCTGTAAAATATTAAGATATTAGAAGTCACCTCTGTGTTCCATGAAGACAGCATTGTGTTTTTTATGTGGTCGTGTAACTTCTTGGTAAGAATAGCCTTATATGTTACATTGATACATTATTCACTATATAACTGTTAAATAAACTAAATATTGCAATGGAATGTCATTAATTGGGGTCAGCACCAGTCTCAAATGGTATCTGTCGTCTACATATATATATATTGTCATGATTATCTCTTCAACCCAATCTGAGTGAATAGTAATGTGAATGGACCTGGGACTAGTTAGTGCTTATCAGATTCTCCAATGTGAATGAAAAATAGAAGACTGAATATAGGAAGAAAGTAGTCTAGTCAAACTGTGCAATCCGACATGGATGGTTGGACCAAAAGTTCACCAAACTACACCCCTGTGCTATCTATAGTAAATGTATAGCAGTGGAATTACTACTTCTTATGGTGCTTGAGTGTGTGCCATAACCAAAATGAAAGGCTGGGGCAGTGTCGGACTGAGATGGCAGGGGCCCACCAAAAACTCTTAACCCCGGGCTCTCTCTCAAAACTTGAATTTCTGCTTTCCTCCCTCAAACTCTTTGTTATCCTAGTCTCTTTTCTCTTCATACTATACTCTATTCTTCCATCTATCAAGAAATAGGGAATGACCATAAAATAGGCTAAATAGTTAGAAACAAGAGGACCCACTGACACCTGTGGCCACCGGGAGTTTTCCTGATATCCTGGTGGGCCAGTCCAACACTGGGGCACCTAGCACCCTTTGAAAAACCTGACAATGAGGGTCCACACTGACTGCAATTAAATGTAGGCAGTGCAAAATCTAATACGTCTAGGAAACTGTCACTGGGAGATCCTCTGTTACTTTGACGGATGAGTCTGTTTCTCTTTAGAAAATATTTCGTTGCAGTGAATTTTCTCCTCAGTTTTACGAATGGTGAAATGCAGAATTTTGCTGCAAATCCATGCCTGGCAAAAAATGTGCTCATCACTAAACATAATATGTTGTAAATCAGAATTTCTCATAGGTACAGACGTGTAATTATGGGAGAATAATTAGCCCTATCCTTACCACATGCCCTATGGCTCTGCACTTCTTCTCCCACAAATGTGACTGAGAGGTGCTTTGCGTATAGGAGTGGCTTCTCTAAGTTTAGATCAAAAAGGCATGTATGTACACTGTATATGGCGCAGGCCATACTAATAACATTTCTGGGATGTCTCTATATTTATAATGCTTGGCAGCAACTTTCTAATTTTAGTGTAAGCCTCCATATGCCGAACAAATCAACATGCTTGTCAAATCAAATGTAGGCTTTTTATGTATTTTAGAAAGCTTTTGGTATTTTTTATTAATATTATAACTTAATCCAATAAAAACTTAAAGGTGTTACAATTACTGAATAATGCCTGTGGTTATTGTAAGAATAAACTGTAGTGCTTAGTGTTAATCAGACATAAGAAGGTATGCATTGTTCCAGCTCTGAATTATTCTAACCAAACAGCTACCAAATGGCACTGGTGCTAGACAAATAAAATGACAAAAATCTAAAAATTAGTATTTGGACAGAATTTTAATATAATTTGTACAGAATCATTCAATGCACTTCAAAAATGTTGTGTTTGTTCTGAAATGCTCTGCCCATTGTTCAGTGGAGGTAACATATTCTCTATTTACCCATATGACAAACCTGCATCCATCTTCAACCTACAATTACCAGCCATTTTAATACAGAATGATGTTGGGAGATGTGGCCAGAATCCACACTATAGTTAGTTAATAGTTAATAAATCAATAAAATAGGTTATGATTTCTTGCATTTTTTTTAGATATACTGTAAAAAAAAGTTCATTAGTATCCACCTTAAACAGGTAGTTAAACCAGACTAAGAGACTAAAGGTGGCCATACACGGGACGATTCCAGCTGCTGATATCGGTCCCTTAAGGGCTCTGGCACACAGGGAGATTAGTTGCCCGCGACAAATCTCACTTGTCACGGGCGACTAATCTCCCCGAACTACCAACCCACCGCGAAAATGTAAGTCGCTGGTGGGATGGCATATGCTGTGCAGGCGATTTCGGCAAATCGCTGAAGTTGCCTCGCAAGGCATTTCCATCCATCCAGAAATTTTCAGCACCTTATTGGCCCATGTATGGGCATTAACGACAGGCCTGCCTGACCAACATCTGGCCTGAAATCGCCCAGATCTCAATCGGGCAGGTATAAAAATTAGTCGAACCAACAGGCGCCTATCCCCATCTTTTTAATTTGAGCATTTGGCCCCAGGGCCAAATTAACCCGTAGGTGAGGATATCGGGGGAAGATCCGCTCGCTTGGTGACCTCGCCATCTCGTGGATCTTAGCATGTATGGCCACCTTAACTTATGCTCTTCAATGATATAACCACCAGCCCCTGCAGGGAGCAAGGTATGGGTGAGTTGTTTTTAGCAGGAAAAAAGTTGGCTTCAGAGATCACACTAATGATGTAGGAACTATTTCAAAATGATGATGAAATGTATTTACAGAATTACATTGTAAACAACCATTGAAGTTTTGTCTTTTTTTCTGCACAAAAACAGTTTGACTGCTGAAAACTTATTATATGGGTTTTTGTTTTAACTTTCACTTTTTATTTTTCCTTTCATAAAATAATATCCTTTAATTCTTCTTTCACTTATTATTATTCTTCTTTCTATTATTATTTCTCTATCCAAGTGAATAACATGTGCTGCTTGCATAGTTACATCCGTATCTGATATCCTGTTGTCGACTGTGAAACAACTCCCTAATTCTGGGTGTTACTAATTATGACTCCCTTTCTACTTTCCTTGCCTCCCTCCATACTCTTTCTGCTGACCCCTTAGAAATCCCAAGTCTTTTGTGCATAGCTGAGTCCTTACTGACTTGTTCACAGCCGTTTTTCCCACCCTGCACCTGTTTTTTATTATGGAGGCTTGGCTGACCGAGTAGAACTTTCCCAGCTGCCTTTCTGTTTGGTAGTCTCTTCGGTTCACACACACTCTGTTCCGTACTGACATGGGTGGGAAGTAGGGAGGCAGTCAAGACTAACAGGCTAGATATTTGCCTGGATAAGAATTCGTTTTCGATCATTTACAGAGCTCTTCATCTAGTATGGCCCTATATGGCCCTCCAATGTCTTCTTTTTGTGACTTCATCATTTTAATGTGATCCAGCCTTTCAGTATGTATCATGTCAAATAATACATGGAAAACTTTGGACTGTGTTTAAAGAAGAAATATATTGTGTAATACCATGCTTTAACTGGAACTGATTACTGAATTAAGCATACAAAATGACTTGGGCTTTGTGTAAGTGCCTGAGTAAAGCAATGGTATTCTAATCATGTTCCATGTCAGTGCTGTTCAACTTCTGTGGTACCAAGGGCTGGAATTTTTCTAGCCTACATGGTGGAGGGCCAATAATGGAAGCCAGTGCTGGCCACTCCCAGTTTTTAATCCACACCCACTACTCCTTGCTGGGTCCCTTTGAAGATTTATTTTGCAGGGGGGCCAGGCGCAGAGTAGTTATGTCACTGGCCCACAGGCAGAGTATAGCACACACAGGCAGCATAGTGCAAGAGGGATATGGTACACACAGACAGGGTATAGAAGGCTGATTTTGGAACATAGGCAGCATAGGCAGGCAGAGTATGGCACACACAGGCAGCACAGGGCAGGCAGGATATGGTACACACAGGCAAGGTAGGGCAGGCAGAGTATGGTACACACAGGCAGCATAGGGCAGACAGAGTATGGCACACATAGGCAGTATATGGCAGACAGAGTATGGCACACACAGGCAGCACAAGGCAGGCAGAGTATGGCACACACAGGCAGCATAGGGCAGGCAGAGTATGGCACACACAGGCAGCTAAGGGCAGGCAGAGTATTGCACACACAGGCAGCGCAGGGAAGGCAGAGTATGGCACACACAGGCAGCGCAGGGAAGGCAGAGTATAGCACACACAGAGTATGGCACACACAGAATCTGCATTTGGACATTGGGCATCACTCAAGAAGTGCAGAAGTGCTGAATGGACTCCATTCCTACAAAGCCAACAAATACTGATATTTTTTTGTCAGGCTTGGCACAATATATAACTGAAATACTTGCTGTGCTGACTGCTAAGTTGCTGTAACCTATTTTCTGAGAAGCAAACTGGGTGCCTTTGTCTTCTCCCTGACATGAATAGTGGTGGTAGCTTTTTTTTTCTTCCTCGCCTGCATAATAGTCAAATTTCTTTGTACACAAGTATCAGCAGCACAGTAACATTCACAAATAAAAGAAATTCCTTGTGGTGGCTCTTTAGGACCATTCTTTTCGTATCTTCTTTTTAATGTATGGCATATGCCTCAATTTAAATATATGATATTTAATATTTTTATACTGGGACCTTCTTGGGGTCACCAATGTAGGTTTTGATATTAACTGAAGGTGATTAATGCAATATGACAGCTTCCACTTATATCCATGCAAATATGTAGCATAGTCTTAATGCTATTTAGTGGGAAGATAAACTCATTAGGATTCCATAGTTTGGGAAACAACTATTTTTTGAGATTGTTTTTCTAATATTGGTAGTTGTCAATAGTGTTTGGCCTGTCCCTGCAAACAAGGAAGGGATGTAGTGAGAATCGCTGTTTTTGTTCTGCATCATTAACGTTCCGCATTTCATCAGAGTACTTTCCATGTTTTGTTCATCCTTTCTGCAATGTGTCAAAGAACCTTCTTCTCCCAATCCTTTCCTACTGTAACAGAAACCCTGTCTTCTGCAGCTCCAGTGGGAGGCGGAAGTGAAGCCAAGCAAACATGTTTGCACACGCTACTAGTCCCAATCATTTAGTAACGCACTAATATCTGTAAAGTATCATTAATCAGCCGAAAAGCAGCCAAGACACTTTATGTTAGCATCGGGTGACAACAAAAACTTCAATGGTTTTGTTCTGGATCATCATCTTTTATGCCACTTATTAAGTGTAAAAGGAAAATCTGCAATATTTTAAATGCAATTATGTGCAATTATCCTAATTACTGGGCATTCTAAAATGTAGCACTCTAGCTGAACTCTTTGAAATATAAGTACAGCTTGTTCCTTGCATTCATCATCTTTCTTTTTAAGTTTGTTCCAGCCATTTACTAAGGCAAGTCCAATACATTTACTGAATGTTGTTAACAGGCTTATATAGGCTGGAGTCCTTTTGGACTAAGCGCATCTTTTTTATGGGGTATTTTGTATTTATTTGTTCATTTTTATTTAACATTTTTAATATTAGGATAGAAAAAGAAATGGTTATACATCATAAATAATTTAGGGGGTTATATCCCAAAATTTATAAAAACAATTAGAAGCTATAAACAAGTCATTGGTGCCAAATCAAACAAAAATGCAGCTGATCTATTAACTGTAAGAACATTAAATCAATAAACTTTTCCAGCTTTTTTATTGATATATTTTTTTCTAGTGTTTTACATCGAGATATTAATAAGAAGCTAAAAAGTAATTGTAACATCATAATATTTTGTGCACATCTTTCTAAATACATAGGATTTGCATTTTTTTGCCTCTTGCTTTCATCACTTTCATTATAACCCAGTTTTCTCTGCACCTTACAACAAGTGTTTGGTAACTGCAGCTATGTGTGTCTCTGGACTCTCTTTGGAAGTGGGTGCTACCTTTGGCTCTTAGAATGAGACTTTAGGGCAATAGCACATCAGACATTTTGTCACCCACATTAAATCTGTGCTACCACAGACAAGCAACAAAACGCCCCATGTGCCATCACCCTTAGGCATTGCTAAGCAATGAGCCAACAGAGCTCAACGATTCACACTACAAATCCCATGCTTAGGGTCTGTGACTAAGACATGCAGGTTCCTGCCTCTGTGCCCCTTCAGAATCTGAATAGTATAGTGTATTACCCCTTATAGCCCTCTTCTTGGGTATTACCTGGCTACTGCACCTGGGAGTAAATCATACCTACCTACACTACAAAAAGGAACGACAACTTATAAAAAAGCCTTTACAAAATGAACTTTCTAAAGCAATCACCCTGCAGAGGTCAATTTTTCTGTCCTTCACTTGGTGGGATTAGATCCATTAGTGATCAGGAAATGCTTATGGGATATTACTGCTCACAAGCACTCAAGCCCCTGTAAATAAATGTTATGATTACTGCAGCCCCTACCACACATGAGAAGTCTTATTTTTCAGGGCTGATTTTAATTTGAAGCCGAAAAGCTATCATTTCAAAGAGATAACATCTGATTATCACATTACTGTCAATAGCGTCTCCTGTATCATGTTAGCCACTTATTGATGTATCCATATTATATTCTCTTCTTGGCTTTACATCAGTTCACTTTCATGCAAAATGATATTTGGATCAATATTACATACAGAGAAGGATGTAACTGCTGCAATTACAAAAAAAATCCCATAAGTGCATTTACAGAAATAGGTCTATTTGTGTCACTTGGACAGGTAATTTAGGAGAATGCCTGTGAAAATCTTTTTTTTCTACAGTGGAACAACTGACCTATTGCACGCTCGAGGAAGCCTGTTCCAATTTCTCTTTTTAACCTTAATTTTACAGTCTGCTATTTGAAAAGGAAATAAGCTGTGGTTATTATGTGGTCACTATAGCCTTATTTTTCTTTCTTCCTTATTATTTGTCAAATTACTATGTTCCACCTAATTTCTCTCTGACCCTGTGCATACACCAGGCCTAGAATGAGATTCCAAGCAGGCCCTACCCAGCTGCTTCCCACCCACCTGCATGTGTTCCTCACTCCCTGCTGCTCACTCTCAGCAGGAGTCACACCTACTGATGCAGTAAACCCTGGAGTTAATGACACCTCTGGACAAGGAAGTAGCTCCGGGGTTACCTGATTGCCAGTGTCAATGGGCACAGTGTATTTGTGCAATAAGATGCACACGTCACTGGCACAGGAAACATGGGAAATGATGTCAACTAGACATAGTTCCACTTTGCGACAAAGTGCAAGCCCACTTTTCTACACTTAGATGTGGGGGATCCAAGTAAGTGCTAATTCATTTGTTGTCACTAGCCTCAGAATTTGTCTGCATAAGCACACAGCTTAGTGGAAACACCGCAGGCAGTATTACCTAATGCCTTACCTAAGCATGCTGCTTATTTACAATTTTCCCCGTCACCTGTAGTGATGAGCAAAATTTTTCGCCAGGCATGGATTTGCAGCAAATTTTCACGTTTTGACATTGGCGGATTGTTTTTTGCGAAACAGATGTCATGGAAAAATGCGGCACACAACAAAATAATTGTCAGTTGACAATTTTTTTGACACATGTCATTTTCAGTATTTCACAAATTTTTCGTTGTTTCACGAATCTTTGTTGCACACATTTTTCGGTGAAGCAAAACAGTACAGATTTGCTCATCACTAGTCACCTCCAATAACCTTCCCCTAACAAGGAGAATGAAAGAGTGTGGCCTAACTTCCCAGGGGCAGAGACTGACGTGACAGAGGCATGGCCAGCCCAATAGGACTGTAACATGGGCACTAGGGATGTAGCGAACATCGCCAAAAATGTTCGCGGACTTTCGGCAAAACTCGCGAATATTCGCGAACTTTGCGAACCCCATAGACTTCAATGGGAAGGCGAACTTTAAAACCTAGAAAAGCCATTTCTGGCCAGAAAACTGATTTTAAAGTTGTTTAAAGGGTGCCACGACCTGGACAGTGGCATGCAGGAGGGGGATCAAGCAAAAATTTCTCTGAAAAATACTTTGTAAAAAAACCGCAAAAAAAAACGCCAAAAAATAACGCCAAAAAAACCGCAAAAAAATAATGCAAAAAAAAAAAACGCAAGCTATTCCTATGTATACGCAAAGGCGAAAAACCGAAGCGAAAAAACGCGGCGGAAAAAACCGAGGTGAAAAAACGCGGCGCAAAAAAAAACGCGGTGAACCCAAAGTGGCGAACATCGCCAAAAGTTCACGAATTTCCGCGTTCGCGAACACCCGATATTCGCGCGAATTAGTTCGTCGGCGAACAGTTCGCTACATCTCTAATGGGCACTTCTCTAGGTTATTTCATAAACTCAACCATAAAATCAAACACAATGGTGTCTAATAGTACAACAACGTAAATCTGCTGAAGTGGCATCACATTACTAATATGGTGTACTTTTATTAAAATTATGTCAGAATTAGACTTGCTGTCTATAAACTGAAAGTATCATTTCATTATCTTCTTCACTAACTGTTGGTTTTTGTTGAAAGCAGCAGAAGGGAGCTCTCCTCCAGCCAAGGGTCCACAATGCATTGCAACCTGCTTCACAGCAGGTTTCTGCTACTTCTGCTGTTTCAATAGTCCATTCCAGCAATGCACAGAATAGTAAATGGCAAGTCAATACCACTTTTAGTAGAAAATGCATTTACAAATAATTCTAACTTGATTGACTATTTGAAATGAAGGAATTAGAAATGTGTTATATTTGCATTTATTAGAAAATGTTATATTTAGGTTTTCAACTGCTTTAAATGCTTGCTTTAAAATTTCCTCAACCCCTACCCCACACAGGTTCAACATAGTAATCACAATTATTAGGATGTCTATAGTAAATGCAGTTTTCCTGTTCTTTTACCATAGATAAATCCATATTTTTTTGTAATTGTCCATTATAAACCATGAAAAGGTAATTGTTCCTTTTTTACCCTTACTGCCCCTTCTCCTCCGGTAATCAAGAGAGCTTGTTTAGAAAGTGATAATGAGCTCCATATAAACAAGCTCCCCTCCCTTCCCCCAGCTGCAGCCTGTTTCTCACATTTACAGATAAGGAGGAGTTCATTATACTTGGGGATTAACCATGGATTTGATTAAAATGCAAAATGCAAAACATTTTATACAAGAACAGTTCTTAAAATAATATTCACACATGCACAAGTCACTTAGTCCTTAAACATGTCATATCATGCAATAATGTAAAGTGAAGTTGATGAATCAGTTTTTATAATTACATAGCATATTTTAATGCCACCCAATACAGGATTAAACTACATGAGCTGATTGGTCTTGATCTTTAAAGCTTTAAGTATTTTACGTATAAATTTGTTGCCAGTTGACTAAGCAGCAGTAGGATAATAGAGAAGGGGCCCTGGTTCTTATCAGATATGGTAGCTAGGCGACTCCCATCTGCTTCATTATTAAAAACCCATTCTGCTACTGTGGCACAGTTTATGCATACATGTGAATAGCAGCCTTTTGCTATATGGATATTTGAGGGAACCATGCAGTACTCAGCTGTTCATCACGTGGATAATTTCAACTGAGATCAGGTTTTAAAACTAGAGTTTCCAGTTCATGTGAGAAAACAGCGGACACTTCTATAAAATCCAGCTAGAAGGGTGGCACTCAGTGCAAGTCAGCAGTTAGGGCTGCAGTTAGGGCGAATAATCTCCTCCAAATGCCTTTCCACCAGCAATAATGTAAATCCCCAGTGGGAGAACATATGCATTGCTTCAGCTTTCTGAAGTTTCCTCACAAGGAGGTAAGTTGCCCACAGTAGAGAAGATTTGTCTGTCATTGCCCTAAAGGTGGCCATACACACACTGATATTATCATACGAAACCTAGAGGCAAAAGGCAACTTTAGGTATCTTTGGAAAAACAAAGTGCCACGTATATGTTTTTCCACTGCAATTCACTTTATTGCAGGGGAGATTAGTCGCCTGTGGTAGCAAAGATTTATTGTGGGCGCCTAATCTTCCTGTGTGCCAGTACCCAAAGAGATACATAAATGGCTCACCAAGCCATTATTATCAGTCATGAAGCCATTCCCACTGGGCACAGGAAGGTCTGTCACAGGTCAATCTATTGGTAAGGCAGGGCAGCAGATAATTTAATTTAGGGGTCCCTAAAGGCTAAATGCTTCTCCCTATAGGATTGACATTAGCAGAACAAATTAGCTTTAATACAACCCAATAAGTTAATAACTGCAAATGCATGTAAACAGATCCCATTGGATGCCATGGCATGTACATTTCTATAAATATACATACTAGTACTATGAAATACAAAAGAGGCTTGAACTTCAACTACATCTTTCCTTTAAGCCATACCATCCATCATCCTGCAGGATCCCATTTTCATATCAGCAGGGCCAGCTCTCAGAGGTTAACACTCTTGCTACAAAAGATGTAATGGTTACTTAATGATGAGCAGTAATTCTTCCATACTAAATGATTGGCTACTCAGAGGGTAAAAATCACAGAGACCATCTAAACAAAACTCTGGTCATACTTGCTAAAATAGTGACGTTCATTTATTTTTACTGGGGGGGCTTTGCATATTTTTTTATAGAGTCATCATTAATGAACATTAGACTATGCACATTTTTTTATGGACCTTCCATGCACGAAAGGATTAAATTAAACAGCATGGTAATGGCAGCTGGTCTGCTCTCAGTTGATAAGTAGTCCGGTAGCCATATGTGGTACTTATCTGATCGCTTTGCCAAAAATATAATTACTTTCATACATCTGAAAACATATATAGAGAGATTTATATACAAACACACACACACATATATATTATTGTAAATTATTTTACATGTTATGTGCATTGATTCTTTTATATCATGTTTTCAGTTACATTCAACCATTTCTGAATTCTTTATTTTAGAGATTTCCTAAAGCCTGCGTCTGGAGAGGGAAATTTAGAGTTGTTGTTTTATAATAGCTTGGAGTGCGATTGGAGTGCTGCAATGTCTTGTACTGTCGCATATTTACCAAATCATCTTTTTCAAAGATACAGTAGAAAGATAGAAGTAAGTGTTAAAGATGTTGGTTTATAAATACAAATCATAGGAAATGCTTTGCTTTTGCTACACACTGGCAATGTCAGACAGGGATCGCATGGGAACGTGGCAGTGATATTGTCTGATGTGCCATAGCCCTTAGGGCAATATTGGGTAACATGGGAGGAGGAGGAGGACATCCCTGTCTCAGATTGATTACAGTCTTATTGGAAATACAGGAGAACAAACAGAAACAAGCATATCAGCAAATCTCTGCTGGGTTTAGAAGCAAGTTTGGTGTGTGGTCCTACACGTTCAGATTTAAGCTTAAAGCTGGCCATACACACACCGATAATATCGTACGAAACCTCGTTTCTTACGATATTCGGTGCTTGTATGGCAAGTCGGCGAGTCGACCCATGGTCGCACAAAAGATCGCAAATCGCCACGTGTGTGGCCACCTTTAGATTTGAGTGCTTTAGAACGATGGGGGCTCCCCTTCATAACAAATTGGGCACAGCTGTGCCTGGCATCATTTCTGGTGTTCAGGGTGCAACTAATGTGTGGGCCCTATTCTATTGGTGAAACTATGCTGCAGCAATTGACACCTGGTTAAGAGGGGGCAGCAACTCCAGTTCCTGTGCAACTATACAGAAAGTGTGAGGAGCACATTATATAGTACATATGCAAATAATGAAAGTGGTTTTACATGCAACTCATTGTGACACTAGATGTCATTCTTTATCTGAAGCTTCAAGTGGGGGTAAGGGGTGTAGCAACAGTTGTCATCTTGATGCTGCCTGTGTCATATGAAATTGTGCCCATTTTCAAGGGTAAAAATGGTAAATTTAAACCCTTACAGTATTCCAATACTGCTATCTTTTTCAGGAGTCTGAAATTTGGGTGCCAGCTGTTTATTTTGTGCTTTTAGCTAAATAAAACAGATGTTTTTTTCCCCATCTTTAGCTTTTACAGTCCTTACGGTAATTCATAGAACATCCTTTGATTCTTTTATATGCTCATTTTTTACTTCGTAGAGATCATTCAGCTTTTAATGAAGCATGAACAGTTTTGAGCAACATATGGCACTACAAGACGGTCTGCTCTTAATCGGCCTAATACTTACAAAGGCTGTCCCCCTTGAGGCCAACATGAAGCAGCAGTGGTGACAAAATGTCCAGATCTTTTTTGTTACCGTCCTTCCTTACTCAAGTGTTTATAATTTGTGCATAATAAGAGCTGAATAATCCAATATATATATTGTCTTATTATTATTACTATTGAAACATTCAATCATTTATTACAAAAGGGGAGAATGAGTTCAGATCAAATAACATTTATTATGTAGTCATAAAAGATTTATTTATGTAGTGCTAGAACATTTATTTGAAGAGAAATGGCACGCACTCCTTGGTCCACTAAAACTTGTCTTTATTGTAGAGATCTTAAAACAAAAAGGTCCTGACGCGTTTCGTATACAAAAGATACGTAGTCATAGGCACCAGAACATTTATACATATTAACATCAGTCCCTGCCACAGCAGAGCTTACCATCTAAGGCCCATATGACATACACTAGGGACAACTTAATCAGCAAACCAGTAACCTGAATATATGTGTTTTTGAGTGTGGGAGGAAACTTGTGACCACAACTCTGCAAGTGTGTTAACCACCACCTATAGCCACCGTGCTGCCCATTTCATATTTGGTGGAGGGCTGATATGGCATGATGATTATTCCATTGTGAGCCAGTCTGATTGTAATTTATACACTGCATGGTAAGTTTATGGCATTAGAGAACCCCTTTAAGTGATCAAGAATACCCAATAGTATAATTATTATTGTTTCCTGAAGATAAGAATTAAAGGAGAACTAAAGCCTAACAATAATGTAGGCTAGACATGCTAGAAACTTAGGGATTAACTCACAATATACTAACAATATAAAAAACATAATAAAAGGCTGTTTTTATTTATTTAATTTAGAATCAGTGCATTCTGCTTTAGAATTTAATGAATACCCCTTTAATGTCAGCTTTAATGACATATAGCTTAGCTTCTCAACAGCTGTCCAGAGCACACTGAGCATGTCCGTGTCACTGACACTTCTAACTAAATCCAAGACCGGGAGCTCCTAGAACTTTGAAGGCCTGGATCATTACCATTATAGATATTCTGTGTTAGGCTGGTACGGTAGGTTCAGTATATAAAATGCAGCATTTCTACTACTGTGTTTGTACTGTATTTTAGGGTTTAGTTCTCCATTAACAGCAGATGAACTATATTTTCTGACCAGTTTAGATGTCAGGCAGCTTTCCCTGGAAACTATAAGGCACATCTAAGGAAATGAATTGCACAACTTTATAGCTTAAACAATAAGAAACATCTTTCCGACAGTTGAACATGGCCTTACGCAACTGAAGTTTGAGTATTTCTATCAAGTTTTTCAAAAGCAAAGAGAAAGCTTTAAGCACTTGCTGGTCTAGAGCACAGAGTTAAAATAAAGAAAGTAATCATCTGATACAGGTTACATAACCAGGGAATAAAATTCCCAGACAACTAAGTTTGTATTCTTTATGCTGGGCACTTTGCTCCAAGATTGGACTGGCAATCTGTGGATTCTGGCAAATGCCAAAGGGGCTGCTGTAAATTCTACAGCCTCTCTGATCTTGATATGCCAGGGCCTATTTTTAATCCCAATCTGGACCTGCTTTGCTCCTTACTAATAAGCACATGTATTATGACGTTTACTGTAGTCACTTACCCAGAATCACATGGGTTTTATTCTCAAACACATGAAAGGATGTTGATCCTACTTTATGTTGTAGGTCACTGAATGTCAGCATTGCTCTGCATTCCATTCAGCTCTTTTGACCCTGTACACTCAGGTGTCTAAACTGGTGCATCACTCACATAGTGTAAAGCCCCAATATTTAACCCTATTTTGAGCTAGTTCTCATTCATGGGATCCCGTCCAAGATTTGAGCTCTTTCTGTCTCCTGCCCCAAGTGCAAATACACAGTGGGACCTCTCATTCTAGCCTCTCTCCAAACTAAGGGTTTCTAATATGACCTTTCCTTTTATACACTATGACAGGGGGTCCCACACTGTGGAGATTGCCCTTCTGGGGGAATTAGGAACAATGGCAGGCCTCAGTCTGAAGAACACTTAGAGTGAGAATTCTAGAATTCTAGATCTTCTAGAATTACTTGAAAGTTCAGCTTAAAAGACAGTTAGGGTTAGATTTGGGGTGAATCTGTATTTGCTGGATTATAACACCAATATTATCTGTATCAATTTTCATGGGCTAAGAGGGGTCCTGCCCAAAGGTGGGACTTGCACGGGGAAACCTGGCCAGGGTTGCAACCCCCAAGGGGTGCAGAAACTGAACGTTTTATAGCTACTGTTCTATGGGGTTACCTGACAATATCCCTCATGCTTATCTATCTCTAGGAAACACCATCCTGACAGACCAAGTTCTATTCAAAGTTCTCTACATGGAACTAAAATAGGGGACATATATTAAATCCCTATATTAATCCCACTACATTCCTACAATCCCATCTAAAATACTTACAAAATGCAATTACAAATGGTCAAAAACGGCAAACCTTTAATTTGACAATGCCTGAAATGCTATTTCTCTTTTAATTTAGCATTTTACCCACTGTCAGTATGCCACACTAATCAGTACCTTGTGTTTAACTACCAGACAGTAAACACTATTTTTGTTTGTTATTTATTTAGAAAAACATTGTAATCATTTCACAGGGGGCTGCTAGTACTTGCAGCAGAAGGAGAAGCTTGTAGCAAACCAGAGTACCTCCAGGTATGCAGTCATACAACATGGGTTTTAACATAGCAGCACTGGCCTTTGGGTGATCCTGGGAATTTGAATTCAGCAACAGCAGGAGAGAATTTTGTGTACAACATTCCCTGATCTTTAACCTACGCCGCAGTGAGCTACTGTACAACTTCTGGTGAAGCAGGGAGTATCCTTTTATACAGACCACCCGATATTACAAGTGATTAAACATCATTCAGTTGACTGGATTATTTATACGACCCTTCATCAGTCTTGTAAGTACTTTCAGCGTGTACTGGCCTTTTGTCAGGGACTGCTGTGCAGATAGTGTTATTACAATATGAAGGGAAATAAAGACTGCAAACTCAGTGGAAATCCCTCATTAACTACAAGGCGCTTGTCTGTGGAATGTGTGGAATTCCAGCCATGGTGTGATCTACCTTTCATTGTGTGAACAAGTGAATGAATGACATTGAAACCTTGCATATCCCACTGAGAGGCCCTGGAAGAAATGCTTTGGGGTCCCATTCAGGGACAAGGCCACCAACCACATCAAATGGAAATGTGCCCAGCATGCAGCTTTCTGTGAATCTGTGGTTGTTTCTAAACAGAGCTAAATAAGTCAGACCCACAGGGATCACTAAGGATTGTTCTGCTCTGCTCAAAGAAGTGTTTGTTGGATGTAATTGTGCTGGATTCCCAGCATTCCCTTTCCCACTCTTAGACACCCACCATCAGAAACTGCCATTTCACTGCCCCCAAATTCAAAGGCCACAAATGCTTTAGAGAATTTAGATTTTCTAGAAATAAAAATATTCTTGTTTTAATTATCTTTATTTGTTGAGGACCATAATTATCTAGCTGTTGATTTAAAGACCTTTCTAACAGAGAAGAGATATTGTTTGCTCAACTTCCCAAAAACAGTCTAGATCAGGTATGTGGGATAATACACCAATGAAACAATATTGCCCTTTTGCCTTTACATTATAGTATATACACAATGTCTGCTCTGTACATGTGGCTCATGTATGAATTTAGTGCTGTCCATATTTCTACCACAATGATAGGGTATTTTTCAGCATGTCATGTAGTTAACATGGGTGAACATTACAGAGTAGAATGCTACACTTATGAACAGGCTGCTATGACTGCTCGGTGACCAATTGTGAAGGTATCCCTTGGACAGATTTAGCCAGCTTGATTATTGTAATATGTTAGGCCAGTTCTGTGACATTCACTGTGTAAATTTACTACAACAGGACAGGTAGTAGTTAGTAGTTAATATATTCCATGCAGGATAGGCAAATGCCTTGGGGAAAATGGGGGGAGGCAATAGTAAAGGAAGTGATCATTGGGGAAGGAACAATTGGAAAGTAGCAGGTTAGGGACCATGTGGTGGGGGGCCCATGCAACAGGGGGGCTGTGCAGACAAAGTAATGAGTGTCAGGTCTGGTTTTACTGACTTGGGCACCAACACAACATGGCCCAGCCCTAATGTAACCTATACTTAATCCCACAATCTGCAAAATTACCCACATCACCCACTAAGGTGTCATGAAAAATGTTATACACAAATTCTTAAGAGGCAGTGGCATTACTACAGAGGAAGCATACGCTGCGGTTGCAGGGAGGCCCGGAGTGTAGGGGGCCCAGTAAGGCCCTTATTAATGAGCATTTTCAAGATATCTTGGTAGAATTGATCAACTTACCAATATTTTGTGATCCTAAACTGAATTTGCTGTGGGGATCAATAACATCTATTTATGCCCTGCTAAAGGACCGTGACACACGGGGAGATTAGTTGCGCCATGACAAAGCTCCGTTGTCGCGGGTGACTAATGCCATCCCACCAGCTAGAAAGTAAATCGCCAAATTACTAAAGTCGCCGAAGTAGCCTTGAGAGGAAATCACGGCGCCGCATATGCGGCGATTTACTTTCTAGCCAGTGGGATGGCATTGCGGGGATATTTGTCAAAAGGGAACTCTATCCATTTTTTTCATTAAATGTTCATCAACTTCCCAGTGTACATTATTCAGAAATTTACAATGGCTTTAAAGTTATTTGTAAATGCATTGGCATTGAAAGCAGTATTTGCCTGCCCCTTTTAGCACTGCTAATTCTAGCTCTTGAAAGAATAGTACAGGACAGCTCTCCTATGGCCAAGACTCCATACATTTCCTGCAGTGCCTTCATAGCTTCTTCTATTAATCAGCTTGCTTCTAATACAGTGCTTCAAGAGTCACAACCCACAGGGCAAAGAATATAAAGAGACAGACGAATACTATTTTCCGAAGCAAGTACATTTACAAATAACAAAATTCAACATTTTTAATAAATGAACACTCGCTTAGAATTACTTTTTCTTTCATTATGCAAAAACAAGAATGTGTGATGTTCCCCTTTAAGGGTGAATTGAACTTTATATCCCACTTTAAATGTGTTTTTTTTTTTAAGACAAGCAGTCATATTTACTGCGCATACAAAACATGCATTCTTCATTAAGCACTGCACACTCAGTGATAAAAGTATTCATTAAATGAATAGGTTTCCCAGACTCTGGCTTTAACTGGAGCTGTTTCCATGAATGGCTTTATACATAAATAATTTATTGAATATTTTAGTCTGCGCTATAAATATATAAAGAAATAACAGAAATGTGTTATTATAATCATTGCCAGAAGTTGAAAAAAAAACTCAAATTCTTTTTAAAGTCTTAGCTACAATATTTACTGTGTTATTAAGTGTGTTTCCTGACCTGGTAACCCTGTGTATTATTACTGAATACTTGAGTCAGGTTGCAAAAGGAATGCTGAATTTATAGCACCTCATAAACTCCAGAGATTGGCGCATCTAAATTAAAATAATATGTTGCATTCATGCAAAGATGTAAATAGTTATAGAAATCAGCCAAATGGATCTTGAGCCAGAGAAGCATATACAAGCCAAAGGCCTATTGTTCTACTGGCCTAGAAAACGCTTGCTAGATTTACCTTCTGCAGACCTGCTCTGTTCCAGATTTCCTTGAATTGCCTTTTTGCAACAAACTTACTGTGCCACAAGCAAATTAATATAGGACAACAAGCAAGTAATATGGTTCAGTAATCCCTGTAGCAGGCTCGTGTTTGGTTTGGCACTGAAGTAATAACCCCATATCTGAGTGCTAGATATTTGCACATGCAGGGGAGCATTAAGAAATAATGCTGTCCTAACTGTGAGACATGGGGTGTTAGGGCAAGCACCCACAGAATGACTTTGTCCGTGATAGTATGCTGCTATTGCGGGAGAGAAACCGCTCTGAAACTTTGCACGAAGCAGCATCGACTTCTACTGTTGCCGGTGGAAACCCTTTTCGGAGCGGTTACTTGCCCGCAATAGCAGCGATCTATTGTGGGCGACTAAGACCCCTTAGCCCTTGCCCTTAGCCATGCCCTGTGGGAGGTGGGAAACCCTTTTTGGCCCAGGGATGTCATATGGTACTCCCTAGTGCAGGGATTCCCAATGTTTTGTACCTGTGATCCACACTCAAGTGTAAAACGAGTTGGGAAGAAACACAAGCATGAAAAATGTTTACAAGGGTGCCAAATAAGGGCTACTATGTGGACTGGCAGCCTAAATGAGGCTCTGCTTGGCAGTACATCTGGGTTTTATGCAACCACAGCTTGTCTCCAAGCCAGGAATTCAAATATAAGCACCTGCTGTGAGGCCACTGGGAGCAACATCCAAGGGGTTGGTGAGCAACATGTTGCCCCTGAGCCACTGGTTGGGGATCACAGCTCTAGTGTATAAAGAGGTAGAGAAAGTCTCTTTGACCTCCTCTCTGTGGAGGAGGGCAGCAGTTACTAAGAAACTGGAGGTGGAAGGCCTTAGTAAAGAAGAAGTGACCTGAAGCACAGGTTCAGATTTCTTTGGTGGAAGACTAGAACAGCCTCCACCACCCCCGTCCCCCTCTCCTCCCACAGCATTGTGTACATGCACAGCCTTTGGTCATACACCCAAAACACAAGAGAGAGAGCACATGGGAGATTCAAATGTCAGAATCTCCCACACCCCCAGTCCCTATAGCCTTGGATGTAAGCAAGCTTCAGATGGGGCTGGTCAGCATGCTACCCCTAGCATTGTGCCACCATAGGCCCAGGCCTTTGGGGCCTTGCCACAAATATGAGCCTGTTCAAGTAAGTGAACATCTAAATGGGGGTGAAGGAGTACGGACCCAATGAATGAGGACCAGATTGTATGGGATTAGCCCCTATGCAGTATTATGTTAGAGTGGCATTATTTACAACAATGGGGCAAATTGTGGATGAAGCTAATAGGGAGAGGGGTGTAACTAATGGCTTGCACATCAAGGGCATCACATCTTACATACCTGAGGTGGCAGCGTCACAAATACAATCGACTGCTGTATGTAATGTGACTGTAATGTATTTATGTATTATAGTTTTTGATACCAATTTTAAGAACTGAGGTCTAAGGTGACAAACCATTATAAACTGTGAAGCATGTGTGAATCCATATGGTTTCTTCCAACTACCATTTAAAGTCCAGCTGAAAGCATCACAAGTCAGGCCTATTTAAACAGCATTGCTTTTGTATACACAAGCCTGAGTATATTATCAAGAACACTAAAGGTGGCCATACACAATTCTAGCTACCCATGTATAGCACTAACTAACCTTAACCTTATCACTAACTGGTCCTCATTCACCAAGGTTCTGGTTTTCTGTGGGTACTTTACATACAAATAGTTTTGTGAAAACATATTTGCAGCGAATCCATGCCTGTCGAAAAAATTTGCTCATCACAACCAAAACTAATTACTTTCTTCCGTGAGGAAACATTCTCCATGTCAGGCAGGTACTAATCCTTCTATTTATATGGGGCACTGAATACTTGGGGCAATGCTTTGTAAATCTCCTGTTTGTTGAATTATTATTACATTGATGATGAATAAGATAATGCATTTGTGCTTAGATATTGAAATTGCAATCTGGACCCCCATCTGCACCACATACTTGGGGTTATTTTATGCCCCTGAAAAAGCCCCATGTGCTGCCCCTTGTACATACGCTTCTAAATGCACACATAGCTGGGTACTTCTGGGTACTGGGTATTCTGACAATGATACCTTTCTTTCTTACTGCGGGCTTTTCCCAAATTTAGCAGCATCATCCACAGCCTACATCAGACTGCAAGCACACATTTACAAGGTGCCAATGTTGAGACATTTACAAAGAATAAAATTACCTTGCTACAAAACAAGCTTCCAGGGGAAGAGCTTTTTATTCATTTGTGACTTGCAGACCAAAAAAATGGATGACAACCACTCTGCAGTAAAATATAATGACATTGGATTGTGCCACAAAGAGCTATGCTGCATTATCTGCATTCTCTTCTACTCAAGCTCTAGTCATTGTGGAGCAGAAACAGTAAAGTTATTTTTTATTAGCATCTCTTTAGGGAAAAGATCTTAAGTATCAAATATTAAAAGAAAAGCTTCAAGTTACCACCTCTGCTGCTAGGAATCTGCCAATATATCCTTTTAAAGAATCAATTCGATAGCTTGGCCTTAACATTTAGGGTAACACAGGGAATTTGTATCAGTTATATTGATCCTACAACTAGTCAGTTCCTTCTGTGAAGACCAACCTAAGCTCAGATGATGATAAGGGGAACGCTGAACATTGGCAGGGGGTAGGTCAGTTGATAAATCTAAATGTGATTTGTCACTTGTCCTGCTGACATACACATGTCTGACAATCTGCCGCACTGCCTGTTGCTATTGTGCATATTAACAACCAAATTTAGACAACATTGATTAAAAAAAATGTCCTAATTGAAGGTTGTTCGCTTTTTAATATGATGTAGAGCAATGTTCCCCAACGAGTGGCTCGTGAGCAACATGTTGCTCCCCAACCCCTTGGATGTTGCTCTCAGTGGCCTCAAAAAAGGGGCTTATTTTTGAATTTCTGGTAAGGAGGCAAGTTTTGGTTGCATAAAAACCAAGTATAATACCAAACAGAGCCTTCTGTAGGCTGCCAGTCCACATAAGGACTATTAATTAGCAGATTATAGCTCTTATTGCTACTCCTAGAACCCTTTTTCATGCTTGTGTTGCTCCCCAACACTTTTTCTATTTATATGTTGCTCACGGGTATAAAAGGTTGGGGATCCCTGATGTAGAGAGTAATATTCTGAGACAATTTGCAATTGGTCTTCATTTTTTTTAAGTTTTTTAAAATATTATACCTATTGTTCAGCATCTCTCCAGTTTGGATTTTCTGTAGCTATCTGGTTGCTAGGGCCCAATTCATCCTAGCAACCATGCAGTGGTTTTAATGCAAGACTGGAGTTTGAATAGGAGAGGGCCTGAAATGAAAAATAAATAATAAAGAGTAACAATAAAAAAAAACAATAAAATTGTAGCCTTATGGACACAGAGCAATCATTTTTAGGTTTCTGGGGTTAGTAACCACATTTGAAAGCTGGAAAGTAAAAAACTATTAAAAAAATTAAGACCAAATAAAAAGTTGCTTAGAATTGGCTATTCTATAATACACTAAAAGTTAACTTAAAGTTAAACAACCCCTTTAATGTATGCCCTGGTTGCAAGAGCTAGGGGACTAAGGGGTATGATTTTTCAGTAAGCACATGCAGTGTGCAGATATGCCGCAGATGCAAGTCAGGCTGTAATAAAAATCCACAAGGATCAAGAAGTCCCTTGTGGTCCATATTTGCCCGGGGTCTCACTAACCACATTAAAGTGTATATGAAAACATGGTTAATCCAAGGCTATTGTGATACTAATATCTACAGTTAGTACTAGTGGTTGTATTTATAGTTTATGTATGTGAGTGTATAGATTGGTAGGTGTGGGTTAGGTGTGCTGGGTTTACTTGGATGGGTTGAACTTGATGGACACTGGTCTTTTTTCAACCCTATGTAACTATGTAACTATGTAATTAACAGGTGTGAATGCTGGTTTTCACAAGAACCTTTACAATACATTTTGCCCTTAGACCAGCCACCCTATGCTTTGATTTGAGTCTCCTCATCACACACCAGTGCCCCACTTTAGGGCCAGATCAATAGTTGACGAACCCCTGCCATACCACCAGCTGATGAGGTTTCCATATCAAATCAAATATGGCTGCTCCCAGAGAAACAGATACAGAGAAACAGAGAGATGCAAATAAATAAAGCTGTCAATGGAGAGAGTGCAGCAATAAAATCTTTAAAAATAAAAAAAATCTGTATATTTACCATTTAAGGGCTTGGTATGTTTCATCTCTGTTGAACTCAGTCAGGTTGGGAGATTTCCCACAGCAATTAAGCACTGTGTGAATGTCTTCAGCATGACTCCAGCCTATATTTGTCATAATGAAAGCCTATGCAATTGAAATATAAACCAGGCAGACCACTGTGTCTTCAGAACAAAAATATAACATAGAGATGTGAGTGTATTTATATACTGTGTGTTCGATAAAAACTGTGAGGATGGACAAGATGGAATCAACTACCAATCCACCAAAGCACAAAGAAAGTCCAATTTGGAATGAGTCTGAAAGTTCTTATAACCTGAATCAAGTGGAGGTTCCCGCAGAGATAGTGATCAATGGAGGGTAAAAAAAAATGGCTTGCACCTATAAATGGACAAGTGTTTTACTTTTTGTTGTACAACCTTTGCATCATCCTCACTGTATGCAACGGCATCACATCTAGATCCATTGTACAAAATACATTCTTTAGTAATCCTGCTGTTACACAAGTTTGTATGGTTTAGGTATAGCAAAACAAAACTGTTTCATTGTACCACGGTGCAAGGGGTTTGTGTCACAGAAATGCAATCCAAAGGCCACTGACACACAATGAGTTTTGCCCTCAGCATACTCTTCCAACTACAACATCTAGAAACTTACAGTTTTAAAGGTAGGCAAAGGTACTGTAGGAAAGGTAAGGGATAAGAGGTAAGGTTGGACACCACCATATTACCATAACCATACCATAACCACCATATTAAAAAATGGTAAAAGCAAGATCAGGTCAACAAAGTTACAGTAATGCTAGAATGCTGAATGCAAGCATTGGGGGTCTGGTTAAAATGCAAACATTGGGGGTAAATGCTAAATAAAGTTATTTTTAAGGACATCCAATATAGTGAATGAAAATGATCTTCCTGGTCTACCTTTGAGGTCAACAAAGTTTAAAGACAGGGTCAGGCCAAGGTTTAATTCCAGTAGATCAGATTAAAGGACCAGAAATAATGTAATTGGATGATGTCACGATCAAGACATGATACTGGGGGGCAGCCATTTAACCTGGAAAAAAGGAGAAAAGGCACAGGTTACATAGCAGATAACAAATGAAACATAATAGTATTCTACAGAATGTATCTATCTGTTATCTGCTATGTAACCTGTGCCTTTTCTCCTTCTGAATGGCTGCCCCCATGCTACACAGCAGGGTAATTATATAAACCATAGTAGTGTTTCTGAAGCACACACACAACTTTACCAGTACAGGGCAACAGAACATCATAGTTTCATTACTTTAATACATTTTCACTTTTTGATGTTACTGTTCCTGTAAAGAAACAGACTATTCCCTTTTTCTATGAATAGGGCTTTGTGCTGAGCAAACAAGAAGCACCTGTATAATGAGCTGCTCTTTATCTCACAGCCTAACAGGCTGCAGATAGGGAGGGGTTTGTTTATACAGAGGTTTATCACTTATTGAGCTCTAAAGTTAGTTTACTTTCAGTTTTAGCTTTTGTCCAATTAGTGTAAGAAACAACAAAGTACACATATTTTCAAATTAAACCAGTTGGCAAAAAAGTATGTGTAGTACAAGCCCTAGTCTTTAAACTCATGTGCAAAAAATGGGGTATAGTTTAATGTTCTACCTCTGTTCTATATCTGGTATAAAGTATACTTTCTTGCACTCTCTTTAACAGCGAGGGACAAAGTAGCCATACCAATTACCCTGTTTAAACATATTGGGGGACCATAAATGCTACTGGGAACAGTTTCAAAGCCTTCAAAGGACTGAGGGAGTAATAGGCTATTTTTATAATTGTGGGTCAATTATATGAGTCAAAAGGTCATTCTTCAATGGTTATGGCACACTAGACATTTAGATCATAGCAACAAAGCAGCAACAATAAAAAAAAAAAAAAAAACAATGGCTGAGAATGTCTAATGCTACAAGTAGGCTGACACCTGCCATTTCCATCCATATAACAAAGGTATCATTCAATTGAGCTGAACCATTTAGTTTAAATATTCTATTCTTCCAGATCCGGGGGGGAAATCATAGAGGATATTATTTAATATTATTTCTAGAAATACAAAATTTTAATTTAATTAATTTTACTGCCTGTCTCGTATAAAAAAAATACTGCCTGCTTTGGGCAGTGCTGTATTCAGGAGGGGTAGCACATAGACATCCCTTCTCTCTCCCCCTGCCCATATTTTAATTAGTTTGCTATTCAGTTGTGCAAGTAAGGGGGTGGCAGTGGATGAAGGCTGCAATGGGGCCAGTGGCGAGTGAGTGTGATCGGAACATCTTCCAGCAAAGGGGGGCCCGGGTCCTTTTCTGTACCAGGGCCGTGGTCCAATGGTTACAATACTGAATGGGGCCTTGTCCTTGGGCAGGTGATAAGAACAGGGCTAGTCTGCACCCCATTAGCATGTGGACTGAACCTTGTGGCAAGATTTTTTTATCCAATATGGAGCGTTGAGCGCAGCCAGACCAGTGAAAGTAGTACTGCACAAATGAGCACTAAGGAGCACGCCCTTGCAAGTCACTTTTGTCACTTCAAATAAGGGTAAATATGTATGATGCTAACCAGTTAAACTTCGTTTCACTTGGAAATATATTGCTGTCTGTAATGTGTTCCAGACGTAGAATGAATGCGGCACAGGATGCTATGCTGTTGATATGCACATTCTATTTTTATTTTTACAAAATTTATAGTCCCTAACTACTCATTAAAATGCTCAGCCTCTAAATAGCCTATTCTAAAATAAACATGGCCCTATCCTGGCATTTCCATGTAATGTATAATCTCCTATTGCACTACACAAGCTGTGGAATCACACTTGAGGCTATCATCTGAGAATTTAAACAACACCCTTCCATAAAGTTGCTTTTATAACTATACCCATGAGTGATCAGAGAAAACAATGCAAGCCCTAACATATGTCTAGGATAACTTTTTTTAAGGCAGACTGCTGATAAAGTGCTATACTTCAGAGATTACAGTCATTTCTTTCCGCTACCCCCTCATTAGTCTCTTCTTATGTATCCAACACCATAATATACATTATATAATTCAAGATATGTGTTTGAACTCTATGCAGTCAAATATGATGGTGTGATATGACATGATATGAAAGCAAGGATAGGCTCTGATAGAGATGTATATAAATAATATAAGCTGGACATGGCTTAAACATATTGATCTTTTGATTGACGGGCATGTTCATTTTCTCTTTCATTGCCGATGCATTGCAGACATAGAATTCTCAGTCAAGGACACTTCTTTCTACAGACACAGCATCAATGTTACCCACCAGGGAAAACTATGAACTCACTTACACACTTCCTATCAAGGTCTGTAGCCTAATGTCCCAGAAAAACTGGCAGCCTTGTTAATGGTGCATACAGAAGGGGCGCTTCCAGATTTTATTCCTACATTGGTTTGATAAAATAAAATAAATAATTTTTAATCATAGTTTTTATAGTTCATCATCCTGTTTTTGCCCATTTCTTGTTGTAGACAGTGATGCATGCAGTAGAGTTTCTTCATGCAAAACTATAGCCATTTTTTACTGGGCCACAATAAGCACAGCTAACTTTAGCACAGCTAACTATAGGGCATAGTGGGACCAGTTGTAGGCAGGAAAAGTGTGGTCAAGCTTGATAATGCCCAATGTAGGCTGAAGAGCAGTGTATATAATAGCACTGAAATAATAGACTTTGGGATTGTAGACTGAGATTAAACAAAAGCCAGGGCAGTGTGCAAAGTGCAATGCCATGCCCCAGACACAATCAGGTTTAATTTTTAACTAAGAGGCTTACATTTTGCCCTTTTGCAACTGCATCTGGGCAATAACAAATTAATCTTTTATATTAATGTTCCCAGCTTGTGGTCCTTTAGTACAACTTGCAGCATCCATTGACAGTGCTGTAGTTCAGCAACAGCTGCAAGACCATAGGTTGGATTATCCTAATTAATGGCCCATCAATTTTACCCAAGACCTTACCAACACTAAAGAATGTCCTGCATGTGTACAGTGTAACAGTTCCAAAACCTCTGCAATATGGCTAAACTGGTAGCTATATCCATGTGCACAACACAACAAAAGTGGTGTACTGGTAGCTGTCAGTACAACTGCTCAAGCGCTGCTGCTCAACTGCAGCCCAGGGAGACCACTAGGGGACCCTATACTTGTAAGGCAGGTACACTGGTACAAGCACAAGTGCCCTGTGTATGGGCCCAATTTTGCACCTCTTAATACAATATAGTCCAGTACTTTGATTACTCTTTTTAAGTAGTTTATGGTATATTTCTCCAATGTAAGATTACACATTTATTATACATATTTGATATTCTGAATTATGGAGCATTTAGGACACAGTGGTCCTAGATCCAATCGGAAAGTAATTTTATTGTAAAAGTGCAGAATTTGACCATTAACAGAGTGACTAGGGAAAAAATATACATACAGTATATATATATATAGAGAGAGAGAGAGACAAAAATTGACTCAGCACTCGCAGGACTTGAAAAATACCCTAATTCCTTTTATTTGTGCAAAATCAACATTTCGGTCACATACTCAGACCCCTTGATAAAGGTCTGAGTTTGTGACCAAAACATTGATTTTGCACAAATAAAAGGAATAAGGATATTTTTCAAGTCCTGTGAGTGCTAAGTCCATTTTTGCTGTGTGTTCAACATTATATACTGTATATACAGTATATATTTACATAGAAAACAAAATACATTATAACCTTTCATAGCCAGGGCTCTCTGACCTAATACCTGGATATATGGCATTGTGGCATCTTTGTATTATTTTGTTTCTGTCTGCCATACTGTTTATGTGTTTGTGTTCTCCCCTGTACATGATACAGCACTGCAGAAAATGTTGGGCTTTCTAAATAAGCAATAATAATAGTATTTTCATTTTAATAGCTATTTAAGCATGTGCTGGGTATGTGCAATTGTGTTCTTACTTCAGCCCTTAGTCCAGTCATTTTGTTTGCAACCAAATGTGGTGCCAGGCGAGTCATGCGGAAAACTAGGCGAAGCGTGCGCATTTCATAATCTCTTCACACCTGAGTGGCCGCAATGCAAGGTCAGAGCTAAGGCCGTTTGATCACTCACTGCTCCCATTTGTTTGCTACTTAGGAAATGGACCCCCCAGAGAATAATTTGGGCTTTGCCAATAAATGTCTCAGTGGAAAGGATCAGTTCACATCTGCGATGTGCTGGGAATTCCCATCTTGCTGTCATATAGTTTGAGAAATGAGACTGAAGATAAAATCACTGTAGAGCTGGCACTAAGAGGCGTGTTTATAAAAGTACAAGCTGTAAAATATGTAAAAAATCTGCTCTGCTGTTTAAAAAATAATTGTATTAAAGGGGTAGTTCACCTTTATAGTAACATTTAGTCTGATATATAAAGTACTGTTCTGAGACTAGCAATCAGGCAGTGGTTTGAATTAAGGACTTGAATATATGGTACAACAGACCCTGCTTTCCAGGCCCTCCTGTTGTCTGGGCCCCCCAGCAGCTGTGGGGTCTGCTGTATACATAGTTACACCACTGTGGATCACACTTTAATAAATAGGCCCCATTGTGTAGCAATTACTGGTGTCTACCAAGCAAGCAAGAGAACACAGTGTTTCGCTTATGATTCAATTCCTAATGTAAATTCTGTTGCACCCATTTATAAAAGGACAGTTGCCAGGACAATGCATGCTTTTAACACTATTTTTGTACACAATTTGGACTTGGCAAAGTAGTATTCTGCTTAATCATTACAAAAAAAGCAGCAATAACCATGCTATTTCTAGGCAACTTTTTAACATTATCCCTTTTTGCACAACATTTTAGAGTTGTCTTGCTATTTTTTACTCTCAGCTACATCACTGTAAAACAGAACTGCAGTTAGATAAATACAGCAAAAAAGGCAGCAGCAGCAGCACTTTCCCTGTAACTACTGATTGATTTGATGACAATGCTTGCAGTTCAGTTATAAAGAGCTACTATGCACCTGAGTTAAAAATGATGAATACAATAGTAAAGGCAGCACTGTACTAGGTACAAACAATTCCTTTGCATGTGCACAAGCTAGCCTAATACAACCCTGATAATGCCCCCATTAATATTAAACATATATGCATGCACCTGTATTTCATATGAAATCTAAGTAATCTAAGGACCCTATCACATTCATACACAGTAGGGCCCGTTTTTTCAGGGGCCAATTGACCTTTTTGCATGTGTTATTGTGTTGGAGTGTGGGAAGAAAACTCACAGGCAGATAGTGCAGATAGTGTATTTATTTCTGATTAGTACCACAGTACATTTTGCAAAGGCAATCCTCATTTTAAAAGCTACCTTATGTACCTTTCCTTTCTGAACATACTGTACAGTAAATGCTTATCCATGTGTTCAAATATCCATCAATTAGCGATTGCAGTGAATCTCCCACTGCGTTTATGATCACAGACACATTACTCTAACGAGCGCATTGTACGCCCTCCAAGTGGCATTTTCATGGAACAGATGTTGGCTCCAGCCATTTGTATTCCCCTGTTCCAACAGATGAGACATATGCGCATGTCATTTCGCTACTAGGTCAGAAATCCTTCTAAAGCTATAAAATGCAAATGCTAAGTCTACTACTGAATAAACAAGCATAATAAGCTGGGAAACAAAAGCCTTTTTCAATTTAAATGGGTTGGCTTTATTCTTTTATGTAACAGACCTGTTTTCTAGGCCCATAAAAACCCTGCCTTACGTTCTTGGCTCTTGATCCTATAATTTCGGCTGACTGAGTGTAATTGAAAGCCTGTTTTGAGAATAACATGAAGATGAAAGTTCTGCTGACCTCTCCCATGTCCACCAGTGTTCAGCAGGGATTTTTTTTTTACAAGTTGGGGCTCTTATGTTGTTACAGCCATTAAAGTGTCATCCATGAAGAATTTATAACCTCACAGTTTTATGACTGAATGAAGATTTGTTGTTTTTTTTTTTTTGTTTTGTTTTGTTTTGCACATTGTTAGCTATATTCTGTAGACCTATAAATACAATTGCTAAAATTTTACAGTTATTCTGTCAGATCAAAAGGTTATTATAACACTTGTGTCTTGCTGAATTATAATAAACTACAGTTTAAAAGAATGTAACAGTTTATCTGGAAGTTTTATGGGCTTTAAAGGTCACCAGACCATTTCCTGAAACAAATTACTGTCCTAAACTATTATTTCTGTAAACATTTTTATCCTTTTTATATATTTAATTAATTTATTTATATATATATTATTTTATTTATATTCACGAAAATAGTATGCAGACCTTTACACAACCTTTCACATCACTCCTTATCCCAACAGAATTTATAAGCACATTTTACACTAACAAACACACACATTAGGGTCAGTTTACTAGAAAACCAATTAATCTGCTATATTGGTTATGGAAGGAAACCCTCAGTAATATAGAAAGAACAAGTTCAATCCCAGCAAGGGTGCTATCTGCGAGGAGTGTGTATGTTCTCCCTGTGTCTGCGTGGGTTTCTTCTCACAGTTCAAAACATACAGACAGGTTAATTGGCTTCTGACTAAATTGACCAAATTGTGTAAATTGTAAGCTAAATCTAATGCCTGTGCCATTGTATTGAATTTACACATTTGTGTAATTAATACCCATGAAATAAAGAATAACAAAATAGATGGTACAAGGATTCCATGATATATATTAATATAAAGCAGAGATAGTTGAGGGAAGTTTAAGTTTCAGTGCCTCATGTGGTCTGGATCCCATGCAGCAGAAATTGATCAGGGAGAAGACTATGACTGAATCCCTCATCAGTACTGCAGTCCCTTCACTTAGGAAAGCAGAGCCTAGGGGAGAGATACTCTCTTCTGTCTCTGCTAGTTGGAGCACAGAATGCTATAACAATAATTAACCTGTGACTGTCTAAAGGTGTAGGGGAAGAAACGAGCGGGCTGGCCGACCAATATCTGGCCTGAAATTGGCCAGATATCGATCGGCCAGGTTAGAAAATTCAGTCGGATCGGGGACCGCATCGGCTCGTTGATGTGGTCCCTGAACCGACTGCCCCATTGCCGCCTACATAATCCGGTCGTTTGGCCCCAGGGTCCCTAGAAGGGTTGTCCCTCTAGGGCAGCACAGCTTTACTGGACCTTGCTGATCCCAGGCTCAGTGGAACATCCACATCATTTTTAACACCTGACATAAGATTCACGCTGAAGATAGACCACCAATAGCGCTGAGTATAATATACATTATCTATCAGTGGAACATCCACCTGGTTCAACAGATGCAGACCAAAGAGGAAACTCCACCCCTTGCCAAACACTATATTAAAGGAATAGTAACACCAAAAAATGAAAGTGTATAAAAGTAATTACAATATAATGTACTGTTGCCCTGCATTGCTACAACTGGTGTGTTTGCCTCAGAAAGACTACTATAGTTTATGTAAGTTAGCTGCTGTGTAGCCATGGGGGCAGCCATTCAAAGGAGAAAAGGCACAGGTTACTTAGCAGATAACAGATAAACCCCCATTATATGGGGCTTATCTACTAGTTATCTGCTATGTAACCTGTGCCTTTTCTCCTTTTTTCCAGCTTGAATGGCTTTTCTGTAGCAAAAACACCAGTTTTTTGCAGAGCAACAGTACATTATATTTTAATTATTTTAAAACACTTTAATTTTTTGATGTTACTGTTCCTTTAAAGTGTGGCAGGAAGTGGTCATTAACCCAAGGGTCAATAATAGTGATATGGAGATAGATACATGGGAATCTATCCGGCAACTAGGGAAAAGGGAAGTGTAGGGATTTAAAGCCATAGGGGCTATTAGGGAAACCCCATTGGCTACAATTTTAAATGCTTAGGACTGCTGTATATAAAAGCTCTAGAGCAGACCTCTGCAATAAATAAATAAAACACAAGGACAGCTACGCAAAAAAAAACCCCACAATCACACCATGAAGCCTTTAATAACAAATGTATTAACCTTCAGATAAGCTTTTTTTTTTTTAACTTTGCCAACAATTCATAGACTGATCCATACCTCTGTAATTAAAGGAATACTGTCGTGGGGAAACATGATTTTTTCAAAACGCATCAGTTAATAGAGCGTCTCCAGCAGAATCCTGCATTGTTATCTGTTTTTCAAAAACACAAAGATTTTTTTATATTTAATTTTGAAATTTCACATGGGGCTAACCATATTCTTCATTTCCCAGGGTGCCATGTGACCTGTGCTCTGATAAACTTCAGTCACACTTTACTGCTGAGCTGCAAGTTGGAGTGATATCATCCCCCCTCCCTTTCCCCCCGAGCAGCCAATCAGCAGAACAATGGGAAGGGAGCAAAACAGCAGCTCCTAATAGATATCAGAATAGCACTCAGTAGTAAGAAGTCCGGCTTGGGACTCCTCCAGTTACATGGGAGTAGGAGAAACAATAGGTTACCTGAAAGCAGTTCTAATGTGTTGCGCTGGCTCCTTCTGACAGCTCAGACTCAGGCACAATGCACTGAGATGGCGCCTACACACCAATATTACAGCTAAAAAAATACATATGTTGGTTCAAAAATAAAGTTTAATTGGCAGAGTTAATTATTTGCTATGTAAACAGTGTCATTTAGAAATAAAAAGTATACCATAAAAATTATGATAGAATCCCTTCAAGCACAAAAAAAGGGCACACATAAAATGGTTTGTATTTGTAACATGCTGTACTGTATAAACAAAGGTTGTACTTTAACCCATAGTTATTTCCTTCAATATATTGTGGCCTAGTGGCATAAAATATATGTTGGGTTTTATGGGAATGCTGTAAAAAAACATACTTAGCTATCCAGCCTATTAAATCTTTCCCGTGGCCCACATCCGTGACCACTGTCATTTGGCCATGTAGTTTAATCTAGTTACATGCAGGCTGTCTAATCTAATTACATGAAATCTTTCCACAATCTGACCTGGGAACCACATGCCATGATACTATGAGCATAGGTGCAGATCTGCTTATGTACTCTTACATACAGTACCGCGGAAATGTGTTATTGCTGTATAAATAAATGCAATAATATTAATTTGCTGTTTAAATTGGCTCGTGAATTTCAACATCACTTTAAAGCAGTTTTAAAGATAATTTTAAATCGAAGGTGTTATGATGAAGAGAAAAAATGAATAGCATAAGTGAATGAGAAATAAGAAGGTAAATATGCAACGCCGCGATTTCCCGAAATTGCGGAAGTTTCCTCTCAAGGCAACTTCCATGATTTCGGGAAATTGCGGTGGCGCATATGCCATCCCACCGGCAATTTACATTCAAGCTGGTGGGATGGCATATCGGGGAGATTAGTCGCGGGGGACTAATCTTCCCGTCTGTCACGGCCCTTACTGTGATATAATTTGGAAAGATAGGGGCTCGGTGTAGTTTTGTACTAAGAACATTTATCCCCCTATTCCCCTTCTTTTGCATTTTCTAGAACTTTTCTAGAACTATAGCAAATTGGCAATTAAAGGTATTGTGCCCGGTCATGTTTTTCCACAGGAATATAATGAAGACTCTACATATATATATGGCAGACGCTAGCAACAGGCATAGAATTTCCCATGCATTGCTACCGAAAGTGTGCCACAGCCAACAAAATTAATTGTGTGCCATAGCTTTAACCCTTTTTCTGTGCAAGTTTTGGAGTCATTGTGGTGAATACATGTGTTCTTTGTTGTAATTGGTAGGGGGATTGTTGGGAGGAGGTGTAATTAGAGTTGAATTGAAGCGTCTGGGGCAGCAACTTCGAGGGCTCCCATTTGTGAACTTGAGGACCCTCTGCTAAGCAACCTCCCCCCCACCCACTGCCTTTTGGCTCACTCCTCTTAAACTTTGGAGCTGCAATTGGGGAAGAGGACAATCAGGTGAGCAGACCTGGGTCAGTGGGGCCCATGAAGGCTGGGCCCACCGGGTATTTTTCCCAGTGTCCCGCCAGCCCAGTCTGACCCTTGGTATAATTATTACAATTTACACATCACCTACATCCTGAGATTATATATCAGTCACATCAGTCCCTGCCCCAGTGAGTTTACAGTCTAAGGGCCCTATTCACACACAATATGGAGTTGTTGTGAGGACACACTTATAGACACTTCTGGTATGCCTTTGTAATGTGGATGGAAACCCAGAAGAAGCCATATGTAAATTTGGAGAAAAACACCACAGTAATATATTTTGGCAGAAGCTAATGAAAAGCACATAAAAAATAAAAGTCCTTTGTAATACGAGCCAGCATGCTATAACATTTCATGAAGAAAAATGGCATATTAGTAAATAAACACAGCTGTGTCAGCCGTGTCTGTTGTTATATGTCTGCCACATCCAAGTCAAACTGTACCTCAAGTGAAACCGAAATAATTTTTCATTGCTCCAACAAATACAAGAGCTAGAAATAGCTGAATGGGCACGTAATGATCTGATAACTTTGTTCAGTTAGATGTAAGGCATCAGTGGGCAATACCAGACATCTAATGCTTCTGTGTGGCCTGGTAGTCACCCCAGCAAGAAATAAGTAACAGAATCAATTATTCAAGTTGAGCCCAACAAAGTGGAAGTAAATGTGTTTTAACTAAAGGTATAGTTCTGCCTAGAAATGCAGCATGCTGTTGTTGATCAATATGCTTTCCCAAGAAAATCATTCTAGGCTGAATCACTTTAAATCACTTTGTGACATTTATCACAGGCATTCAAGGATATACATGCACTTACAGACCCACTGTCTAACTGTGTTGTGGTTTACAACCTCCCTCCCCTTTCTGTTTCCTATATTAGCTGCTTATAATAACCGTTGTCTTTGAGTCAAGCGCCATATTTGTAAGTATTGCCAGGACTCACAGTAAGTCAGGTACTGCTTCTTGTGATAGAGCACTGTGGCAAATCAGAGAGGCTTCATATGGGGTTTGTTTCCTTCCTCTGGATCAACTAGCAGTTAGGCAGGTTATATATAGGCATAAAAAGTTGAACTTGATGGATGTGTGTCTTTTTTCAGCCTAACTTACTATATTACTATGTTGAACCCTGCAAATTTAAACTTTATATGATGTAATGACACCCCTAACATTAATCAGCATAATTAAAGAGGTAAGTCAACTCATCTATTTATTTAAAATCTGACCTGATTTTGGCGACAACTGTTCAATATGTTTTTCAACAGGAACTCATAAAGGCATGTAATGCCACATTTAAAGGGAATTTAAATTTCATATGACATCTGGGAACCTTTCAGTCTGGGCAGGATTGTACAGCCTTTTCTTAGGCTATGAACCTCACACTGTGGTTAATTTTGAGCAGCTTCCAACCTAAGTCTGCAAGAGAAAAGGGCCCTGACATCACTTGCCAAGGACTCAAGTGTCACTATCCTGCCAGCAGATAAAGGAAGGTGTACAGTGGTACTGAATACATCAGACTACCCTGCCAAAGTGTCCACACTGCTCAACGATTCAGACACATATGAACAACTCAAGAGAGACCCAACAAGCAACTACAAGAAGAAGGTTATAGACTGCTTGCAGCACCTTGAGAAGGAAAAGGTCATCAGTCCAGCTTTGTACCCAGGCGAAGCCACTCCATGCCTATATGGACTCCCAAAAATACACAAAGAAGGAGCCCCTTTGAGGCCAATTGTCAGCAGCATTAACTGTGTGACTTATAACATTGCTAAATGCGTGGCCAACATCTTAGCCCCCTTAGTTGGAAACACAGTACACCACATTCAGAACTCCATGGACTTTGTCAAAAAAGTGAAGGAGTTAAAGCTGGAGATCGATGATACAATGGTGTCCTATGACGTAACATCTCTGTTCACATGCATATCCACTGCCGAGGCAATTGATACAGTGAGGAAACGGCTGAAACAAGACACCACCCTCAGCAGCAGAACAAAGCTGACCCCAGAACAAGTTTGTTCCTTACTGGACCTATGTCTCAATACCACTTACTTCAAGCACAATGAAGTTTTCTATAGACAAAAACATGGCTGTGCCATGGGTTCGCCTGTGTCTCCAATTGTAGCGAACCTTTACATGGAAGAAGTGGAAAAGAAAGCCCTGGACACCTTCAAGGGAACAACACCAAGTCATTGGTTCAGATATGTGGATGACACCTGGGTCAAAATTAAAGAACGCGAGGGTCCAGCCTTCACCAAACACATAAACTCAGTGGACAAAAACATCACGTTCACAAGGGAAGATGTGAAAGACAGCAAACTGGCTTTTTGGACTGTGCTATAGTTATCAAAGAGGGGAGGGACCTGGATATTGAAGTATACAGGAAACCCACCCACACAGACCAGTATTTGCTGTTTGATTCCCACCACCCTTTGGAACATAAACTGGGTGTAATTAGGACTCTAAATCATCGGGCTGAAATGGTGGCATCCAATGCAGAGGCTAAGGAGAAAGAATATAAACATCTAAAAGGAGCTCTGAAAACTTGTGGGTACCCAGACTGGGCCTTCATCAAAACCAAATCCAACAGAAACACCAGACCTACAAACAGAAGGGAGGAACACAGCAGGCGAAACAACATAGTCATTCCATATGTTGCTGGAACATCAGAAAAACTTAGGAGAATTTTCAACAAACATCGCATTCCTGTGTTTTTCAAACCCAGCAACACCCTGAGGCAAAAGCTGGTGCACCCGAAAGACCCAACACCCAAGCACATGAAAAGTAATGTGGTCTATGCTGTCCAGTGTAGTGAAGAATGCTCAGACTTATACATTGGGGAGACAAAACAACCTCTCTGTAAGAGAATGGCCCAACATAGGCGGGCAAACTCCTCAGGACAAGACTCAGCGGTCTATCTACACCTCAAAGAAAAAGGTCACTCTTTTGAGGACAGTAACGTGCATATTTTGGACCGAGAGGACAGATGGTTCGAAAGACGTGTGAAAGAGGCCATTTATGCCAGCCTGGAAAAACCATCCCTGAACAGAGGAGGGGGCCTGAGACACCGCTTGTCACCAACATACAATGGCGCGTTGACATCCTTACCCCGGCAGTTTCACAACAGTTCACACTTCCAGTCATGTACTTTGAAGGATTAACACCTTCATCAATGAGAATCTTGGTACCATTGTGATTGGACCATACCTTCTTACACCTGTCAGTTTCAGCTAACACCTAACTGAACAAGTTCAATGGAACCATTGTGATTGGATGTCTGTGACTCTACTACCATCAAGAGTTTAAATACCAGGGAATTCCCTACCAGTCATTTGAACTGAAGAAGCCACTCGGATGAGTGGTGAAACGTTTTCAAGAAAAAACTCAGAAAAGCCCAGTTGTTTTAGACTTAATTCTACTGGATACTGTACCTAGAGGTAACTGCCCTGCCTGACATTCCCTGACAGAATATATTTCACAGCATTAGAAAGGTGAAGGGACTGATAAGCAAAACAAAGACTGTTAATAGGAGTAAAAATATTATTGCAAGTCAAACAGAGCTCATAAAGCACTACATGCAGAAAAGGTTGAAAGAGCAAAAGGGTCGAGAGAAGTATGAAACATATTAACAGACAGGGTTTCCCGAAGGTGATTAAGGCTTGGTATTTGTTATACAGGTATAATAGCATTGTGACTATGAAGATTTGCATTCACCAAGGTCATGGAATATCTAGTATAACTAAATCTGGAGCAAAATCTAGATGGCAGAAACTGATACACCTGAAGGATCTAACACCAAAAGAAAAACAAAACAATGTGGTACATGTAGTCCAGTGTAGAAAGGAGAGCTCAGAGTTACAATGTGCCATTGTGATTGAATTAGTGAAGGAGTTTATGTGCCCTGGACTTCCCATACCGGTCAGTTGACCTGAAGAAGCTGCTCAGATGAGTAGTGAAATGTCTTTAATGATTACTTAGCAAGTCCAGTTGCTTTAGATTTACTTATACTAAATATATTATGACATTGTGTTTCCCTCCAGTAGAATCTGAGAATACAGCAAAAATCCACCAGGAAAATAAATAGTATTGAAAACAGGGTTATGTTGCATTTATATAATAAAATAGTTTCCTGCTAATGCAAGCACAGTGACACTGAGAGGCCAGTTAGCTGTGTATGTTGCATAATATTTCCTCTATGACTAACCCAACAGTTCATAGATTCCATCCATTGGAACTGTTAAAAAAAATAAGTCACTCAAAGTTCAATCTTAACTCTTTGGCTCTACTTGACAGATAAAGTCCCTTTATGGCCTTCAGCAACATATCAAGTTTGGACAATTTCTTACAATACACTCTTGGAGCTCCTGCTGAGGCTGTGGTTACAGAATTAATGTCCTGTCTGCCTTTGTCTAAATCAGGGATCCCCAACCTTTTGACCCGTGAGCCACAATCAAATATAAAAAGAGTTGGGGAGCAACACAAGCACAGAAAATGTTCCTGAGGTGCCAAATAAGGGCTATGATTGGCTATTTGGTAGCCTCTAAATGGACTGGTAGCCTACTGTTTTATATGCAACCAAAACTTGCCACCAAGCCAGGAATTGCAAAATAAGCACCTACTTTGAGGCCACTGGGAACATGCAAGGGGGTGGTGAGCAACATGTTGCTCCCGAGCCACTGGTTGGGGATCACTGCTCTAAACTAACCCTGGGTCTAGTAAACTGAGCAGGACTGTGTTTTTTTATGCGCCTCATGGTACCAGTGAAGTATTCAAAGTACAGTTTCAGATGCCATGTCCCAGTCTAACTGCAAACCAACTGCATTTGCTGTAGTTGGTTTTGATGCATCATAATGGACACAATAGTAAAAGTGAGGTACATGTTGCATAAAGCAGCTTCAGAATGAGGGTTACATCACTTTCTGAGCACAGGAGCTTGCATCTTTTGCTATTTTTTATTTCAAAAGGGTTGCCTTGTAAAATTTTGACTGGCCAGCACGGTACAACCACTTTTCCTGCATATCCAATCCATTGAGCTCAAGTCTTGTGTTTCTATTGATGCAATCTGCTGTGGAAACCCTGGAGCTACCACCAGGTCCAGAGTGGCAGGGGGTTCCCCAAGGTCAATAGACACAGTTATGTACCATTAATCAGAAAAGGCAGGATGGATACATTACCAACTTTGCGTAACAGCAAGAGAGTGTTAGGAGCACATGGGGTATCTGGGATATCAGCTGAGTGATTGTGATCACTGCATATGGCACCTGTCAGTGATTTGAACTTTCCTTCTTAAATAAATAATTTCAATATGCGCTCTCCATTGTATCCATTTTACAGAACTCATGTTTGTGGGTGCATTCATAAATGATCCCTGAAGACTCTTAGTAAAACTCCTGCCTAGATCTAAAATATTCCTGCTGGTTATTTTATATAATATTGTATATTGTATAAAAGACATATAATTTTCATTGTATGTTTAGTCAAACATTATTTTCTTTGCCTCTTTAAATTCCCAAGACTCAGAAAAGAATTTCTATATAAATCCTTTACTTTTGTTCATAAATATTATGTAATCCTGACAGCATTTTCCTGTACCCTGTGTATCCTGACACTATAATACCATCCCTCCTGTTGTTGACACAGCATGATTAACGTACAGCTACAAATTTAATACCATTGGTCCTGCAATTGCAGAAAGAGAGAAGGGAGGGTTTTATTCACTTCACAGACGTGGATTATCACTAAAATTGCAGGTATACACATGCTATGAAGCCCGCTCTATCAAATCTGATATTATCCAAGCTTACAGCGATTGGGAATGTAGCCTGAAATTCAGCTTGACCCCAAATAAAAAACTAAAAGGTGACAGCTTATTTCCAGATTAAGTCTTGGAAAGGATATGATACCTTTTGAAAGGAGTGCAAACGATACTAAATGGCTTGTGTTTGAATTCCCGTGGGTCCAAAATAACACAGCGTGACAATAAATTGCATGTCAAGGGTTATTGCCAATTCAACAAATGTCTGTTATCATGGCGGATACAGCAAAGATACAGAACTCAATATAACTGTTAAATCACTGCAGTCAGATGAGAATTTTAAAGCGGCAGTATACCCCTAGTTCACTATGAATTCAATGAATAGGGCTTGTACTAACATGTTTTGTCTATTGTTTCAATAGGGAAAATCTATGGTGTTTGTTAATTATTGAGCTAAGCAGGGCAAACAGGGAAACTGAAATGAGTACTGTCATGGGAAAATGTGTTTTCTTTAGAACACATCAGTTAATAGAGCTTCTCCAGCAGAATCCTGCATTGAAATATGTTTTCTTTTTAAACCGGAAACAGATTTATTTTTTAATAAAAAAATAATCACGTGGAGCCATGTTCTTTATTTACAAGGGTGCTACAGTCATGTGACCTGTGCTCTGATAAACTTCAGTCACACTTTACTGCTGAGCTGCAAGTTGGAGTGATATCACCCTCTCCCTTTAATTCCCAGCAGCCAATCAGCAGAACAATGGGAAGAGAGCAAGTTAGCAGCTTCCAGTAGATATCAGAATAGCACTCCTCCAGTTATATGGGAGTTAGCGCTGGCTCCTTCTGAAAGCTCAGAATATTACAGCTAAAAATATACATTTGTTGGTTTAAGAATAACATTTTAAATGGTAGAGTGAATTATTTGCTATGTAAAAAAAATAATTTTGACGCACAACATTTTCACTGTTTCACAAATTTTACAACGTTTCGATTTGCGAATTTTTCTGCGAAGCAAAACAGGACAGATTCGCTCATCACTACTCACCAACCTCTGTATCCTAAAAAGTTGATTTACAGGAATGGACTTCTTAATATGTCCAGGATTAAAGCTACCATAATGCAATAATTGATTCCGGTTTGGAGGTTTATCATACAGTTGTGTAGAAAAACCTTGTCCACTTTCCTTCATTGCCACTATATCCAAAAAATGTATTTAGGATTCATGTGCAGTCATAGTATACGACAACTGGGATGGACACATGCACTGTTTATTGTTTTTGATTTGATGAAGATGTGCTGCAATTTGAATTAATATATATATATATAGACACCTGAGAAAAAGGTGAGTGACTGTGGGAGTGCTCTGTACTCAAGAGCAGGAAATCAGATATACAGTGTGTCAACAGACACAGTCTGTTCAATTTATTGTACTGTGCTGTGGAAAACCCTGCTGTGAATGAAACACAGCTGCATATTTATATATAAAAACAACACTGAGTGTAGCTGTCTCCTGGAAGATATATGGAAGAGAATCCTTATGTCTATAATAAACATACTCCCCATTACATAACATGCAGTCTTGCTATATTTTCTGCAACAAAAGGCAAACTTGTTATGCCATATAAATGGTGCAAATTCCACTGACAAATTATTTTTTATGGCTTCCCACTTACCTTACATCAAGCTGCTCCAGTAGCTATGTACATAGGAGAATATTGTTCCGTAGCTTTGATCCGTTCCAAATAGAGTAGCCCCTGCTACCATAAAGTTCACTCATGCATATGTCCTCCACCATACAGTTTTTAAACAAAGAGAGAGAGGTAGTTATTTTGAATTAATTAAGCTCCTGGGGCATTACTATTATTATTAGTATTACTTTCATTAGTCTCCTAGTGATATTCTGAATTGCCTCAAATGAGGAGACAGTTTCCTGGAAATAACAATTGCTTCATTGTCCGCCGGAACCATCTCCCCACTCAGGGTATTGCAAAGCATGATGGTCATTTCACATATAAAAAAACAGTGACTCTCTAAAGGCAGGCAGCAACCTGTGCAGCAATGTAGTGATAGTCTCAGGGAAAACCTTGTGGGAATGTCTTGCTGAGATAAAAGGGACTGAAACCCATAATTCAATATTTGGCAATGAATTTCCCCACTGGGGGAAAGAATGTAATCCTCTTATATTTAGCACAATTCTCATTTGTCTTCTCGCAGATACTTAGAAAATGCCAGTAGTTGAAAATAGTGAAATAAAGCTTTTATCTGTTGGAGAAATAGCTCTTATAAACCCCAACCTCTAGTTTTGTCGCTGTAGGGTATAATGCCCAGGACACAGGCAGTGCATTTTATGGAGATCTTTAAGTCCCGGGCACCATAGTAATGACTCTTTATGCTCCTGCTACTCCTTGTTACATTGTCCATTGTTGCTGGTTGGAGCAGTTCTGGGCAAGAGAGGCTTGTCAGAAGGCCTTAATGCCAAGGCTTGTATTATGCAGGTCCAGGTTTTCCATATCCATTGAAAAAAACAAGTAAATAATGACACCGGTGTGAATTCGTCACTAAAAAAACATGTCCAGAAGAGGGGTGGGGGGCCCGGCTGCATGCCTTGCAACCAGGCCCGGAGATTTTTAGTTCCATTATTGGCATCTGCCTAGGGTGCAATGGTGGGGGGCGCTTGGCAACTCTTCTGCCTACCCCTAGTCACTGGCACAGTAGCTGGAATTTCCTTACCACCTCTCACAGGACTCCAATTATATTTATTATCTTGACAAGATATTGGTGTAGGACAAAAGCGTCGACTTTCACATTACATTTTTGCACATAATTTTAGTCCCCCGTGTTCTACATGCTGATATTATATTTTGCGGTGAGTGCACTGCCTTTCAAATTCTTTCTCTTTGCTCTTTCTCTCACTATATATATGTAAAAATATACAAAATAAAAAATATTTGCAATATAAACAATCATTACTGTTCCTGTGAGTGTGGTATTTTAAAATTTTAAATGATGTTATAGATACATTTACCTGCACCCAGGTAAGATGCATTAAGCTTGGTATATATGTGTGTATATATACAGTGAGGAACATAAGTATTTGAACACCCTGCGATTTTGCAAGTTCTCCTACTTAGAAATCACCCACTGTGAGAGACAGCATTTAAAAAAAAAAGTCAGGAAATCACATTGTATGATTTTTAAAGAATGCACATAAGTATTTGAACACTTGGCAATCAGAAAGAATTCTGGCTCTCAAAGACCCGTTACTCTGCCTTGAAATAGTCCACCTCTACTCCACTCATTAATCTAAATTAGTAGCACCTGTCTGAGCTCTTTAAAGACACCTGTCCACCCCACAGTCAGTCTGACTCCACTTACTACCATGGGCAAGACCAAAGAGCTGTCAAAAGACACCAGAGACAAAACTGTGGACCTCCACAAGGCTGGAACGGGCTACAGGCTATTGCCAAGCAGCTTGGTGAAAATAGATGAACTGTTGGAGCAATTGTTAGAAAATGGGAGAGGCTAAAGACGACTGTCAATCTTTGGGGGTGCTTTTCTGCGAAGGGGACAGGATGACTGCACTGTTTTAAGGAGAGGATGAATGAGGCCATGTATTGTGAGATTTTGAGCAACAACCTCCTTCCCTCAGTCAGGGCATTGAAGATGGGTTCGTGGCTGGGTCTTCCAACATGACTATGACCCAAAGCACACAGCCAGGATTACCAAGAAGTGGCTCCGTCAAGGTTCTGCAGTGGCCTAGCCAGACTCCAGACCTAAATCCAATAGAAAATCTTTGGAGGGAGCTGAAACTCCATGTTGCTCAGCGACAGCCCCGAAACCTGACAGATCTAAAGGAGATCTGTGTGGAGGAGTGGGCCAAAATCCCTGTTGCAGTGTGTGCAAACCTGGTCAGGAACTACAGGAAACGTTTGACCTCTGTAATTGCAAACAAAGGCTTCTGTATCAAATATTAACACTGTGCAGCAGTGCAATACAAATACATTCTTTAAAAATCATACAATGTGATTTCCTGATTTTTTTTTTAAATGCTGTCTAAGTGGGAGAACTTGCAAAATCAAATACTTATGTTCCTCACTGTATACAGTATATATATATATATATATATATATATACACAAATTACGGCAGCACTCGCCTCCAAAAATAATATATAAAGTGTACTGGTGCACTGCCTCAGAAAGAGAATTCCAAAAAAACTTTTGAGTGCTGCCTTTTCTTGTTGTTTTATATATATATATATATATGCATGCATCCAAAGCACACTGTAATGGTCTTCCGGCTTACCCTACCCCATCCACTTCCACTTCTACTTGAACTGAGGGCAACTCTATATAATGGGTAAAATATTTGCCTAAGTTGGTATATTGGTAATAGACACTTTCATGCCAAGTCAGAGCCAAAGTCAGTTTTTTCCTTGTGGATAAGAAACTGAAGAAACTGGTTGTCTTAATTCTAGAGGTACAACTCCAATACATTTATGTTTACACAGCGAGAATTCTAGAGCACACATGCTAATGGGATTAATATTATAATTCTAGTATCGCACAAGAACAGTTACAAACACTTTATTCATTAATCTGCCTTTTTTTTCCCTCAATAGCGTTGTACGCCATGTAAATTAGATTTTGACTGTGTAACTGTGGAAGCTAAAGTGAATTATATTAATGGGATTTTTATTCCACTGTGACAGGAGATGCTGTGCTCCAACTGATAAAGCAAGTGTATAGAGGGGGAAAAAGGAGCAGTGTGGAAAGATGATGCAAAGGGACTCAGAATTAAAATATGAGTTGTTCTTGGACATTCATTCTTTTTTGTTTGGTTTCTGATTTATCTTGCTGCCTAACCTCACACTTGGTACTTGTATATCTTGCTGTATGCGCCAATTCTTTCGTCCTTGAGGCACAGTGCAGCTACATTAGGCCTCTTCATGTGTCCTCCAGAAAAGACTGGTAGTTCACTTGCCCTAGAAATTCTTTGATACCATCAGTGGCCTAACTAGTTGGTAGTGGGCCCTACAGCAAATTCAGTTTAGGGTCCACTTAACATTGGTAAGTGGACCAATTCTACCAAGTTATTGAAATTGCTTATTAATTAGGCCCTTACCGGGCCCTTTACACTCTTGGGCCCCCTGCAACTGCAGGGTCTGCTTCCTCTTTATTTACACCCCATGATACCATTCTTAAATTAAGGCAGGCTCCAGGTAACAGAAAACATAGAATTATAGCTGCTATAGGTGAAACGTGCACACAAAAGGGAGTTGGTGGCCAAATTCCTGCAAAAGCCCCAGGACATAAGAAATCTCTTCTAGGGGCTGTACAAGAAGACTCTGCAACTGCTGGGGGGCAAGACCAAGCATGATGTGCAACTTTAATATATATATATATATATATATATATATATATATTTGAGAAATGTCAAATATATCAATGTTTTAGGGTACCCGAAAGATTTTTTGCTGTGGGTCCACTAACTTTTATTTAGCTACAATGGCTGGAGAGCAAAAAATAAGATAAACCTAATTTGCACAGGTTTTAATTTCAACTCAGGCTTGCTTTGCCCTTGGCCCCAACTCTCTGATGAGAGCCCTGTATGGTTGGCAATAGCTGAGGTATCTGGAACTCGTACAGAGCAATGAGTTGCAGACCCTGCTGGGATGGAAAGGGTTTTCCTATTGTATTCATTTCACTGCAGGAAAACACAGAACTCCTGGCAGTTGCAGACGGTGCATTCTTTATATAGTCTGGAGATTTGGCAGGTGGATGTCGTGTTTAATGATACATTGCACAAAGAACAGAAGAGGCACTCCTTATGAGAACATGGCGCTAAGGCAGGTGGGCTCTTGTTACTTGGATTAAATAAAAGACAGCCCGCAGGCTATGCATCAGAGTGACAGTCCCACTTAGCAAAATTTATTGCGGCTGAAAAAAGAGGAAAGGCTTTAAGCCACAAAACATCATCTATATAAGGCTCAAAGCCACATAATATCATCTGTTTGCACTCAGCTATAGTATCAATATCAAATAATAACAGATCTCTTCATTGGCCAAGTGCACTCATGTACCTGCCCAGCCAAAAGTCCAGCAAATAATTTAAAAAACATGTCTTTGTAGGAAAGGTTAGGTTACGGTTAAAGGTTTTCACCGGGGATGCAGGGGTTCCAGCTGAACACAAGCAGTTTTAAAAGAACCACCCTCACCTCATTTTAGCAAAAAGGCAGTATTGCTGTACCACGTTAGCGCTGGGCATGTCTTAACAATCCTTCCCGAGAAGCCTGGTAGGATGTGGGTAGCCAATCACAGCTATGCATACACCCAGAGTAAGAAAACTGCGGTTCCCTGTCAGGTCTGACTAGCTGCTGGCAGAAAGGGGAAAGGCTAGGAAATGTTTCCAAGATTTTAGGACACATTTTCATTATAGTAGTACAAAAGGCAACATTTAAAGGCACATTCATACTATTTTAGAGGTGTTTCATTAGTGCTCAAAGTCCACTTGCCATTTTTTTTGCCCCAAATGAATAGCACACATACATACAAGGTGTGTCACATTATGCCAATGCACGTTTCAGTACTGATGCATAGCTTGTGCATAGCAAGAGGCACAAAGTATTTTCAGTGCATATAATAAATCTAGAATTATGGAAAAACAAATTAAATCATAAATAACAGTCAACCAAATTCTACATCAAGGACATCCAACATAGAATGAAGGACTGATTGTTTTAAAGTAAAATAAGCCAGTTCTTCAAACACAAACCAGCTGATTATTGGCACAAGGCATAGAAACTTTTGGACAACACTGCTCTGTGCAACCACACCCCTTCTCATTAGGTCAGCCCCTATACAGCTCTGTAATTCAAATGTGTCCCTTTAAAAACAGGACAGGCAGGGGCATATGGATTAGTGGAATGTGGCAGGGGAGGAGAGATTTTAATTTAATGGATTTGAAATAAGTTAAACTTGAGGGACTTAATGATATTCTACCTTCCTTACTAAGCAACCATCCGTTTTATGTAAAAAATCCTGTTTGGATAATATGCTACTGAATACTACTGAAAATCTCATCAAGAAGAAATAAAAATATCCTTTAACTTGGAAATGACACTGTACTCTTCCTGGTCCTATCATTATCTATTGCAGAGGGTGGGTAATAACCAATTGAGGCTGTGCAAGTGTGTGAGCACGTCAAGCAGACATAAATTTGCCTGGCAAACAGAAGACATATGGGGGAGCAGGTGGCATAAACACATCAGTTTGACAGGGCTCCTCTGCAGCACTTTATTTACATCTCTGTGTTTTTTGTGCAAAAATAAATAAGTCTTTAATCAACTGCCTTCCGTTTTCTCCTTCTCTGCTTTTTAGGGAATGTGCTATATTATGATATAAATGGGGAAATCCTTGAAACAAAAATATCCAGTAGATTTCTAGTTCCTTTCTTATTCACAATATCCACATATACTTGTACTTGTACTTAATGTTTGTTGAGCGGCAAAAATGAGCCAAAAGGACACTTGGTGAAGGGGCCTGTCCCCAAAACATCTTCATGATCTCACTTAAATCAGATAGATTCAAGATTTGTTGCAGAACTGTGGGAGTAGAGTGCACATTTGTTCATATCTGTCCATTTAATATCCTTGAAGCCTAGGACTTACAGAAATTTGTATCCATATTTTGGGCCTTGTTAGTAATATACTGTAGCTATGTGTGACTGTAAAACTGTTATTACCATTTGTCTAGCCCCCCTAGGGGACCCAAAACAAAGGCTAAGTGAGAGCCTAAAGATCAGTTTGAAGATGGAGAATATGTCTTTTTCCTCTCTAGATACTTGAGAAAGCCAAGAAAGTAAGTCAGTTACAATGGCCAGTTTAAGGCGAAGGGCAAATGGAGCATTGGCTCTGCTTCTCTCAGCCTGAGAGAAGTGGATCCATTCTTTTCTGCTTCCCTGTATATCTGCACTGAAATGTACAGCGTTCGCTCTGTGTACCTGCACTCAGGCAGAAACTGTACTTTTCCGTCAGTGGAGAGAGCTGTGGAGCCAATGCTTCCTGTGTCCTTGGCCTAACTCCTGGCAGATAGTGCAATTCAAAAACAATAGTAAGGGGATGATCACACAATATTAGATGTACAGATAACTCTTACCCACAGTTATGGTGGGTCCGGGTGCTCATGCCCCAGACCTTTCAGCATAGGGAGCCATCATGGGAAAATCAAGATTTAAAACGGGCAGGCACTCTGGTTTATTTTCTTCAAAAAGTGGAAGAAGGCAGCCAAAAAAGTTTTACATTAAAAAAGTATAAATTTTATTTTATCCATATGTAAAAACAAGAAGCCTTACGCGTTTCGTACCATGGGGTACTTAATCATAGGGCAGATAGTGCCCAAGCTGGAATAAAATTTAGGACCCCAGCACTGCAAGGCTGAAGTTCTACCCACTGAGCTAACCTGCTTTGGCTGAAAGGTTTCACGCATATATAACATTGTTATAAGCTAATCGTACCCTGACAAAATGTTGGACCTCAAAGGTACTTGATTCCAAATAATCCATAAACCACTTCCACCACCTTCCCTGTCGTGACAGCGTCAGTTCAAGTACCCATTAAATTTAGTTATTTTAGCACAAATGTGTTTTTCTGAACAGGGTTTTATATGTAAAAACATAAAAGAGCTCAGTTATGACTGCAATCAAAGATACTTGCATTAGAACATGCTCCATTGCCAAGCCCCATTGCACAATGCCAGTCAGTTCAAATGAATCACATGCAAGTGCACCAACTGATAAAGGGGAACCTTAACGCTACTGCCACTTTGAAGGTGGCAGCAGGACCATGGTTCCCACAGTGGCCAGCCAATACTGGCAGCACAGCGGCCCAGAGACACAGATGTCATTTTTAAGCAGCTACTGGAAATGACAGCATCTGGACTTTACAACCAATATGCAGCAGAGGACAAGTGCAATTACATGCATGTTGGGGGCAAAATTGAGCTCAGTCAGACATATTTCCTCCTGACTGCCATAATTACAATGGAATTATGGGGGAGGGGATGCTGGATTCTGGGTAAAAAAACATGACCAATTGCATCCAAAATTTCACTTTGCACACTGCACTTGCAGTTGTAAATAACCCCTAAGGCCTCTTACACCCCTGTGTTACATACTCTTTTGGACAAAAATGAGGCTTTATGTTAGTTGACAACTGGAACAGTATTGGACAAACTAGAGGTAGTATAACTATAATAGAGTTTAACAATTTCATAACCAGATCATAAAGCCAGTTCTTACTATTGGCTACTGAAAAGCAGCATTTTTCTTTGTTTCATTGGGATAGATGTCATCATTCTGTGAAGTAATCCTTCACCTCAGGGATTGGATTAATGCATCCGCACCTAGAGCCTAAATACTAACACCATCTTAAAGTCAACAAATGAACGTTTCATTTAAGAAAGAAGCCACATTCTTTTGCTAAAGGTATACAATTTAATAACAGAGACTAAAAAAGTAAAGACTGCACTGTAATTGGACTGGGCCATTAGCACCGAGGGCTACAAAAAATAGCTGTCTTGCTATAGACAACCTGTGATTTAGGCCAATTAAATATACCTAGGTCAGAGCAGTCCAACATTTTCCATGTAATGTACTGATTAACCAATTTGCAAGGTGTTCACTGGCCTGATTATAAATAATTATGCAAGGGCATAAAAGGGAAAGATGTAAATCAAACAAATAAATGCTGTAGATACAGAAATCAGTATAGGCCAGATAATATGAAGAGCTGGCTTCCAGTGGAAAATCAGAAAAATAAGTTGGCCAAGTACAGAATATAACATTAAAGAGCAACAGGGGCTGGGTGTTGTGGATAGGCAGAATCAAAAAGAGCTAAAAAATAAGATCCAAAACAGAATATAATTATCCTACAATATAACGGTTTTCTGAATGTGAAACAGAAATAGGCTCCTTATTCACCAGCTTAAAGCAAGGCAGGTGAGGCGATTTCATTAGGCCCCAAACTGAGAAAGGTCCCTCTGCAAATACCAGCAGTTTAGGAGGGACAGCCATGCCTGGGCCCTGGGAACTGATATGATTACATGGGTGCAAACAACTAGATATTTCACAAGAGAAAATAACATTTCAGTGGGAAGGGGACAGTACACAATATTTACAACATATAGCGTTAAGAAATATCGTAACGGCTACGAAAAATCGCAAAAAATACGAAAAAGTCGCAAAATGTTCGTTTTCCAATCCGAATTTTTCCCATTCGGATTCGTGGATTAGTAAATCAGCCCCTAAGTGTTTGTGAATCATGCATTAGTATTATTTCTGTGAACTAATTAACGCACGTGGTATGCGACTTAACGCATGTGATAAAACTTTAGCGAATCGTGCGGGATTTTTTTTCGCGGCAATTTTAACGCAAAAAAGCATGCAAGAACGCTTATCGACCTTTAGTGAATCAACCCTATTGTACTATGCAATGCACACTTACTGTGTGTACTTTTTTTTGTCCTTGTTTGTGAGCCCCCAGCCTTCAACTCATGTTGATATGTCCACTGGAGAACATTGTAATATTTACTATCCTTATGGACAGTTGCAGATTCAATGTACTTACAGCTAGTGTGTGGCAATTATAACATATCCTTTATGCCAGTCCCTTAGTTATAAAATTTCAGCTAAAAACTCCTCCAGCAAACTACCCAACTTACCTCTTCACTATTACTATTTTGAAAATGATAGCATAGGCTTAACAAAGATCATGCAGGCTGATTTTCAAAAAATGGGGAAAGGTGCAATGTGCAAAGCCCAATCCAACCCACAAGGGAGGTACAAAGAGAGCGACTTTGGAGCACATGGAAAAGTAGGAAAGAAGAAGCACTCTACAACATGATGGAAAAACCCCAAGGCTGGTGTGTCAAAAGCCTAGATTATAGAATATTATTGTCTCCTTAAAGGACATGTAAACCCCACAGGGCTGTTGGCTTGTCAGACATGCTCAGTTGTTCTCAGCTCAGATTACTTAACATGCCCCCCAGTCTAGTTACCAATGAAGAGATGGCATTGCTGGTTCCCAAGGAAACTCAGCTCTAGCTGTCTGCTCCTATATTTTCTCCTAACCTCCTTTCCTGAGTTTAGCTTAACTATTACAGTGCTCAAACAAGCAGAACTTTTATCAAAGACAGTTGTGCCTGTGTGAGCCTGTATTCTTGATGAAATGTATGCTGAATAGGGGTCTGTGTGTGTGTATGCTGTTTGCAGATTTAAATGTAACTAATTATGTATCAGATGAAAAATGGCCACCGGGTGAAAGCTGCTATTTGTTTTATGAAAATTTGATGGTGCTGGCAAGCAGAGGGGATATATGCAGTACAAAGGATGCCATTTGGGTGGGGGAGACTGCCCAACTGCTATACGTTGTAAGAAAATGTAGGCTTTATAAGTCCATTAAGATCTGTTCATGGGAATGTCAGTTTTAGTGACAATAAGATTAGTTTTTGAACAAGCAGAATATCCAAGGCTATTGTGATACTAATATCTACAGTTAGTATTAGTGGTTGTACATATAGTTTATGTATCTGAGTGTATACATTGGTAAGTATAGGTTGTGTGTACTGGATTTACTAGGATGGGTTGAACTTGATGGACTATGGTCTTTTTTCAACCCTATGTAACTATGTATGTAGGTCACTTTTTGGGGCCACAGAAAACATCAAGTAAATGCAGAAGAAGTATAAACATTCTGTTTTGGACCACAAAAATTGATCAAGCCTTTGCAGGCAACAGCAGTGGAAGATTATGTGTGTGTTATTCTTTAAGCAGTGGAAGATTAGCCTCTAGGAGACTAACTGAGATTAACTGGGACACTTTACATTCATCCTGACCAACCTCCTGATGTCTTAAACCAAAAATCCTGTCATGATTTTATAATAATTCACACTACCATTGAAAATTTTATTCTTGAACCAACAAATGTTTTTTTTTTCTAGTTAGTAATATTGGTGTGTAGGCAGCTGGCACTATACATTGGAACTGCTTTCAGATCTCCTACTCCCATGTAACTGAAGGAGTCCCAAGCCAGACTTGGATTTCTTACTATTGAGTGCTATTCTGATACATACTTGGAGCTGCTATCTTGCTACCTTCCCATTGTTCTGCTGATCGGCTGCTGGGGGGGAAAGGGAGGGGGTGAATTGTGGAATTCCCTCTCTGAACCAGTATTACTGGCTGATACATTAAATAGCTTCAAGAAGGGGTTGGATGGCTTTTTAGCAAGTGGGGGAATACAGGGTTATGGGTGATAGCTCTTAGTACAAGTGAGGGAATACAGGGTTATGGGTGATTTTCTCCCCTCTGCGGCAAATTAGAGAGGCCTCAGATGGGGTTTTTTGCCTTCCTCTGGATCAACTAGCAGTTAGGCAGGTTATATATAGGCATAATGGTTGAACTTGATGGATGTATGTCTTTTTTCAACCTAACTGATAATAATGGAATTTCTGGAAGATGCTTAAGTTTAAGCAGATGGAATGGCTAATATATAGCCCCCCAGTCATGGTCTGGAAATATGTCCCTCTTGTCCATGTATTAAAAATCCTTGTGAAATCAGCATTACTCTTCTAGGTCAAATTGCTGCTAAGCATTGCCACCAAGCATGGGGTAGGCAGATGCTAAGGGGTTAAAGATAACAGTGTTGTTACCCACCATTGTATTTTCTATGGTATAGTTTGCAGTTCTTATCTTGTATACCCTACCTACTCCTTCATGTGTAGCAGGACATAGATGAAGTTACAAAGTACTATTCGCTTCCTTTGTTTTTTGACATTGTGATGGATGCTTCTCACATGCGAAAGACAAGACATTTTAGTAGTGCAATTAGAATGGCTGTGGGAGAGTTATAGAGACATCACCAAGTCCCAGTTGTGTGCTCCACTACTGTAAATCCATTACGAGCTTCCAACATTCTTGTAAAGAGCAGGAAATCCAATCGGACAACCACGCTATGAGCTATTAGTTACCAGTGACAGACAGAGTGCAAAGTGCATTCCTGAAGAGCAGGTAAAAACATCACTTACTCTATAGGCTTAAAAAGAGACAGTGTTCTAGAGAAATAGAAGGAAAAGCTAAAAAAAATGTTTTCTTTCTATTTATCTTATTGGTTCTTTCAAGCAACGTTATAAGCCATTTAATTGTGGCCTAATCCATTAGTGTCACTGAACACCACAATTGCTTCTGATGAGTTCATGTCCTATGATCATTGTCAAGACATACAACACTACCCATCCTGTATCTGTCTACTGTCTTGCCTTACAGCCAAAGAAAATGATTTGCTGTTTCCCATCAGACAATGGAGATTACAGAGCTGTTACTAATGTCTTTTTCTGAAAGGTATACTTGCTTTAAAGGATCAGATGTCTTGCACGCAGATTGGGGTTGGGTGCTCAGTATCTAAATGTTTTAAAAATGATTGTTGCACAGGAATAGCTACTGACCTGCAACCATAACCACAACTTGGACCTAAGGGGAGCCCACAGGCACAAATATTTGAATTATGAATTGAATTATGAAGCTACCATTTGACGTTTCACATGCAGTGGGTAAAAGATATGTTTTTTGTACTTTGTACCCTTCCCTGTGCATGCAGATTCTTGTGCTCTAGAATAGAGATCAATGGCCTGTACAACCTCATTAATGCAAAACTGCTGAAAGGCTGCGATAGAGCCCTATACTTACACCTGACCTGCCCCTGTCAGAGCTGTGTTCTGAACCTTGCACACAAATTTGTGCAGCAAGACACTAGATGCAAGTGCACCATGAAGGAGCACTTCTGTGACGCTTATTCCCCTAGCACTTGCATCCAGGGTCATTGCAAGTGTTTGGGCCCAGTTAGGAATAGGCCCATCTATGCCTCTGTATAGGTGCAGAACAGAAGCAGTCAGGGATCATTATTGTACTGTCTTTAGGATCTTACACTCACAGACCCCAACACCGGGCTTTCTGGTGTATCTAGAAGAGCACATACACACCCATCCTAGTTCTTATTCTAACCCTGTCCCCGCCCCCTTAGTTAGGGAGGTTTTGACACACAAATGACTAAAATTGTGGGAAAATACACCTGTATTTATGTTTATATCTAGTAACTTGGTCTAGGACGGTTGTAGCCCTGTTGGAAAACAAGGGTTATAAGATGTCTTTCAGGCCACAAGAGGCCTTTTGAGAGACACAAGGTGAGATTGCCCCGTATAATAAAGATACATCAGAAAAATGTGTTAGTGAGCTGGTATTGACAAATTACTTTAAGCAACATTTACATTTGATAGCTTCTTTACCAGGGATCCCCAACTTTTTATACCCATGAGCCACATGTAAATGGAAAAAGTGTTGGGGAGCAACACAAGCATGAAATAGGTTCCTGGGGGTGCCAATAAGAACTAAAATTGGATGCTTAATAGCCTCTATATGGACCGACAGCCTACAGAAGGCTCTGTTTGGCATTATACTTTGTTTTTATACAACCAAAACTTGTCTACTTATATAAAAATGAGCACCTGCTTTGAGGCCACGGGGAGCAACATCCAAGGGGTTGGTGAGCAACATATTGATCTCGAGCCATTGTTCTTTACAGTTAGGGTTCTGCTGTTCCCTGGGATAGTATGTGGCATCATTGTTTCCCACTTCCAGCATCAAGTGTAGAAGTAGAAAAAGTGCTAAACAGAATAAAAATATCATGTCAGAAAAAAATGGAAAAGATGTTCTTTCATTTCACAAATATTCTCCATAGCAGTTTAAAAACATGTGGTTGAATTATTTCCTGTTGTCTCTGAGACAGAGGAAAACACTTCTCCTTATCCTATAAATACTGCTACTTGGCCAGACATGCTTCCGTTCTAAACAGCAGTGCATCTGTCCATCAAGCAGACAGAAGTAAACATGGCAAATGACGACTGCAGCCCAGTGAGATGTATATCCATACAGTCCTTACAGACTGAATTACCCCTCGCTCCCATTCGTGCAAAAGTCTGTAACATCCTACAGAATGTACAATTCAGCTCTCTTGTGTTTGTTATTGGGTGGTTTTCATTTCAGTGGTCAACAAAATGTTTGGATATGCCCTAATACATTCCATAGGTAATTGCTTGGACTCATAGCTCCACGTGTAGGTCATCGTCTTACCCATGAGTGTGCCGAGCGATTGCTTTACCACTTTAAAGTGGTACACACCCATAGATGGAAGTGGAATCTTTGCCCCTCGATTTAATGGCCAGCCATGAAGGTACCTATTAGGGTGTATAGCAAACTGAAATGTCAGGACTGCTCTGTTTTGGTATTTTTTTTTGTTTTTGTTTTTTTAAGTATTTTTCTCATTTCTCATTTTAGCTTTAGCAAAAACATAAAAAAAAAACAAGTTGGTTTTGTTTTTGCAAGCATCAAAGAAGGTAAATTAATAGCCCAGAGGTGTCAATGCAGTCCTAGAACTATGGACATATAGCTCTGTGACTTTGTATGTCTTTCTAACCTGACCCAAGCCCAAATTGCCTTCTTAGGCTCTAAGGACCGCATAGCATTTAGAAAGACCCATAAATGGTGACAGTTATAGGGTACTCATGTGACTGAAGCCTAAGGCTAATGTCAAAAGTCATGTTTTCTCCACTGCTGGAAAAACACCAAAACTGCCCTAAGTGGGCACCATTGACTTTAATGCCAGCTGTCTGTCCCCATGTGACGCACCATGTGACATTAGTCTTACAATGCTGGAAACTCCACCAAGGCCATATATCTCAATATTCACCCGTATGGCTCCATTAAATAACTGGGGTGAATAGCAGTAAGGAATGTATAACCAAGCTTAGTGGCATGGGGAGAAGGTGGGCTCCTGCTATAAGCATTTTGAAGATATTTATTTATTTTGAAGATACAGGTATGGGACCTGTTATCCAAAATGCTTGGGACCTGTAATTCAGATCTCCTACCTTAAGTCTACTTAAAAAATTATTTAAACACTAATTAAACCCATTAGGATTGTTTTGGCCCCAATAAGGATTAATTATATCTTAGTTGGGATTAAGTACAAGGTACTGTTTTATTATTACAGAGAAAAAGGAAACCATTTTTAAAAATGTGAATTATTTGATTAAAATAGAGTCTATGGGAGATAGCCTTTCCGTAATTCGGAAAGGATAATGGGTTAATGGGTTTCCGGATAAGGGGTCTGATACCTGTATTTATATTTTTTTAGTAACAGTAACATAGAACAATACAGTTCTTTAGGCTCCTAGAGTACCTTTTAGGATATAAGAATTCATTAATTATTCCCCCTCTTGGTGAAACCTTGTTCAATATCTACCTAAAAAAAATTTCCTCACAGCACAACATGATTTCTTTTCCATTCTTACAGTATGTCGTGGTTTACTGAAAATGGTGATTGGAAGACCATTTATCCCTACCCCAACACCCTTCCACACATGTAGGTCCCGGCCTACCTGCACAGCTAGGGGTCCCCTGGTTTCTCATCCTGAGCAGGTGGCCCTGCACATCACAGCAACAAATACATTGGCATTGGGATTGTATACAGGCCTGGACTGGCAATCTGTGGGTTCTGGCAAATGCCAGAGGGGCTGCTGTAAGATGCCATAGACAGTCACTATTTATTGGGCTGGTGGGGGCTGTTTGTAGCATTAAAACCGTCAAAGTGTAACTTTGTATTTGCTGTAGTTAACTGCTATTAGTAACTGTTAAAATAGTTGATTTGTAATTCATCATAAGAATTGTTATGGGTGTATTTAGCCAACGTTATGGTGCATGTCTGGGGTAAAACTCTTTCCACAGTACATTGATTAGAGATTTCTAAAACTGAATTGTTTAAAGGAACAGTAACACTAAAAAATGAAAGAGCTTTAAAGTAATAAAAATATAATGCACTGCGGCCCTGCACTGGTAAAACTGGTGTGTTTACTACAGTAACTCTGCTATAATTTATATAATAAGCTGCTGTGTAGCCACGGGGGCAGCCATTCAAGCTAGAAAAAAGGTGAAAAGGCACAGGTTACATAGCAGATAACAGATACGCTCTGTAGAATACAATAGTGTTTTATCTGTTATCTGCTATGTGCCTGTGCCTTTTCTCCTTTGAATGGCTGCCTCCATGGCTACATAGCAGCTTATTTATATAAATTATAGTAGACTTTCTGAAGTAAACACACAGCTTTTACCAGTGCAGGGCAGCAGCACATTATATTTTAGTTACTTTTATACACTTTCATTTTTTGGTGTTACTGTTCCTTTAAAGGATTCTTTAAAGTATTCTTGTATGGTACCCAATGGGCTAACAAACTTTTTTCTTGCACTATTCTTGTATCTGCTCATAGTGCCAAGTTAGCGGGTTGGGTGCTGCTGAGACTTGATGTACTATACTATACACATCACAGACTTTAATTGGCAGAAGGTTGAGAGACTGAGTTGTGCCCAACCAGCCAGCATAGTGCCACAGTCAGATACAAGAATGCTAAGGAGTGAAAGATGTTTTACAGAAGTGGAGCACAGGCTGCTAAAATGAGTCAGCCCCTGGGATAACATGGGGTACCATAAAATAAAATAACCCACCCCATCCTAGGATTTCCTTCTCCATTACATCTTTATTTAAAAAAAGAATCAATTAAATTTAATAAAAGATTTGACATTCTTTGTGTGGACAGAAGCAATACATATGGTGGTAGTAACTAAGCATACTACACAAGCAGCCTGGGGTGTCATCTAAGGTCCAGCCCTGAAATGTGCATGAGGAAGCTCAGAGTACAGAAATGCTCTCTCTCTCTCTCTCCCTGGATAAAGTAAAGATTATTATGCTTGATGAAAGGCATTCACTGTATAGAAAATACAACTATGCTTTCTTTACTTTCTTTATTTTACTTTCTTGTGGTGGTTGCAGAAATTGTTAGAGGGTTCCCCCGTTGTTGGAGCTGACCATAAAACCAGAGCCTTGTAATTAGTGCAGTAGCACTACTATACAATCAAATCTATGTCTCTATCGGGAGAGAATCGGATCAAGCACTATGCCCAGAGCAAAGCATTCTGACATTCTCCATCTGACCTCTTGTCAATGCAAAATGAATTGTATTTGAATGCATATTAGCAGGCCCTTTTCTACAAGCTAATTCCATTTTTTTACATATTTCACATTAACAAAATATAGTTTTTTTTTAATTCTACTTGTTGGTGCGTAACCATCTTTAAAGCAGGCAGGAGAAAAGTCAATAGACAAAGGCAAAGATGTGTGGTTACGCTGCAATTTTAAGGCAGGGGTTAAGAGAAAATACAGTCATTGACAATACATAATGCTGTAATGCTACAATTATAGGCTTGCAATATTACAAAACTAAAGAGAGTCAGAGAGCAATGCCCTAGTTTTATATATGCAATGCCTCATATTTAGTTCAGTATGGTCTTATACACATGTATATTTTTAGATGCAAGTTATTGATGTGTGTTTATCATGGGTCTCTATTTATCTGAATAAGTTCAGACATATTGAGTTTTCCATTACATAACATCTAAATGCTCTTCTTGTTGTTCATACTGACTGGCTAGACCAGGGATCTCCAACGTTTTTTACTTTTGAGCCACACTCAGATGTTAAAAGTATTGGTGAGTCACACAAGCATAAAAAGGTTCTTTGGGGAAGCTAAATGAGGGCTGTGATAGGCTATTTGGTATCCCCATGGGGACTGCTTGGAGTAAAACTGTGTCTCTGTTCCAGCACTTGCCTATAAGCCAGAAATGTAAAAATGGGCACCTATTTGTGAGGCCACTGGGAGCATCAGAGGGGGTGGTAAGCAACCCCACTGGTTGGGGATCACTGGGATAGACTATGGAGACTAAATAATGGACTAAATAATGGGCTCCAGGTTGAGTCTATCACATACGGCTGCACCATTACCTGGAAATCTGATACAAGCTGGGAGAGAGCAAGATTTATGACACTGCATCAATTTTCTGATTTGCTGGCCACAGTGCAGCTTATAAAAAATATAAATATTATTTATAAATTTTCTATAGAAAATACATTTGACCTGGGCCCCCAGCATTCATGGGGACTTTAAGGGAAGTTGTTATACTGAAGTTCCCATTATGCTAGCAACATCTGGAAGGGGGGATGTTGAAAGCCATAGTTTAATAGCTTATGGTACTACAAGTTGGGCATTCCTGCTTTATATAGTCTATCCCCTTAGATCAGTGCTGTCCAACTGGCGGCCCGCGGGCCGCATGCGGCCCGCGACCCCCCTCTGTGTGGCCCCCCACCTGTCTGACTGCTTTGATGGCTTACTCTTGTGTAAGCTTTAAATGGTATCAGTACTGTGATTAACTTCCCCCCCTGCATGGTTCTCACCTCAGATTCAGGCTGTAATCAGGCTGTATTGTTTAAATATGTAATCCCCTGTGTTTTTCACACCTTTTAGTTTCTGCATTGTTCCCCCCCTGCAGTGTTCACACCTCAGGCTCAGGCTGTAATCACCCACATTGTTCCCCTGTTCACACCTCAGGAGCAGTAGAAACCCACAAATAATCCCTGCACACTACAAAAAGAACATATACTGAGGTGGTACTGCAATTAAAAAGTTTTTTTAATATATAGTTATTGTGCAGACTGTAGGAGCAGTGCCAGCATTGTGTCACTGTAGGCTGCCTGTGTGTGCCATACACACAGGCATCATAGGGCAAGCAGAGTATGGCACACACAGGCAGGGTAGGGAAGGCAGAGTATGGCACACACAGGCAGAGTATGGCACACACAGGCAGGGTAGGGAAGGCAGAGTATGGCATACACAGGCAGGGTAGGGAAGGCAGAGTATGGCACACACAGGCAGAGTATGGCACACACAGGCCAAGTATGGCACAAACCAGCCAAGAATGGCAAACACAGTGAAAGTATGGCACACTCAGGCAGGGTAGGGAAGGCAGAGTATGGCACACACAGGCAGGGTAGGGAAGGCAGAGTATGGCACACACAGGCAGAGTATGGCACACACAGGCAGGGTAGGGAAGGCAGAGAATGGCACACACAGGCAGAGTATGGCACACACAGGCCAAGTATGGCACAAACCAGCCAAGTATGGCACACAGGCAGGCAGAGTATGGCAGGTTTTTGCTGTACTACAACCATTAATATGGGTATGGTCATGTGATAACATGGGTGTGGTTTCAAGTGGGTGCAGTTTCAAAAAGGGGAGTGGTCAAAACTGGCTTCCATTATCGGCCCTCCACCACGCAGGTCGAAAAAATTCCGGCCCTCGGTACAACAGAAGTTGGACAGCACTGCCTTAGATGGAGGCCCAGAATTCCTGTACAGAGGATGCTCTTCTGTATTTCAAGACCTGTTAAGAATTACACTGTTTTCGAATTATTAACATCCCTGCAAAAAAATATCATGGTGATCTATTCCATCCCAATGCTTGAGTCCTCCATAGAATCTGGTGTAATAAATAAAAATAAGTCAGAAGCCCAGTCACAGCTATAAGATATGAAAGTCAGTCAACAGAGAAGACACCCTTAGCCTCTTGTAATTATAATGATAATGCAAGTCCCATTGTTAAAAATGTACGTTATTTACATTCCCAGGGTACTTTAGCTCAGTGGGCTCAAAGAACTTTGTTCTCCACCGATCCATCGATCAACTTGAAGTTAGCAAATCAAGCAGTGGGCCAGACTAGAACAATGGTAGAGTAGTGATATAGACATTGGGGGACTGCAGGCTCCAGCTGCTTTCCTGATGGAACACGGCTCTCTGTCTCTCAGCTGGGCCCCTGTTGAATAGTGGAGGTAAAGGGTGTAATAGCTGAACTACACACATACTTTCAATTGAATTTTTAGGTGTCAGGGGCTTTTAAACAGAAACAGTACATTTAGTGAAGAAGAATATAAATGAAAGGATGTACTACAGTTCATACTACTGAATATTCATGGCAGATACATCACAGTAGTTTCAAATGGGATTTCAAAGCCTGCCCTGGGCCCAGACTGGCAATCTGTGGGTTCTGGCAAATGCCAGAGGGGCTGCTGTAAGATGCCATAGACAGTCACTATTTATAGGGCTGGTGGGGGCTGTTTGGGCCTCTAGTCTGACTAGTCCCTATAGTCTGGTGGCTTTTGCACCATGAAATACCCCACATAGGGTTGCCACCTTTTCTGAAAAATACTAGTTTAATCTTTTTTCCTATTAATTCCATTGGCATCAAGCATTATTTTTATCGACCAGGCTGGTAAAATACCAGCCAGGTGGCCATCTTAACTTCACGCTGCAACATCTTTGGTGATGCACAAAAGTTCTAATTCTCATAATATATATCTCACACTCCTAATGCGTGGTTTAACAGGAGCTATCTGGTCATGGGGTCCCTTTTGCCAACTTTCACTACGGTGTCTGGCCTATTTTAAGGTCCTGGCTTCTACTTTACTGAGGCCAACTGCCTGGGCCGTCCAGTATATCCACAGTCACTGGAGACAGAACTATGAGATCCCAACTTTCTTAGCTTACAACACAAAATAATAAAAATTATGGGAAAACCCAAGAAATCTGGTATATAGATGTGGTTGAAGGTTATGGATGCAGAGAGGATGTAGAGACTGAAATTAAGAAATGTTTGCCCAAGTCTAATAACAAAATTCTCCTTCTCTTTGTGCACCATAATAGCTATCTTGTCAGGCAGCTGGTCAACTCCAGTATGTAGGTTAGACCGAGCACTGACATATGGGTTCTTCTAGCAGCTGGTCAAGTCTACAATGTGGGTTAGGAGCTGGCATACGGGGATGCTTCTAGCAGCTGGGCGATATAGGTTGGACCAAGAGCTGGAATATTGGTGCTTCTAGCAGCTGGTCAATGCTACACTGTGGGTTAGACTGAGAGCTGGAAATCTTTCATTGTTTCTAAAGACAGAAAACATGCTTATTATATGTACGAATTTATTAAATATAAGCCAAGGCCAAAAATAATCTAATTTTAGGCTTGAAGTCACTTGTATCATAAACATGCCCTTCTCACAACCAAATTCTTCATGCTGCTTATGCCTGGAAGGGAACATGAGGCATAGAAAGGACTGTTGAATCATTGAGGTAAAGAGAAATAAAGAAAGGCATGGTAGAATGTGATGGAAAAGGAAAATAATAAAAGGAAAAGGAATTGGTATAATAACTCACAGGGGAGAAACAAAGCAAGTGGCAAAAGGGGCAGAATAAAATATTTTGCAGAGTAGATTTACAGTGTAACAGTTCAGTGTGCGTGCAGTAATCCTACCCAAGTGTAAAAGCATGTAACACATTCCATTCAGTTTCACAGGCAGCATGACTGTCACAAGTGGGAAAGCTGAGATACTTCTGCCTGCATAACAGACTAAGTAATGTGAGTGAGCCAGTGCTACGAACACAAATACAATGACAGTAGCCTGTAAAATTCCCCGGTAATACTCACTCATCTGGCATGTCAGGATTTTAGTACCGTAACTGCATGTAATCACCTGGCATTAGGTTAACAATGTATTCTAATGAATGCCAATAAAATGCTGATCTGCAACAATCCTGTTATTTTTTTGTTTGTTTGTTTTGTTTAAAGTGACACATTTATAACAATGGGAAGTAAACTCTTTGTATGCCAAAGTAATAATGTATTTGATTTTGACAACTACATAAAAATCATCCCCAGTCTGGCCAGCTCTACACTCACTTTCATCTGATTTATTAAGAATTCTACGGCTTAAATATGCATTTTAAATAATTTAATGCACAGAATGTTTTAATGCCCTATATAAATTTATAATGGGTAAGTGCAGAAGACCTCTTTTCTTTGTATGAATTTTGTGGCTACAGCAGCAATTCACCCCTGCCTATGCGCAAAATAAAAATTCTGAATATTTTTGGTACGCATAAAAAATATAAAAAATGGCCATCAGTCAGTGATCCACTATAGGCACCCAGCACCAGTTGGGGCGCCTACTGCAATTGTTACAACCCCTTATTGTTGGGTTTGCAGTTGGGTCTCCTATCAATATTTTTACAACCCCTTATTGTTGGGTTTGCAGTTGGGTCTCCTATCAATAATTTTACAACCCCTTATTGTTGGGTTTGCAGTTAAGTCTCCCTATCCCTATTTTTTACAACCCATTACTGTTGGATCTGCAATTGGGCCTCCTAGCTCTTTATTATGGCCCTCTCAGGGTTTGACAGTTCTAAATCTAATGTTGGCTGTTAAATGCAAACTTCATAAATATCACAACTGCAAAACTCCAAGATCAATTTGAATACAGTGGCCCAAAAGAGATATAAGAAGAGTAAAGAACAAGAGACTCTAAGGAGCCGCACCAAATATCTCACTCCTATGTAACTAAAGACACGGCTGAATTCTGGAGAATTCTGGAATAGAAACACTGCTTTATGTGTGACAGGAGTCTTCAGCCATTCCCGCTAGGAGGGGGCTGAAGGGTATATGTCATGCATTCCTCCCATTGGAAAGCTCACAAGGAGCGGAGTGGCAGGAGTCATTTATTACAGCAGGATGCTGTTAATGATTAGCCAAGCGGCAGTTAACAATCAAGTCTATTGAAATTATTTTCAAGGGCTCCTGACAGAATTTTATGTCAGGCATGTGATAGCAAAATGTTCCAAGAAAACTGTTTTGGCGCAAACGTCTGTTGTCATGGTTACAGGGCCCCACCCCTTCAATTCATGTGACAAATGCCTTCTATGTCAGTACTGGGTGTCATGTCTAAATGATAGATTTAGGAAGCAGTTTGAAATAGTTAGGCCAAGGGTCAGGATGAGGGAATCCAGCTAGCGGGTTTATATATCTTCAAATGTCTTAAATGTATAAAGATTAGAATGTTTAAACCTGCCCTTATACAGATAAGAAGCATGGAGCTTATCATGAAGCCTAGAATTTGGAGGAGACTGGACTGATCTTAGTAAAAAGTCCCTGGAATTTCCAGAATTTGAAGTTTCATTTTCCTTCTGGGAAGACATGAACTACACAGCTAATGGGCCAGTTCTTGTTTCCCCCGAGAGGCTCAGTCGCTGCCCAAAGGAGACAGAAGCCACCTGCCAATATGTAGTGTAACAAATCAATAAGGAGCATTGCTGAGCCCTTGCACTGCACTGGGAGGAAATGGCTGGACAGTACAACACTGAATCAGAGCAGTTCCAGGAAAGATATGTTAGAAGTCCTAGTTTATAGCAGGTTTGCAGCTGCACGAGTACAACTCCCACACAGTCACACAGCATAGAAATCTCTTAAAAAGAATTCTATTGTCTTCCAGCGACGGGGTAGAGAAGAACAGGATGGAACGAATAGCACTGGCCAACTGGAAAAATATATATATATGAGGTTTCAATGAAAAGGGCCATTTAGACTTACCCTCCATTATATAGTGAACAATGTACCCCCTATTGTAAAATAAAAGAATACTAAGAGGGCTATTTACTAATGCTCTGGTTTTTTTTTTTCTTTATTCAGATTTTGTAGCGCTAAAATATGCAGGAAAATTTTTTTCTTTAAGATTTACTATGCATAAAAATGTCTAACTATTTTTAAAAAAAATCAACAAATCTGACAATTTGCCAGCTAAAACTTGCTGATATTATGTAAAAGTCAATGGCAGATGTCCCTTCCCTGGAGGATCCTTCTTATGCTAAGAAACTTAGATTTTGGATTTAGGATGCTGATTTTTTGTGTGAAATTTGCGACCTTTCTGTGACTTTTTCTCGTGTTGACTTTTTCAGTTCAGACTTTTTAGTAGATGTCAGACATTAGTGGAAATGAGTTTATTTAAATTTTATAGTAAAAAAAAAAAAGAGAAATGTTAAAGTTTTAGTAAATCTGCCCCCAAAAGTCATAGTTCCATGGCCATATAAAGGCATGTGGCCAAAGGCTGATTTATACAGGTCATGGAACTCCAAGGTGACTTCTAATATTTTCATAATTTACTAAAGGGAGTATATTATTTATCATAATACACAAGATTCAGTGAGTCACATGACAGAAACAGTATCACCAAATGCAAAGAAGAACCTGATGGGTTCTGATTTCTACCTATGGCGAAGATGAAGATGAGGTAATGGCTGAGAGTAAAAAAAATGGAACTCTGAGTGTTTGACCTTTCAAACAGAGCAAAAACCCTCCATAAAAATGGAAGTGAGTGTTGTGTGGAAGAGGAGAAAGTTTACTATCTACTCAGGACATTCGGTTATGACATTCAAGCTGGAATGAGGAGGGGGGGGGGGGCATTACTGTATAGGCTGGGGTACAAATACAATTAGTACTCAGGACTTGTAAGTATGGCTGGTTTGGGGGGTTGCATGGGGGGATTTTAGAAAATGAAATGTGCTGTCTCCTATTACTAGTGATAATGATGCATGCCAGCAGGGAACATCTCAATACCAGGTTATAAGAGTAATGGAGCTTGGGAAGATTTCAAACTAACATGTGGTACCAAAGCTCCTGAAACTGTCCCCTGTAAATCCCATGCGAATTGGCAGCAAGTGTTTGGCAAGTGCTTGTCTGACAATAGGTGCCAAAAAATGTGCCAGTCCATGTTTCCAGAAATCAAGCACATACAGGAGATGGAACTCAAGGGGGTCAGTTGTGGGCACATAGGCAATTAGAGCTATTTAGACAACTGGGCATTCGAAGCATCCAAAAAATATTTGCCATTGCACAAAGGTTTATAAACAGCTATAATAGGAGTAGGCATTTATGGCTGTGACCAGTTTCTGTTGGCTCAGTAGAAGGCCAGGTGTTGATACAGATTTGGTAGAGAAATAAATAAATGGATTTACACACTGTTTGTAAAACCATTTCATTTTTACACAAAAAAATTCAAATGTCATAAATATATACATTCAGTTCTGCTTAATTTGTTCTGCTTGCCAGTCCAGGCCTGACTATCTCACTTTGTCTTGTAGGAAAGTACTTTAATCATGCATGTATATTTAGAATCCCTGCCATAAAGCAAACATAGTTCTTCTGTTGTTTGCCAGGAAGGAAACAAAAAAAGTTATAGGTACCAGTAAATGGATATCCTTGTAGATTGTAAGCTCTTTTGGGCAGGGCTCTCTTCACCTCTTGTATCGGTTATTGATTGCTTTATATGTTACTCTGTATGACCAATGTATGTAACCCACTTATTGTACAGCGCTGCGGAATATGTTGGCGCTTTATAAATAAATGTTAATGTAATGTAATGTAATATTCTGGTACAAGAATAAATCATGCGGACAACTTTTCTCATACCTCCCCACAATCCCATTTTTCGCGAGACAATCCCTTTTTTGATAGCTCAGCTCAGATTCTTACTGAAAAGTCCCTCATATCTCTTTGATCTCTTGCAATGAATGCTAAAAAAGATACAAAGTTACTCAAACTTAATTAAATAGGTAGCTTTTAGCAGAGACCCTGGAAATTTTAACAAGCTACACCTGCACTTAGCTACAATTGTAACTAATAAGCTAAACAGGTCTCTTGGAGGAACTGAGACTTCCAGCTTAAAGGGAAATTTCACCTTTTTTAGCAAAACTGTAATAAAACAATTGCAAAACCCCAAGAAATGTGTTCAAAAATAACCTGCCAAATTTAGTAAAATGGAAGTGGTATTTAGGGAGTGTGGTCGAAAAATGGGCATGGTCAAAAAAATGTTCCCAGCGCTGTATGCAGCATTTCTTTTTCTCCTTCTTTACATTCAAGAGTTGGGAGGTATGTTTTCTGCCACTGAAAAAAACACTGCTACTGTGGGCGACTAACCACAACAAACTTTGTATACTTGGTGCTAGGAATAAAGCATGCACTTTTTCTACCCTGTTTGCTAATCAAATAACAATATATGTGAACTATAGCGCTGTGTGTCATACCTACTTTGTCATGCAACGGGTGCTTCTCAAGAAAGAGGGTCTTATGGGGGCCAATTTGCGCCACGTTTTTTAAGGTAAACTTTATTATTTTAAAAATAAAATAGAAACAAAAAAGTAAGAATAACCTTGAAAAAAAAACAATTCGTAGTTTCCAGGTCACAAATGTGTGTCTAGGTCACACCAGGGCCCCCAGAGCTTGTCATATTTGGTGTTGGATCCTCTGTTTTGATAAGCCAGTTTATATAAGGGGACAACATTGTTGATTAATTGCTACCAGGCTCTAACAGTAAGGAGTGTTGGGCCCCTCCAATGCATAGCTGGAATTGGCACTGAAACACAGCTGGGGAGGGTGTTAAAAAGGCAGATCTGCTGCTGTTGGGCAATATATGCTGGCCGTCAGTGTAACACCAATCCCAGACATGGCTCTGCTTGAGGGGAACCCCCATCTTCTACATCACAAAAACTTACGTAACAAATGTCATTGTCCCTGTAGGCAGAACAATAAATGTCATGGCAGTTGTTTTCCATTGGAGTAGTCACTTTAAATAGGTACTGACATCACACAAATATCTCCTTCCTTTTATTATTTTCTTACACTAGAGCTATTTCTGCAGTTGAAAATACAAATGATTGCATTAGCACAATATTGGAGGAAAGCTTTGCTCGTTTGGCGACCTTTAGTCAGTGACCCTAGCAACCACATATGATTTTAAATTCCAAGTTAGAGAGAGTTCAAATAGGTAAGAAGTTAATACAAAAAGCACAAAACAATAAAAAAAGATCTCTCTCCATGCATCTGTTTATAAGTACAAGAAAACACTGACAGGTCAGTTTTACAGATGTTACTGCATAGAAAGTCATGGATAAGGAAAGGTTATAACCATGTAAGTTTTATAAAAATTGGTGTAAATACACCAATAAGCACTCAAAAAAAACATGCTATTACTTTGTTTCTATTATGTACACATGGGCAGTATCAGAGCTTCTTCTTTCAGCTCAAACCTCCTGGGCCAGAAACTGTGTTGCTTGATCCTCCCTCCTCCCCTACAATCTGTTATCTGAGCCCATTGCTAGGAGCCAGTCAGATACATGGGTACAGAAGAAGGAAGTGATGTCACACCAAGCTAATATGGTAGCTGCTTCTTAAAGGAAAACTATACCTCTAGAATGAATACTTAACCAACAGATACCGGTAGTTTCTATTATGTTAAGTGACCTATTAAACAATTTCGCCAAACTGGAAAATATATATATATATCAGTAAATATTGCCCTTTTCTATTCTTTCCCTTGATCCACCATTTAGTGATGGGCTGTGTGCTCCCTCAGAGATCACCTGACCAGAAATAATGCAGCTTTAACTGTAACAGGAAGTAGTGTGGAAGCAAAAGCCAGAACTCTGTCCATTAATTGGCTGATGGGGCCTAGCATGTATGTGTGCCTTGGTTTGTTTGTGAGCACTGTGAATCCTATGATCCCAGGGGGCAGCCCTTAATTCTTAAAATGGCAATTATCTTTTTAGGAGTACCCAGTAGCACATACTACAAAAAAAAGTATATATTAATGAAAATGGTTTTAGATGAAGAAGGGTTTTACATATGAGCTTGTTTATGCAATAAATTTATATAGAGACCTACATTGTTTGGGGGTATAGTTTTTCTTTAAAAAACAGAGTGGGTTTCTAGGCCTGTTTACTCAGGCATGGTCAAGTATTCTACAGAATAAATATATGGTTTTAACTTGCACTATTGTGGCTAATGTATTGAGAATAAACTCAGTAGCTTTCTTCTCCTTTAGGGTGATGGCCCCACAGAGAGCTTAGTCGCCTGCAGTTAAATCTTGGCTACAGTGGGTGACTAATCTCCCAGAAATACTGTCCCACCAGCAATAAAGTGAATCCCTGGGGCCCATCACCCTTAAGGTTCTGGGCTACTTTTAGCTGGAACATATAATGGCTTATAATGGTTTCTAAAACAGTATAAATATAAGAGAAAGTACCATTAACCAATGGAACACAGCCGTGTCATGTAGAAACCTCTTTTATTGTGTAATGATGCATTATTCATACTTATTGCCATACAGCTGTTATTAATCTACAACCCCCATCCCATCATTCCCTCACAGCCTTTAGTTGCAGGAACCGCACCATATAATGCTGTGATATTATCAGTTATACACGTAAAGCTTTCAGTATCACCGAACCTTTTTTTTTCCTTTAATGTTCCTTACAAACTTTTCTGCCCTTTTTGTATTACACAGACTGTTGCAAACAGGTCAGCCTTGCAGGCCTCTAGCTGCTGTGAACTACAATGTGCATTTCCAGTGTAAGCCACCTTTCTGTTGCACCAACCCATGTGACCATCTGGTCCACACACTCAGCCAGCATAGGCAAGAGGACTTGAACCTATCAGGCAGTGATACCATAACTGTATAACATTTTATTGATGTACACGTGTCTGGGGACCTGTAAAACAGTAAGGAGAACACTGCCGCTCTCAGCTACATCACAAGGCCACCAGCCCACCTCTTCTGTGGGGCTAATGCACTGAAGAGGGACCAGACCAAATGACTATACAAGGGGGGGGGGGTTAGGGAAAGTCCATTAAGGACAATAGTCTGGCAAAAATTCTGCTCAGTGTTTGGCTATGATTTTTACACAGAAGTTAGCTGGTCTGTATATAACTTTTTATAACTTAATTAGAACCTAATAAACATTAAAACATATAACCTTATATGTTGCATTCCTGGTCAGTATATTGGTACAATCCATATTATTTTTCCTGTCAGTTTAACTTCTTGCAGTTTAACTTCTTGCAGTTCAGAGACTGTCACACCAGCAAGTGGAACATGTAGGTTTGGTACAGGTTTAGAAGTTGCAGAGATGATTGGGAAGTTTTATAATATGCATATACTTATATATTTATCAGAGAAAATAGGATATCCAGACATTTTATCAAATGTTCACAGCTTCAAAAAAGTTTTCTGAAAAATAAGGTTACAGCACAGATCCTGGTTTTGGTGTATCTTTGCCAACATGTCCTATTCCTCTGCTGAATAAATCATCATTTGGGCCGAAGCAGTGGCAAAGGTACAGGAACTACATGCTGTATTTACAGCTGATCCAGTCCTTCTGTATAGTTCCAATATAATATATATATGGTTATAATATAATACTTTGTATTTGCAGATAACCAGACGTATGGCACTTTGAAAACCTGACCTGGTGTTGCACCTGAGACCTCCCCATTCAGCCCGGTGCTGGGTAGCATCACTAATAGTGATGGAGTGCAGTCGGCCTCCTATTGACTGCAGTGGCTGGGAGGCTTCCCTGGCTGGATGTGAATGTGAGCCAGCTCAGTGACAGAGGAAAGCCTTGTATCAGCAGAAAGCTGACAGACTGGTGCTTGGCCTCTAGAGCACATTAAACAAGCACAGAATAAGATGGTTATGCATTAAGTGTAACCTGACTCTGAGCAGATTACTAATGCTCACTAAACCTTCACCCCAAGCTTAGGAAAATCATCTCCACCCTGGCTCAAAATCAAAGCAGACAATTTCTGCACAAAATTCTGCAAATCATTATGATTTCACCATTATTCTTATGGTTTTAAACAGGTTAAAGCATTCTTGCACCCTATGCCTTTTACTTAATATTCTAAACCGTAGGCCATTTATCCACAAATAAACACTCACCACTCAATGTATTTACATAATGTGCTTGCCAAACGTTTAGTGGGAATTATTTGTCCCCATGTGGTTCCTGTTAACTGGTGGCATTACAACAGGTCTAAACTGGGATTCAAAATAGGCCCTGGCATTTCAAGTATACAGAGGCCCAAAGAACCCTGACCAACAGAAGAACAGGTGGTCAACAGAAGAAGGCTGCTTTGTGTATCTGTGTGTGCATATTTAATACATACAGGTATGGTATCCATATCTGGAAACCTGTTATGCAGACAGCTCGAAATTACAGGAAGGCCATCTCCCATAGATGCTATTTGAAGCAAATAATTCTTATTTTTGAAAATTATTTCCTTTTTCTCTAAAAAACTGTACCTTGTACGTGATCTCAACTAAGATATAATTAATCCTTATTGGAAGCAAAACAATGCTATTAAGTTTATTTCATTTTTAAATGATTGTTTAGCAGACTTAAGGTACGAAGATCCAAATTACACAAAGACCCCTTATCCAGAAAACCCCAGGTCCCAATCATTCTTCATAACAGATCCCATGCCTGTATATTCCATATAATAATGTGAAGGGTACCTGCACTTATCTGGTGGAATATCATTGGGCCTGTGCTACTACATAATGGAAAATGGAAAGAGGGACAAAAAGAAATGTTGAGTTTAGCGTGGCAAACATTTTTTTTTACCACACCCCCTAAATACCACTCTCTTTTTACAACATTTGGCAGGTTATTTCAAGTTTGAACACATTTCCACATCGTGCATGTGAGTGTTGGTGCCCATTATAAGGCAATTGGATTAGAAGTTCTAGTGGTAAATGACTAATGCCAATAATTGAAACAATTTTCAATTTAAATTGAGAATAACATTTTTCTGTAAAGCATTGTACTATTTCAGAAATGTAGCATGTATAATAATATTATGCTTGCTATTTGATTTGGTTAGTATATTTTGTTATACCAAAGTTTTTATTTAGGTACAATTCACTTCCAGATCCTCAACAGCTGAGTTTCCTGTTTCACTGATCTCATTAGCTACTAAAAGGTTCCCTCTGGTGGAGACTACTGGCACAAGAGAAATAAGGGAATTTATTTCATTGCATGAGCAAGTACAGTTGAGATCCAGAATGTTTGAGACCTGGGGTTGTCCGGATAAGGGGTATTTGTGTAATTTGAATCACCATGCTTTAAATCTACCAAAAAATAATTGAAACATTAAATAAACCCAATAGGATTGTTTTGCCTCCGTAAGGATTAATTATATCTTAGTTGGGTACAAGGTACTGTTTTATTACTATAGAGAAAAAGAAAATCATTTAAAAAATGTAAATTATGGCAATGTACATTGTAATTGCCCTGTGTCATATAAATACAGTTACGGTAGGTGAGGTGACAGCAATGTGAGATGATGCTAATGTCACGTGTAGGAGGATTACAGCCCATGCTGCTAGAAGTGGTCTACAGCAGTTAAACAACCCTCTGCTGTAATATTAATGTGTATTAATATTATAGGCTACAGAAATCACAATTGCCTTGAACAACACATGCAGGCCTTAAGGTAAGGGGTATATTAAAGGGGCAGTATGCCATCTTTTTCAACGGTAGTTCAGTGTTGTGCTAAACATAGTTTTTGCCTACTGTTTAATTGGGAAAATATTTGGCTTTTGTTATTTTTTGCACTGAACAGGGCAAAATCTGAAAAGAAAATTGAACATTCTGTATCCTGATCCTTATGAGCACAATCAAAACAAACGAGCAGCCCGCTGAGAAGCCTCTGTATAAACTCCTCCCTTCCCCCAGCAGCAGCTTATGTGGGTGAAGCCACACGGAGCTACTAGTAACAGCAACTTGTCACGGCTATGAAAATGGTCAATGCTGATCATTTACTAATAATTGTCTCTATTGTTTTAGCAAAGGCAATTCTCCCTTGCAGGGTATTTTCTGGTGGTTAGTAGCCGTGACATGTAGCTGCTACTAAGTAGCTGTGTGTCTTCACCCTTAAAGGAACAGTAACACCAAAAAATTAAAGAGTTTAAAGTAAATGATATATAATGTACTGTTGCCCTGCACTGGTAAAAGTTGTGTGTTTGCTACAGAAACCCTACTATAGTTTATATATAATAAGCTGCTGTGTAGCCCCGGGGGCAGCCATTCAAGCTGGAAAAAAAGAGAAGGCACAGGTTACATAGCAGATAACGGATAAGCTCTGTAGAATACAATAGTGTTTTATCTGTTATCTGCTACGTGCCTGTGCCTTTTCTACTTTGAATGGGCTCCCCATGGCTACACAGCTGCATTCTTTATATAAACCATAGTAGTGTTTCTGAGGCAAACACACCAGATGTACCAGTGCAGGGCAGCAGTACATTATATTGGAATTTCTTTTATGCACTTGAATTTTTTGGTGTTCCTGTTCCTTTAAAGAGCAGCTTCCCAGTGGGCTGCTGTGGATGTCCACCAAAATAATGGGAATACTGTTTTTTGTTTCATATCAGAAGAAAATGTAATTCTAAAAGCTTTTCTACACAACACAGGGTTGTCACCCAGCCGGTATTTGACTGGCCTAATAAGCAAATCACCAGCTAGGGCCCAAAGCATGCCCCCACCCTCGATCGCTCCACCCGCCAAAAGCAAAGTGACAAGCAGGGTGATGCGGTGATGATGAGCCAGACCAGCGATGCACAACAGTGACTAGCAGGAACACCCCTGCTTGTCACCATCATACATTGCTTGGGAGCTGGATTTGAAGAATGCCAAACTAGGGTAGGCAGGTAGATGTGATACATGCCTAGCGACTCCCCCTCTGTTGCACTCTAGGCATGTGCGTCTTCTGCCTACCCCTAAGTTCAGGCCCGGGATGGCCCAACAAACCCTTGGGAAGGTCAATACTAGTGGGGAATGGCCCTCCTACCTCCAGACAGATGTGGTGGTGGTGGTTGTGGAGTCAGCTTAGCTTTAAGCTTAGTACTACCAACTAAGTAACTCAGTGGGTTGCACTTCTTCAATACAGCGCTGGGGTCCTGACTTTCATTCCAGCTTTGCCACTATGTATGCATGTTCTGCCCGTGTCTGCATAATTGAGATGCGGATGATGTACAATCTCTGAAAAGTGGTTATATACCAACTAATAAAAATAGTCATTTTCTCCTGCCTCTGTTAAGTCTCCAGATTAAAGTCTCTTATGTGCGCTGACTATACAGGCCACTATTGGGAATTAACCACTATACATATCTAGCAGTTAGTACTCTGCAATTACCCACAGTTTTTACTATAACCAAAGGCATTTGCTTTCCTAGAGGTCCCATTGACATGGATGTTCTAGGGAATAGCAATTCAATTGCACTGGTTTCCCAATCCCTGGGTCTCTTGCAACAGTTCCTCAATGCCAAGCCTTATGATCATACATCACTGACCTGACCCTTTAAGAATAGAGACCTTGCGCTTAAAGAACCCTTATGCTGGCATACAGGGTAATGTAGCTGACAGAGAGCCGGAGAGCCAGGACTTTGATATCCCTGCAGCAGGCAATTCCATACTACAGGGCTTAGACAAAACAACCCACTGAGACAAAAGGAGTGATTTTTGTCATTTTATTGAGTATGCATAGCTTTTTTAGAGTTTTATTTTAAAACAAGTAAACCTCTGCATTAGTGACTGAGCTCATAAAGAAGGCGGTGATTGAATAAGTTTCCTTTTATTTGCTGACACCATTACAAAAATGGGTTGAATTAGCAACCAAAAAGGAGTGTTTACTTGTGGTTGAAATCAGAGGCGTCTACTCCCAAAGTGTATTTAAGTAAAAGAGTGTACAATATCTGTAATAAAATGATATATAGAATTCTTACATTTGTATCTCTGCCATAGTTGAATCTGGATAAGTCTGTACTGAGCAAAATAGGCTAAAAGGTACACTTTTTTTTTTACTGCTTCTTCAGGAATGTAAAGATCTATATATGCAAACAGATTTTATCAGGTTTTTTTTTTCTCTTTTTTTTACTATAAAACTAAACTGTATGCGGAGAGGTTTCCCTGTCTTAAATCAGTAGTTTTAACAAGACGTTAGAAAAAGATGTAGCTCTGTTCAGTGTTTCTGACAAAGTAGAAAGGGTGAAAACATAAATAAGGCTTTATTTTGGCAAAATATAATACAATGCCTCCTGCTCCGTCCTCAGTTGAATGTTCCCTCTGTGACTTTATCCTGCAAAGAAAATGGACATTGGTGAGAGCTTACCTAACAATATAGTGTATGAGGAAGGGAGAAACAAGTGCAAGCTCTGTGGCTCCAAATACTGAGGTTTTATCAAGATCATGGGGCTGCTGGGTGTTCTGGAAGACAACTGGTTGCCAATAACTACTTGTAAATGAAGTACAACTTCATGGCACTAAAGTCACCACCGTCTGACTTTGTTGTGCATGCATAGGGCGATACAATTGGCTTTCATGTATGTGTACACACGCAGAGAGCTATAATAGGCATTCATGCACATGCACTAACCCTTGGACAAGCCCAATAAACACAGAGGATGAACAGGGCTCCCTTCATGCAGGACAAGTATGGTTCAGAATGCAGTGCTAAAGAACATGTCTCGTCTTTATAAAATGGCCTCCTACAGGCCTGAAAACTAATTTTTCCTCAATCTGAGTTAGGAATTTTTATAGAAATGTGAAATATTTTTTGGCACTCCAAGTTTGTACCCTACATATTTATCAGAGAATACACCTGGAACTCAAGCAAAGTTGCAAGGACCATAAGTAGGCCATGATTTAAGGGACAACACATCCTATTTATAACTGCAGTTTATCTTGAATTCAATATATTTTCCCTTAAATGCATAAAGTAGGGCATTGCTTGCTGTGTGCACATCAAATCCCTTCTAATTATACTTTTTTATACCAGAGGGAGATCAGTCATATTGCTAGCTCAGGAAGCAAAATTGTCTAAAAACTATAGAAACAGCACCCCTAGTAGTCAGAATTAGATTTGCTGTAGTGACCTACTGAAAATAACTGTGCAAGTCAACATTTAAGACATTCATTTACAATTAATATATAAAAGTTAATATGCAGAGAGGTTCTCTGGAGAATAAAAAGGTAGCGGGGAAGAGATATCATAATGAGTTGCCATATTTGTGACACAGCTAGATAAATGGCGGTATCTGAATATGTATGTGGGGTTAACAGTACACAGGCTGGAGTGTTGGACAGCCTCCTATTGGGGGGGGATGTAAATGTTGCTTTTAAGTGATACAGACACCCAAACAAATGCCAAAACTGTGGAAAACAATGTGGTTGTCCACTGGGGAGAAACACAATCCTGGATACCACCTTGTAAGGGCAGTAAGTCAAACTGTAGCTGTGCTTTGTGTGTGGGGGTAGGTGCAGCTCTAGTTTACTCATTATGTTCCTCACTTCTAAAGAAATTTACTTTTGTAAGTGTGCATTCACTAAAAACTTGCATAATAGATTTACTCATCTAAATATTTTTTATTGTAATTCAGTATTCCATTCATACCTATTATCTGAAAGTGTTCTCTTCCCTTTGTAAGTTGCTGGTTTACTGCCTGAAGACACTGCTGTAACTTTGTCACTGTCTGACTTAAACTTGGCATTATCTTCTCTTTCTTTTCCTGCTCCTCCTGAAATGAACAAAGAAACATGAAATGTCATGCTTGAACATGTACCGGCACAGAAAATACATTTTCTGCAAAATGTTCTTTTATAAATGTGGGTAGAGACAACAATATTTTTGAAAACCTTCCCAGCCAAAATGTCACATTATAGATGATGCAAATTCTACCTAAAGTTTCTACCTAAAGTGCCTCTCCTAATGGTGACAATTAACCAATATCTTTATTATCTCCGAAGGTGATGGGACTAAAAAAAATCTGAACTGTAAGTTTTTGGCAATGGTCTAAAAAAAGCAAATAGAGTAAAGTAGAAAGGCTATTTGGACTATTCTTTCAGTCAGATTTGGGTGGTGATCTTTACATTTTTGTGCTACAATCAAACTCAAACACATTTTCTTAGCAGCCTTTTTGCTATCCATGTGTGACCTTAGGTGGGAGCAGGGAATGGAGCTCTATATTATCTAGAGCCCAATGTGAGGTGTGTCCTAAAGCTACGAGGGCGCTGAAATGAGTCCATGGCCCTGTGGTGACATGGCTTTGACCGCAGTCCTGACCATATGCTCCCCCGCATCACCTAAAGTCCTCCTCCTTCTGAAGACACTAAAAAGACACTGAAGATTGAGGGAAGCAGGCAAAGGATGTAGCCCTGGGCAGGAGGAGGAGTCACTTTAACATTTCAGTGTCCTTTCTCCAGTTGCAGGATCTACATCCCCATGGTGCCTGTGTCCCCCAATCTAGGGAAGAGAAATCAAGTGTCACAGAGAAACTGTTTCAGGAAATACTGTATATCATCACATTGGTATATGGACTAACTGGTTTAAGATTGTTCCGGGGCCTCTGTTTACCTTTAAGTCATGGGTGACTGTGACAAAAAGTGTGTGTTCAAGACTGCACAAAAACAGGACTTATTTCTACAATGTGACCCACCATTTCTGGAGAAATGTCGCTGTTCTCAATGACATTGGAGTCCCCTGAGTCTTTGAGGATTTCCAGCTGAATGAGATCCAGTGATTTCTGGGCCTAAAAGGATGCAGAATAAACAGATTTATATTCTGGATAAAAACATGATTTTATTCTTTAAAGAAACAAACTCTCTGCCCTAGTCTTGTGAGCTCACATCTGTGACAACATTTAATATAAACTAACACAGATCTAACTGTTTGCACTGAGCATTAATATAACATAGTAATGTCACTGTATGTCTGACAAGTGCACTTTATATATATATATATATATATATACATATACATATATATATATAGGGGACTGGGTAGACTTTTCCTTAAAATATTAATTAACACCATATGTTTATTCAACAATGAGTATAAAGAAACCATGTGACAGTAGTACCCCCTGTAATCCTCTAATAGTTATGTCTTACAGGAAGTGGGCAGGCATAGGAAGAAAGGAAAGGAAGGGGAGGGGTAGAGAAAACAATCCGGTTTGTTTCTGCCTTCACCTATTCCCAATTTCTTTTACAAAGACAATTTTTCAGACTACCCTCCTCTTCTCCAAAAGGGTAAATGTATAGGGGATATAGGTAAAGGGTTGGAAACTGGAATTTAACTTCCAGCTTGCAGATATAAATCTATAGGGCTAATAAGTGTTGTAACCAACAACAATTAAAAATAAATGCTTCTTTCCATTTTTCTAACTGCAGAAAACCAATAAGTGCTGGCTGGTTGCTATGGGTTACTGGACCTGGTGCCAACTTTACACCTTTTACTATGTAGCGGTTTGCTATCATTACCAATAACACAAGCAACCATAACACTCCTTACCTCATGCAGATCACTTGCTACTTTCTGCCGCTCACTTTGTTCTTCTTCCAGTTTCAGTAATGTTTCATTGAGCTGAGTCTTCAGCTATAAAAGAGGTGATAACAAGGGAATCAATTATCAGTGAGCAATTTCCATATTGTTTCAACGTTGCTGGCATAAATGCCCAGTTTCCATATTATTGCAGTTCCATATACAGCACCTGCCACTGACAATGCCTTTTCGGACAGTACATTGCCCAGTTCAATTTTAACATGCTTTCCCCTCCCAAGTAAACTCCATATCCCAGCATTCACCAGCAAATTATACACAGTGGGATATACACAAAATAAATATATGACTTAGTTGGTCCTACAGAATAATTTTACGATTTACCCTTTTACATGAAATGCCAAACATTACCCTGCGTGAGAAGCAAGACCAAAGCAAAAGAACTATAAGCAAGATGGAAAGTAAAAAACAGTTACCTAAAGGAACCACTCATCCAGCTGTTCATGCATTTTTTAATACACAATTGATTTTTTTTGCAATAAATTCAGTGTTGCATATTATATTATATATATATATATATATATATTATATATATATATTATATATATATATATATATATATAAATTAAATAAAACACAGCCAGCACCAAGGGTCTTATTGGTGCTGGCTGTGTTTTATTTATTAGCATTTTGGAGTGAGGTGCGGTCGTGAGAACTTTTTTTGTATATTATATTATATTATATATACACACACACACTTATACATATATACACACATACATAAACACACACAAATTATAAATATATGAATATATATAAATATATAAGCCATAACTATCCTGTAAATTACACTCTTATAAACTGTGCTTAGTGATGTCATTTCTATTACAACTCACTAAAACTTGCATATTGTATGAAATAATTATAAAATATGAGGGTATTAGAAGTCACCTCAGAGTTGCATGACCTGTATAAAAGCACGTGCGCATATTTTACAATAGGGGGTATACTATACTCTATATAAATCAGCTTTCTTTCTTTTTAAACATCACCTTCAGTTATCAAGTGTTTTATACGCAAGGCTCGTGATCTTTAAGGTCTGGGTTCGGTTTGGCCAGGCACTCAACACTGTATAAGCATGGTTTTTAAGTGAAACAAGTTTCATCACTACCTGCTTACAATAAGTTGTGGCTTAAAAAAGGATAAAAAAAACTGATGCCATTAATATAGCAGATAAATTCATAAATGCTGAATTAGTGCAATACGCTTTTTAATACAAAAGCAAAGTAATATGTAAAATGTATGTATAAAAGCATTCAGCCAGTGCAAAATCTCATTTGGTAGCAGTTTAATTGCAGTTACCGATAACAACCAGATGCCTTTACTTTCTAAGTAGTTGTGCACTGTAGACTGATGAAAAACAAAGGCTACACTACATTGCAACCCCTACTGTAATAATGTGGTCTTAATCACCAGAAATGTCTTCCCACCTTTTACGATCCTTCAGATATACGAAAATTTTGTGACTTTTGGAACGCCATTGCGATATTATCGTGAATATTACGATCTTTTAGTAAGCATTTTTGCGACATTTCCGATCAGAAATTATCGTATTTAATACGAATTTTTCCGAATTAAATCTGCCCCCTAGTGCCCTTATTTATTTTTTTCTGTGTTCAGCGTTTGTATCCTTTCCAGTGGGAAGGGAATCGCAGGGAAGACACCAATCCAGTAACCCTTTCTGTAGCAAGCAGTGGAAGGCATAAAACTAGCTGCATATTTAAAGGCAAGTTACCGGTCTGTATGTACCATAATGTCATTTCTAATCTACTGGTAAAAAAACAAAAAAAAATTAAAAATCAGCATATATTTAGAGAAAATCATAGCATGCTTTATCTCCGTGTTAGTTCTTGGTCAGTACATGCTGCTCAGGTAAAAAAAAGTATGAGTTATTGTAATGAAATGTATTTTTCTTTAGTTTCTTCCTTTTATTTCCCTGTCTAGTAATGCCGCTATTAAAATGTGTAGGGGTTATCTTCCATTTCTATCCTATATTTACATACGGAACAAATATGTAAAGAATGAAAATGACATTATCATTAGACAAATACCTGCTTTGACCCTGTACCCTGCTTGTTAACTTGTTAGAGTGCAGGCCCTTATGCTTTACTGCATCGCTACAATACTTTCATTCACTTTGTTAACAATAATTACAGTTTGTAAACTGACACCTCTGTTTGTTAAAGAGAGAATTTGGAAAGCAACCACCAGAATGAAAAGGATTGCCAGCACCACCCAAAGACAAGCAGAAAGGAAGGACTTGCAGGGCCTGGTACAAATCTTACCAAAGTAAGCTCTTCATTCTGCCTTATGGCTTCTGAATATGAACCATCAAGCTTTCTTTGCAATTCAGTCAACAGATCTTTGAGCTGAAATGAAGTTCAGAGTTTTTAACACTGCGGCCTTCTAAGCGGGCTCCCTAGAGGTATTATATGAACAGAGAAGGCGGGGTCTTCCAGAAAGGCATTTTAAAGAAATCTGAGTTATTTCACCTCTCAAGGACAGTGGCAAATATTAGGGGATATAAAAGGAAAGGTATACCCTATTCCTAAATAATTTCTAAATATGGTTTACCTTCAAATTATTGCACCCTAAGATGACAGTAATGTATTAGGGCATTGCTTATTGTGTGCACAAAAATATCCTTTCTTTGCATATTTGCATTTATAAATCGTGATTGTGTATACCACATTTTCATCAAAGATAGATTCTGTGTCTCTAAAGGTAAAGACACATGCGCTAATCAGGTTTTGTGGCCAATATCAAAGTCCTTATTTAAATTGCTAGGTAAAATTGCCTTATAACCCAGAAACCAAGAGGAAAGGGAAAATTATTATGTCATATTATTTTTTCTTAAAACCACAAATCTAGAAGACTTCCCATTCACTTCTCCATTCACATAAACAACTCTGTATTAAAATGAAGCCCTGCCAATGTTGGGACAGATGTTTAATTCTCCACCTTTCTGTTTTTTCTATTGTGTAACACAAAACAACCCCAGCCACCTGTTTATGTGCACTGAGACTATAGTGGGGCATGGAACCAACTTACCTCTCTGACTTCTGAAACATAAGTGGTTCTTTCTGTTTCTGCTTTCTCCAGCTCTGATTCCAAATGATCCAACGCCTTTCGCAGCTGGAAAGACATCAAGCTGTAAGCAAACATTCTACTAATATAGATGTTAAAGACTTTTACCCAATAGTGCAACTTAATAATCTTTTTTTGTGGTTGAGTAAATACAATTTGTGCTTCCCAGTTTCCTGCCAGGGTCATCCTTGAGATGGTGGGTAAGCTTAAAGTGACTGACAGGTTAGTCTACAAAAGGCAGCCTCCAGAAATTACTGATAAACCCAAAACACTGAACAATTCCATCTTAATTATAAATGTATATTTCTAATCTTCATTCAAACCAACACCTTCTATGGGTCATATGACGTATACATTGGATTGTCTGTTATACCTACATTTTCTGCTTCCTTGTCTTTCTTTCTTAAATTCTCCAGTTCTGTTTCCAGTTTACGAACCATACAATGGACCTGGATTAGGAGATACAGTTGCATTATAAAATTCTATCAGATGTAGTTGGGCAATATCAGTATAAAAAGTCCCACACATGGCTACATTCACCATTCAAGAAGAAGCAAAGACCATTATAGACCATAAGGCCTCTGCTTACAACCCCACCAAAGCAGCACTGAGGCTATTGACAACTACCCTGTTCCACCATGCTGGACCAGAAAAGGCAGAACTAGGAATATTTAGCTGCTTATTTAGCTGCTTCACTTAAAGGCCATGGCTCTCTGGCACCCAGTAGTGACCAGTAGCACATGCACCTGAAGCTCAAGATCATCTCCCAGAGTGCAGGTCCCTGTTAAGTGAGATACTTCAGGGGTCGGAAGTGACGCAGCCAAAAATTCTATACTGTTTCTGATGTTTAAAAATCATATTAAACTTCACTATCTACCTACTCAGCATCTGTCTCTTGAAATCAATAATGAGTACATGCTGTACAAGGCCAGTAACCCACAGCTGTCACTCCAGCTACAACCCCACCCAGAGAACTAGACCAAAGCACATTTTGTCCGAGTTACAGCAATAAACATGGGTGCTTGAGAAGGGTATGGTTGAAGACCATAATGGAAACTATAAGCAGTAGGAAGCATACTTACCTCATTTAGTTCCTGCTGTGAATCATCAACCTTTAACTTCCACCTCCCTTCTTCTTCCTCCACACTGCGCTGCAGCCTCTGCAGAATTCCTTCCTGCAAAACATGTGATGTAAGGCATAAGACTTGCATGCTTCTAACTTAATTCAATGTTTTTGAATAAATAAATATATACACACACATACATGTACTTGAACAAAATCAAATAATGATAAAACAGTGGGCCATCTGTGGAACATGCATTCAGTATAAATCCATTAAGTATAAGCCTCCTGCCAAAAGAACAAAACTGTACCGTTTCTGCCAGCACCGATTTGTATTTCTCACACTCAAGCTGCAACATTGTATGGATCTCCTCTCCTTCCTTCAGCTTTTGCTCCAAAACCTTAAAAGAACAAAGCAAAGTATTATGGTGGCTCATTTAGACTGCCATGCTTTGGAGCACATTTCATGTCAATTTTCCTTTCCTTAGGAAGGCTAAAAGTCCAAGACATAAGACATATTGTTGCTGATGCCGGCTAACTCTGTGATGCCATGCATAAGAGCTAACTTGGCTGAAATCTGGGTATGTATGGCTGGGTTTACTAAAGTGGCACAATTAGCAGTCAGTGCTAACACATATGCACTCATTTCACTTACCTTCACTTTCTCAGCTCCTGCACTTTCATTCAAACAATTCCTTGCACCTTTCTCAAACTCCTGCACCCAATCACCATGACACTACAAAAAAGGAACACAACTTTTATCAAGGGTTTCAGGATGTCAGACAATTGCTAATATAAATGGAAAATATAGCCTGTACATGGGCTTTATTATAATAGAGAAAATATATTATATATATATATATATATATATATATATATATATATATATTTTCTCTAAGACACTGCAGTATGATGGTGGAGCTTACAGTATTCTTATACTTATTGTTCTTGATATACAGTCTTATAGGAGTGGGTGCACCCATATTGCTTGAGTCATTGTGAGTTTAATTCAACTATTTCTTATTTTGCCTCCAAAGCTATATTAGGGGGACAGGATACAGAACTATTCACTCAGCGGTTTATATAAAGCAGCTACATATATGCCACTAGCTATGTTTAATATTTATGTTTAGAATTCAGAGATTTTAAAAGAAATTGGCATAGGATTTATATATGTGTAAAAAAAAATCATCTCTTACCAAACCCGCCGAAACAGAGACACCGGGGAAGAGTTTCTGCAGGACCTGCCTGGCCTGGGTCTCAGCTGTTTGGGCCAGTTGCTGCTGTTCCTATGAGGAGAGATGGAAGAGCTGCATTAATACACAGGTTGAAGATGAGATGTGTTCCATGGGTAAGGACAAACACACACAGGCCTTACACAAACACATAACTAATCACTAATAAACATGACAACATGAATATCACACCCATACTAATAAGTACAAATGTACAATGACCCACCTAACATTACACTTTAGGACAGTGGTTCTCAACCTTTCTAATGCCGCGACCCTTTAATACAGTTCCTCATGTTGTGGTGACTCCCAACCATAAAATTATTCCTAAAACCATCGGAAACATGTGTTTTCTGATGGTCTTAGGTGACCCCTGTGAAAGGGTAGTTCAACCCCCAAAGGGGTCCTGACCCACAGGTTGAGAACCGCTGCTTTAGGATGATATTTTTCTATTCTATTTTTCTTTATAGATTTCTGAAACAGCAATAATAATGCCTGTATGTATAGCTAGTTCTCTGAATCTTCCATATTCTAGTTTTCAGAAGACTATTGAATCCTTTATAATACAGCAGTGTGAAGGGTAGAGATATCCCATGCCCTCTAATATGCAGCCCATGCAGCATGGTGCCAAAGCACCCCCCTTTTACCACATATGCAAGAGCACACATTACAAACAATGAGAATGTTACATTTTATTACTATAGAATGCAAGCCCCTCCACCATTTATTTCTATTTTATTTTGGAGGGTCCTAAATCTCTACATTAGCTTTTACATTGCATTGTATAGGAATAATTTCCAATGAAGTTAACCAAGGGATAAAGTACTTTGGTCAGTACACAAACTGCTTATACAGCTGCAAGTGACCCAAAAATGCTTTAAAATAGTATATATATCCATCTGCTCTTCTTTGTGCGCTGCACTCTATGGTTTATCTGAGGGGTGCCACTACAGCACATCCAGCACTGGGTTACACTTTGGCAGGGACCTGTCTGCATATCAGCTGTGCACCATTTAAATATGCTACAGATTTATAACTAAATGTCATAATATTGCTAATCTGCTTTAAATACATTTTTTTTAGAGATGTGATTGTATCCAATCAATTAAAATAGTGCTCAGATGCACCAATTGCAATTACCAGTAATGGGCAGTAAAGAGAAGCACATGCCATTTATGTATTCATTTTAAGGTGTTCAAATATTAAGACAAAGAATGAGCTTTAGGATTACTAGTGTGCACTGACCTACTTTTATTGCTCTAGAATTATTGGATATCCAATTTAGGCTGCCAGACAACACACTGCCTGACAGTTCCTACTTAAGCTGCACAAATATATGAACGGTTAAATTATAAAAAATAAAGTACTGTGCGATTTTGGTACATATATGATGCTCTTGAGCAATACTCTATGTACAATGGATACCCACTGGTTTATTGGCTGGCAGGATTAGAAATATCCTCTGCCAAGGCACCATGTCGTTCAGTGCACAGTGCATCAGCAGATGAGAAAGTAAAGAGAAGCTGCAGCTAGAGAGAGAAGTAATGAAAATAAATAATCAATAACCTCTGTTCTCCTTATTAGTAGTCCTCAGACAAGTTGCAATACCTGTTTAAAAACGAATTACCAGCAAAATATATGCATGCTTAGATACAGGTGCTACACAGGATTTGGTTCCCTGTCAAACTGGGTACAAGTCCAACCCTACTGTCAAAATGTGCTGCCCACTTCCAGCCATTTGGTGCTATTGCATTTAACTGTAGCACAGCCATATAAATATGTATCACCATAGAAAAGCTAGTAAGTGGGCCAAGAAACCGCAAAAATGACGCAATGGATTTTTTTTTTTATTTAAATCTAGACAGCTTATTTGATAACCACATACTGAGCACAATTTATATCAGTGCGAAGTTAAGATGTTTCTGCAGGTTTCCCCAGACACAGACAGGATCAGTACATACTTTCTGGGGGTTTTATTCCTTTGGCCGATACTAATCACTTTAACACCCATATGTGACACACTGCACACTGGCATGACATGCGTGACATTAGTATTAATGTACATAATGTTCTTAATTGCCTTGATTTAACTAGAGCTGAATATATAAATATATGTATATACATATAGTTTATTCCTTCTTCTACAGTTCTACACAAGAGGCTGTTTCTTTCTCACTACTACTAGCATTTGTTTAATTGCAATTGTAGTACTGGTGTGGCACAAACGGCATTCTTTCTAGCCATGCCAACACTACCCCATATCTTGTATTTAATACCTTCTGCAGCAGCAGTGTACTAGGCAGTGAAAAAAAACAGATAAAAACCAGCTTGAGATAAAAGTGCAAACAAAGTGGGGAGTTAAAATAAATGTAATATGCAATAGCAACTAATGAAAAACTTGACTGTAGTGAACAGCACCAGGTATATCAAGCTAATCAGTCGCTATGGGTTACTACACTGGTGCCCCTATTTTCAAGGTGGGGGGCATAGAAACAGCCCAGCTACCAAGCTGCTTTTACATTCTCTGCCTATTATAAAAAAAATTGTAGCCTGTGAGACCATGCATTTCTCACTGTTAATTAGATTTCACTGGGCAGATATTCACCTTGAATTCAAATGACACAAAGTAAGAAATAAGACATACACAACATGACACAGAGTGAACAGACACTGCATGCTCAAGGGGGAAGTCTAGACACCAGACACGAGAGACAGAAAGGCAAGTGCAGAGCACAGAACATAGAGAAATGGCCCAGAGCTGTGTATGTTGGATTTGCAACAAAGTGCTTTCTTTATCTGTCTTAACCTCCACAGTGATGGAAGAAAAAGAGCACGCGTAATCAAATTGCTGTGCCCAAGCCTTCATCATGGAGTGGTCTACAGGAGCAGTCCCACGCCCTCTGCAACTTTAAATTGCCAGTTACTAGAAGGCTACTTCTTGTTGCCAATTATCCCACTTTAAAACAACTTCAACTGAGATTATAGATAGAGTGAGGAGAAATTAAAATAAACCTCCACAAATAAAGTGGCACTGTGCAACAATTGTGCTACATGTATGTAAGTGTGCATAATAAGCTTTCAACATAATTTGTGTTGCTTAAATGCTAATATGGTATGGAAACCACGTACATTCAGCCGTTGGCTGCAGGCTTAGTCACTCTCGATCAAGTTTGCAACCCATCGGACTGTGTATGGGTCTAAAACCCTTGCCTCCCCTACCCGATAGCCAATTGGTTATCATTCAGATATTGATATCGTGGGGTGGAAAATTCTGTCTGAGACTAAGGGAAACGTGTCACTAACTGACCGAAGTATCTGGTAATAATGGTAGGATGCTCTTCAGCTTTCAATAACTTTATTTAAAAAAAAACATCTCCCAAACATGGGGTTTTCTTGGTTACACTAAGGAACAAGTGCTGTGCACAGCATGCATTGTCCATAACAGGTCTCTATAGAGTCAGCAAAGTGGGTTACTTAGTATTTACACCATTTAGCTTATTCCTTGGGTCTGGCTTAAAGTTGCAGAGAGAGAGGGGCAATGCTCCATGAAGCCAATGGCAGATTGAATCCCCGACTGATGTGCAGTTCCCCATTAGTATTACAACCTTGGCTGTCTTGTTCATTCTCTCTTGTAGCATTTTTTCAGTGGATGCCAAAGCTTCCATTGCTTTCCAGTTTTTCTCCCGAAGGTCCTAATTGTTTTCAGAAAGAATGGTTTCAGTCGACCCGCACACTACAAAGGCGTATTTCAGTAATTTGCAGTTAAAAGGCAGTTTCCTGCACGTGGCCATATTGCATTAGAATGCTGCGGAAGGGGCACTATATGGGCTTTTACACTGCAAATCCATTGCTAATATTTAATAGCCATGTTCTGGTGTTATCGAGTGTTCCTTTTTATGATTGGGGGGGGGGATCAAAGAAAATTTTGACACAAGGACACTAATTTAATGTTTGAACAGTTTTATGTTTAGTTTCAATTTTACGCTAGTTAACAGTCAAGCTAACCAGAATGCTCGAATAAAAAGGTAAAGAGTTTACAAAGGAAAGGGATAGACACCAGCCCACACAAATAAAGGTTTGGAAGGACATCCTGCCACAAAATCCATAAAGTAAACAGGCTATAAAGAATACTGGCGTCCAAGTGCCTAATAAGAAAGATCAAAATATCTGAGAACATGCTGCCAGTTTGTTTTTTTTTATTCTATTACTGATCAGTCAGGTAAGAATAATCAACTAATACAGTTAATCTTTTCTGGGCTCTTTAAAGGTTTAAATCCTTCCAAAGCAGTTAAAATGCTCTCTGGTCAATATTTTGTCTGCAGAGAACATACTGAATCAAACAGGCGCTGGATTTATATATTCTGTTAAATGTTAAGGACTGGACCCATGGGACAACTAGAAAAAAAGATGGATTATTCTTCAATTTCTTTTTAAATTCTACATGGGCAACAGAATGTCCTCCAGGTGTTATTAAAGCTCCCAGTATCCCTCTACTGGTTGAAGATGGATATGATGTGCTGGGAGCTGTATGGAGGGTCACATGTTATCCATCAATGGTTTAAACCAATCACTTGGAATTAATGGGCTGCTGAATCCTTGTGATGGTTTATTCCATCCTACTGCAAAGGAAGCACATGAACTTTCATCCTGTTCCGATTCGAAGACCTCTTACTCAGACAGCATTAAGACTTTAGGAATATTTTAGACTTTTTGCCTTGCACAATTTTTTTTTTTTAATATGTTTGCAGGTAAATCAGAATCCTCCTTGCATCTTCTATCTGCTGTGCGGGAGTTTGCATAAGCGATAGCACATTAAAGGCAAAATAAAAAAACAAGGAAATAAAACAAATAAGGCACTCTGCATAGATGCACTTACATTATTCTTCTTTCGTTGCTGTTCCACAGCAGATCTTAGCGATTCCAGCTCACTTTGTAGCTCTCTTATATGTCGGTCTTTTTCTGCAAGTCTGAAGATTAAGTTTAGATTAGCAGTAAATACCCCTCAACGAAATGTGGTCACCTGGCATAGCACTAGTGGGCAGATTGTACAACTGACTGAGCAGAGAAGTGGCTTACTTGGCGCACACACAATGGGACACAAATGCCAATGCAGTCCTAGATCCAGTAACTGACCTGTCTATGCCAACAGGGTTAACTGTGCACTTCATGTAGAGGATTACTATATGCATATGACACTACAGGTATGGGATCTGTTATCGGGAATGCTTGGAACCTAGGCATTTCCATAAAGGTTTTTTTTTCCATAATAATAAAGAGTAAAAGGAAATCATAAAGAAGATTTTGGATCATTTGTTTAAAATGGACTCTATGGGAGGAGGAGTAATTCAGAGATTTATTAATAATGGGTAGGGATGCACCAAATCCAGGATTCGTCTTTTTCTCCAGGATTTGGATTCGGCCGAATTGAATCCAAAAAATCACATGACTTTTTGTCATGTTAACTCAAAGTAGAAAATTTTTCACCACGCCCGAACATATGCATATGCTAATAAGGATTTGGATTCGGTTCAGTATTAGGCCGAACCCAAAAAACTGGATTTATAAAGGGTACCATATAAGAGATTGTGAATTCACAAACATTTCCATTCAGAATCTGATTGTTTAAGCATATTCTAAGCAGACAGCTTGCAACCCAGACCCACCAGCAGATGATACCCAGTTTGGCCAAAAATGTGACTTGACATTATCTGAGCATGTTTCCAGCTGTAGTTTGTGATAAAGACAACTGCATCTTTTTCACAGTTGATCTATTTGGAAGAGATTTCATTTGGTTTGTGCAATATGTGCAGGTCAATGGTCTTCACTCTATTATCCTCCAGGTGTTGCCATGGTACAACTCCATGCATCTTGTTGGCATACTGAGTGCATTGTGTTTCATAAACTACTTCGTAACAAAAGAATGAAATTTTCTGACCATGGACAGAGAGAGCATCAGTAGAACACCATTGGAATCAAAGTTACATACAAATAGCATTAATATCCACTTGAAGTGCAACATCTTCTTATATTGTGCCATCGTGAACTTCCAGATAACTGTTTTGTTTTCTTTTCTGCAAGCAGGTATGTGGCTCTGCCTGCTGGTGAGTTTGACTGCAGTGTATGACAAATGCTGTAGTAACTAGCATGGAGAACTACTAAAAATGTTTAGATATGGTAAGAGCATTATACTTACGTCTTTAATACTTCTTCACTATGGGTAGCAGATGAGGCCTAAAGTAAAAAAAAAAATATCCATTAAGCTATAGCAGCAAAGAGTAGTTTGCCCACTAAAAGAGCAATTATCATTATTATTTAATTTGATCATTTAACCCTAGGGCCAAACGATTGAATTAGCCAAATATCGTCAACTTTAGGTAGGTGGGCATATCGAGAGAAGATCTGCTTGTTTGGTGACCTTGCCACACGAGCGGATCTCACAGGGAATGGCCACTTTTAAAAAACATGGGATAATAAATCTGGGAGTGGAGGATGGAACTTCCCAATTCTCAGTCTCAATAACACAAAACACACACAGAGAGCTTCTCAGAATGGTGCCAATTGCTCATACCTGTTCCATCTGCTGCTCGTGTTTCTGTTGCAGTTCACAGGCCTGAACCCTCAAAACATTATTTTCAGCTCTTAAAGTCTATTTAAAAAAATATATATATATATCAGTCAATCCCATCTGTAAATGTAAATTTTTTACTACATGGTAAAAGAATATCTTGCTTTACCTGTAGTTCCTGAGATTTGTCATTAACAGATTTCTCCTTCTCCAGCAGTATGGCCTCTATGTTTCTAACCTTCTCTTGTTGCTCTGCCAGCCTGCAGGGTGCAATATAAAAAGTACAGTTTGCAAGATTATGACTAAACAATCGCATATTTCACAGGGTTAAAAAAATTGTATGTTGCACTGGGTTTATATTAAAGGTACCAGAGCCAATCAGATGGAAAACATGGTAACGTGAAGGTAAACCGCAGTTATGTCTAGATAGATCCTTCATGTCTGGATCCTTCTACCTAACAAATTGTTCATGTGGCTAGTGAAATGGCCACTAGACTTGTAAGCTTCTCATATTGCCTCTACTGATGTTTTGATGGCCTGCACCCACATGGGGCTTTGGAAGCCAGTCAAAACTTTAGTTAAGTAATATGATATCTTGATAGAAGCTTTACAAACGAAACAAAATGGTAGCTTCTTCCAAAAAGAGCAACATTTGTCTTTGTCAAGTATAGCACAAAATGGGTTCCAGCAAACGGTAAGCAAGTCCATCTGGCTACCATCACAGCCTGACCGCTTTAATACAACTGGACATTTTGGATTCCATCAAACTGCAACTTGCTCTTGATGGAACCACTCATGCCGAGAATACAATTCAGATGGCAACGGGGGGTTGGCTGCTGGTAGGCAATGTATTATATTTATGGGTTCAGCATCTTAAAATTATAGTTAATAGCAAGCATAACTTTCAGTGTAAATTTAAAAAAAAAAGTATGCACAGAACTACCCTAATAAATTCAGTTATGGAACATTCATTTTTAGAATAATTATCTGTTTTGCCGCAAAAATGCTGCCATGACCAACTCTGCATGCATTATGTGGACATTATGTGGAAACATACCGACTCTGAAGATTTGCAGCTTGTGACGACGCAGACTCTCGCTACAAGGAAAAAGTTTACTAAGATTAATTATACTTTCCAAAAAGTTCCCAAAAGGTTTTTCTCTAACCCGTGCTTAGGTCGCCAACCTCTGGGCCCTCCAATAGCCTATATACAGTGCTTCACATGACACAAAAGTCATACAATGAATTATTGAAGTGTCTCTTATAAAAGAGATCTAGAAGTGACTTTGTCTATTTATTCATCATAACAGAGAGCCCAGGCACATAGCAGAGCAAATCATTATAACGTCTACTAGTGGGAAGCCACATAGAATATTCTCATATTTTGGGGTGTTTATGAACCACTAGAAGCCTTCCAGTGTTAAACCAGTGCTGTAAATGAGAGAATTTCAAGATCTGATATAATAGAATTTACATTACACAGTTTCAGTGCATCAAAGGACATTTTTTCTGAGTGTTGGCACCTTAACTAACATAGTAAAACATATCAGTTACCTGTTGTAGTTGTTTTCGTACTTCTTCAGTATGCGCTTTCAGCACTTTACATTCTTTATCCAGATCCTAAAGATGGGAAAACACAAACAATATAAGTAAAATAACATAAGTGTAACAGTAACACAGGGCAAAACTGCATGAGTGTAGTAACCCATAGCAACCAATCTACAATTATGGGTTAATGCATGAAGGCAATTTTGCCTTGTGTTGGAAAGCAAGTCCTATTATGTGTGTGTGTTTTTTTTAGTGCTCACTAGTATAAAGACTCACCTGGATTTGTCTCTCTCTATCAGCAATATCTTTCTCACGTTCTTTGAATCGCATTTCTATGTTTTTTAATGATTCTTCTTTGCTTCTCAATCTGCAAAATTAATGTAATAAAACTTGAACAATAGTACAGAATTCGATTACATAATACAGTGGAACCCCCATTTTACATTTTACTGGGGACTAGAAAAAAAACTGCAAAATCCGGGAAAATGTAGTATGCATTATATAGGACCACAAAAAAAACTGTGTAAGAGTTTAACTGTTAATTACCCTATGCTCTTCATTATGTATTGTAATTAGTTTTACTTTCTTTAGCATTTATATAATAACAAAAAGTCTTCCATTTTATCTCCTGTATCTGAAATCTTCTACTACACAGTTCTGTGTAATATCCTGGTGCTTTATACAGTTTTCTTAAATTCATGTCAACAATAATTTAAAACTGCTTGTGTAAACTCAGTCCATTCATTAACAATGCACTAAGTTTTGTTGTATGCAACACTAATAGAAGCAGAGCAACTAACAGAGCACCAAAGGTCAAATACCGTATATAAAGAATATAGGAGATAATAGGAGCTGGTATACAACTGCAAGTGTACATTTGCACTATTGCACAAGGTACACCCTCTATCATACAATTTTATTACAGAGCATTATTTTCCCTGCTATTGTTCTCAACAACCATATGCAATGTATCCCTTTTGTCGCTCCCCCATTTCCATTTTTAATACCCCACAATGCATAAGGGAGGTTCTTAACAGTTGTTCATGCTTACAATTTTAAACCAACAAAATATGTGGTTTACACTTGATTTAAATAGTAGTTTTAGTGGATGGAACTGGAGAATGGTTAAAGGTGCATACATAATGTAGCATTATAATAAGACCACCTTGATTAAGATCAATATTTAGCACAAATCCCTACTTACTCGTTCTGTAGTTCCTGCACCTGTGCTCCTTTGGAAATCTGAAAAAGAAATGTGACTTTTTGATGCCCTTAATAGAGAAATGCAAAGCTGGTAAGAATATTTCTAAATGCTGTGAGTGGTGATGTGAAAGCCTAAAGGATTCCTGAATAGAGTTCAGTCCCTATGTTGCCTCACACTCAGTATAAAGGGAATCCTATTAAGGCTAAAAAAGACACTTGCAATGCTCATTTCTATTGCTACACTAGCTACTATAATGTAGGCTGTGCAGCCATATGCAAAGCTCAGTCTGCCCTGCGGGTCTGTGCATACAGCGGATATTACAAGTGAACACAGAAATAAACAGAACATTTTACATTCAGGGGCTGATTTATTAATGCTTGTGCCTCCCAACTTGAGCAATCGCTCAGGGAAAAATAAAAACAATCGCCAGCAAGCCAAGGTAATTGGATACAGAAACCATGTGTGAGTTTAGGAACTCACATGAGGTTTCGATAACCAATTGCTTGAGCCAAGAGGCTTGAGCATTAATTAATTAGCCCCCTATATGTTCCTTTTCTATTTGGGGTGATTTCAAACAAAAAGCCAGGAATCTCTAGACACATTTTCTTACACTGAACTGTAAAATATTTACTCTTTATCAGAAGTTGCAAATGCCAGATTTGGAAAAATTGCATCTCACAGAGTCCAAAGACTTCATACACACAACTGCAAATCTCACATTCCTAAATTAGACTCTCTCATGTACGTTTTAAACGAGAAAGCCATGCACAGCTAATATGGGCATCTTTCCCAAATAAACACTTGAAATGTTAATGCCAATAACCTCTACCATCCTACTGGACACTGATACAACAACTTTCATTGCTTGTTACCTGTTCAGCCTTTTCAAGCTGGCTATTTCCTAAAGCTTCCTTCAGAGACTTGATTTCTTGGTTCAATGCCTTGGCAACAACAAACGAGACAGATGGGAGACCAGATCAACATACAATGGTTACACAACAGATGAAACCAGCTCATCCATTCACTGCTAGATGGGGATCATTCTGCCATGTGGTTTGTAATATACGGTCCAATTAAGTTAGGAACTGATTGATTTAAAAGGTAATTATATGAAAGACTCCCATCTTGAAGTGAAGGAGGACAGAAATGGAGGAAAATGATAAAGGGAGTTATCCAGTACCGTAACATTCGCCTCGTGGCTGTTGGCTTTCCGCTGCTCAGCCTGGAGAAGATCTTGCACAGATTTTATGGTTCCCTCCTTCTCGTGGATCCTAACAGACACAAAGAAAGTGAGTTAAAGATTTTCTCAACAAAAAAGCAAAGACTTTTTAAATTACTTGAGTATGGACTGACTGAAATGCCTAGAAAACCATGCAATTTCCCCTATCCCCATGCTATGTGTATGTACCCAAGGTTGGTTACCCTGAACTGCATGCACAGATAAATGAACATAAAGCAGCAACAAGACACAATTTGCTTCTTCTGCTCCTGTTGATAGTTGGCCCTGCTAATAATTGAACTGGGAACATTCTAAGGTGCCAACTGGTTACTGGCTCCAGTCATTGTAAGTTTTTTCTAGCCTTGACACTTCAAAAATAAGAAACATGGATGAAACATGGATTGCAAAGATTTCCATAGGTAAAGCCAAAATGGCAATTCAGCTCCAGTCAGTATATGCTAACCCCCTTGGTAACACAGCCATCGGCGCAGGCCTGTCACTACATCCTGTGTACACAGCAGCTTCCCCCCATCGGATGATAAATGGCCAAAACTACTGAACTGTAACTGGGATGTTACTTGCACAAATCCTGCATTTGGTTCGAGATTCTGCTGAAACCTAGCAATCAAGGGAGAAAAACCCTTAGTGCTTAGACCAGTGATCTCCAACCAGTGGCCTCAAAGCTGGTCTTCATTCTTGAATTTCTAACTTGGAGGCAAGTTTTGGAGGCATAAAGACCATGGGTACTGCCCAATAGAACCTCCTATAGGCTACAAAATAACCAAATATAGCCCTTACTGGGCACCCCCTAGGAATTTGCTCCCCAACTTTTTATATTTAAATGCTGCTCAGTTAAAAAACAAAGTTGGGAATCCCTGGGTTAGACAAACCAAATCCAAACATACAAAAGAAAATACATCTCAGGGATGTCTAGTACTCTCCAGTACATGAGGTTTGGGTCCAAGGGGCGTAAAAATTAACATCATGGTAGACACGCCACAAAAATACCAACTTGCAAAATATTTAAAAAGCAAAGTATCTTTAAGTTACATGTCCGTAATAGAAAAAAAAATCATAAACTGCAAAGTATTACATAAAGAGTAAAGAGGAGCAGGCAAGTGTGTGACTTACTGATTTTTAAGTTCTTCCACAACAGAAGTGAGTGATATCTGATGAAGAGAATGTGAATAAAAATGACAAATTATTAATGAGAACTATAGAAATGTTGCAGCCAGTGGTAATAATAATTTGAAGGCAGTTCCAAACTGCCACGTAAAACTGAAGCAGCAAACAGGTGGCAGATAATAATGATACATCAATCATTGGTCCAATAATCAAATAGAGACTCAATATGTATACATTGTATCCTTCCTCCCAAATGGAGGCTACACCCCCTTCTTCCTATGTTCTTAAAAGAAAGTGTCAAAAACCTTTTAAAGACAAATTATAGGGCCCAGCAAACAAGAACTGTTTTTATTTTCTTAACTGCTTAAAGGTTTCATTCCTTGTATGGTTTCAATCATGAATCCCATATGCCCCTTACCTCAATACACCTATATAGGGTAGTTGAGTTATATTATGTAAAGAGCAAAATTTTAAGGTTTTAGCAAGGCCAAGTAAATATGTTAACTAAAACGGCAGTGGTACCTACCAGCTAAGTAAAACTTATGTCCATTAAAATGATAACCACCCTTGCTGATAGGTAATGTTCACTTTGTGAATATCAATTACAGCAATCAATCAAGCAATGAAGGCATACAGAAACAAGTTTATATTTTGGTTTGTTTTGCTAGTGATCTCCAATAGAAGATTGCTATAGCTTGAACAGATATGTTATATGTACCTGTGCAGATTGCTGCTCCTGTAGGGCCTTCAAGCCTGATCTCAAGGATTCATTTTCATCCCTTATTGCCTTAAAAAAAGAAATATATGTTACAGGCAAGTAGTATGGTATGATATCAAAGCGCTATGCAAACATAACGAAAGGTAAGCCTGTCTGTGTGTCCATTAAGCACTTACCCTCAGTTCTGCTTCTTTGTTTGCCAGCTGTATTAGCCCAGTCTCCAGAAGTTCCTCTACTGTTTTGATTTTCTCATCTTTCTCTTGCATACTAAAAGTGCACAGAAAGATTATGAACTACAAACAATATATACACAGTATCTAAACGGACCCACATACGCTTCAAAACCAGTTTCTAGTGATATTGTGATAACTGAGCCAGTGTTGTAACAGTTCTACATAAACACAAATGGATTTAAAAAGGAGGTCCTCGTTGTCATTGTTGTGGAAAGCAACACCAGTTAACACTACTCGTAAACATGTCAGCTCACCTTTTCTCCAACTGTCCCAGTGCATCCTTATTAGCCTTATAGAAAGAAGACAAAAAAAAGAGAAAGAAAATTTTAAAAGTAGAAGTAAAATACCTTCAATCAATTTTATCTTCCAAATGAGAATGGAAAAGGACCTCAGCTACACCCTGGTTAAGCCTGGATACTTATTTGTATGCTTACAGAATATTAAAATGCTATTACCTTAAAATCCTCTATGTTGCTGGACACCTTTGCAAGCTCAGTGTTGAGTTTTCCATCCAGTTTTCTAATTTGCTCATCCTTTTCCATGACACTAAAGGAAAATATGAGAAAAAATGAAAAATGTTGGCAATCTGCTTCCTGCAGAAAGTGGGAAATAATCCGACCCCAATTTACTAGATCCCTAGTACTGACTAGGGTTTGGGTGCAAACTATAAAAACCCTACTGGGGAAAAAGGGTGAAAGAACAATAGTGTGCTGCTCCTGAATTTGGTTACATTTAGTAACAGGGATAGAAGCCCGGGGGCCATGATGAGACAGTTACTCTCTCTGGCTCCAACTCATTTGCCACACAGAAGATTAATGTTTGATAACTCTTGGCTAATTAGGAGAACATTTTATTACCTTCTTTTCATCTGTTCCAATGAATTGGCTAGCATAACCTATATAGATAAATAAATTAACATTAGTGTATACTAATTCATATAGTGTCACACAAACAATAAACTTTAAAAACATTATAAATAAATTAGTGTATCGAGTACTATGTGGGAACTACCATAATTTTTGCCTTCTTTTCAAGTACCAAGGGAAAAAGACCTTACTGTGTGCTTTTGTAAATACAAATTAAGGGATTGTGTATCTACTGTAGAAAGCAATACAAAGGTGGCCATACACGTTCACATTTTAGTCTTCTTTCAATGACGCTGGATGTTGGTCATGCGTTTAAATGCAACAATCTAAAACGAACATTCAGGCTGAAATTGTAGGATAAAGCCCTTAAAATACAAATCGGAGGATGTTCTGAACATGAAACAGTTGGCAGACACCAATCATACGAAAGTGACTTTGCACGAATTGTTAGCCAACCAAAATTTTCTAACCTGGCCAATCGACTAAACAGCCAATCGACATGGTAAGAAAATAATCAGAGCCCACATGGTAAAAATGTCAAATAAAATTTTATCGGTACGTGTATGGCCAACTTTAGAGCTGTATCTAAAGATGTAAATCAATGCTATGCATACAATAACTTTGCCTGCCTATTGTTCAACAGTAATGTCAACTTAAATGACGTTCCGATGACTATTAAAAAGTCACTCAGGTAGATAAACTGCCCCCCAAGTGTGAGTCACATCTAATGTGCCTAGCTGAATCTTCTTGGTGACAATTTGTAATACTTAAGGGTAAATCCAATAAATGCATAATAATAACAACAACAATGCAAGAAAAAAAAATCCTTCTACCTTTTCATCCTTCGCAGTATGAAGAGACTGCAGCTCTGATTTGAGTGCTACGTTCTCTCTCTGTACCGCCTGCAAATAGCAAATACACATTCAGGTAAGCTAGGATTGCTAGGAATGAACTAACTGCTGCTACAATTCACTCCATATGACATCACTGAACTGGCAGTGTGTACCGGAATACTGTATGGAATGCAACTTAATTAGAAAAGACTGCCTTCTGGGAAAATGGTTTCAAAATAAAAAAACAAAAATGAATACTTAATCTTTATTTACAGGGACCAGAGTCCTATAAAAGTAAAATAAACAATAATGAAATAAATGTTGCTGCCGTTTTACTGTACCTTGAGCTCTTCTTTACTGTTGGAGAAATTGGCATGTTCCAGAGAAAGAGAATCTTGCACTTGTTTGATCTCCTTATCTTTTTCAGCAACCCTGCAAAAACAGAGCGCAAAATGCTTGAATGCACATATGCAGAACAGGAACAGTAATTTTGTTTAATGAAGTATAGCCATGATATTGTACAGATATTTAATTTTCAAGAGTAAGTAAAATTAAAAAAAAAAAAACAGAAATTGTTCTGGTACAACAGGCAATTAACACTAGCTAATTGCATACTAATTAATACTAATAACAAATTGGCATCTGTGATATTTTGTACAACAATTTCTGCAACCTAATATTCACAGCTTAAATGTGTTTGTCACAGCAGGTAAAAAAAATGTTTAGCTGTGGAACAACCCCCAATGGCTCTCAAAGCACAAAAACAATGTTAGTGTGTTGAACCCATAGAATTACAGCCTGAGAAAGCGCCTTTTGGTTTTTATTGTGTATCTGTCATTTTTATTGGGATTCCCATAGCCTACAATGGATAGGGATCTGTAACAGTACCAGGCAGTTTGCCAAAACTACTTCTACAGAGAAGAGCATCTGCAAATATACCACAAAAATGTAACTTGGCACCAAAATGCTAAGTAGTCATTATAGTGCCACATCTAGGCCCTAGATGTATTTAGAGGTGAGAAAAAATATATAGAAAAGCTGTCATTATATAATTATTTTTGAATGAGCCACAGCTATTTTATGTCATGCTTCTAAATCATACAAATCACTCTTAAACCATAATATAAACTTACATTTTCTGAAGACCTTCTAAATGAGCCAGAGCTGAAGACTAAAGAAAAAAAAATGAAATGAGTGTTTAAACTGAAAAGTAAAGTGAACTAAAAGTACTCCAAAACATAGAAACACTACTGTGCCAAAGATACACTTTCTTCATAGCCTCAAATTATGAAACAGGTCCCATTTACCTGGTCATTAAGATGCACTGTAGAGGTACAAAGCCTAGCTTATATGACAGGTATCAACCTCAGTGCCTTGGGCTTTATAGAACCCAGTACCATGCGTAAGATTGTAAGGAGCAGAGCTACAGTAGAAGACTAACATCTCAATTCTGCTGTACAGTTTTGTTCAGTTTACCTGTGTTGCAATTTGTGTGTGGTATTTCTGCACCTGGGCTTTCAGAGCTTCATTTTCTTTCAGCAGCTCCTAAAAAAAGGTCCCAGAAAGAAGTCAAGACATAAATAGGAGTATTGTGCCAAAATATGCAATAAAGGCATCCCAGCTTGCACTCGGAGAGTAGTGCCTCCTGGAGGACACTCAGCAAATAACATGGCAAGATTTTCTTGTAAAGTGGGGGAATATGCAGACAATGGCAAATTATATTGCATTCTGTCAATGTGATCTAATATTACCCACCTCAAGGTGGGCATGTGGGAGAAAGGTACGCTCATTTAGCGACTGTGCCAAATGAGTAGATCTTTTAGTGTATGGCCAGCTTTAGTGTTTATTCTTATCTGCTGTGCAAAGCTGTTTCATGGGTGGCATTAACCTTTAAGTACAGGGAACAGTTTACACAGTACGTTCCCAGACACTGCAAACCCGTTTCAGAAGCAATTACAAGCTTTCATGATGATTTTAAAACAGTGAAAAAATTACTGTACACCATGAAACAACTCCACCCCTAAGGGCTCTGGCACACGGGGAGATTAGTTGCCCGCGACAAATCTCCCTTGTCGTGGGCGACTAATTTCCCTGAAATGCTATCCGCGAAGTTCCTCTCAAAGCAACTTCCGCGCAATTTCCGGCAATTTACATTTTCGCCGGTGGGATGGCATTTTGAGGAGGTTTGTCGCGGGTGACTAATTTCCTCGTGTGCCACAGCCCTAAACTGTTCGTTTAATGAAAGAGAAGTACATTTCTAATATAGACTAAATAAAACATATCAATGGCTTTAAATGTATTTGTTTATGTAATTGCTACTGAAAGCCTGTTTCTTTCTCAGCACTTCTGATACACATTCCTGAAGCAATGTTGAAGAAACCAGTTAACAGACCTGGAGGTGAACTAACTTCTCCTACACACAGAAATGTATAAATACCACTTTCATTGCAATAACAAATAACTTAACAACACTGAAATTTTCCATTAATGTAATTGAAAATTGCTTAGAATAACATCCTCTTAAAATTATGCAAAAACTGTTTTTGGGTTTGAGTTGAATGAACAGAAAAGAAAAATATATATATATATACTGGATTTACAGACCTTTAGCTCTTCTCCACTGTTTGCAAAGTTAGCATGTTCAAATGCCAGCGTATCGGACATCTGCTTAATTTCCTTGTCCTTCTCTGCAATCCTAAAAAACAGATAAAGGGTAAGTATATAACAGGGATCAAAGAACAGAATTTGGCTCCAAGAATGGCACAGCCAAGACCATTACAGAACCTGTTTTTGAAAGGATAAAAGGCTTAGGCAACATCTTCCAAACAGAGATCCCAAAAATGAAAGGCCAGGGGAGATAAAAAACTTGATCGTATAGGATTGTCTGCACTCAGAGATTCCTTGCAGGCTGAATATTTATTTCCCTTTGCTCAGTGAATAGTAAGGAAAAGTTTTAGCAGACTAGCTAGCAGACCAGAGTTTAAGCCTGAAGAAAACCACCAATTGAAATTGTGTGAAAATATTCATAAATATATGTTTAATGACCTTGCAATGTGTGTATTTTAATTCAAAATCTCTCTGGGGTTCAGCAGGAATATCCCTGTAAGTAGCCACTATACTATACATAGATTTCCTAAAGAATGAATCTGAATAATTCAAAACACCATTCCAAATAGCAACATGAACAAAAAGGAAAGCACCAATGCTTTTCTGTGTATGAAAATGCAAGTTTCCATTATGTTCTTTAAATGCCTCACTGGGCAGAATTAAAATGAAAGAACTTAAAAGATCTTTAAGAAAAAGAGAATCTCTAAATTCTATAATAATCTCCAAAAGGCCAACTTGGAAAGCACCCTTTGGCACTTATAATTGGCCTTATCAATATCAGGTCAATAGTATAAGGGTAAAAAAAATGAAAAGCTTACGTTTTTTGCATTTCTTCGACAATGACTGAGGACTATGAGAGAAAAAAATATATAGTTAGGTATTGCTCTAACTGACTTGATATAATATATGTCCCAAGAGGTGAACCTGCAAAAGACAAAGCACTGAGCCAGGCAAGCATGCTACTATGGAGACTGCTGCTCTTTTCCTAACTAGTAGGTGCTAGATATACAGTGAATGTCTTTTTGGCATGAATAGTACTTGCATCTGCTATTAAGATCTCCATATGCCCCAATCTTCCTAGTATCAGCCCACCAATATTCTGTCAGGCCAATACATAAGGCCCGACATCACCCATTTTCATTTGCTTCAACCTGGAAAGCCTACATGCAGGTAACATGTTATACTGACTAATTCCCATGTAGAATGGGTAACACACAGTTGACCCTTTTTTAAGTCCTTCCTATCCATTCATCCAGCCCAGCGTTTCCTTAGTACTATACTCTAGTACTCTTCCAACCCCAAAGCTGTCAAGTCTAGCTTCGCACTGGGCTAAGAGGTGGCTGGCACAATGTTCTGATAGGCTGCAATACAGTTGAAAATAGTACTGCAGCCTATTTGTGCTTCACAACACCTGTTGGCCTGGTGTGAAAGGTTAAAGTCTGATGGGTCTTATTATCCCTAGGCTAAGGGAAGGGAAGAAAATGTTCTTTATAAAAGGCACAGAAACAAGCTGTATTATAAGCAATCATGACATGACTTGTACCTCAGCCAGCAACTTGTCACTATTACTTTACATAACATCAAGTCAATGCAATAAATTCAGCCACAGGCAACATACAAAATGGATGAACACCAAGACACTAGAATGCCATGAATGCACATACACATTTTTGCTTGTCCTGCATGTCAGGAAAGTAAACGCTATAAGGGATTTTATTTTCTTCCATTTTCAGTGAATTTTGATGGCTTGTTGGACTAGTTATAAATATGCATTATCTAAGGCTCCACTAGGCTTTGTCCACATTAAAAACAAAAGATAAGCTAAGCACAGGTAGCTCAATCATGAAATATTACAGGAAAATTCCCAATTAATCTAATCAAGAACTGGAAGATGCTTTGGTAACTTACCTGAGCTGCAATTTGTGTATGTAATTTCTGAACCTGGGCATTCAGAGCTTCATTTTGTTTCACCAGATCCTTGGGTAAAGATAAAAACAAAGGCAAAGTGCAGTTAGCTTACACCCTGGCAGTTAGTGTGGCTGTGCCATTACACAGAAAGATTGAAAAATAATTAGCCTTCTCCCTGTCTCAATATGTAATCTGGTTAAAAACAGATTATCTGGGGGACTCATTTTAACTGCATCCCACAAAAAATTAAAATCAAGACAAACATTAAAAAAATGACATTGTCTATATTAAGCTAAATATTTGCTGTAAGGTTAACTACCCCTTTGAATCAAGAACAGTTCCAGGTCTGCCTTCACACATCGGTATACTCTATAACCTGAACTAATTAGTGAGTAATGAGTAATTGTAATCTGGACCGCTTAACATTTTGCCAGGGATTGTTTTTTGCGTGTCCATAAACATCTCAGCTTTAGGAAGCATCTGATGCACTCTGTGAGTCACAAGCGACCACGTTTGAGCTTGTAAAATGCTCCATTGCTTATTCCCAATGTTTTTTTCCTTGACAAGTGCAAACACATAGTGAATGACACATAAAAAGGCAGCCATACTGCACCTGCAGACTGTCCCCCTGCCCAGCATCCATGAATTGCATGATTTTCTGTTCCAGCTGTTGTTTAGAGACCATAGTGTCTGTAAGTTTGCTGTGTAGGCTCTGAACTTCACTGTCCTTGTTGATCAGCTTTGCTTGCAATTCTGCAAGGGTAGAACAGAAATTAAACTGCTAAGACCCTGGCAATAGTGTTGCATTCAGGTAACAATTCTATGACATAAGTTCAGCAACTGAAGAATAAGAAGTTGGCTTAACAAAATTAAAAAAAAAAAAAAAAAAAAAATATTCAGTCTCGCAGAGACAAGGGTGATGCTCAAAAAGTATTTAGCCCTCCCGTTCAGCATTAGCTGAAAAAGCCCTGTTATTGTGTTTGGCTTTTCTAGCATAGAGGAGAAAACCTCATCAGTACATCTCTTGTTTATAGACAAAGCTATACAACTAAAATTGGTTAGACAACTCATATTTATCTTCAAATATTTATTTCCAATATCCACCATATAACTTATCTTACATGCTCTTGGGGAGAAGGGAGCAGGGATAAGGAATAAATACAGAAATGTTTGCAGACACCTACTGCTCCCTGTATTTTATACCTGCACAGTTAGAGATTTGCCTCAAATTTAATCAGATGCCTTTAGTAGGGTGATGGCCATGTAACTATGAATTGTCTTTCTGTGGGGCCATAATAACTGCCCCTGTCCCAACTTGCCATTCTCATAGGTTATGAAGTCCCTACTGCCTCTACTTGTTCCTTGCCCTTGCACCCAGTAATTTTTTCAATTGATTTACATAATATCTTTGTGTGATGTGTCGCCAGCCAAGTCTGCTAATTGCATTTGTACAACAGTTTTTGACTGCACTGTAGAGAACTGTTGTCATTGCTCCAAAACACCTTTCTTTCAGGGCTCTGGCACATGGGGAGATTAGTCGCCCGTGACAAATCTCCCTGTTCGCGGGCGACTAATCTGCCCGAAATGCCATCCCACCGGCGAAAACGTGAAATCACGGAAGTTGCCTTGAGAGGAAACTTCCGCGATTTCAGTGAAATCGCGTCACCGCGTATGCCATCCCACTGGTGACTTACATTTTCGCCGGTGTGATAGCATTTCGGGGATATTAGTCGCCCGAGAACAGGGAGATTTGTCGCGGGCGACTAATCTCCCCGTGTGCCAGAGCCCTTAACCCCAAAGGATATCTCTGTATCTTTTGTGAAACCCCATGGCATAAACAAATAAACTCACACACAGCTAGGTCGAGAAAGAAAGCTATCACTTGCCCTTTATTGTTATTTTTATAATAATCTATCTATAGAGCAAAGCAGCTACAAGTTGATAAATAGACCATTATATAATACAATACGGTTTGTCACCTTGCTGTGCTCCTTCAGACTCTGTAACTCTTGCTCGTAGATACTTTTCCATTTCCTTCCAGTTTCGATCTGCCTCTTGCATCTGGGACTGGAACAGATAGCAAAAGGTAAGTGAGAGAGGTAAAAATCTAGAAGCACAGAGTATGCAAGCTACAAAGTTGTCAAAGTTGTTGCTACCTTTAGTTGCACTACAGCTTGCTCTGAGGTCTTCTTCTGCAGTTCCTCCTGCGCCACCCTATTATTCTTTTCCGTGAGCTCACTCATCAGCCTGGCATAATCCTGCCGAAGCTTATTAAGTTCACTGGATTGCCTGAGAATATATTAAATGCATTAAGTTCACTACTCCATTTCTTTCAAACTTATCATTTAGTCCGTTTACTATGGCATGCGCCTTTTATTCCTGCCAAATAATGGAATGTAACGTTTTATTTAGGGATGCAGCAAATCTATAATTTTTAGACTTGGCTAAATACCAAACCTAATTTGAATACTAAAATCTGAGAAAACAATTTTAAAGAAAAATTCCTAAAGTGTTCAGTTGTCCAGAGTTTTAAAGTTACACGGTTGCATTCAGTATAGCTGAACATCACCCCTCACTGCACATTAGACTCTTTAAGGCTGATGCCACAAGTGGTGTTTTTACGCTGCGTATTTTCTAATTCTCTCAGTGGCTGAAAAACGCACGATATCATCATCCATAGAAATAACTTGAAAAGACTCTAAGCAAACCACACAATGCGGAAATACGCTAGAAAACGCCCTAGCACGGATTTTTCAAGCGTTGGCTGAAATACGCCAGTATTTGCACAGCAACCTATTCCTATGTATACACAAAGGCAGCTGCCAGACCTAGCTGAAATACGCAGAGTTTTTTACTATTTCGCACTATTAGCACCATGGAAACGGGATTTGCTACGTCACCAGTACTAGGCTGAAAAACGCCATAGTCAGGGGCTGTGTGGCTTTTTTAGGCTGAGAAAAAAAACGCAGCGTAAAAACGCCACGTGTGGCATCAGCCTAAGACACCATAATGGACAAGCAGAGCCTGATTAGAACATGTAAATTCACCTCCCCTCAAAAACTGATTGTTCTGATCACTTTATAAACAATAAATGGACATAAATTATGTTATGATGGAATACTGGCAGAACAAATCTTGGTACAAGTTAGTTTGTGAGCACGTAGGTCAGATTCAATAGCAAACTAACTGAACAGTTATGTCCCATATGGCCCCCTCAAGTCACTGATTGGCTAGTGACTGCTAACAGCTTAGAGAGCTATAAAGGAGGAAGTAGGGTTCTGGCTATTATGTTAGACATATGTTCACTTTAGCCTTTATAGATTACATTTTTGCCTAACTAACTATGTTGAAAACATTTTTTATTTTGTGCAGTCTGTCCATTTTATCCAGTTTCATTTTTACTGAACTGTTCATTTAAAGCCAGGTCTCTGGCTAAAGAAACCATTGATCCTGCACTAACTGAGTGATGTACATTCATAGCTCACTTCATCACGTACTTGCTCTCCATCTGATTGGTGGCCGAGCTGACAGCATCTCTTAGGATAGTGTTTTCCTGTTTTAGGTGTGAAATTTGATTATCCATCTGCTCACGGACCTGCTGAAACTATAGAGAATGACAATGAGTGCATGTGGTACACACAAGTTCATAAACACAGCTATAAACATAGCATGCTCTTGCTATCCCAGTCACGTTTAAAATTAAATGCTATGACCCAGTTTTAGTGATATGACAAATGGAATCCTTATGTCAGTTAGCATTGCCCCAAATTAGATCCCATTACAGCACAACATGGGAATACAACTATTTTCATACAGAGCATAGTTTCTGGATCAAAATGATACATAAATGGGTTCATTTGTTTTGAAGTTTTAAAATGGCAAAATTGAAAATAAAAACCATAGATATCAAAGTACTTGCTTTAACGTGATCATTTGGTAAGTATATTTAAAATTACTTTAATATATACCAAGCCAGGTCTTGACAACCCATAATGTCATCAACCAGCATATGTGGAATATCTGAACACAATGAAAAACATGCAGTTAGTGCCCATTGGCTGTCCACTCATAGAAGGCATAATGGCACCTTTCCTATGTGGCATTACTTATACACTAAACTTGTCACAGATGTTTTAGATCAGTGATCCCCAACCAATGGCACGGGGACAACGTCGCTCACCAACCCCTTGGAAGTTGCTCTCAGTGGAAGGATTTGCATGCATGTTGAAAAACAAAGTTGTAGCATAGATACACACAAAGCAAATGGTTTTGCTGTTAGAGCATTGGAGGGTATACCACATACCCCTTAAAGCAGTAATCCCCAACCAGTGGCTCTGGGACAACATGTTGCTCACCAACCCCTTGGATGTTGCTCTCAGTGCCCCCAAACCAAGTAGTTATTTTTGAATTCCTGACTTGGTGGCAAGTTTTGGTTGAATAAAAACAAGATTTACTACCAAATAAAGCCCCCTGTAAGCAGATAGTGTGCATAGAGGCCCCTAATAGCCAATCACAGCCCTTATTTGGCACCGCCATGAACTTTTATGGTGCTTGTGTTGCTCTCCATGTCTTTTTACATTACTGTGGCTCATGATTAAGAAAGGTTGGGGATCCCAGTTTTAGATCATTCAAGGTTCTATTTTTTTTTATTTACAATTTTTTCAAACATGCTCAAAATAATAAAACAAAGGATTTAAATGCAGTGGGTAAGTAGAGTGCTATATATTTCCCCTATTGTCTCTCAGATATTGAGCCAACAAAGGCAAACATTGTCAAATTTATTTGGTGAGTTTCTATTCATATAAACTAAATGGTCCAATGTAACATGTTGCACACGCCAGATCTCCCGAAAAACAATTTAAAGGGGTGGTTCACCTTTTCCTAAAGGCTCAGCTTTACATATTTTAGCCAGGTAATCCAGCATATTTTATGAAGGAGACTTGGACACTAATACTGGGGAGGTAGGTCATTGATAATAGACTGGGTGCTTTTAAACAACATTAATACAACCAGGCTTTTAAAGTTGTAGCACTGTAATAAGCTCTTGTTTGATCAAATGTTTTAAATCAAACTTACGCAAATATTGCTAATATTATCCCCTATGTCTTGCACCCCATGTCTCTGCCAAAGCAGAGTTGCTAAAATGGTAAAACTTAAACACAAGGGTGTTTGGATATATAACAATAAAATAAAGTAGATGCAGCATTTTGAAGAATATTTTTGAATAAATTACTATTTAGAAGATCAGGACTTTAACCCCCCATATGTAATAAAAGGCATTAACTTTGTCCAAGTGCAGTAATCTATAGCAACAAGATGCTTGCTTTTTTCCCCTGTTTTAAAACTTTTATTGAAGATTTCACAATATATACAGAGATATGGGTTTGTTAAAAACAGCTGACCAGTAAATTCTACCTGATGATTGGTTGCTATGGGTTACTGCACCTGGGCAAACTTAGTGCCTTCTATTACATAACCCCCAAGAGTTTTATTTTGGACAGGTTCCTCTTGACCTCTTCTATTGGTTGCTTGGTATGTAATTCTGTGTGTTCACTTATTGTACAGAGCTGTAGAATATACATGTTATATTCCCTTGAAGGAACTCTGGGCAAGAAGAATACAAGTGATATTACTTTCAATGAACTTGTCAGAGAAAGCAATCACTAAAAACCTGATCCTAGAAATCAATCTGCTTCACACTGTTGTCCAGGCTTCTTCCATGACTGGGATAAGGCAGCAGTCTCATAGTGTGCAGCTGGACATTGGTTATTTATAATTAAATAGCTATGCATGCAGGTACGCTGAAGGGCAGATCTCTTGGCACCATCTGTTCTCAGCTTACATTCTCTCTGGTATTAAGGGAAGCTGAGCCACGGCTGAATCCTGAGAAGCTATGAATATAACCCCCCAGCCTCAGGTTATTTAAAGAAACACTTTGAATAGCCCTTTGGCCACTGAATAGCAAATCATAATGCAGTGCTGGGGTCACAATGTAGGACTGCTTCTACCGGTGGCTAAACCCAGGGATCTGGCAGTAATTCACCATCATGTACGTTGTTATGGTCCTAGCCCTTTTCTTTTAGCGGCATAATTTAGTAAGGAGTTGAATTAACCTCTGTTATTCAGGCTCTTCATCATGCTAGTCTGTGTCTTGCCTAAAATCATGTGGCACAATATAGATCAATGAGAAACCCAGTACTATGGAATCAACAATAATGGCACCGTGGTTCTTTTACAAAGCAAAAATATACTTTCAATCATGGTTTATTGGTGGTGGAGAGCTGCAAACTTTTTAGCAGCGGTATAGCTTTATAGTTATATTATTAGCTATGCAATTTAGAGCCTGTGGCAGCTTGCACTGGCAACAAGGAGACCTTAGAAAATATATTAGAGCTGCCAACACAAACACACCATTGTTACAATGGAAGACAGAGGATGTGTTTTCCTAGTTTCACATCCTTTGTGCAGAAATAGAGGTTTTTCAAATGGGATTTCTGTTAGGTTTTAAAAATGATACTACACTACTGCAGTTCACAGTTCTAGATTTTATTTAAGTAAATTTACCTAAGGACAGGTCTTCATTTTTCTGATAATTTAAAGGGGACCTGTCACCCTATGAAATAATGTTAAATCTTTTTCTATCATGTAAGTCAAGCAAAATAAACTTAATCTTGTTTCCTATAGAACTGGAATTCACAATGACAGCAAGTAGCTAGGTGCCCTTTTGTAGGCACTGTTATTAAATCAAGCTTTACATCATCATCCCATAATCCCATAATATGCGCTAGAATGGGGGGCCTGATGCCAATGCAGTTATAGGTGGTGAGGAGGCTGCTGGGAATGCTAGGAGAGCAGGAGAACATCTAGGAAGTGCTGAATGTCAAGTGAAAGTAATTTCCAGCCTAGCCTCTATGCCTGAGGCATAGAGGCGGGGCAGGCAATATATGATTTACATCTCAGATTTTTAAATACCTTTATTACAGGTATGGATGGTTTTTGTATCTTCAATCTGAAAATTACTTTTATTATAAAGCTTTCAGCTGACATTATTAGGGTCAAAGAGCCAAAATCCACATTATAGTGACAAACCACTAAATCACTGGGCCTTCTACAGAGGAAAATGATTACTATGTGCAGACAAGGAAGGGAATGTAAGAAGGAAGCCATTCAATTAAATTCTATAAGAAAAAGGGCACGGGAGTTGAAGGTATCAAAGAGTATAAAAGAGCCTGAAGCCAGTGTAGAATAATTTGCTCTGAAGGCAAATTAATGCTGATAAACACAATATTTAGGAGAGACATAACAACAATAGGTCAGGCTATTATAGGATTAAATTAATGTTTATAAACATGTCTTAGAAGTTATCATCATAAATAAGATGATGTATTATTAATTCCCTGTTAGAATAGACTGTTATTCTAAGGCAAGTGGGACACTTTTCCCTGTCAGCGAAGAAAAGGCCAATCTGTTTCTGTCTGCCCCTTGCTGTGTGACCAGCATGGCTTCAGCCCATCTGCACACACTAGGGGAGAATTCTGCATCAAAGGCTATTAACCTAACTCTTGGGAGAAAAGCAATCCCTTCTTGCTGATTACTGGATGCCTGTTAGTGAGCAGGTAGACACAGGCACATAAAACCATAATATAAAACCATAATAAAGGAATCCATAACCACTCCCTTACCTTTAGTTGCATTTGCTGTGCCTCTTGGTAGCTGCTGTGCATCTTGCTCTGATAAACCCCATGCTCTTTCTCCAGGAGAGTTATCCTCTCCCTTGCTTTTGCTTCAACCAAGTTCAACTTTTGTTTTTCTGCTACAAGCTCCTAGGATAAAAACATTAAATTGGGTGTAAGAAAATAAAAGCATACATCAAAAGTTTCTAGTTTAGATAGGGTAAAAAGGAACATAAAAGCAAACAGTAATTTGGTGGGGAAAAGTTGATCATGGAGAACTAGTAGTCAGTCACCACCACCTACAGCCTATATTACATCTTTTAGAATAGCGGTCATTTTCAGCTCATCCAGAAAACTCAAAATTCCTTTAATCATGTAGGTCATCATATTAGTTGCAAACTGATAACAAGAGTTTGCTGGTGCTGGTAGCTAGCAATACATGGGCAGTCATTAGCTGCCAGGCCAAGTCATCAGCATATTGGCCTGTGTTTGGGGCCAAAAAAACAATATACCCACCAATATCTGGAAAGGACTAGATATTCTAGGTATCTAAATTGTAAGCTCTTTTGGGCAGGGCTCTCTTCACCTCTTGTATTGGTTATTGATTGCTTTATATGTTACTCTGTATGTCCAATGTATGAAACCCACTTATTGTACAGCGCTGCGGAATATGTTGGCGCTTTATAAATAAATGTTGATAATGAAATAAATTCGCCCCTGCAAGAAGCAGCTTTTTCACTGCAGTGCTAGCCAAACTGCTCCGTCCCAGGAAAAACAATCCTGTTTGAGGCATTTTGCAAGTTCTTGGGTGGCAGCGACCTTACCGAGCTGCCAGGGCTCAAGATTTACTTACTCTTAAGGAATACGTTTAAAGAAAAATCAAGTCTGCTTACATAAGAAAAAAAACATGCAGCATTTAGTAGGTCCTGGTGGAAAAAATATTGACTTAAAATCCAAAAAAAATGTAAAGACATGTTTGAGCTTGGCTGGAAATGTGTAATCAGTTGGGTAAATTGAGTAAAATGGCTATAAAAATAAATTAATCTGCAAGATCTGCTTAGGGAAGTACTTTATGCAAGTTTACCGTCATATTTAAATGCAGCGGGTGTCTTGGTTTTTATAGTGCTTGTGATGCAAGGGTTAATTCGCTAAGCAGAAAGTCTGGTACTACATCTCCAGGTTGGGCAGGGCCAACCCAGCAATGAACAGACATATCCAGGCCCTTCAAACAGACACATTAGGTTTTGTCCACGAGTGCAGTTCTTTTTCCAATTCCATGGGGTGGGCAGATAAAACAGCTTGTATCAGCAATTAAAAAGTTTTTTTTTATCAATACTTTTCCCTAGGACAAACATACCGTGGCTGGAACAATAGGGAAAGTCTGTCCTGCCTGTTACTTTCAGAATATGCTAGCTTTCAGGACCCAACAGGAAGCTTTTCTAAACAGAGTAAACATTCTCTGTATGGCAACAACTTCCCTGGAGCCTTCATCTATCGTACTTAAGGGGATATATATATATATACACTCAGATGTATTTGTAGTATTGTGTAACATTGAGTATAATCAGAATGCATATGAGACCAGAGTGACAATGTTAAGCTTGTGCGAATGTTGAGTGCATTTGCCGAGATGCTACAGTATCAGGATATCCTATCACTTACTACTTAGAGATAGCTTTACCAAACTCCAAAAAGTCCAATTACCCCATCTTTACATGCCACAGGCCATTTTGAGGGTTTTTAATCAGTGTATGAGGGAATTACCTGAGAGAGCTGTTTGCACTGTTCCTTCACTTTTGCAGCTTCGTCTCTGGCTGCAATAAGATGCTTTTCCTTTTCCTGCAGTTGGTGAAGGGCAGCAGTGGCATCTCCCCTGCTGGCCTAAAAACAAAAGATTAGATTTTTAGAGCTCTGATTAGCAAATGTATAATTTGATATTATTTTTCCTAAGAGTACATAGCCTTTTCCAAGCACTGGCTTGTAATATAATTTGAATGAATATCTATGGGGAAGTTCTGGGTGATTTGGCACAGTGTTTTTTGGGTACTTAAAAAATTTTAGTGTTACTTTTCCTTTAAGTAAAAAAGCTATTCTACCCTGCACCAATAACTGCCCTATCCTGCAAACCACTTAGTATTTTAAATGCTTTAATAGAAAATACCTGCTAAAACTTGGCTTCCTGTCAATTGAAGTACGGCGATATGGCGAAGGAAGGAGCAGCATCCACTATGCGACGATCGATTGATCGAGCCTAGCCTTCTTTCTGTATAGGAAGGAGTCAGGCTAGGCTCAATCGATCGTCGCATAATGGATGCAGCTCCTTCCTTCGCCATATCGCCGTACTTCAATTGACAGGAAGCCAAGTTTTAGCAGGTATTTTCTATTAAAGCATTTAAAATACTAAGTGGTTTGCGGGATAGGGCAGTTATTGGTGCAGGGTAGAATAGCTTTTTTACTTAAAAAAAATGAGTGTTACATTTCCTTTAAAATGCAACCTTCAAAGCACCCCTGGTGTGCCATTACCATTACAGTGCATGGTAAAATGGTCTAAAGGTACAAAGATTTTCATCTATACCAGTCCAACCAAATCTGGGCATATATAGCGGTCTTAACGCTTGTCCACCTATTTTTTTCCACTTTTATCAGTAAATCATTACATGATGCTGCCTAATAGGTCAGAGACGCATTTACCAAGGAAGGTTTTTTGTAGCTGCCAAAGAGCACTCTTTTTCATAGTTTTGTTTGTTCACTGAAACTATGCTGTCATGTAACTGCCTTAAGCACACATTAAAAAAAAAAATCTATCTTTGTACGCCTAACAGTTAACACTAGATTTTTCTGCCAGCAGAATCTATTGTTAATGGGATGTAGGAATGTATTGTTAGACTTCCTATAGTAGTGGGTAATGGCTGCCACTTGTTCCTGGAGCACACCCAGAACATAGAAATCTACCCACGACCATGATGTATTTAAATGGAAAGTAATGTGAAAAAAAATGTTAGGTGAAGTAGCTGGCAGCTTTCCACTGCAGGCTTCAAGGCACCAACTTATTGTGACAGCGGTCGGCAGTACAAGAAAAGTAATCCTTTAAAGCTGTAGTCATTTCACAGCATATTATTCCTACGCATGCCTAGCTTTGTTTAATGGCAGCTCATGCATCACCACCAACTAATAAGTATAGAGAACAAGAAAAACTTATATTATAAAAATAGGAAGCAACACACACACACACACACATCCCTGAAATACTGCAAAAGTTGTATTTAAATGAATACAAACTGAAAAAAACAACTGCATGAAGAAATATGTAAAACTGCAGGAACTACCGGGCTAAAGGCTGGGAATCAGGTCGAGCAAAATATTCCAGCAGATATATTAATATGGTGTTTATTAAATACAAGGGATCATTTGAAAACATTTTTAAGAGGAATATGGCACAGTTTCCTTTTCTAATTCCACCAAATAAACACTATACTTGTCTGTGGATCACATTGGAGAAGGCAGCAGCATTTTTTTTCTGTTTAGTTTTGAATGCTACAAAAATAGCTGAAAAATGTATTACAAACTGCCATATAAGGACCTACAACTGTAATATATATTTCTACTGTTTGGGTGTGGAACAGGTGTGAACCCCCTGGAAACTCTGCCCTGCATAGATGATGTCTTTCTTGGATTTTTTTTTTTTTTTAATTTGTACTAATCTGTTTATTTTCACTCAAGATTCCTTTTTTGGTCATTGGATAAACATATCAACAAGTATAAAATATATAGAGTGTGTGGCAGTGAGTGTGCTTTTGGTCTACTTCTCTGTGTCAGGTAGCTCCTATTTAAGTGATTTCTTGATTGAAACAGGTGTGGCAGTAATCAGGCCTGGGGGTGACTACAGAAATTGAACTCAGGTGTGATAAACCACAGTTAAGTTATTTTTTAACAAGGGGGGCAATCACTTTTTCACACAGGGCCATGTAGATTTGGAGTTTTTTTTCTCCCTTAATAACGTAAACCTTCATTTAAAAACTGCATTTTGTGTTCAATTATGTTATCTTTGACTAATAGTTAACGGTTTTTGATGAGCAGAAACATTTAAGTGTGACAAACATGCAAAAGAATAAGAAATCAGGAAGGGGGGCAAATAGTTTTTCACACCACTGTACATACATACACACACACACACACACACACTGTTATGCAGAATGGGACCTAAGGATTTCCAGACCTCCATTGCTCTTAAGTCTACTAAAAAAATCATGTAAACATTAATTTTCTGCCTTCAATGAAGATTAATTACATCTTAGTACTATATACTATTTTATCAATTCAGAGAAAATGGAAATAATTTTTAAAAACTGAATTTCCTTAAAATGCAGTCTATTGGCCTTCCCTTAATTCGGAGCTTTCTGGATTACAAGTTTACGGATAACAGGTTCCATTGGTCGCTTAGTAATGTTTGCAGCTGGGGCCCACATAACCATTTCTGGTAAGGAGAGTCCTACCATCCCAAAAATCCCAACACTTAAGTGCACTAAGCCAATAAAACACTGCTCACCTTGTGTACAATGTCTTGTACAGCATTAGATTTAGCCTTCAGCGCATCCACCAAGGACAGCGCTTCTTCTTCTGTAAACACCATGTTTCTCAGGGTCAGAAGAAAATCCTTGAATTTCACTTCAGAATTTTCTACAAGAAAAGTAAAGAAAAATAGTTAAAAATATAACAATGCAAACCTGGTCTCCTTTCCATACTGCTCTCTTTAGAATGCGGTCTCACTTCTGTCCACTCACTACCCCTGCACATAGTGTGGATCTCACACATAAGCCACCTTTACTCACATTCAACCTTCCTTTATGGGGCAACTCCGATCTCCCAGAGCACTAGAGGATTTCATATACTGGCATCCCAGGCATTTAAATTAGGGATGCACCAAACCACTTTTTTTAGAATCCAGCCAAAAACTGAATTCTTTGTGAAAGATTCGGCCAAATGCCAAAATGAATCAATCATATTTTGTATATGCAAATTAGGTCATGGAGGGGTTAAAGAGAACAATTGGCAACTTATTGTTTATGTGACAAAATGTTTAGACTTTAAAGGAACAGTAACACCTAATGTACTGCTTCCCTGCACTGGTAAAAATTGTGTTTGCTTCAGAAACATTACTAGAGTTTATATAAACCCTGGTGTGTAGCCATGGGGGCAGCCATTCAAAAGAAAAAAAAGGCACAGGTTATATAGCAGCTAACCGATAAACCCTGTAGAATACAATGGTGTCTTATCTGTTATCTGCTATGTAACCTGTGCCTTTTCTCCTTTTTTCCAGCTTGAATGGCTGCCCCCATGGCTACACAGCAGTTTTTTTTTTTTTGGTGTTACTGTTCCTTTAAAGTTTACTTCTGAGTGCTGTTTAGATATCTACTGGGAGCTGCTATCTTGCTACCTTCCCACCTTCCCATTGTTCTGCTGATCAGCCACTGGGAGGTGGGTGATATCACTTCAGTAAAGTGTGACTGAAGTTTATCAGAGCACAGGTCACATAGCTGTGGCACCCTGAGAAATGAAGAATATGGCTAGCCCCATGTAAAATTTTAAAATCAAATATAAAAAATTCTGTTTGCGCTTTTAAAAACCAGATTTCAGTGCAGGATTCTCCCGCAAAAGTTCTATTAACTGTTTTCCCATGAAAGTATTCCTTTAAGGTACCATGTTTACCTGTCCACCTATCATGCACTGCCAAATTGATATATACCCCCAAACAGAAAAGTTTACATGATTTGGCATGTTTTCGGCAGATGCCACATTTTTAATTTTGTGCCAAATATTCTCTATCCAATACAAATAGTACTTGCTGGGCATGTATCCTGCTCCTCTATGAATTCTGTTTGAACTCTCCCAGACAGCTGTGTAATGTTTTGATTTTGAAAAGAATAATGCTTGCTGTTATGCATGCGGTGAGTGAGGGGTGATATACCAAATATGCTGCTTCTCCCATTCTATTTTTAAAAATAGGATGGGATAAGTTTTGCTAGAGTCTAGTCCCTGGGTAATTTCTGGGACATTTTATAATGAATTCCAGATTGACGTTCTCACAAATACTGTATTTATTTCTTGATTTCCACATTTGTTTGCTTTTTTGTGTGTGGTTATTCCCAAAATGGTGACAGCATCAGGAAAGCAGAATATAAGAAAGTACTGTTTTTTAACAGTCAGCTATAGCAATTGTCCAGATATTGCAAAGTAATATTCAGATATTTGCATTCAGTCTGCATCAGACCACACTGCTAAGCCAAACTTCTCTCCCTAAGCAGTAGGGGCACCTGACTGAAGGAAAACAGATTTGTACTTCTACAGATCTAGTTTAATAAAGATTCTAAGCTTTTATCACTAGGTTCACAGTTTGCCTGACCCCTGGTTGTGCCCTGCCTGGATGTGACAGAACATCAGACTAAAGGTGGCCATACACGCACCGATATTATCGTACGAAACCTCGTTTCGTACGATAATCGGTGCGTGTATGGCATGTCGGCGAGTCGACCGATATCGCAGGAAGCTGCCGATATCGGACGACTCGCCGATCGGACAAGTTTGAAAATTTTGATCGGGCGCCATAGAAGGCGCCTGACCAAAATTCTCCCTTCAGAGCTGAATCGGCAGAAGGAGGTAGAAATCCTATTGTTTCTACCTCCTTACCTGCCGATTCAGCCCTGAATGGTGTGTGGCGGATCTTACGATGTTTCGTGCGACCGATGGTCGTACGAAACATCGTCGGATCGCCACGTGTATGGCCACCTTAAACCTTCTTACCTTTATCTGTAACTATCTTCATCTTCTTGCCACTGCTTTTCGGAAGATTCTCAGGCAACTCCAATTTCTCCAAGTTGGCTGGCTCTTTCTTTTCAACCACATTTACTTCCGAGTTGTCCATTAATGGGATATAAACAGTGGCCTGAATTAATGGCTCATCCACTAAGCCTGAAACTAAAGGCAAGTTTGTAAATTCTAGGTATATAGTTCCACTTTCCTTTACTAAACAAGTTTAAATGCTCACCTCAACTACTCTGCAATACACATTATTATAACGCATACTGATACATTTTTTCAACATTCCTAAAAGGTTTACAGTCTTACTACAGTTTGCTTTTGAATAATATTTTTTGTTGTTTTACTCTCCAGCCAAGCATAATCCAAGGGCTCATCTACTAACATAGATGCAATATTGTACAGATACAGTTGCCAACAGCAATCAGCATGTACAAATAAAAAAAAAAGAAATAAAGAAGTGATCCACAGCCGTTTCCAGAGCATTTCAAGTGGTAAATTTTATACTTTATTTCAATTCTATCCTAGACCATCAGTCTGTTCTGAGGTCCTGTATTCCTGAATCTTTTGATATGTTCTGTAAGCTGACAGATGTTCTAAAATATTGTCTAATGCTGGAGCTAGTTCACATTGGAGGTTAAAAAAAAGGGTAAAGTAGGGCACACGTGTAGCGGAGAGGGGCATTAAGAGAAGCATAGGGAAATGCGAGGTCATCATAAGCAGAGCAAGACATGCACAGAGGAACGTACAGTAAAGACCAGGATTGAACAAAAATAAATAAATGAATGCACAAATGATGCTTCCTAAAAAATATTGTGTATGTAGTGAAATGGCTATATCAGATTTAATGAAGTAAATCATTCCCTATAAAGATTTAGTGGATTTCTTCTCTTACATACCAGTTTCTACTTTTTGCTTTTTAACGGAAGATTTCTTCTTCCCTCCTGCCCCGCTCTCCTGTGGTTTCACCTCAACTGGCAGGCTAAGGGGCTCTTGTTTTTTAGAAGAGGGGACAACTTGTTCATTCTTTGTCTCAGGACTTAATGGTGAATCGTCTGTTAGAAAAAAAAATTGTATATCATAATTAGTGGTAGTATATCTCTTTATAAAACACAAATTCAATGATAAAGGCTGTGTTGTATATAGCCAAAGCCATACATTTAATGGTTCTAGTGCCACAGAGAAAAGGGTGAGGAATATATTACCAATTGTTCCTGAGGCAAAAAAAAAAAATCATATTAGTCATTTTTTCCAGGGTCTTTATGACCTTCCCAGGTAGCTTATGGGTGACAATTCAGAAGAGACCTAAAAGAAGAGCATGTATGCCCGTTAAATAACAGATAAGCTCTGTAGAATAAAACTAGTTTAAATTCCTGTGTATGAACAAAACCCACTGATTTCTACAATGCCTATCTGCTATTTAACCTGTTTCAACTTGAATATCTACCCCATTGTTACACAGCAGCATATTTATATAATATACAGTTTGGTCATTTCCCTGTGGGAGCAAATTGTAAATTATATCCTTATAAATGGTGCTTAATGATGTTATCAGTTATAATCAGAGCTTAGTGATGTAATTTCTGAAGCAAACATACAACTCTTACTAGTCCAGAGCAACAGTACATTACATTGTAATTACTCAAAATTTTTGGTGTTACTGTTCCTTTAAGGCAGGGGTCCCCAACCTTTCTTACTCGTGAGCCACAGTCAAATGTAAAAAGACTTGGAGAGCAACACAAGCACCATAAAAGTTCATGGAGGTGCCAAATAAGGGCTGTGATTGGCTATTAGGTAGCCTCTATGCACACTATCAGCTTAAATGGGGCTTTATTTGGTAGGAAATCTTGTTTTTATTCCACCAAAACTTGCCACCAAGTCAGGAATTCAAAAATAACTACCTGGTTTGGGAGCACTGAGAGCAACTTCCAAGGGGTTGGTGAGCAACATGTTGCCCCAGAGCCACTGGTTGGGGATTACTGCTTTAAGGGGTATGTGGTATACCCTCCAATGCTCTAACAGCAAAACCATTTGCTTTGTGTGTATCTATGCTACAACTTTGTTTTTCAACATGCATGCAAATCCTTCTTATTGTTTTCAATTCCCCTATCGTACAGTGCTCAGGAAACTGTTTGGCAGCATGAGAATTACAAAAGCAAACTCATAACATTCCACATATATTAGTGCCCAGCAAACTCCTCCTACTAACTATGGCACATTATAAAGAGAGTACATAAAAGCTACTCTTGCCTAATCCACCTGCAACACCTTGATGGGATGAAACAGAGGCAAGCACCCAAAAGTTTTCAACAGAAGGGGTTTAACCCCCAGCTGCAATTTGGAGCACTTGCCTCTATTTAATTCCATTATAAACAGTACAATTAGTCAAAATATAATCAGCTCAACTCGCTGACAGGTCATTCTTGTTAGCGATTGAGGCATTGAAATCCAAACAAAATAGTGCCTTTCTCTTAAAGGAGAAAGAAAGGTAAAAACTAAGTAAGCTTTATCAGAAAGGTCTATGTAAATACAGCTATAAGCATTCACAAAAACACTGCCAAAAAGATCTGTGAAAAGATTTGTTGTGTCTGTTTTGCTCTGCTAGAGACACGCAGCTCTCTCCCCTTTCCTACTCCCCCCCTTAGGAATGTGGATCTGAGCCAATCAGCAGGAAGCTTCCTCATAGTCTAACTAACTGAGCATGTACACTGGTCTTATTCTTGGTGCAGGAGTGAGGCATTATGGGAACTTTCTTTACACAGCTCAGCGTTTTTTCTTCCTGTTTGGCTTCTGATCATCTGAACGGGAGAAATATGGGTAGACTTAAGAGCACTACTGAGGGCACAATGTATGCCTGCAGCTTGAGATTAACTCTTTATTAGCCTTTCCTTCTCCTTTAAGTCCAATTCATACCACTTTTTTAGATTGTAAGCTCTTCTGGCCAGGGCACTTTTTACCTCTTAATTTATTTTTTTAATGTAATCTGTATGTTCATTGTATATACCCATGTGTAGAAGTCAGAAGCTTGGGTGCCAGTGATTAAGGAAAGTGCACAGGACAAACACTGCTCTTGCAAGTCTTGTGAAATACAAAGCAAATGTGTCAGCACAAGTTCCCAGTCACTCCCTCAGGTACCATCAATGTAACAGTGCCTGCCGCAATATATTGTACTTCAGGTTCAGAAAGCATTTATATAGCCCCCATTGCATACTAGTGAGCATCAGAACTTTTGCTAATGCCTGCATTATTGAAATGTGCCATGGGACTGCTATGCTAGTATACATATTTAGTTCCGCCTGGTTTAGCAACTTGCAAGTGTGTACAATATGCAACATATTAGTATCACTTACTATGTTAGTTTTTATGCTACTTTTTTTTTGTGCTATCTGTTTTTAGTTCTATTTATCTGGCCTTTGACACAGTTCTTATCAGATGTAACCTGCTCTTTTTTTTTTTTTATTGCTTTTTGCCTACTTGCTAGGGCATGGTCAGACGAATCGTATATCCGCTTCTCTCAGCCCTGTGCTTTTCTGCCTGCCAGAGAGAAGCAGATCCGCTTCAGTACACCACTTTGTGTGCCTGCACTAGAAGCAAAGGCAACAGCCCGAGTGTGCCCACACAGAGCGGTGCGGATCGGCGGTAGCCCTGGAAAATGATCGCGTTTGCGAACCCAAAAAGGTTAAGAAATAATTGTCCACAGCCACAAATAAGCCATAGCAAAGATAACAAATCTAAAGGGGAAATATTTACACTCTTCTTTTTTCCTTTTAGTTTTTCCATTAATAGTTTTACTAATAATATTAAGGGGAGTGTTTGGCCGATGGGCAGAAATGTGGCAGTGAATGTCACCTGACAAGATGGCATGTGTCCCCAAGGCTCTGGGCCAACCACTTACTCAGTCAATGAGTCTCAGGCAGGCAATGGGTCTAATCCTGTCCAGTGCCCTGCTGCCAATAACTTCTCTCCCCTGGTTTAGCTCCATCTGACTCTGGCTTGCTGCTGCTTTCATTTTTGAACACAAGCCCCATGCCCTCCAGTGAAGACGTGCAAGGTGTGGGTCGAGTGCTCTTTTATAAGGAACATTGGGCCAGTAAGTTGGTAGAGGGTGCGTTAGGGTTTGGCAAGGACTGTCAAATTGTTTTAAGCATCACAAGATGGTTGGGTAAATACAAACATTTTACTGCATGCCAAGCTGGAAATCCCACAGGCAGTAACAGGCTCACAACTGCCCCATGTGCCATTGACTACTACAATAAAAAAAAAAAAAAATTGCTAAAGTTCTGAGCAAACAAATGTTTGGTTGTGTATACTTCCTTTTAATGGGAAAAGTAAACAGATATAGAGAGTTCTTTGTTGGAGGGCAAAACTAATGCATCTATGTAGAGGGAGATCAGACCCAAAAGGCATTCATAAACATATTAACTAATCATGTAATTAAATATCTTTTCATCTATGTCTACACATGTATCCATTTGTGAACATCACTGCTGATCAGTATTTACATGCACTTATTGTGTCATTGTGCCCGTTTGCATTTATCCTGCCTGAACTGTATTTGCCTTTGTGTCACATCTAGTCTTCAGCTGTTGAAATGTATAGCCATGGGGGAAATACACCAGGCAAACAGATGTGGAGAGATTAATGTGCCTACAGTTGCTCCTATTGATCAATACATATTATGATCTTTTAAAATGAGTGTAAATGAGTTGTAGTCAAGACGTTTTAAAGGAGACATATTTGATAAATGGGAAAAACCCTAATTTTGTAGGCAATTATGAATAATATATAGTGCTGGTTTCACTTTGTGCCAAACATTAATCCTATCTGTAAAAATGGCCCCTTTATTGGAGATTATATCGGTTCTCTGTCCCCGTTTGAAATGAAGGGTGGGCGTGTCCTAACGGCCCCTGCCAGAAGCACAGTAGGAGGGGGAGAGCCAATCACAGCCCTGCAGTCACACAAGCACAGACAGGCTTCAGTTCCCTATCAGGTCAGCCTAGCTGCTGATTGGTTCCTATCCTACAGTGCAGTATACTGAGAGCCGCCGGCTCCCCTGCACATCCAGAGAATTTAGCCAGCAGGAAGTGGAACTGATGGGTGGGACTACTGGAGCTTTGGTGGAATTTCTCAATAAATCAGTCTGAAACAACTTTTTTACGCACAATCCTTCTATATCTAGAGGAGTATAATTTGCTGGTTCATTCATAATTTTTATATGATATGTCTCCTTTAAAGAACTATATTACTGTCTCTCTAGGCTGCTGGTGAAGGTGAAACTAACAGAGCCAGACTCATACCATACAGTGGGGCATCATGCAAGGAAGGCAAACCTGGCACTCCTCATCTGAAGCATATGAAAATAACTTGTGCTTTTTAAGAATGGGTCACTATCACATTATTTTGTCTGGTAAGAAGTAGTGAGTATGTTAGACATGGTCATGGGTCTCCCTTAGCCATGTGGTATGTACAAGTTTAAAAACCTCTAGTCTATACTGTACAACAGTACTAATCCAGCACCTTAAGTCTGTGTTCATACAAGCCTTCTGTCTCCCTATACTGTGCAGCATGTCTGTCAGTGAACTGTGTTTGCACAGGATTTCTCTCTCTCTCCACTGTACAAGTTTCTAATCCTTTCTCTTTATACTGTATTTGAACAGACTGACACTCTCTCTGCATATACTGACAAACAACCTGCACACATCCACGCCCCGTGTATTTCTGATCATACTTTGCCTTAAAAGAAAAGAACAACGCAAGGCTATAAAGCAATCAATAATTGCAAATGTGGGTATGTTACACTATTCAGTCGATACCATTCAGTATTCAGTTCTTGGTAAAGGATTTAGTATTTGGCCAAATCCAAAATAATTATATGTACAAGTTCCTATCACTCACAATATACATATAAAGAGTTTGTACAGGCCTTCCCTCTTCCTATACTATACAGACGGTGATATACAGAGAGGCCTATTGCCCCTTCCCTCTATCACAATCAATTCCTGTTTAAAAACCTCACCGCAGATTGTGTATGTGCCCCTCTGGTGCAACTGTAGTTTCTTTTGTATAGTGTATATGGGGGGTTTCATGCTGCTGAGATTTCCTTAAAGGGGTTGTTCACTTTTAAAATTAACTTTTAGTATGATGTAGACATTGATACTGAGACAATTTGCAATTGGTTTTCATTTATTATTTGTGTTTTTTTATTAGTTAGCTTTATGTTCAGTGGCTCTCCAGTTTGGAATTTCAACAGCAATCTGATTGCTAGGGTCTTAATTACCTTAGCAACCAGGCAGTGGTTTGAATGAGAGACCAGAATATGAATAGGAGGGGGCCTGAATAGGAAGATAAGGAATAAAATGTAACAATAATAAAATTGTAGCCTCAAAGAACAAGAGCTTTTTAGCTGCTGAGGTAATCCATTTAAAAGCTGATAGATGTATAAGAGAAAAGCAAATATTTAAAAACAAAAAAATAATAATAACCAATTGTAATGTTGCTAGAAATAGGACATTCTATAACATGGTTAGCCTAAAGGTGAACCACCCCTTTAACAATTATGAATGGCAAATATGTACTGTTACCAAATGTCATCAAAACAAAACAGCACCAACACAGAGAGAAGGAAATAAACTGCCCTACAAGAGATATACAAGATGCAGTTGTTACAAGTCAATTAGCACATATTTACAGTTAACAGAGGTTACGCATGGCACATTGAAAGAAATACCTCTCCCATTCTTTTGCTTCTTCTGCCCTGCTTTCTTCTTGGATACTCCGGTATCTGGTGGTGGTGGTGGTGTTGGCTGTTTGGTAACTGGAACAGGTTCAGGTTTCTTACTAGGTAATTTTGTTCCATTGATTTCCTTGATGGCTTGATCCTCAATTGGTTTTGAAGGTTTCTTGTCCTTTTTCTTTCGTTCCCTTATATTTCCAAAAGACTCTGGCGAAACAACAGGAGTGGGGACAACATGTTCTTCCTCACTGGAGAGAGCGTCCACCAAATCAAAGTCGCGCATGGCTGTTTCAGAGTCTGATTCATGCAGGTTGCCATTCTGAACTTCTTTCTTCTTGTTCTTTTTTTTGTCTGTTTTCTTTTTTTCTATCTTGACAGGAGGGGGCTTCTGGTCTTTCTTCTGTTTTGCAAGAACCTCATCGTAAGAGGTCTCTTTCATAAAAAGCCAGAAGAAGAGAAAGATAACCGTAATGACCACAGAGGGGACCAGGACAATAAAATATGTGGACTCATAAAACTCCATCGTGCTTCCCTTAAAAGTTCTCTAGTATTACTGTAGGTTCTGTATCTGAAAAAGGAACACAAAGAGCACACGAATGAGTCAGGGAAAACACTTTTTGTATGACGCAATGAGCAATTACTTCACGTATGCATTAAGACATACATCTAACAATTAAATGAGTTAGACTTGTGACAAATACCTGAGAATAAGAAAAATTAAGTTTTCTTTTAAACAATACTTAAATTCCATGTCTCATTTTACTAGTATACAAAATAAGTAGGGGTGCAACGAATACCCGGCCTTTTTTTTTTTTTTTTTTTTTTTTTTTTTTGAAGGATTCGGTTTCGGCCAAACCGGCAAACTTGTCGGCCAAACCGGCACCCTGTCAAGATGTTGCTGAGCAGGCCTTATTAGGAAAACCCCAGGTCCCGAGCATTCTACATAATGGGTCCCATAACTGTAAATATCAAACATGACATTTATACAGACTGACAGTATTTTGTCCCTGCAATATAAAAATACTGTACCATCAACATTTGTTAACATTTTCCAAGGTAACCCACATTTAATCAATAAATAAGCTTTGCATTCCAAAAATTTGTTTAAGAGTCATGCACCTCATTATAATTAATACTTTAAAAAATAAAAAATTGTTGGTGAACTTTGTATAAAATACTTGCGAAAAAAAGCTTTAGTTCTTAGTTGTTGCTCTGTGTGCAACCAAATGCAGCAAACCTGCTGAAGCTTTTTTCCTATTTTTTGGATTTCTACAATTATAATTAATACTTTCTACTGTAGAAAGAAACTTCCCATTATTAAAGTAGATTATGTGGATCTGCTTGAAACAGCAAAGGGAACCACTTTTGAACCCCAACCCAATAAAACATAAATATACAAAAATGAACATATGCAGGAAATCTTACGTTGGCACACAAACCTACACCACACCCAATGGAAAGCTTTGACATTTAGATGCAAAATTAAAGTGTGCCGCACATGTTAGATGGATGATGATTATAGAAGCAATATTTAGCATTAAACACACCTACACATTACTACTACTACACTAAAAACCATTCCAGTTTCTATTCAAATGCACCAAGCCATGAAGGCACCTGGAAGAGTGGAATGAGGCTAACATACACGTTTCACATCTCCCTTTGTTACCCTGACAGCACCCAACTCTTTTAAGTCCTTGAGAAGATGTTTGTGCAATCTCTGTTATCAAAGGGATTTTTTAATAGTTAATTTTCATAAGAGCTTTCAGTTGCTACAGAAAATCTATCGGCATAATCACATATACGTTTGCTAGGCCAGCACAGAATGTTTCTCACCCTGCCGAGTTCCTTATCCCCTGTTTGTCTAGATGAGCTGGCAGCATGGGCTATTAAAATAATAAATGAAAGTGCTTCTTAAGAATTCAGAAATACCACACCCTTAGTCTGTTACTTACTAATAATAATAATATGGTGCTGTGTCACATATATACAAAACAGAAGCTCAAAAACCACTTGTAAATAAGTAAAAAAAGTTTTTACATTTATTTCAATCCATTAAAAACAACAAAGCAACCCCCTACATGCAATGCCTAACGCGTTCCATGCATCAGTAAAATCTAGGGACACAAAATCAGGGTTCTGCTGCACATATAAACTTTTTTCCCTGATATGACTGTAGCCTTCCCTAATAGCCTGGCTGTAGTCATCTGCCATATACTCCTTCAAGTCATGCTGTATTCTAAGGGCAATGACACACAATATGATTTTAGGCTTTTTCTAGCTAAACTTAGATTAAAATGCCCAAATCTACTCCGTTGCACCCTATAAGTATCACTTGGAAGTAACAATACGAACGTTTTAACAATTACTACAGGGAGACATCTTGCCAGTTTATAATAACACCAAATAATATGCACTGTGTCTATACACGTGATCATCTGGATAAGCCTATTTACAGGGGATAACGATGTTAATCAGGATTTGAAAATCTGCAATATTGTCCATGAATCTGTCGCCAGTCAACAGGGGAGTTGTTTTAACAAAAGCAGCATAAAGCGGCAGATATGAGTGCTTAGAAACAGTCGCTATTGTGGGACTTATCATCTTCACTTAGACAAAACACTCCTTATTCACAGCATAGTTTTCATTTCGCGTCCACGTCAGCCCACACCGTTGACGTGCATTGCTCCTTACTGTCTGCATGTATGCATATTTCTTATTCAGTTTCACAAAAAAGCATTACCTATAATGCTATATCTTGCAATTTCCACAATTCAATATCATTTTCTAAGAGAGCCACTTCAAACTTTAGTGCATATAGGACAAGTCTAGTCATTATAATTTCTCAAGTCTTTCTATTGCCCATCTTTCAGACTGCGGTTGGCTTTTAAAAGCAAATCAGAGGGAAAAAAAAAGTGTGGGTTAGAAAAACTTAATGAGCAGTAACTCAGCCATCATGAAATTCTTTTCCTCTTCAGTTGATTACCCTGATCCAATCAGTCTGTTTGCTGAACACCATAATCTCAGCAGTCCAAAAGCCCTCTAGGTAAATACTTTCCATTCTGTGGCGGTTACTGCTGCTGCCATATGTTGCTGTGTTTACAGGGACAAGCCCTATTAGTATGAGAGCAAATGAAGGGCAGTTCAGTGTAAGCGGTCCAACTTTCCAATCATTTATTTACCCCTAACTAGCAAAAGTACTATATAAACACCAAGTCTGTTAAGGGGAAACTTGTGCAATTTATAAGCAATATGATCAAACCAAAGTGTGATTATATTGTTTACTGCATACACAGAAAATTCCAAGGCATGATTTTATTTATTTATATGGTGCTGCCATATTACCTGCTTCAGCAAAAGCATTTACCCAGTAATATCAGGAGCAATATCTAGTGTGTTACTTTCCCTAGCATATTCAAAGGAGAACACAAAATACTATAATGAAATCATACAGGAACATTTTCCCCTCCTATTAGTGATTGTGCACTTTGACCCAGAACTTGCTTGTTAAGGTTACAAAGCAAAACTGGCTGCTAAACTCACCCAGAAGTGCAGACTTCATACACAAAAGCTTTCATGATTCGAACTAATAGGCAAGAAGTACAGACATTTTACCATTATTAATCATTCCTTTATTCCATGTATGATTTTAGGGGGCAGTTTACACATGTATACATCATTCTACCTGTTCATTTCCTAGCATTGGTGGCAAATTATGCATTTTTCCCCCAGCAAATAGGGTAATTTTTTTAAAAGGAGATAAAGAGCTCTGTATAAACAACCCCAAAGCAGCAGCCTATGTTAGGTTTAGAGAGAAGAAGCAGATTATTACATACAGGGCATTTATTTTTTACTACCTACTACTTTGCAAACAGTGACTTTGCAGGTAGGTAGCGCTAAAGTCTTAATTATTTTATTTTCTTGTTTAGTACAAGAAATAACAGAAACATAAATATGTCTTTATTAAACCAAAAGAATGTTTCCCACAACTTCTATTACAAAGTTCATGTTAAAAACATTTCCCCCTTAATAGAAAAAAATCTATTGCAACCTTTACATTTCATGGTTTTACCTGCTGAAGTGTTTTCAGCACTGACCACATTTGTTTGGTTATATTTATGCTGTTCTCACTAAGGCTTATATCTAACATTTCTCTGTAGGTATTTCACATGGGGCAGAAACACCTGGTGACATTCATGTGAATGCCAGTCACAGCTCATACAGGTGGTTAAGGCTTTGGGCTTGGTAATGTATGCAGTTTCAGGCCGAACATCACTTGCCAGTAGTGGCGCTGTGTGCTTACTGCTTACAGGCCATTTGCCCAGTGTTAATAAAGGACCACCAGTCAGTGTTTGACAGGCATATGGATGTATAGAGCATTTTTTTTAAACAGACATTTTAAATTTGCTCTCCTTTTGTAAGGGATAAGCCTTTCAGTGCCAAGGTCCTTCATAGCTTGCCATGTCATATCTTGTATCAAGTGCAAATGGACATGGAGTCATCTTAAAAACGTTGCAACACAGAATCTCTGGAATTAGCAGAACTGCACCTTATGCTGGTGCTATAAATTCTACAGTGTGTGCCATATAATAGGGTGATTTGCAAATTAAGCACCAGGTTTTACCACACTAGAGGGAATATAAAAAATGAAGCTGGCATCTTGTATCATGAGATATCTTTAGTGAGCGGTTTAATCTGCCTCCCAAAATAAGATGCTGAATAAAGGACTGCTGAGTAATGTAGTAAAAATAAAGAGGAATGTTCCAGGCAGAACCTTCCGGCAAGAGAATGAATGACTATTTTAGAGAACCAGGAATTACCTTTCCCTCCGCCAACTGATCGTTCATGTCACTGGCCACAAGGACTAAAATTGAACTAGCGCCACTGCCACCAAAAACCATGTCCGAGCAACAAAATTTAACAAAATTACTGAACAAATATATCCCCATACAAAGAAGGTATATTTAACAAAAAGCCTAACTCCAAGGACAGGGACAAACAGCATTAATTCCTGTGCATCATGTAAATCAAAAGGGGTATTGAGCATATAATTAAAGATTTTTTTTTGTGAAAATGTGTGTGCCTTTTATCATGGGCAAGTCACTCAGTTGCAAACACTGCCAATTTAGGTTGGATATGTGTTCATTTTATATTTTATTTTTTATTACAAGATTTTTATCACCCCATGTCACTTAAACTACTGGGACTGGCTTCATGCAAATTTCCTGAGTACCCATGTGGCAGTGCTTTTTCTGACTTACGGCCAGCCGTTTACCATGTGATTATAACTAAATAAATAAGGGCGATTCAAGAGATCATAAAATTTACTTTGAAGACTGTATAAAAACTGGTCTTTTTGGCCACCTTCACTGGTTGGCTATGCCCTCAGAGGTGCACCAGTGGAGGTCAGTATAGCCGCAGAACAGATATTACTTTCTAAGCAGCCAACTTCAATCCTATAGGCCCTATCTGCTCAATTCTGGAGCGGGACACAATGAACTTTAAGCAGCCAGCTTGGTCAAATACAACCCAACTGAAAGACCACATCTCATTTAGGGCCATATTTAAGTGCTACTAATAATAAATAATAAAGAGGTCTATTATAGCTCATAAAAAAACAATTAAACTTATGCTCTAAGTAGCAGTTAGTAACCTCTCCATGTGACATATCACAAATGAATACAAAATAACTACCATTAAGCCTACTATAATTTTGAAGCACTTTATTCTGCATACTAAATAATTCTATTAACTTTGGAAGACCAATATGGTCCTTCAGGAAAAGCAAATTAATTTTATTTGAACAGCCATAAGGTTATGGCATATCTTTGAACAATAAAAAGCTGTACAATTAAGAACACCGCCTGATGCGCCACAGTCAAATCTAATCCCCAACCCTTAGTTAAGTTCTGTCCCTTCTGGTGCATGAAAACCATGAATTATGTTTGTGTTGTAAATGTTTTTTGTCTATTGTCAACTAAGAAACCTTCTAAATATAATCATTGTTTGTTTTGTTTTTTGATGGGCTTCATAGGCAGTTCTTTAAAAGAAAAAAAAAATCACTAGTGCGTGCTCCTTACGTTCAGATGCTGTATGACAGTTGTCTTTCAAGAAATCCTATTCTGACACAAAGCTGTATGTACATTAAGACAGGCAAGAAGTAGGGGGTTAGTAAAAAAATGATATATACATTTTAATTGATTATATTAAGAAAGATATATCCATGAGTTGAAGCTTATATAAAATGTACATTTTCATGATAGTTCTACTTTAATATAATCAACAACCTTTAACCGTATACTTAATTTGATTTGAAGACACTGGTATTTAAAAGGTGGTGCATCGCTATTTCCACAGACCAGATTTTATAAATTTATAAATTTTAAAAGCATATACAGAAACAAATTAGTTCAGTACTGAACTCATAAGCGGTCATAAAAGGTTTGTTATAATTAGTCTTGTTAAGCTACATTTAGAACATAAACTGCTCAGCTGCCATGTCATTTCTCTTCGAGCATGGTATAGCGATATGAAGGTGACAATGGATGGCTGGACATATACACTAACATTTATATGTATGAAGGCATACAAAGCAATGCTAACATTTGGTAGAAGTAGCCAACAACTATTTCATACTACTTAGCAAAAACCCAATGTGCAAGTCTGCTTTTTTCAAAATCCCTAATCCTTTACAAGTAATTAATGTTGATGATTTGAGTAAGCCATTTAGTATTTTTTTTGCACAATATGGTAGTGATCTTCATCATTACCAGCTGTCGATGAAATAGGACTTCTTATATCCCAAGACCAGCCTATGGGAAAGGTATCTCAGAAACAACACTGACTTTATGGCAACAGGAGACTACTAGGCCTTAAATTTCTACAACATTTTATAGAAAAGCAGACATTGTCAAGGCAGAACAAAGAGTTAACCTTACACATGATAAATGAATCATTTTATTAACAAATACTAAAACACACAACCCTGTTAATTATATAATGTAGCCCTGCTATAGAATATTAAAATATCCAAAGCAACCTTAAGCTTAGGCAAGTAAGCTAGTCTGGGGCAGGGCTGATGCAAGTGTTGAACAATCTGTTATCCAGAATGCTCAGAACCTGGGATTTTCTGAATAAGGTATATTTCTGTAATTTGGATCCACTTACCTTAAGTCTTAAAAAATATTTAAGCATTAAAGTGTTACAAATACATTATAAATGTATTTCACATGCTATATATTATTTTTATGTATACAAAGTTTGTTTTGTCCAAGTATTCAATACAATTTAAAATCTATTAATTAGACAATAATTACATTACAAAATATTTTATTAAGGTGTTATGAAATGATCTGCCCTTTTGGACATAACACAAGACAGAGAGGATCATCATTTTCCTGTACATCACATCAAAGGTCCCCAAAGTGGCCTTAGTAGCATGCAGTGGATGGGGACCAAGCCTAGGGATCAGATGAGGCCACGTACAGTTATAGGACCTGTTATCCAGAACGCTCTGAACCTGAGGTTTTCCATAATTTGGATCTCAATACCATAGGTCTCCTAAAAATCTTTTAAAGATTAGTTAAACTCCATAGAATTGTTTTGCCTCCAATAAGGACTAATTATATATTAGTTAGGATCAAGTACAAGATATTGTTTTATCATAACAGAGAAACAGGAAATCATATTTTAAAAATTAGAATTATCGGCTTATAATGGAGTCTATGGGAGATGGCCTTCCCGTAATTCTGAACTTTCTGGATAACGGGCCTCATACTTGTATATTAAGGCAGGGCTTTTTGCAGTAAAGAGAAATGTTATTGACACGTTTGCTTATCTGCAAGCTAGCTAAGAGCTTGGGGCGGACACTATTTTGGGCCACAAAGGGAAAGGCCTGAACTCAATTTCTCAAATTCATTCTAAAGCAGCGGGTTCTCAACCTGTGGGTCGGGGACCCTTTCACAGGGAAACACAAATTATGTGTTGGGGGTCACCACAACATGTATTAAAGGGTCGCGGCATTAGGAAGGTTGAGAACCACAGTTCTACAGGGTACTCAACCGGTGAAAATGTACAATGTTACGTAGGCCTCTGGAATGTTAGTTCTGTCCAATCAATATGACCAAGATTAAATGAAAATGTACAGGCATTGGGTTCACCAATTTGCAAGTAGCAGAGTGAGACGGGTGGTGTGTTTTCTCATCCCGTCGCACCATTTTGCCCAAGGTAACAAAAATGCAGGAAAAATGCCATGTAAAATAATAAATGCACTTGTGATTAATTACTCTTCTACACAGCTAAACAGCAGGTTTTTGCCTGTCTCACCCATGTCTGTAAATACCTTGCAACAAGGCCTAGCCTGCACATTAACTTCCTGCTGCCTCCCTCCCTCCTCACTAGACAGCATTCTCTGCAGTGAAGGTTTTACATTCCTTTTGTGTTTTGCTTCAGGGCAATTTTAGTTTTCATAGTGAAGGTTAAAGATGACTCAACAACTACCTCGCCATTCAAAAATATTTATATTGCACTGCCAGGCAGAGCCTTTGAATTGGCAGCCATGTAAATGCCAGCAAGGGGCTGTGAAATCCAGTACATTTCCATTGCCGCTTTGCAATTAAGTCAGTGGATCGGATAGTTGAAAATGAAAAGACATGATATACGTAGGTTTCCTAGTAATATCAGGGTTACATAACTTTGGAATGCATGCAAGTTTTTCCCTTGACTACTAAGAAGCACCTATCATAAGAAAATGTTTATAAATAACAAAGCCAGCACTCTGGTTGGGGGTAACAATACTATTTTGTCCAAAAATGTTTGTAGCAAGCACAATACTTAAAACAGAAGGGAGAGAGCTTCCAGTGCGGATGGCCATGTTTGGTGACACATGCTCACAATGAACAAGTCTTCCATGACGTCACACGCATGTGCTTGAATGAGTGAGCTCAGACTAAATGCTTATACTCCCTACATGGCTGCCCACACCAGGTGGGAACTCCCAGTGCAGGCAGCATATCGCAAAAAAGCATACATCTAAGGTGTGAACAATGGAGAGGCTTACACATGTGAACAATACAGGGACTTACAGCCTAAGGTGTAAAAAATGCAGGGGCCAGTTAATCTCAGTGCTGATACCATTTAAAGTTAACAAAGAAGTAAGCAGTCACAGCAGCCAGACAGATAGGGGGGCCACAGGCCGCCAGTTGGACAGCATTGATCTATATGATTTTGTGAGCAACAGAAAAGTCACTCTTCCATCTACAAGATATATATGTAACAGAGGCATTTACAATAACTGGGTGGGAATCTTAAGTACAGGGTCTCTAAATGGCTGACAAAACAGCATAACAACAGATTGGGAACAAGCCTAAATGGGAAAATGGTACACTAGGTAGACCCAAGGAAAATTAACCACGTCCTGTCTCAGCAAGAAAGTCCTATAAGAAGTGTAAGAACTGCAGGGTCAGCATTCACATTCTCACAAGACAGTTCATATACACATGGTGAGTTTTGGATACGTTATATAGTGTAACAGTTCTAGCAACAATCTCTCAAAATGTATGTGTTGGGATCAATAGTAGGGGCTACCAATACAATTTAACTGAAAATGTAGATGTATGCATACTACATGGTTGTGTGTAGGTTTGTGCAATCATTTTTATCCTGTAAAGCAACACTTTTTATGTGCAATACAATGGAAACATGAATACAATGGCTATAAAATACATTTTTGTTGAAGGGCTTTCCCTTTCTTCAATAGAAGTAAACAACTCCAAGGGTTGGCACCTGTATATATGATAATGATTTCCTTTGCAATTCAGTCAGATGACACAATGTTGCTAGGAAATCAAAACCATGTCAGCCAAAAATCAGTATGTGTGGTAAGCTATTAAGTGACAAAGAGAGAGGTGCCACTTCCTCTGAGTTCCAATTACTTGACTTGCTGCAAAGTGCAGTTGGCCAATCCAATATGAGAAGCTCCATTTTGCATGGAAACTGGAACATGAGTAGGCAGCTTATTTCTTTATATTAACAAAGTTAAAATGAATGACTCCAGTGCAGCACAAATTGTAACCTTTGGCACTGTTCTTTAGTAGCCAATAGAATAGATGTGCGTCCTGCAAAACAGGCAAAAACGAATACAGGTATTGGACCCCTTATCCGGAAACCCGTTATCCAGAAAGCTCCGAATTACAGAAAGCCCATGTCCCACAGACTCCATATTAATTAAATAATGCAGAATTTTAAAACCAATTACCTTTTTCTCTGTAATAAAATAGTGCCTTCTAATTGATCCCAACTAAGATATAAATAATCCTTATTGAATGCAAAACAATCCTATTGGGGTTAATTATTGTTTTATTGATTTTTTAGTATTGAGGTCCAAATTCCGGAAAGACCCCTTACCCGGAATACCCTTGGTCCCGAGCATTCTGGATAATGGGTCCTATACCTGTACTGCAAAAGCCTCACTTAGAGGGGGCCTTTCTAATTTTCAAGCATGCTTTGTACCAGTATGGATAATGGGACTGCTGCAGAGTTAGAATGGAGCTGCATTCATAGCCCACATGTATAATTTTCACTACTTTCAGAGACATAGGGGCACATTTATCAATGTACGATTATGTCTGAATACTAAAAATTCATATTTTTTCTAAGCTTAAGAACTGTGCGTATTTTCTGCGACTTTTTCGGAATTCATTCAAGCTTCAGAGTGCCATTGAGTCCTATGGGAGGCTTCCAAAATCATGCACAGAAGGATCAAAGTCAGAAAGGTTTTCGCGCAGTTTACGATCGTTCGGATACAAAATCTTGTAACTTTCAGGATTGTACCAAGATATTTTCGTACAAGCATGATGCGACTTTTCACAAACTTAACGCACATCAGAAACTTTCATATTTAATGCGAATTGTCGCAAATCGTACTCGTAATTCGCACTTTAATGAATTGGCCCCATAATGTGTCCCCTGCTTATGTCACACAAGAGAATGTCCCTGTATCTCCCAAAAAGAATAATAGAATTATATTCTTCCAAAGGAGACCAATATCAGTTTAACTTGATTTATGTTGGCTATAAGCGTCTGAGAAATTGAATTAACCATTCTTTAAGGATAATGCAAGGAAGCTGTTCAGTGTGACAGCAGCCTAATTTCTAATTGACGGTTTCCAGTTATAAGGGGGTTCTAGAAAGCTCTGTCTTATTTATGAGTTACGGAATGGATGTTAAAGGCAGATTAAGAAATGAGCGGGTTGGCTTTTGTAATGCAGAGGTGTCTATACAGGGTGCAAATAGGAAAACCTGCTCAGAGCCCAGCATAAAGTGAGGCCCCATAGAGCAGTAGCGAGACATGGGGCAGTAGGTATAGTAGGAAAGGATGGAGATGATAGTCTTAAATTTGTCCGCATCTAGTAATTCATAGCAAACAATTAGATGTCTATTTTCAAACAGCTGACCTGAAAATGCTACCTCCTGATTAACCAAATTAGCTATCAAGCCATCGACAGCAGTTGTGCCCAGATGTATCAACATAGCTCCTACTTTCAGTGAAGTTACCAATCGGGATCTACCAGCTCACTTTAGACAATGACAGAAAAGTGTTTAGGCAATATATTATATTACATGCTTTCAGTATTACTACGGTTTAACTCTAGAACATGGGTGACGAATTGGAATCCAGTAGGATGGACATGTGCCCTCCATGGGATGTAAAAAAACATGACATCATATTAATACTATGCTAGACCAAATACATGCGTATGAAATATATGGCAGATAATAATGAATGGTGGCACCAGTTTAGAAAATACATCAGGTATTTCTGCAAATGTTCCATGCTTTTCCCTAATATTCATTAAGGACAAGTAATTTTTTTTTTTTTTTTTAAATTACTCAGAACAGTCCCCAGAATAACCTATCTTTCCCCCTGCATCCAGATTTATATAATTTCTCTATTACAGCCACTTCACCTAAAGCTCTTTCATCGACTTCTTTGTCTAGCATGAATCTTTGCTCCCTTTTGCTCTGTGAGCACTCCTTCCCTCTCTGACTATGATGACCTCAAAGAGGTGCTTACTGGGCATCCCTGATTGATTTTAATTGAAGCACCTCTTGGAGGTCTTCATAGTCTGAGATGAATGTTAAGAAAGCAAATGGAGGCGGAGCTCAAGGCTAGACAAGGAAGTCAGTAAAAGAGATACAGTTCAGATGCTTTTAATAGAGGAACAAAATAAATCTGCATGCAGGGAGAAAGTTATGTTATTGGGGGACATTTAAGATAAAAGGCTTACGTATCCTTTCCAGGGGTGGGCAAACTTTTTGGCTCACGGGCCCCATTTACTTACCCCCGGGCCGGACCGGGCCAGGGCGGGCAGGGCCAGGCCAGCGTTACGCCCCCTTCGTCTCTTTAATTCCGGCCCGCCAATGACACCAAGTCTCGCGTGATGAGACTTGGCGTCGGCGGCGGGCCAGATTAAAAAGGCCAAGGGGCCGGATGTGGCCCGCGGGCCGTAGTTTGCCCACCCCTGCTTTAAACCATATTCCCTCTATATATTTAAGTTTATGTTCCTCTGCTGAGCAGTAAAGCACGTCTTTCAGCGTGCAAATTTCACACACAACTGTAAACCAAACATAATGTTTACTCGCCACTTAAAAGAAATCTGTTAAACATACACGAAACCAGCCATGCTGCTTCAGGGTTAAACATGTGTTCTGGAAAATTAAAAAAACTAAGCAAATACAGCTCTTCAAAACAGATATCTTTCTATTTGCATGTTTCTACTACAGTATTCTCACTCGCTATCTTCCGCTCAACTATAGAGTTTGTTACCTGATTTAGGTATCTGTACCCCAATTTCTCTAGGGACCATGTTGGTTTCAACTGGGCTGGTCTGAAAATTTTATACAATGATAACATACCCAGCACTCACATGATCAGACATACTGTAAAATGAATGGATCTTTTTTCCAGTAGACACCCCATTTTAGAGATGCCAAATTAGCTATCAAGCCATCGACAACAGTTGTGCCCAGATGTATCAACATAGCTTCTACTTTCAGTGAAGTTACCAATCGGGATCTACCACTTCACTTCAGTTCACTTTAGAACTGTCATAGAAAATCTATTTCACCATACTGAGAGAAAACTATTATTTTTCTATGAACAGCACTAACTTTCCAAGTCATTGTATTTTCAATGTGAATAATTAGCAGTACCTATAGCTTAATACTACAGTACATTTCCAACATTATATACATACATACATATATATATTTTTTTTTTTTTTTTTTTTTTTTAAACTATATGAAGAGTATATATTTCTTTCACTAAAACAATAAGCAGAACACATTTTCAGCACTGACTTTTTCACCTGATTAGGGGTTGCATTCCTGCATTGACATTCCCCCCAAAAATTATCAAACTAATTGTATAGGCAGTTTCATTTCAAGAGTAGATTCATTCACCCTGTGAGACAGTAGATAAATATGGCAGTATTCTGGCCTGCGTGCTGGGAAGTTGATGTTGTCTATGTCTGATGTCTGCAAGGGTCCCATTTATATGATCAATCTTTTGGCCTGGGGACGACCAGTTTGATTTTACCCACCCACCGCATGAATAGCCAATTTAGTGAAGTTGCCAGTAAGGCAGAGTTCTTCCCCATTTGGCCAGCTTTACTAACTCTATAGAAAAGCCACAAAAGAAACATTGCAATTTTTATATTATCAATCTCTACATACCTTTGCACATTACATTACAACTCACTGCTTTATCTAATGTTACAAAATGATTAAAAGCGTTAAAAAAGCGGCAAGAATAAGTGCACAAGACCTACACAGAGTGAAGTTCAAGGGAGAAAAGCAAAATTGAAGTATGCACACTCAGATACAAACATTTTCTTTTCCTGATCCCGATATAAAGCATTTAAAAGGGGAGGGGGTTGATTTTCTGTACTTTAGCCTGAGTTATATTGCAAACAGGAGGCACACCTTTGGGTGTGACCCACAAGGGAGTGGAAAAAAGGATAGTTAATAAAGCAAGCTTAACCACAATACAGCTGTAGACTTGCAATATAGGTGCAAGGCTAAAGAGAGGTTCAAATAAAAAAAAGAGACAGCAAACAAATTACTATGTCGATATTTGTAATAGATCAAGAAAAATGTGAGATGAATTTATCAGAAAAATGTTTATGTGGAGACTGGCATGTACGGTCTCATTTCTCACAGAAAGCACTGTAGAGGGAGTTACTTCCTATTATAACTAATGAGAATAAACTAGGAATATGGCACCCTTGTGCATGATGATTTATAGAACATAAAAGACACAGAACAATTTAGGCCAATATAAATGTACATGCATTGTCTTTACATCAATTGCCTGATTTAGCCCAATTTTACTTTACGAATGTCTCTGGATTTGTTTGGAGTCACTTCCAGACTAAAGACCAATCACTCATACAAGGCAGGATCAACTTCAAGGAACAATTATGATTCTAGCTAAATTGAGATTGAAGCAATATACACACACATATATTAATTATACTGTCCCAAATGGTTACCACAGGAGAAAATAAAAAAAACCTTGCCCATATAAACATGAATGCAGTCATGGCTTCCTGCTGCATATATCATTACAACCAGAACATTTCTACCCACATAATGATGGACACATGAACTAAGAGTACACAATGACAGTGAGAAGCAGACACCTGGTATTGGTCACATTCCAGCACACGTTTGGGCTGTCATATAATAGCCATCCATGATGGATGTCCTATCCAAGCCATCCTCGTGAAGCCACTGGGCTTGCCATGCAGGTATTCATTTGACCTAATATATGCCCCAAATCAATAGGCTGATTAGGCAAATATCAAATGCTCAAAATATATTTGTAGTTATGGCCAGCATCATAAAGAGAACAAAAGCATTGCATTTAATCCATTTCCCTGTAAAAATACAAAGTGACAGAACAAAGCCACTAAAACTGTTTAGGGGGCATGTGGTAGATAAGCTCATTTCTAGGGGCAAACAAGGCAGCAAGCAATAAAAAATGATGCCGTAAAGTGCACATGGAAGTAATTGCCCACCTAAGGAGGGTGATATCAGAGTAATCCAATCATTGGGCCCTTGGGCCAGATGATCAAATTGCAACTATACGAATAGGACCCATTGGAGCAAGGACCACAGCAATGAGCCAACGCATCCCAAAATCCGTCGGGAAAATTAAACCTGCCCGATGGTCATTTGATCAATTTTAGGTGAGATATTTGTCGGGTAGCCCCCTCAGGGGTATCCATACATGGGCAGATGAGCCCCCTTACAAAAACATGGTGCCAAAAAAGCTGTGTGCCTTTGCCCTTTAAAGGCATAACACTAGTATTTATCAAAGCAGTAGAGGCAGGTGATAGCAAGGGTGGTGCCAGTACTTATCTTTGCTAATCACTGCGTACACCTCACTGCGTACAAGTCACACCTCAGTGATAAAACTTGGTAAATGGCTCACATGTATCGCTGATGTTGGAATGGGTTTAAGGGCAGTGGCGCACTATTGCTTCGGTTTCCTGAAGTCGCCTTGCAAGGAAACTGAGGGCAACTTCGGAAAAACCAAAGCGACGCATATGCCATCCCACCGGCGATTTACATTTTGCCCGTGGGATGGCATTTAAAGGAGATCAATCGCCTGCAATAGTGAAGATTTATCACGGGCGACTAATCTCCACGTGTGCCACTGCCCTAATCTGACAATTTTGTCCAAAGAGAACTGCAAGGAGTGCACAGTGGAACTGCTATTAGATGTGTTCACAGCATGCTGGGCACTTGTGGCAATTAATAAACTACACTGAAGAAATGTACTATCATTTCATATCTTCCCCAGAAACCCACTCAAACAGTCCAATCCGAGCTGGGTAACCAGGACCTGCTCCTGATAATATATAGAAAGAATTATAATGAAAATGCTAGGGCACCATGCCTCAAACTAGCACCACAAAACACACCTACTGCACGCAATGGCAAAAAAAGAAATAGTAGTTCTATATCCACATGTCTCTACTGAGCCAGTGTTAATAAGGCCTTTTAGCATAAAGGTATAAAAATATTTACTGCCCTCACATTAAAATCCATGTCTCCTGCCGGTCTGGAAGATGGAGCGGTTAATGGGAAAGGTGGATTGTGGGAACTTGTCATCTCTGTATCCCGAGAAATTCTCAGTACAACCAATCAAGCATCTTAATACCAGTATACATACTTGTGTAAGTTTTATAATTCCCCAACTAAGATGGCATCTATAATTTATCTGTGCCAACAGAGCCACTACAGACTAGTATTAATAGCAGTATCCACACACTCTGGTTACCAATGCTCTACTTCAAGGCAGGGTTTCTTGTTTCTCAGGGGTCAGCTTTGTGACCCATGCATACATTTGTTGGAAGAATTATGCACATCAATTTTTATCTCTATTGTCTACACAGTGAAGTTTCACTGCATTGAAGATCATAGAGTTCCACCCTTATTAGAATGAATGGGTACCCTGATTCCAAGCATAATGCAGCAGATGATGAGTGGTTTACTTGTACCAAGAGAAAAAAAAAATACAACACCTTGCAGCTGTACGTGACAGATACAGAGAATTCTATCTTGTAATTTAACAAGCTATACTGACTGCAAAGAAAATAGGGTTACACTAGTGCATGCACAGTTGCAGTTAACTCATGCTGGTCTTTACCGGTGAAAAAATATAGTGGAAAAACTGGAAGTGATTGCCTAGGAGAACAATAGCTTCTCATTGGGTAATCTGTTTTTATGAGCATGTAAATTACTCACTGGTATTTTTAGCTGGGGGCATCACACCGGTGTGCAAGTTCCTGAGATGGCCCCACCCAAAGAGCAACTAATTTGCATTAAGGGTCCAACCTAAAGTTATGAAGGGGTTCAGAGATTTGGGAGAATTAAAAAATTGGCAGTGAGTGGGAGCTTTGGAGCAATGTGGTTTAGAGTATAAGGCATGACAGCCAGTCAAATTTTGCACCAGGGCCCACTGGCTCCTAGTTATGCCACTGGCTACCCTTTTACCATATGCTTATCTAACTATAATGAACAGATGTAACTGAAGGAATAGGCTGCAGACCACTAGGTGTCCCACAGCATTGCAGTATTTTCTGAGGAGGATGACAGATTTGTCTGATGACCCTAACCGACTATTTTTTCTAAAAAAAAAAGCTTTTCTTCAACACCAACAAATGGGTGTTATTAATTCTCTTTAATATTTAATTTCATATTTTCAACTGCATTTCAATGGCAAAATGTCAAGTTTGAGCAAGGCAGATGGATCCCATTTTGTACTTATCCCCTATCAGTGATAAGCTTGAGCCAAGCCACCAGTATGTTATGTACTCAATTTCTAATAATTTCACTTCAGTGTAAACAAGCTTGCAGGAAGTTTAAATTCTATTTCAAAGAATATACATCCCATCTTAATAGGAAAATAGTCCTGGTAAATGTTACATCTTGAAACACAGGAAACAGCTATTGAAAGCCTGAGAGGAAGGAGGACTATGATGCAATTGTCAGCGGCCACTTCAGAGCGCTCTTAAGTCTTGGTCACAACACACTGGGCAGATTCTATGCCATGTCTACCGTTACCCTTAGCTTAGGGAATGTGTGCAAAATATCACAGCAAGCAGCAAATTGACCTACATCTGTCAAATAAATAGTATAAAACTGCTAAGTCAATATGTGCCTGACCAGTGATCATAGCCGCACCAATGGGTTTTTATATGGGTTTGCTTCTGACCAGGGGCACTCAGATTTGCAAGCCAGACAGCAAAGAGTCACACACAGTGTTCCTATCTATTTATATAAAAGAAAATTATTTTTATCTTATGGATGTAACTTTCGTTTCTGCTCAATGTATTTTACTCATGGTGCCTAAGCAGCAAACGGCACACAGAATGATTCTAAGACCCCAAGGAGAATTTGTGGCAATATCAGTGCTGGGGTGGGTGCAATTTTCAAGGGTAAGCTATTACAGTCCTGCTGTCACTCTAGGCTGCTACAGTAAGTTCTTTGCACAAGACAAAGCATTAGCTTCATAATTTTAATTGGTCTTCAGTTGCCCTTTAGTGGTCATGGTTTTAGGGACCTACTGAATTATACTTGTTTATTGAAATCTGGATAATTTCCATACTACTTAACCACATATTACTCATTCCTTCTTATTCTAAAGCTGTTCTCATTTACCAGGAAGTAGAACTGAGCCACTTTCATTTTGCTGACCAAGCAAAGCTAGAATAAACTGCATATAAAGTCTGGGTTAACCCTTCCTGGTGAAAATGAAGCACACATGGGATAAAGGAGAGAATGCTCTCAATCTAAAAGTATTCCTGCATATAAGCAGAGCCAGGTTAACAAAAGAACCTAAGCCCAAAACCTAAAGGGGCCCAACACCTAAGACAGAAACATGCAATATATAGGATACTGTAATATGGAAAACATTGGTAAGCTGCTGCCAAATTCCAGCTACAAGCTCCTACTTTTCTATTGGGCTCATTTACTATAACATCTAAGCCCCACTTAGCCAACACGCTTGATTTTCCCAGATCTCCTACAGAGGGGTCACATGACCAGCGCTGAGGTTTCTTTGGAGGAAGAGAGCAAATTCCAATTAACCTGTGCTCAGTGGACCAAGCATGGAATAAATTTTCTTGTTTGACCATGAGCACAAGACATGGCGATGGCCTTTACAGTCATCTTCCATCCATTCTAGGTTAGCTGCTGATTTCCTACTTCGACACTCCAGGTGGCGAAACTACACGTCCCAGAATCTCTATATCTTATGTGCTGCTAATGGAATGCTGAGAATGTTCCTTGTTGGACATCTGGAGCAGAGGTCTCTACACCCTCCCTGTGCTTTCCTGCCACCTACTCTTATCTGTACTGTGGCCAGTGGGTACAAGGATAAATGTGCTCCCATGATATACACATTGATGGGTGAATGAAGGAGTTGTAGATCAGCAACAAATGGAGGTTTTCATTCTGCTCAATCCTAATGTAGCTGTACCCTTCATACTACAAATCCCAGTAGGCTGCTGGGAGCTGTAGTTGAGAAACAGCTGCAGACATGATATGCCATGTATTGTTGTATTATTAATTAGCCCTATACAAGTGAAGCGGGCATGTGTCCGATTTAAAGGGATGGTCTGGCAGCCCTCCAGCCCCCCAGGAGAGAATGCCTCCCAGGCCCTATCCAGTACACTGAGCAGGTTCTAGGGGACACTGTCCTATTTCCCAATACACAGCAGGTTCTAGCGGACACTGTTCTGTTTCCTAGCACAGAGGAGGTTCTAGAGTGGGTGCTGCAATTGGGCGAGCTGCACTGATTGAGAGGTGGGTGTGCGCCGGGCCGCGGCCATCCCCCCTATCCCAGGGAGCCCCAAGAGGCGCCTCGGTAGCCTGACTCGCATTCCAGCAGGGGCATGCTGGGAGATGTAGTTAAAGGTCCCAACATTTCCCGGTTGCTCGGAACTGGGGATCATGGGCCTCGCCTGCATGTGAACGCAAACATGGTACCGATGCCCGAAGCATGGCAATCACAAAAGCTTCCCTGCCCCTCAGTCACGGTGTAGCCACACGGGCCGAGAGAGCCCGCAGCAGCCCATACTCACCGCCTATATACCGCCTATGGATCACTTCCCCTCGGCCCGCTACGCGCTGGATGTGCGGCCGGTCCCCCTCTTCTCATTCAGATCCCTTACCCAGGAGGAGGAGAAGGAGGGCCGGGGAGAGGCGGAGGGAGGGGCCGGCCTGGAGTCAGAGGCACGTCCGCGACGTGTCCATAAGCCGGCCTCCTTCAGCCTGTCCCTCCCTCCCAGCGCCAGGCCGGGAATCCTCCTCACACATAACCTGATTCTGAGAGGATTGGTGCTGCCATATACCTGCAAACTCTTACTGAGCCATTGGCTACTGTCTCGGCAAAGGAATGCGCAGCTCATATATTTGAAAAAAATAAAAATAAGCCCCTGGTAGCCGCCCCAATGCGCAATGTCCTCATCTATATCAGTTTATCAGTGTATTTTACAACCTCAAGTACAGTCATTATTAGATTTTCTTTCATATCCCACTGAATTGCTAAAAATAAATCACATTAACTCTCAACCGTATCTTTAAGGAAGGTGCTAGTTCTTATGCTGTTGAAGGGCTGATATACTTTTTGTCATATATCAGGGCTTCTGAGTTTATGGGGGTTTTTGGGAATAGAGTTAAACAGCACAGGAGATTTGTAGGATTTAGAAGGGACAAGTTTGTCGGAAGGGAACACTGCATCCAACAACATAAAATCTGATGGTGACTGAAAGACTTTCTCTTCTCATTGAAATACATTGACTGTGGGATGTAGATGCATGAACAAAACACAGATTCAACAGGAAAACATGCACAATTACTTTATCTCATATTCAACACACACCATCCAACTTTATCTGATCGGAACTTAACAGCTGTGGGATCTACTGAAAATCTTGTGCTGTTACATGACAACATTTTGTGGGTCTGATGGAGTTGATCCATATGATGGATAATGTTGCTGCCCATGGGCTTAAACAGGTCTATGCCTGTAAGGGTGCAGTAAATCAAGCCCACATAGAAGACAACTTAGTTATTAATTAGTAATTATCTGTTTAAGTAACACTTTTTATTACTAATATAGTAATGTAGGGGACCCAAATGGTTCCTACCTACCGGTATATTGGTTAAAACTAGATAGTTTTCTTTTGGCAGGAGATCTCCAGTTCTGGAAAGACTGTCCAGATTTTAAAGGTCTAAAACAGGGGTCCCCAACTTTCTTACTTGTGAGCCACAGTCGAATGTAAAAACACTTGGGGAGCAACACAAGCACCATAAAAGTTCTAGGGGTGCCAAATAAGGGCTGTAATTGACTTGATTTGGTAGCCTATATACCTATACCTTTGGTAGCCTATATATATCAGCCTATGGGAAGCTTTGTTTTCTAGTAGTACATCTTGTTTTTATTCAAACAAAACTTGCCACCAAGTCAAGAATTCAGCCACCTGCTTTGGGGACATTGGGAGCAACATCCAAGGGGTTGTTGAGCAAGCAGAAAATAAAGAATGCAAGTAGATGTACTTCAGCACAGTGTGGCAGTGATGTGAACTAATTTTATGATCCCCCTCAACCATCTGTAATTTGAACTATTTTACCAATTTATATTGAAACTGCTCATTAAGTAAGATGCCACATTAAGTAAGATGCCTTTAAACTCTGCGCTATTACTGGATACAAGGGAGCCACACTGAGAACTGGATGGACAGGAGATCCAACAGTCCATATTCCAGCGTGCCTGTCTTGTTGCTAATAGTAGCTACATACACAGTTGCACACCTCTCAGGCCGCCATATTCAAAAACTTACTGCCCTAGGCCCAGGTCGGCAGCTTTAGGGGGCAACCCCGTTGAGTGACATTATGGCAAAAAAAATTGCATGGGGAAAAAAAGAGGCCATCGCCAGATAATTCCCAGCCAAATCTGGCAATGGCGCTGTGTGGGCGTACCTGAAACCTCTGATTGAGTTGGGGGGGTGTCCTAGGTACTGGACCTAGACCTACGTCTTTGTGGCTTTCCATAGATATGTGCCTATGCATTTGATTTTTGGGATAGAAACATATACGTTTGGTTGCCGTGGTTGCAGCCAAAAATAAAAATTTAATATAAAAAAAACTACATGGGGTGAATTATTACCTATGCACAGTCACACTGCATCTAATAAGAAATTGTTGGCATTAATAAAAGGTTGCCACAATAGGTGGAGCAAGTTTGCCTGCTGGCTAATGTTTGAGAGTGTGAGCAGGTTGTTGGAATGTTAATTGCTTGAATTAATCTCCTACTTAAATATGGAACAGTAGCATACTGTGTTAGGAAAATTCACTTGAAAATATTTTTTTTAAATGTAAAACAGTAATTTTGCAGGTTTTCACTCCAAGAAGTAGCTTTGATGGACTAAGCACTAAGATAAATACCTTTTAATTACCTAATCAAATATTTTGTTATAGTTACTATTAAAACCAAGAAGACTTTTTCTGTTATGTTCAGTGTTGGACTGAGATGCCAGGGGCTATTTTTCAGCCTCTCCTCACTCAACCTCTTTATTATCCAAGTCTCTTTTCCCTATCCTTCCATCTCTTTTTCCCATATAGAAATAGGAAATGACCATGCAATTGGCAAAATAGTTAGAAGCAAGAGGGCCCACTGACACCAGGGCCCACTGGGAATTTTCCTGGTATCCTGGTGGGCCAGGCCAGTATAAGGGCTTTAGGAGGGCCAGTATTTTTTTATCCAAAAAGACAGAAACCATTGGTATTATTTCACCCTTATTGGCCCCCTGTAAAACCAATTTTGGGGCACCCCTCTAATTTATGCTACTGTGGATTTAGATTTGTCAGATTTTCCACCCTATCCACCAACCTCTATCTCCACTCATTTGTTTCTGAATTTGTCTTATTTAATCTTTTGGTGTGCGATCAATCCGAGCCCCTCATCTGCATGCACCTTGTAATAATAACTTTGCCAGCAGGATTTTGCATTTCATTTGTTAGTCATTTCACCTTAGGGGCATTTCCTTAAGGGAAATTTTAGTTTACCAGGGAAAGCTATACATCATTTTTTTCAGGACAATCTGGGCTTTCTGTTTTTTTTCTTCTAAAGTATTATGTAACAAGATATGAAGGTCCAAATACCAAAAAAAAAAGAAAAGAAAATAAATTGCTACTTTGCATAATATAGGAATATATATCACAAACATATTTTAATGTATGCTTGAAACTGATTGAGAAATCCACTTGTTTCATGAATGTGTCAATACCAAATATGTTTTTTTATGGAGACTTGTATGTGTCAAAAACTCAATACACTACCAAGTACACATGAGGAATCCAAAATTGGTAAATATAACTGATTACAGGTTGACAGCAAAACAGCCCATCCACCAACTTGCCTGGTAAGGTGGGCCCAACAGGACCTGGATTCACTGGGTTTTTCCCAGTGCCCTGTTGGGCGAGTCCATCCTTAAATTCACAGTACACTATGATCCCAGTTGGGTCCCTGTGCTGCTTGTTGATCACCAAGATAGCTGCTGGAAACAGAATTGATACAGATAAAGGTGGTGGCCAGTGCTGTCAAGCATCTCTGGTATTCTGGACATGCTATGGGGGCACAGATAGGTTGGAGCAAGTGTCAGTGAAGTGATTAAAGAGGGGGCACTGCAGCTTAAACTAAAAATGTACCTGGGAGGCTTTATTTCTCCTTTAAATTGAGATATATACAATATATTTGTTCAAATTGCTATTATTGCCTCATCCATTAAGCTAAAACTAGCATTATAATGCATATGTAAGGTAAAAAGTTTTATATATATATATATATTGACCCCCCTAATACAGCTATTTCCATCAGAACATTTACTAAAAAGGTACAAATGGAATGTAATGAATTGGTTGGGAATTCTAAAAAAATTTTTTCAAATCTAAATAAACAGGAGAGGGAGGCAATTAATACGTTGCGCAATGACAAGCAACTTATAATACGCCCGGCCGACAAAGGGGGTGCGATTGTACTTCTGGACTTAATGTACTATAGGCGTGAATTACTACAACAACTTTCTGACCCTTCAGTATATGAAAAATTGATGGGTGATCCCACTGTAAGTTTTAAGTTGAAGTTGGATACAGTTCTGGAGCAGGCTATGGTAGCTGGGTGGATTAATGAAACTTGCCGTGGATTTCTAACGACACAGTTCCCGAAGTGTCCCATCATTTATACACTTCCTAAAGTGCATAAGGATCCTTTGTCCCCTCCTGGTCGCCCAATAATATCAGCCAGAGAGTCTCTTTTTTCGAATGTGGCTCTGTATATTGACAGTTTTTTGCAACCCTTATGTGCCCATATGAGATCCTACTTGCCTGATACTTCAGTGCTATTGGATACTCTGCGGGGGTGTGGAACCCTGCCAACTGACACTTTATTTGTGACACTCGACGTGCGTAATTTATACACCATTATCCCCCTAGACGAGGGGATTGCCGCATGTAGGAAGGCACTTGTGAAGGGACACATGGGGGCTCCACCTATTGAGTTTATATGTTCCTTACTGCAGTTGGTTTTGACTTGTAACCACTTTAGATTCGAACAGACGTTTTATTTACAGAAGACCGGCACGGCGATGGGCTCCAATGTGGCTCCCTCATACGCAAATTTATATATGGACTCATTTGAGTGCAAGTACATTTTTCCTAACTATGCGGACAATTTGTTTCTGTACTTGAGATATATTGATGATATTTTTATTATTTGGCGTGGGAGCCTCATTGGAGTTGAATCATTTGTTGCCGGTCTTAATGACTTACCTACTCCAGTGAAATTCACCTTAAATTGTGATAAGGATGCTATCGACTTCCTAGATGTTAGGATTTTCCGCTCAACTAGTGGAATTGGGACCACATTGTTCCGTAAGAGTACGGATCGGAACACCGTTCTTCATGCACACAGCTTTCATCCACCTGCTGTGATTAGGTCCATCCCATACACGCAATTTTTAAGAGTGTTCAGAATTAATACAGACCTTGTTACTGCGTTGCAACAAGCCAATGAAATGCGGGATCGCTTTATTGAAAGGGGCTATTCTATGGGGTTCCTGAATTCTGAACTGGAGAAAGCAAAGGAGAATGCTTTGGGTCAAGTCTCCAAAGCCAAACGGACAGACATTCAAACAGATCGTATGGTCTTTGTAAGTGATTTTACCCCTATAAGTCAAGATGTCAATAAGATCATTAAGAGAAACTGGCCTATTCTCCAATTGGATTCCAGTTTACCTTTTACCCAAATGCCACCTCCTGAGTGTGCCCATCGACGGGGGCGTTCTTTAACCCTTTAAGTGCCAAGGGACGTAGATTCTACGTCCCAGGTACCAAGGGACCAAAGTGCCATGGGACGTAGAATCTACGTCCAATGGCACTGTCGGGTTTACAAGCGCTGCGCTCGCTTTTAAAGCAGCGCAGCGCTTGTAAACCCCTCAGATCCCCCTAGGCAACGAGCAGAGTAAGACATACTCACCGATCCGGTCCCCCAGCCGCACCGATCGGTCGCTCCAGCCAATGACAGCAGTGGGCACGCGTTGATGACGTGTCCACTGCTGTCCCTTTAAATAGCGCCGCCTACTGTCGGCTCCCTCACTCCTGCTGCGCACGTTGGACAAGATGGAGCTCCCCTGCTGCCTTCCTGCTGGATTGATCGCCCCTGATCGCCTCTGATCGCCTGCCTGCCTTGGGTAAGCTGAACTACAACTCTCTACCACTGTTTATTTTGCTTATTTCTATCTCAACTGTCTAAAAATTTTTTTTTTTTTTTTTCAATTTTTTCTTCTATCTTTGTCATTATTACACTTTTGTACACATACACACTTATTTACAACTTTCCCAAGCACACACAGACACTTACACACACACTTACACTTACACTTTTTTTTTTTTCTTTCTTTCTTTTCTTTTCTTTCTTTCTTTGCTTTCTCTGGCAGTCTTTTTTTTTTACTAAAACTTTATTTCTGATCTTGCTCTATAATTATCTGATTTATTTGGTTGCATTTTAGTGTTTTTTTGGCATTTTCATAATTGATTTCTGTTTTTGAATTATTCTATTGCACTGTAACTTTTTTATTGCTATTGGGTGCTGAATTTGCAGTGACGTTGGTGGATCCAGGGCTCTGACCACCAATTTCATTGCAATTATTGTTCTTCTGTTGGTTTAGGTGGTTTTATTGGATTTTACTGATTTTATGGTGTTTTATCTTTGCATTGTTCTTTGTGTGTTTAGTGCCCCCAAAAAGGTTGCTTTTGCAGTGACATTGGTGGATCCAGGGCTCTTACCGATTTCATTGCAACTATTGTTCTTTGATTGCTTTTAGTGGTTTTATTCCATTTTAACTTCATTTGATTTCAGTTGTTCTAGAAAGGTCCAGAGGTGCTAAGATTGTTCTGGTAGTTTCTATTGCCAAGGGTTAGGCTGATGCCACACATGGCGTAGGGCTGATTTTTTCAGCAAGTGGAAAAACGCTTGCCGAAAATTCAGCCCTACGCTTGCTACTTGTGCCTGCACCCGAATGAATGGGATACGCTCGGGTGCAGGCACATGTAGCCGATATACGCATGAAAACGCGAGACTTTGCATTCTCACGCGTTTTCATGCGTATATCGGCTACATGTGCCTGCACCCGAGCGTATCCCATTCATTCGGGTGCAGGCAAAAAAAAAGGGGTGCATAGAGTGCAGCCCCAATATTATGCATTTTCAGGTTTGGTGGCCATGTACTTATGCGCAACCAGACATAGGTATCGTTTTATTCAGGGGAACTTGCAGATTGATGGTTAGTAAGTTTTTGGTAGTTGCCATGGAGATTTTGGGGAGAAATCTAGGTTTTTTTATCTGGTTTTTCCTTGATTTCTGACCAAAATCTAGGGTTGTATCTGGTTTTTCCTTGATTTCTGACCAAAGCGCTGACTTCTGCAAGGGACTGCGGCCACAATTTTCCATGTAGAAAGAGAAGAATGGTGTCTCTGAATAGCTGAAGGTGTGCACTTTTCGTAAATATATAGATTGTGGGGGTTATCTCACAGGTAGGGGGGGTTAACACTGAAAAACTGCAGGTAGTGCACATAGAGCGCAGCCCCCAAAATTTCAACTGAAATTGCCCTTATGCATTGCCCCTGTTTTGGGGCATTTGGTGGCCACGTCTTTACGTGCACCCATACATATGGGGTATCGTTTTATTCAGGGGAACTTGCAAATTGAGGTTTAGTAAGTTTTTGGTAGTTGCCATGGAGATTTTGGGGAGAAATCTAGGTTTTTTATCTGGTTTTTCCTTGATTTCTGACCAAAGCGCTGACTTCTGCAAGGGACTGGGGCCACAATTTTTCATGTAGAAAGAGGAGAGTGGTGTCTCTGAATAGCTGAAGGTGTGCACTTTTCAGAAATATATAGTTTGCGGGGGTTATTTCACAGGTATGGGGGTGTTTAGACTAAATAACTGCAGATAGAGCACAGCCCCCCCTTATGCATTGCCCCGGTTTGGGGGCATTTGGTGGCCACGTCTTTATGTGTACCCATACATATGGGGTATCGTTTTATTCAGGGGAACTTGCAGATTGAGGTTTAGTAAGTTTTTGGTAGTTGCCATGGAGATTTTGGGGAGAAATCTAGGTTTGTATCTGGTTTTTCCTTGATTTCTGACCAAAGCGCTGACTTCTGCAAGGGACTGCGGCCACAATTTTCCATGTAGAAAGAGAAGAATGGTGTCTCTGAATAGCTGAAGGTGTGCACTTTTCGTAAATATATAGATTGTGGGGGTTATCTCACAGGTAGGGGTGGTTAACACTGAAAAACTGCAGGTAGTGCACATAGAGCGCAGCCCCCAAAATTTCAACTGAAATTGCCCTTATGCATTGCCCCTGTTTTGGGGCATTTGGTGGCCACGTCTTTACGTGCACCCATACATATGGGGTATCGTTTTATTCAGGGGAACTTGCAAATTGAGGTTTAGTAAGTTTTTGGTAGTTGCCATGGAGATTTTGGGGAGAAATCTAGGTTTTTTATCTGGTTTTTCCTTGATTTCTGACCAAAGCGCTGACTTCTGCAAGGGACTGCGGCCACAATTTTTCATGTAGAAAGAGGAGAGTGGTGTCTCTGAATAGCTGAAGGTGTGCACTTTTCAGAAATATATAGTTTGCGGGGGTTATTTCACAGGTATGGGGGTGTTTAGACTAAATAACTGCAGGTAGAGCACATAGAGCACAGCCCCCCCTTATGCATTGCCCCGGTTTGGGGGCATTTGGTGGCCACGTCTTTATGTGTACCCATACATATGGGGTATCGTTTTATTCAGGGGAACTTGCAGATTGAGGTTTAGTAAGTTTTTGGTAGTTGCCATGGAGATTTTGGGGAGAAATCTAGGTTTGTATCTGGTTTTTCCTTGATTTCTGACCAAAGCGCTGACTTCTGCAAGGCACTGCGGCCACAATTTTCCATGTAGAAAGAGGAGAGTGGCGTCTCTGAATAGCTGAAGGTGTGCACTTTTCAGAAATATATAGTTTGCGGGGGTTATTTCACAGGTATGGGGGTGTTTAGACTAAATAACTGCAGGTAGAGCACAGGCCCCCCCTTATGCATTGCCCCTGTTTGGGGGCATTTGGTGGCCACGTCTTTATGTGTACCCATACATATGGGGTATCGTTTTATTCAGGGGAACTTGCAGATTGAGGTTTAGTAAGTTTTTGGTAGTTGCCATGGAGATTTTGGGGAGAAATCTAGGTTTTTATCTGGTTTTTCCTTGATTTCTGACCAAAATCTAGGGTTGTATCTGGTTTTTCCTTGATTTCTGACCAAAGCGCTGACTTCTGCAAGGCACTGCGGCCACAATTTTCCATGTAGAAAGAGGAGAGTGGCGTCTCTGAATAGCTGAAGGTGTGCACTTTTCAGAAATATATAGTTTGCGGGGGTTATTTCACAGGTATGGGGGTGTTTAGACTAAATAACTGCAGGTAGAGCACAGGCCCCCCCTTATGCATTGCCCCTGTTTGGGGGCATTTGGTGGCCACGTCTTTATGTGTACCCATACATATGGGGTATCGTTTTATTCAGGGGAACTTGCAGATTGAGGTTTAGTAAGTTTTTGGTAGTTGCCATGGAGATTTTGGGGAGAAATCTAGGTTTGTATCTGGTTTTTCCTTGATTTCTGACCAAAGCGCTGACTTCTGCAAGGGACTGCGGCCACAATTTTCCATGTAGAAAGAGAAGAATGGTGTCTCTGAATAGCTGAAGGTGTGCACTTTTCGTAAATATATAGATTGTGGGGGTTATCTCACAGGTAGGGGGGGTTAACACTGAAAAACTGCAGGTAGTGCACATAGAGCGCAGCCCCCAAAATTTCAACTGAAATTGCCCTTATGCATTGCCCCTGTTTTGGGGCATTTGGTGGCCACGTCTTTATGTGCACCCATACATATGGGGTATCGTTTTATTCAGGGGAACTTGCAGATTGATGTTTAGTAAGTTTTTGGTAGTTGCCATGGAGATTTTGGGGAGAAATCTAGGTTTTTATCTGGTTTTTCCTTGATTTCTAACCAAAGCGCTGACTTCTGCAAGGGACTGCGGCCACAATTTTCCATGTAGAAAGAGAAGAATGGTGTCTCTGAATAGCTGAAGGTGTGCAGTTTTCGGAAATATATAGATTGTGGGGGTTTTCTCACAGGTAGGGGGGGTTATCAATGAAAAACTGCAGGTAGTGCACATAGAGCGCAGCCCCCAAAATTTCAACTGAAATTGCCCTTATGCATTGCCCCTGTTTTGGGGCATTTGGTGGCCACGTCTTTATGTGCACCCATACATATAGGGTATCGTTTTATTCAGGGGAACTTGCAGATTGATGGTTAGTAAGTTTTTGGTAGTTGCCATGGAGATTTTGGGGAGAAATCTAGGTTTGTATCTAGTTTTTCCTTGATTTCTGACCAAAGCGCTAACTTCTGCAAGGGACTGCGGCCACAATTTTCCATGTAGAAAGAGAAGAGTGGTGTCTCTGAATAGCTGAAGGTGTGCAGTTTTCGGAAATATATAGATTGTGGGGGTTTTCTCACAGGTAGGGGGGGTTATCAATGAAAAACTGCAGGTAGTGCACATAGAGCGCAGCCCCCAAAATTTCAACTGAAATTGCCCTTATGCATTGCCCCTGTTTTGGGGCATTTGGTGGCCACGTCTTTATGTGCACCCATACATATGGGGTATCGTTTTATTCAGGGGAACTTGCAGATTGATGTTTAGTAAGTTTTTGGTAGTTGCCATGGAGATTTTGGGGAGAAATCTAGGTTTTTATCTGGTTTTTCCTTGATTTCTAACCAAAGCGCTGACTTCTGCAAGGGACTGCGGCCACAATTTTCCATGTAGAAAGAGAAGAATGGTGTCTCTGAATAGCTGAAGGTGTGCACTTTTCGTAAATATATAGATTGTGGGGGTTATCTCACAGGTAGGGGGGGTTAACACTGAAAAACTGCAGGTAGTGCACATAGAGCGCAGCCCCCAAAATTTCAACTGAAATTGCCCTTATGCATTGCCCCTGTTTTGGGGCATTTGGTGGCCACGTCTTTATGTGCACCCATACATATGGGGTATCGTTTTATTCAGGGGAACTTGCAGATTGATGTTTAGTAAGTTTTTGGTAGTTGCCATGGAGATTTTGGGGAGAAATCCTAGGTTTTTATCTGGTTTTTCCTTGATTTCTGACCAAAATCTAGGGTTGTATCTGGTTTTTCCTTGATTTCTGACCAAAGCGCTGACTTCTGCAAGGGACTGCGGCCACAATTTTCCATGTAGAAAGAGAAGAATGGTGTCTCTGAATAGCTGAAGGTGTGCACTTTTCGTAAATATATAGATTGTGGGGGTTATCTCACAGGTAGGGGGGGTTATCACTGAAAAACTGCAGGTAGTGCACATAGAGCGCAGCCTCCAAAATTTCAACTGAAATTGCCCTTATGCATTGCCCCTGTTTTGGGGCATTTGGTGGCCACGTCTTTATGTGCACCCATACATATAGGGTATCGTTTTATTCAGGGGAACTTGCAGATTGATGGTTAGTAAGTTTTTGGTAGTTGCCATGGAGATTTTGGGGAGAAATCTAGGTTTGTATCTAGTTTTTCCTTGATTTCTGACCAAAGCGCTAACTTCTGCAAGGGACTGCGGCCACAATTTTCCATGTAGAAAGAGAAGAGTGGTGTCTCTGAATAGCTGAAGGTGTGCAGTTTTCGGAAATATATAGATTGTGGGGGTTTTCTCACAGGTAGGGGGGGTTATCAATGAAAAACTGCAGGTAGTGCACATAGAGCGCAGCCCCCAAAATTTCAACTGAAATTGCCCTTATGCATTGCCCCTGTTTTGGGGCATTTGGTGGCCACGTCTTTATGTGCACCCATACATATAGGGTATCATTTTATTCAGGGGAACTTGCAGATTGATGGTTAGTAAGTTTTTGGTAGTTGCCATGGAGATTTTGGGGAGAAATCTAGGTTTGTATCTAGTTTTTCCTTGATTTCTGACCAAAGCGCTAACTTCTGCAAGGGACTGCGGCCACAATTTTCCATGTAGAAAGAGAAGAGTGGTGTCTCTGAATAGCTGAAGGTGTGCAGTTTTCGGAAATATATAGATTGTGGGGGTTTTCTCACAGGTAGGGGGGGTTATCAATGAAAAACTGCAGGTAGTGCACATAGAGCGCAGCCCCCAAAATTTCAACTGAAATTGCCCTTATGCATTGCCCCTGTTTTGGGGCATTTGGTGGCCACGTCTTTATGTGCACCCATACATATGGGGTATCGTTTTATTCAGGGGAACTTGCAGATTGATGTTTAGTAAGTTTTTGGTAGTTGCCATGGAGATTTTGGGGAGAAATCTAGGTTTTTATCTGGTTTTTCCTTGATTTCTAACCAAAGCGCTGACTTCTGCAAGGGACTGCGGCCACAATTTTCCATGTAGAAAGAGAAGAATGGTGTCTCTGAATAGCTGAAGGTGTGCACTTTTCGTAAATATATAGATTGTGGGGGTTATCTCACAGGTAGGGGGGGTTAACACTGAAAAACTGCAGGTAGTGCACATAGAGCGCAGCCCCCAAAATTTCAACTGAAATTGCCCTTATGCATTGCCCCTGTTTTGGGGCATTTGGTGGCCACGTCTTTATGTGCACCCATACATATGGGGTATCGTTTTATTCAGGGGAACTTGCAGATTGATGTTTAGTAAGTTTTTGGTAGTTGCCATGGAGATTTTGGGGAGAAATCCTAGGTTTTTATCTGGTTTTTCCTTGATTTCTGACCAAAATCTAGGGTTGTATCTGGTTTTTCCTTGATTTCTGACCAAAGCGCTGACTTCTGCAAGGGACTGCGGCCACAATTTTCCATGTAGAAAGAGAAGAATGGTGTCTCTGAATAGCTGAAGGTGTGCACTTTTCGTAAATATATAGATTGTGGGGGTTATCTCACAGGTAGGGGGGGTTATCACTGAAAAACTGCAGGTAGTGCACATAGAGCGCAGCCTCCAAAATTTCAACTGAAATTGCCCTTATGCATTGCCCCTGTTTTGGGGCATTTGGTGGCCACGTCTTTATGTGCACCCATACATATAGGGTATCGTTTTATTCAGGGGAACTTGCAGATTGATGGTTAGTAAGTTTTTGGTAGTTGCCATGGAGATTTTGGGGAGAAATCTAGGTTTGTATCTAGTTTTTCCTTGATTTCTGACCAAAGCGCTAACTTCTGCAAGGGACTGCGGCCACAATTTTCCATGTAGAAAGAGAAGAGTGGTGTCTCTGAATAGCTGAAGGTGTGCAGTTTTCGGAAATATATAGATTGTGGGGGTTTTCTCACAGGTAGGGGGGGTTATCAATGAAAAACTGCAGGTAGTGCACATAGAGCGCAGCCCCCAAAATTTCAACTGAAATTGCCCTTATGCATTGCCCCTGTTTTGGGGCATTTGGTGGCCACGTCTTTATGTGCACCCATACATATAGGGTATCATTTTATTCAGGGGAACTTGCAGATTGATGGTTAGTAAGTTTTTGGTAGTTGCCATGGAGATTTTGGGGAGAAATCTAGGTTTGTATCTAGTTTTTCCTTGATTTCTGACCAAAGCGCTAACTTCTGCAAGGGACTGCGGCCACAATTTTCCATGTAGAAAGAGAAGAGTGGTGTCTCTGAATAGCTGAAGGTGTGCAGTTTTCGGAAATATATAGATTGTGGGGGTTTTCTCACAGGTAGGGGGGGTTATCAATGAAAAACTGCAGGTAGTGCACATAGAGCGCAGCCCCCAAAATTTCAACTGAAATTGCCCTTATGCATTGCCCCTGTTTTGGGGCATTTGGTGGCCACGTCTTTATGTGCACCCATACATATGGGGTATCGTTTTATTCAGGGGAACTTGCAGATCGATGTTTATTAAGTTTTTGGTAGTTGCCATGGAGATTTTGGGGAGAAATCTAGGTTTTTTATCTGGTTTTTCCTTGATTTCTGACCAAAGCGCTTACTTCTGCAAGGGACTGCGGCCACAATTTTCCATGTAGAAAGAGAAGAGTGGTGTCTCTGAATAGCTGAAGGTGTGCACTTTTCAGAAATATATAGTTTGTGGGGGTTATTTCACAGGTAGGGGGGGTTAACACTGAAAAACTGCAGGAAGTGCACATAGAGCGCAGCCCCCACATTTTTAGCTGTAATTGCCCTTGTGCATTGCCCCTGCTTTGGAGTGTTTGGTGCCCATGTCTTTATGTGCACCCATACATATGGGGCATCATTTTATTCAGGAGGAGTTTGTCTTTCAAATATGCCTTTGTTAGAAAATTTTTATGAGATTTTTTTTTGTCAAATCCACATTTGATCATGCGTCCAAGTTTACGTTTTAGAAAAAAAAAAAAATGTCATAAAAAGTTCCAAATTTCACAATGCACTGACAAAAGGTATTTGGATTTTGAGTGAAAACTACATTGCACCTAGAAACCTGAAGGTCTGTAGTTTCTAAAGATACCAAACATGAGGGGATATTTTAGATTTACATATAAGTTATGCTGCATTAACTGTTACAAGCGCTTTTCTGCTTTGTTCTGGTGTGATATTGTACTAAGTATTGCTTTAGTTTGGGGGTTACTTCTGGACAGGAACTGTGGGGTACCACCACATATTTGGTATCGTTGGAATTGGGAGTATTAGGGCTTTTACAAACAATAAAAAAAAGTGAGTAAAATTAACTTTTCTATGGAAAAAAACCTCAAAATATACAGAAATTTTTCATAATTTTATTTTTTTTTTACATATTTCACCCAAAATACACATCATATCTCCAGAAAAGTTATAAAATTTGGTATGTATGTCGAAGCCCAATTAGTGACGAAAAAAACGATATATAATTTCCCTAGTTTCGTGGAGGTTTTCCTACCAAAAAACATTGTTAAAGTGAATGAGTACAAAATGCTTAAAAAACGTCTGGCACTGGGGGGAACCGAAATGACGAATTCGGCTGGCACTTAAAGGGTTAAGGGACATGCTTATGGTAACTGACTTGAGATCTGAATCACCAGGAACTTGGCTGAGGACGGGTAAACTTGGATGTTTTAGATGTGGCAATTGTAAGACCTGTGGATGTTTGATTACAGGGCCCACGTTTGCCCACCCATATACTGGGAAAAGGTTTACTATCCGATACAGGCTTTGCTGCACATCTGAATACGTTATATACTGTATTATGTGCCCTTGTGGCCTTTACTATATAGGAAAATGTATTACCATGTTTCGTACACGGATGAATAACCATAGGTCTGTGATCCGTGCAGCCCTGGCGTCCGGAAACTCTGATAGCCCATTGGCAAGACATTTTGTGCAGCATAAACACTCATTGCCAATGTTGCGAGCTATGCTGATCGATCACATCCCTCCCTTGACACGTGGGGGTGACAGATCCAAACTTTTATTACAGAGAGAAGCCCAATGGATTCGAAGATTGGATACTATTGCCCCACGCGGTTTGAATGAGATGTTTTCACTCTCCTGCTTCTTATGAGACAATTGAGCTAATATTTGCTCCCAAGACTTGATAACATTTGAGAGTTTGTGATTGAATGGGATTGTTATTGTCCTATTCTTACTATGTTGGTTACTAGGGATATTACACTGTCTAGGGCAAACTAAGTTTTAAATATCTATACATTGCAACAACGGGTATTGTCATATCATGTTTTGTGGAGAAGGTACTTAATGTGCTTCTCCATTGCTTTTGTCTTCATGAATTGCTAGGCACTAATAAGACCCGATATGTTAGTTAATGTGTTGCCCATGTCTTTATAACCAAGTAAAATAAAAAAAAGGGGGGTGGTTAGGTGTTATACATCTGCATTTATAGGTCCTGCAGTATAATGATAAGTTGTGAGATGGGACTGTTAAGGGATTTATTGATCTTTAAGTAATAATTTTGGGTCCCACAATACCGGTCTACTTTTTAAGTCATGGTTTTAACGCTATAGGTTTTAAAAAATCTTTTTATGTGTTTTAGATCACATTCTAACACGTGAGTTTTATATGCCACTCTGTTATGCGATGGCTGCTAACACATTGTTTGCTATATTTAGTTTTGATCTTTAGTGATATTATAAATTAAGCAGTTTTGTGCACTAACACTTCTATTAATTTGGGATTAATTTGAATACTTTCTGAATATATTTTTTACTTCACTGTTAGTGGGGAGATATTTATAAAAAGGATGTACACATATATCTATAATAAGGATACATACACCTGTTGAATGTTTTAAATGAAATAGATATGTTGGTCACACACTAGAGAGTTTTTTATATATATAGATGTATTTATTTGCCACAACAGTGACACACTGTGTGTTTTTTATGGGCACATAAGGGGTTAACATGAGTTTACTTACACGGATACACTGATTGGATAGCATTTACATTTAATCATGCACCTCACTTCCTGTCTTTGTCCTGATGACGATCCTATATGGATCGAAACGCGTAGACATTTTTGTGTAAATAAAGATTTTCTTTTTTTCTCTTAATACTGTGAGTGCTTTCTGGAGGAGAATATATATATATATATATATATATATATATATATATATATATATATATATATATATATATATATAATTATATTTTATTTATATCTGGTGTAATAATATTATATTTATATTTTTTGTTTACAATGTTTAAACAATGTTTACTTGTTTCTAAAATTGTTAATGAGGCTTTTTGCACCTATTCCCCCAATGAGGCACCTACAAGAGGTGTGAAATGAAGATTGTTGGAAACAAAGCAGAGCAGATAAGATGAGAATTGATCTGACACAGGGGAACAGTTACGTTGTTTAAAGTTATGTCGTTTAAAAGACAAATTCACAAAAGTGTCTGCAAACGGTCTTTAATATGTCATAGAATATCTAATTCTGAGCAACTTTTTAAATTGGTATTAATTTTTTCTTTTTTATAGTTTTTGAATAATATCTTCTCCGGCACTCCCCAACTTTAAAATGGTCAGTGACCCCAACATCCAAAAAAACAAATGCTCTATTAGGCTAAAATTTTGTTGTCATAGCTACTTTTTTTACTCATTTTTATGTTAAAGCCCTCTCCTATTTTTATTCCAGCCCCTCATTTAAATCATTGCTTGGTTACTAGGGTAATTTGGATCATAGCAACCAAATAGCTGTGGAAATTCCAAACCGGAGAGCTACTGAATATAAAGCTAAATAACTAATAAAACACAAAAAAAGAGAACCAATTGCAAATTGTCTCAGGATGGCACTCTCTACATTATACTAAAATACAGGTGAACAAGGTATCATTGGCAATATAAAGTATGGGGCTAAAGCCATGTGGACTCTGCACCAGTAGTAATCTGGCTTCTGAACTAAAACTTATTAAAGAGCCGCAATGAAACCCCTAATATACCTATCAAAGTTATCTGTTTCTTCAAAAAGTATGAATAAAAACCATTTTATATGCTCAAATCCAGCTGCAAAACAGTTATTTTTCTGCATCATTTGAAATCCTGGCAGGGGAGTAGGGACTAAAACATTGGTGTTACAAATTGTAACAACTTCTCCGCAACTTACAGACAGCATGCGGGATCTACACTAGACCCACAATGCATTGCGCTGTGACATTCCTTTCCTTAAAGGACACCTATCACACTAAAATTGTGTCCTTCACCAGAGGTGTAGGTTAATAGAGCTTATTAATAATAATAATAATAATAAACTATTAATAGTTTTGTTTTTTTTAACAAATACAGTCCCCCTAGCACTAGGCCTCCTGCATCAAGAGCTCCCGTGTTATTTTGTGCAAATGTGCATAATGAGTGAGACTCCCCGCTCACTCATTATGTGCATCCGTGTGATGTAGGAGCGGTGGATGCGAATCACTCACCTACATCACACACATACGCATACTCAGGTGGCAGCACCCCCGGAGTTACCAGGGGTGGCAGATAGCCGCTGCTGGTAACTTTAAGAGCTTCATTTTCAATTTTTAAACAGAAATTCTTCTCTACTAGGGCAATTGTGCACTCTTCACTAGCAAAGCGGCCCCCACTGGACCCAATGCGGCGCTGTAAAGGGGCAAGGGGGTGGCATCGTAGGAGGCGGCTCAGGGGCAAGAAATGCCCGTTTGCTTTTAGTTTTCCAGAGCACATTGCAATTCTTGCACACTTGCTTGGAGGCTGCTTTCTGTATCTGCCACTTTCAATGAAGCGGAATGTTCTCACATTTCCACTTCAGAGCTTAACCACCTCTGTCACATCCTTTGACACGAATTGCAAGCACTCAGAATCTCTTCAATTAAAAAAATGTATCAAAATCATAAAGGGACAATAAAAATAATAAGTGTGTTGATTATGTATGAAAGGTCATATGGTAATATTTACAGCTGTACAAAGAAACATTTCTGTGACTTTGCAGAACCTAAGATAATATATTGCATACAGTGGCAAAAAGCCATGGCAAATCATTTTCACCTATGCTTCTTAGTTCCCTCTGTGTTTTATACTGTAAATATGTAAAAGGTATCATAAAATGAGAAATGCAAAGGGATATATGCTATTTGTATAAATTAAGAGTCTCTCTCTTTTGGAATCTGATATGCTTACTAAGAGAACCCCAGGCATCTTGCCTACGTATGGTGGCCATATAAACTGGCAGACACTCAATGCATGTATCTGACCAATAGGACTACAAGATGGTCTGCTGAAATTACACACCCAAGATGACATACATGCCCAGACAATGTAGGGTTAAAAATCACCCAAACTGCCTGATCTAGATATAATACATGATCAAATTTAGACTCTTTGTGCTATATACAGGCTGTGTAGCAGCCTTACACCCACAACTCATACTTAGGGGCCGATTTACTAATCCACGAACGGATCGAAAGCGTCCGAATGCGTTTTTTTCGTAATGATCGGTATTTTGCGATTTTTTTCGTCGCCGTCGTGACTTTTTCGTAAATTGTTGCAACTTTTTCGTAGCCGTTACGACTTGCGCGAATTGTCGCGACTTTTTCGTCGCCGTCGCGAAAAAATCGTACTGTCGCGCCGAGTACGAAAGTTTCGGATTCATTCAAGCTTCAGTATCGTGACTTTCCTCGGCCCAGGTTGGAGCTGCAGAGTGCCATTGAGTCTTATGGGAGGCTTCCAAAATGATGCGGAAAAAAAATCAAGTCGGAAAGGTTTGCCCGCCGTTTACGAGCGCTCAATACGAAAAAGTCGCGACAATTCGCGCAAGTCGTAACGGCTACGAAAAAGTCGCAACAATTCACAAAAAAGTCACAACAGCGACGAAAAAAATCGCAAAAAATAAAAAAAAAGACCCAAAATGTTCATTTCCAATCCGATTTTTTTCCCATTCGGGTTTCGGATTCGTGGATTAGTAAATCAGCCCCTTAGGGTTGCCACCTTTCTTCAATGCTCTTAATGGTCAGGGTGGGGGTTCCATGAGGGGTGGGTCGGTGATGTTGGGGCGGGGTTGCGACATAAGTGAGGGCGTGGTATGACGTCAGTGGGCCGCATTCAAGGAGAAATAGGGAGCAAGGTGTTTTAGAAATGGAGCTGAGAGAGGGAATAGGAGGTGAAGGATCAGAGGAGGGCCAATGCAGAGGACAAATACATTGCTGGTAAATTTGTAATACCAGCCCGGCTCTGGCTGAAATTTAATTAAATACTAGGTAGCAACCCTACTTATACTGTATCCACAGCAGCACCACTTTGATCACCATATTTGCACAATGAACTCTCCCATATAAAATCTGAATCTCCCATCAGATCAATTCTAAAACAGTTGCTCATTTTTGTAATTATTTATTGCTGTTGTACAGATGGAGAATGTATATTTCAGTCATTTGCAAGGGCAATGGGTGTCACCAAGTCTTTTACTTCCACAGCAAACATGCTTAACTATCTGAAGCTAGCATTCAAATAATATTTGATTTGAAGTCTTACTACAAATGCATCTGGAAATAATTTTAATATGACAGATTATAATTCAAAGGCAAACACAATCCTGTATCTTAAAGTTGCTATGACCACACTGGAGGGAAATAAATGTGACTCATTATATTAATAAACAATATTAAAAATAGCATTCGGAGCTCTGTGAACTATATAAAGGCTAATAGCCTTTGGCACATGGTCGTGCATAGAATGGAACTAAGAGGTTACTTATAGCCTTACAATCTACTTCTGAGTCACTGCTATCATTAGAATTCCATAGGCCCAGGTGCAATTATTGTCTGGTCCGTCTCTGTGTCTCAAACAATGGGCATTGCCCCATTCACCACCTGTTTTAATCCCACACTACTACTCTCACTTTACTGTGATAGAAAAAATAATTGTTTTTGATCTAGGGGACTCTTCAAGTCTGTATACCACATGTCGTAACAGCATAACTGTAAGGATTATTTTGGTTGATTGCTGCTAATTGTAATTAATTGCACTTGAATGAATTTTAGCAATGTATTGTATGAATTGATTGTGTTTTAATTAGATACAGGAGTCTATGTTATAGGTATATGTTTTACTTTTTATTGTAGGCTGGCCAGCCAGGGTGATATTTGTATTTTGTGTATGAATTAAACTGGTACTAAATGATCTGCCATACCCTGAAATTGTATTATTGCAACTGTAAGGTTATACAGAAATTACTGTACCTCCAATATTAAAATAAGTTACCAAGGTGATCTATAAGTGTTTTCATACAGACCATGGAACACTAAGCCACTTGTTAAAAGTCAGTTTATTGTAAAGCAGTGATCCCCAACCAGTGGCTCATAAGCAACATGTTGCTCCCCAACCCCTTGGATGTTGCTCCCAGTGGCCTCAAAGCAGGTGCTTATTTTTGAATTCCTGACTTTTGGACAAGTTTTGGTGGCATAAAAAACAGGTGTACTGCCATAAGAAGCCTCCTGTAGGCTACCAGTCCACATAGGGGCCACCAAATAGCCAATCAGAGCCCCTATTTGCATTTTTCATGTTTGTGTTGCTCTCCAAACTTTTTTACATTTGAATGTGGCTCACAGGTAAAAAAAGGTTTAGGATCCCTGTTGTAAAGTAAGCATTAAATAATTTCATTTAATGTGAAAATGTCAATGAGTTATGCGACACAAGTAACATCAATAAGCACCATTTATAACCAATGACTTTACCAAAGCAGCCTGCAGTGTGGTGTACATTATACAAGTTCATTGTAGCAAACATTGGAACCTGCCTAAAGGATACAACAGAGCTTCTGTTGCAAATTGGAAGGCAAAATTAGAAGGCTTGAAAACATAGTATTGGCATCAATTGATATAAAAACCTTATATACCTCAATACCACAAGAAGAAGGGTTACAATATGTCAATAAAGCATTACTTAATACTACACTATTGCCCCCTACTGTGTACTTCTTACTTGACTGTTTACAACTGGTGGTAAGTAAAAATTACTTTAGGTTTGGTGACCAGTATTATTGGCAAAAAAAAGGCATGTTCATGGGTGCTGCTGTAGCGCCCTCTTTTGCCAACATAGTGGTACACAAACTGGAGAAGGAATATTCCTTACACAAGGAACCATACTCTCAGCATATAAAAGCCTGTTTTAAGACATCTTAGTGTTATGGTCAGGTACAAAAGAAATATTCCAAGAAAAGTTTTCACAAAAAAGGTATAATAGGAATGAGATGCAGCAAAGAGCTAGCCAAGTCACATCAACCCCAAAAGAAACCTTGTTATCATCTAAGGCCACAAAAAAGAAAACTGATCATATTCCCTTTGTTTCCACATTTGATTGTAGAAGCAATAAAATTAAAGGGATAATTAAAAAGTATTAGCTACTACAAAATGACAGCACATATGGCCACTTGTTCAGGGATAATCCACTTTTCTTATAGGAAAGGTAGATCACTGAAAGACAGGCTGTTTTTTTTTTTTTTAAATAAAAAGAGTAAATCAAAGGATCCCTTGTAAACCAAAAATGGGTACTTTCTCCTATCCAAACTGTGACTTATGCAATTATAAAATTAAAGAAGAAAAAGTCATTCACTCCTTTAAAGGCTTTGATATTCCAAAAAAAAATATGCTACATGTGAAAGATTTGTAGTTATGTATATGTGGGCCAAACCATCAGGCCAGTAAGGACTCATATATATATATATATATAGCATATGTAGCATATACTGTACATAGCATTACTTTTATTCTTACATGGATACTGTACACAAGGTCCATGTATTCCTCTTGTTACCTCACCTGTGAGGTATTGGCTCAACCCTAAAACACCTATTGTTATATATAACAAATTCATGTTACCAGTTATTCTATACATGTATGTTGTGCTTGAGACACCCTGAGTGTTCCTCAATGATCCTTAATGGACGTGTTGTGCTTGCATGATTCATTTTCTGAAACGCAGTTGCATGTCTTTTATTTTTGCATATTTTTCATTTTGATTTTTCATTTTCTTTTTTCTTTATTTTTCTGGAGATACACAGTTAATGCATGCTTCATGGGTCCTTATTGTTCTTATGAATATCCCTGGGTTGTTACTGCAGGCCTTTCCAATTGGCCCTATAAGTCCAGGTCCTTTTTGAAGGCGGGTTGCATTAACTAGAATTGGACACGTGAGAGTTGTAGTTGCGCCCGGACACGCTCTCCACCACTCCGTGTAGCCCGTTGGCATCACTTGCTGCACTTCATCTCCTGCAGATCGCCAGGGACCGAAGCTGGACCCTTGCACTCCTCACTGTCTGCTAGCTGAACCTAGATATTTGTGTTGGTTGCCTATTGGGCACGTCTTACTTGCGCCCCTGGTGCCAGCCGGGGTGCCATGTATACATGGTAACTAGACAACAGTGCGCCCCACGCTCCCTACAATTCGGCACACTAATTGAATACGCCCGACCAGCGTCCGCAATATCTGACTGGGCATTGCCCTCGTGGGCAATATGATCTGCTCCACATGATGATCACATTTACACACTGAGGTTCAGCGATCGCTGGGTACAGTTGACAGGTGGTGACTCTACTCTTCGTGCGTTCCTTTATACTCCTAGCTTCTCTGGTGCGCCCGGACATGGGTTTAATACCTGATGCCTGTTATCTCCAATAAATAATTATCCTCTATAATCTTTTGCTCCTAGCAACTAAGGCATTCATCACTTATCACAGTGAAAAGCTTAACATCTCTGACTGGGAACATTCTCTGTGTAGTTTTTTGCAACATTTTTTGCAACATATATCTTTTGCAACATGTATCCATTTGCCTACTAGCTACATGATTTTAAACTTAACCTTGTTTTCCAGCACTGCACTCCCATTCTATTTGCCTGTATCTGTTGACATTTGAATTTACCTTGCTCTGGTGGGTGTGGGGCTTGTTTACACTGGTTGCCATGGTAACTATGGCTGTTTTTTTTGTGCCATTTTATGGGGGGGGGTATTTACTGTGGGTGTTGGGATATGGTCTGTTGGTTTGTCCCTGAGGAAGAGCACTGGTTGTGCTCGAAACGTTGGAATTTTTTCAATAAAAACACTTTTTCTTTTGTATCAAGTCCCTGTGTGTGCGGCACTCTTACTATTATATATATATATATATATATATATAAAAAATCAAAATACAGTTGCACACCAAGAAAAACGTAACTTTTAATCAGCATCATTAAAAAGAAAACAGGCCGACGTTTTGGCCCCCCACTGTTTGATTCAGTGGAGTGGCCCTACTTGTGGGAAATATTAAAACACTTTGGCTTAGCCCCACTTTTGTAAGCTGGGTCAAACTCATCTACAAAGAACCTAAAGCCAGACTCCGAATCAACCATATGCTGTCCCCCCCTTCGCAATAGCACTAGGGATAAGACAAGGGTCACCTCTTTTCTTTGTGATAGCCATAGAACCTGCAGCAACCCTTATACTACAAACTAACGAAACTGCTGGTTTCAGAGGGGCCCCCTAGAGGACAAGCTGGTGCTATATGCAGATGACCTGTTTAAGGTCCTCGCAGATCTGCACAACTCCCTAAAGACTGCCCTTTTTATCCGTGAACGCTTTGGCTCCTTCTTTGGCCTAACAATTAATCAAAACAATTCAGTAATCCTCCCCTTAGACCCAATGCCAGCCCCAACTAACACAACACATACCTGATAACATGAACCCTCTTATTAGACAATTTAAGACAGCAACAGTTGCTTGGTCCTCCCTACCCATAACTACATGGGGACGGGTAAATCTATTAGGCATGTAACAAACCCACTTTTTTGGGTTCAACTGAACCTCCGAACCCACCCAGCAGGATTCGGCCGAATCCCGAACTGAATCCTAATTAGCATATGCTGATTAGGATCGGAAGGGGTTAAAAAAAATTGTCACTGCCCATTTAACCCTTTCTGAATTCTAATTAGCATATGCTAATTTATGCTAATTAGGATTCAGATTCAGTTCGTCCGAGACCGCAGATCCGGCCGAAACCAAATCCTTAGAAAAACGCAGGGATTTGCCCAAATCCCAAACCAAATCCGGGATTCGGTGCATCCCTAAACTCTATACAACATGATCTACTTCCTTGTACCATTTACAAAACTCCCCGATCTGAATTCCCCCCAAAAAATGTTCTCAACTTCCACCTCCATCCTGACCTCTTTCCGGTGAGCTAATAGGGCTCCCTGACTATCTTGCAAGGGGGCTGGCACTACTTTTTTGCCGGTCAGTTATATCATATACATACATGGTTTCATCCCAAGGAAGAGGACCCAGTTATTAGAAATCTTCCCTACCGGAGGCTCACTAATTATGACAAATACCTATCCGCAATAACCAACCCCTACTGGGCAAGGAGGGCCTCCTGCAACTTGTCGAGATGAACTGCCCTGTTGCTTTCACCCTTCCCAATCCTTTGGAGATAAAGCAACATTCCCCATTTTAGGGACCTGCAAGACTTTATATATTGGCTGAGACTTAAATTAAAGCTACTAGGAGAACTTCTGATAGGTAGGGAATTCCCCTCCTTCCTACAACTTAGGGACAAAGCAGAGGGCCAAGACATTCAGCTTTTTTGATATCTATGACTATGGCATGCCTTCCAAGCACAATTTGTGCAAATTTTGGGCCTGTGTGGGCCCTGCACTTTTATGCTAAAATACTTTGGATAATTAGGTGGGTGGCTTCCCAAACTCCCACTATCCCTGACTGGGTATCAGTGGTTAATAAGACTTTCATTAACCTACAATGCCTGAGGGTGCCCTGGGAAATTAGACAAAATCTGAAGCCCCTGGTTAGACACCAACCCAAAGGTCCAGGTCACCTGATAAGTCATCTATACCTGCAATTTTATTCTCCCCTAGGGAACCAAACTAAAAATGGTTATTAAATACAAGCTATACTCAATAAGGGTGCCTTAAATTATGACCTCGCTCTCCTTTACTCTCTTTCCTACTTCCTTGTGTTATAAATGAAAATGCATAAATAAAAATTATAAAAAAAACAGAGTTAAGTGAGCATAAGTATATAACATCCAACTTGGCAACTAAATTTCTACAAAGGGTGTACATATGCTGAAATACCCGTTGTCTAGTGCATGTTGGATTCATAGGATCAGGGACCCTTTTTCAGATGTATGTTATAACAGCAAAACCATTTTCAGCACAAGAACATTTGGTATATCAATTAAAATCGATGCTACGCTCAAAAATAGTTAAATAGTTCAACTAGTGACAAGGTACATGCCTCTATTCAAAAACATTACATAGTAATAGTAGGAGTTGTAGTTGTGCAGCACTTTAAAAAAAATTGTTACAAACAATGGTTCTTATGAGAAATGGTTTTAGCTTATAAGCAATGACACATGGGGTGCGTCTATATTTTTGCAGAGCTACAAAGGATACCTGCATGTAAAGTCTTTTTTTTTTACATGCAGCAATTCCAGCACAGATTGTTGTTCAGAGCCATGAATAATATTGCACCCTTGCATTCTGATTTCAAAATGGCTCAATGGTTGCTAGGGTAATGAACACCTAGTAACCAGAAATCTGTTTGAATTCCAAATCTGAGTGATGCAGAAAAAAATGTACATGATTCAAAAACAGACTGCAAATGCACTTTTTCTGCTATCAACATGGTACTGCAAGTAACAACCTCTTTAAGCAGCAATAAATGCTTTGTAATTCAAAAACAACACTTGTATTAACTTGTTTGGAGCTACAGACATTCCAGCAAATCTCCCTCCTGTGGTCTGTTGTTCATGCAGTGTAATTATGTAAAGGGGAAAGTTGCATGGGCCAGCTCATGTGTTCTTAATCAGGATATAATTCATTTACTTGCTAGCTAGAAACCAAAGGCATTCACCATAGCTACAGGCCTGGGCAGAGAAATGGTGCATTATGGGAGTTTAGTCTCCAGCCTCTGCTACTGAGCTGTGGTGAGGGCCTCAAAATGGATGGAGAGTCTTCTTTGGAGAGATACTTAGACCAGTGTGATGCTGAGGTAAAATAGATACATTTATGACAGAATGGGAGATGGAAAATAGTGTATTGCAGTAAAGGGTGAAAGTAATGTCAAACTATGGTACAATATATTGTATTGTCCATTAAAACATGGCATCTCCCACATGTTATGGCTTTCCTTGCTTCTTATTGGCAATATTTATATGGTGGTCACAGATGTTAGTCATAGATGGCTGTTTAATGCACACATGAAATGCAGATGTTAATTGCTACAGTATAACATAAATGTGTGCAAAATATATAGTGATTTGTGGGGGGAAATATTTTCCCTTTGCACATTCCACTTCCTTTTTGGGATTCATGAAAAGACACAGCTGCAACTAATTCTGATTCATTTCCTCTGTGTGCTGCATAGATTTAGTTAAAGCAGTCATGTTAATTTTTATTCTCTCATATTCACCTATTTTATTAAGATTTGGGTTAGGTTACCAAGTTGCGATATTAATATCATACAATGTTGCAGCAGTGATAGCACAAATAGCGAGCTGAATGTGAATGTATTATGGAATGGGGCGTCCTTACGCTGTGTTACTGTCCATATTAAAACTGATAGTTGATTTTTAAATTTGGAATATTAAAGTGCTCTGATTGGGTACAGCTTGATGCTAGCCTGGCCCAGCTATCATATGCACAGATATAAAAGCGCAGACAATTGGTACTGTTTGTGATGGTAATAAGTCAGCACCAAATCTAGTAACTTATAGCAACTGTTTTGCTTTCATTTTCTTCTGGATCTGGCACCCATGTAAGTTGGGCTCCCTGACTGATGAACTCCACCTGTGATAAATTGGTTTTAGCCCTTTTCTGTGCAGAATCAGCACTTTGCAGTGAATCAAACTAAATATTAATATAGGTTGAATAAAGACATATCCATTAAATTCAGCTTCTTTGTCTCAATGATACCTGCCTGTTAATTAATCCAGAGGGAAGCAAAAAACCCCATCTAAAGCATCTCCAATTTGCCTCAATGGGGGGAAAAGTTCCTTCCAGACTCATGGCAGTTGGGCCAGTCCCTGGATCAGCTTTGTACTAAGTCAGTAATAGTGTGTTTTCTCCCTGGCTAAAAAGTCATCCAGTCTTATCGTTAAGCTATTGTCAAGCTTGATCTTTATTGCAGCACATCTACAGTCAGCTGATAATGCTTTCCCCAAAGTATACACTTGGGTTACCTATGCCCCAACTCTGTATACTGTCACATTATGTCCAGCACTGTGTCTAATTACAGGCCCCCACTTCCCCTTTGTTACGTACAGCTGCCTGATAGCCAACACACTACCATTACTAGCAGAACCTCAGGTTTTCATTGACCTGCACACTACATGCCAGATGGTCACTACTGCACTAACACTCATCACTGTATAGTGGTAATTCTGCCCGCTGCAAGCAAATAGGCAGCTACCCAGCAGGCAGATAGAGGAGGCAGGGGCCAGGGTTGTTTGAAAAAAATGGGCAAAAGGGGCATTTGCCTGGGGCCCACCAAGATATTGGACCCACTAGCATACACTTTATTTGGGATAACTTTTGGCAGATGCATCCTGCAGAGATGTCAGACCCCTTTATTTAAATTAAAGAGAAGAGCTTTATTGTATGGTTGTTTTAATGTCTTTGCTCTTTTTCTGCTTCCAGGGCAGCACACCTGGGGATCATGCCTATTTCAGTGGGGGCCCACCAATTAAAATTTGCTCAGGGTCCCTGGTACCCTAAAGCAGCCCTGGCAGGTGCATTGAACTCTATGCACCATGCCCCCAAAAATTCTTTCAGGGGGGCAGCCAATAACTACCACTGACAACCAGAATATTATTGCTCTGTGAAGTTTAAAGGAACAGTACCACCAAAAAATAAGTGTTTTAAATAATCAAAATATAATGCACTGTTACCCTGCACTGATCTGTTTGATTCAGAAACACTACTATAGTTTATATAATCACATTGCTTTGTAGCAATGGAGGTCATTGAAATTGGGCTAAACGGTACAGGTTAAAAAACGGATAACGGAGAAGCTCTGTTGAACACCATTGTATTGTACAAAGCTTATCTGCTATTACACTTTCATTTTTTGGTGTTAACGTTTATTGTTAATTTTTATTATTTTTCTGTTCAGGCCCTCTCCTATTCATATTCTAGCCTCTTGTTCAAAACATTGCCTGGTTGCTATGGTAAATATGAAACCCAACAACCATATCACAACTTAGATTCCAATTAAGGAGAACTGCCTAACAAGAAAAAATAATTTAGAAACAAATAATAAAACATGAGGACCAATTTCAAATTGTCTCCAACATCAGTGTCTGCTGCTAAATTGTAGGGGATAATTTTCAGCCTGCGTTCAGCCCAGTGTGGCATTAGCCTAATGCAATGATCCCCAACCCCAAACATTTTGCTTGTTTTGTGCCTTGCATTCACAGGAACAGTGCCCAGAGTTCAATCTGGTAGTCACTGTTGTGCCATCTATTAACATACAGTCAGTCTGGTGGTGGACTGTGTCATTCACATACTGGCTTAGATTAGGGATAGAGCATGGCTATCAACCTGATGCTTCAGCAGTCACACACATTTTTCACCCCTTAATCAATAAAATTCTTTATTGTTTCGCATTCTTTAGATGTGTCAGGATTCTTTATGCCAGCTCACCTTACATTTTCCCATCACATGTCCCCAGCAAAGCCACCAGTCCATCCCCTGGCATCACAAGAGCAATGTCTGCAACATGGCTAATACAAAGAAATCAATAAACAGGGAAAGAAAAGGGTACAACCTGATGGCCTTTCTCACTTTGAGAAGGGCCCTAGCAGAGGCCGAAACAACAATAAATTATCCTTTAATATGTGATTTATTCATGTGAAGTGCATATTAATTTTTCTGGATCTATATATATATATATCAGATATAATTGAGGTGGAGGAGGGTGGGGGTTGTTATTGTTGGAAGTGGCAGTCAGCCAGGGACAGCAGGGGCCCTTGAGGTTAGGTCCTCTGGGGGCCCAAGGGTTTTTTTTTTATATTAACAAACCTGTCTTCCTTTTACCTCAACTTTCCAAACTCCATGCTGTACTTCACTGCCTCCTGCCAGTGCTTACCCAATGAGTAGTTCTTGATTGCAGCACCCTGCAATGCTATACTATAACTGCCCATTACATTTTGAAATTCGGATTCTAAAAGGAAAATCTACCTGCATCAAAAGTGAATGCTCTCCTGAACAGTTATTCCAAGATTCAAAGGTACATACATGTGGTAAGATATGCATTGGGTGGCACCAACAAACCTACTTCCAAGGATTTTTTTCCTGTATTCTGCCTTTTTTATGGCCTTTTAGATATAAGGCTGAGTTCAATCCAGTTTCCCTGAATAGATTCTGACAAATTTAAAACCGCTTGCTAGATATATTTTAGATATATAATAATCACACTTTCGTCTCTCTATTTCATCTATGTAAATGTTCAGCAACTCAGCCCTAGGTGGAACTGTAATGGCCCATAAGGGTCATTAAAATGCTCAACTGTTTATACCAGGGTATAATATTGTTCCTTGCTATAAATGGTTGCCTCACATATAGTCATAATTACTTCCAATTTTGGTCCCACTAGTATTCTCTTAATAGATTGTTTACAGTGACTGAGCATGTTATTATCAGTATTCCCTGACCATTTCTTTCTATGTAGTGTAGAGCTGTCTAGTGGGCCACTGCAAACACATAACTATCCTCTAAAACTCTTTCCTAGAGGCTTGGTAACATATCTCAATCCCCTGTGCATAATCCTTTTTATAATGTGGATTTAAAAAAGGCAAGGGTCTTCATCAGCAGGTTCGATGAGTACAAGTAAGATTGCAGCACTCCTTATACAAGGTTATATGTAAACATATTAAAACCTGGTTCTGCTGATTTTCTAATGTTGTTCTTTTCACCATCAGTGCAGTGAGCCTGTGAAATGCCCTGCTAGCTGATGTATTGGCCCATTCCCTTTATGGCTTTAGGGGCTTGGATGTGTGTATGTGATTATTGTGAAAGAAAGGGACACAGCCTTGGCTTAGTTTTCTCTTTTTTCCCAATGTGGGTCAGTGAATGCAAAGGTTTTTTTTCCCCTCCTGCCCAAATTAACACTGCTACTATGTATTAAAATACTTAGGCAAAGTTGTAGTCTGACATGTTAGCTAACTAGCACTCCCTAGTGTCTCAATGTGGGTTGGAGCCTGTGGGCCAATTCTATAATGTAACATGGTTGTCAACATTAACAAAAATGCACTATAATTTGGGATATTAAAAGTTATTAATGCATCCTTATATTTTGCAAATCTCATATTTACAACATAAGAAAATGTGTTAGACAATAGCAAATATCCAATACCTGAAGTAAAAAACACCCAAGGTTGTTAAGCTAATTTGATAGCAAGATTTTCAGCTCACCTAGTCAAAAAGCATAACTGCTGGATTCAAAAGATATTTCTATTCGTTTTATATTAACCAGCTACACAGCGGCACAATAGTTTGCATTGCTGCCTCACAACACTGGGTTCAATTCCAACCAGCAGATTATACAGGCAGGTTCATTGGCTTCTAATGAAAATGACCCCAGAGACCCAGACCTAGAGTGTGCCTGTGGTAAGAAGCAAAAGTATTCCCTGTAAAGTGCTGCAAAACCGGAGCTCTATAAATCAAGGGTAATTTTAAACTAGCATAAGTCATTATGCACAAGGAGTCTTATGTATGTGCATGCCTCACCTGCTGCTCTGTCCTTTGGGGGGCTACACCTTACTCACACTCCCAGACCTGGAAACAGGGCAGGGGGTGGGGTAGGACTCCTTCTCTCCCCCCGCCAGGGCCGCCATCAGGGGGGCACAGGGGGTACAGTTGTCCCGGGCCCGGGCGTTTAAAGGGGGCCCGGCCGGACTCTGTTACCGTTATCGCTGGCGTTTGCTGTTATGTCCCGAACTCCCCGCTGCATGTGCGCTTTTATAAGGTTGCACCCTGTGCGTACTGACGTCACACGCACGGGGCGCAACCCTATAAAAGCGCACATGCAGCGGGGAGTTCGGGACATAACAGCGGACGCCAGCGATAACGGTAACAGAGTCCGGCTGGGCCCCCTTTAAACGCCTGGGCCCGGGACAACTGACAGAGTTGACGCAGGGGAAGAGGAGCCGGAGGATGCAGAAAATTTCTGGCGGCGGCGGGGGGAGAGGACTGGAGGATGCTTGGGGGGGCCCTGGGGGATGCTTGGGGGGGGGGCCTGGGGCAAGGTGGAGGATGCTTGGGGGGGCCCTGGGGGAAGGTGGGGGATGCTTGTGGGGGGGGCCCTGAAGGAAGTAGCAGGATGCTGGGGGGAGCTGAAGAATGCTTGGGGTGCCCTGGAAGAAGCAGGAGGATGCTGGGGGGAGCTGAAGAATGCTTGGGGGGCCCTGGAAGAAGCAGGAGGATGCTGGGTGGGGGGAGTGGGAAGAAGCCGTAAGGGAGCTGCGGAGAGCGGGCCATTGTATGGGGACACTGGGGGAGGACCACCAATGTTTTAGGGGGCCCTGCGCTGGCTAGCAATGTTTTAGTGGGTCCCTGCCCTGGCACCAATGCAAAACGTAACCCTTGGCCACAAATGTTTTAGGGGGGCCCTGGCTACCAATGTTTTAGGGGGCCCTCGCTACCAATGCCTGTGTGTCCCTTGTATTGATGGGAGGGGCCATTGGGGGCGTGGGAGGGTGGGGCCCAGAAAATTTTGTTGTGAGGGGCCCCGTGATTTCTGATGGTGGCCCTGCCCCCCGCTATTCATTTAAAGTCCTTCCACCTCCTCCTTCTCTTTCATTTTCCTCATTTGAGGTTCACACTATTAGGCTCTTCTCCTGGACCGACCTCACAATTCTTTGACAACTTTACTGCCACCGAAACTGCTCTAACCCGACTAACAAGTGACCTCCTATCGGCTAAAGCCAAAAAACACTACTCGCTACTAATACTTCTCGATCTCTCTGCTGCTTTTGACACTGTGGATCACCCTCTTCTCCTCCAGACTCTCTGGCCTTCGTGACACTGCCATGTCACTTTCACCTAAGAAATATCTCCAAAAAACGATCTTTTATCACCCAAGATGCTGCCAAAATTCTTATTCACTCTCTTATAATATCTCGCCTGGACTACTGTAACTCCCTGTTAATTGGCCTTCCCCTCCAAAGACTGTCCCCTCTCCAGTCCATAATGAATACTGCTGCCAGGCTCATACACCTCTGCCATGCCACTCTGCCAAACTCTGCACTGGCTTCCCCTACCATCCAGGATAAAATTCAAACTAATGACCCTCACATTCAAAGCAGTTCATAACTCTGCCCCACCCTACATCTCTGAACTCATCTCTAGGTACCATCCAACCCGCTTGTTACGCTCCTCTACTGACCTGCTCCTCAACTCCTCTCTCATTCCCTCCTCACACGCTCGCATTCAAGACTTTGCAAGGGCTGCCCCCCTTCTCTGGAATTCGCTCCCACAATTTATCAGACTTTCTCCCAATCTCTCTGCCTTCAAGAGATCTCTAAAAACACATTTATTTAGAGAAGCTTACCCTAATCTAGTTTAGCAATACCCTGTGCCACACCTCTCACAACTCTGGTCATGCCCATTCCCACACCTTGTGTCTCAATCCTTTCTCCTTGTAGATTGTAAGCTCTTTTGGGCAGGGCCTTCTTCACCTCTTGTATTGGTTATTGATTGCTTTATATGTTACTCTGTATGTTACTTTATATGTTTGTTTTTTTTTTACCATGCAATAACCTACATTGTAACATTTATGTTACACTCTGCAAAAATCGTGTACTGTACTTAAACATGTATTGCTACCGAATAGATAGTGATATAGCATAGGTATGGTATCTCTACTGTGGAAACTCACATCCATAAAACTCTGAATTACTGGAATCTCCCATAGAGTCCATTTTAAGGAAAAATTCTACTTTTCTCAGTAATAAATGAACAGAACATGTGCAGGTACTTGATCCTAACTAAGTTGCATGAATCCATATTAACGGCACAATAATCCTATTGGATTTATTTAATTTATTCTGGATAATAGCTCCCATGCCTGTATACCTTTTATATCAGTAAAACACTTTTTTATCATGTGCTATTTTGAAATCTTGGTGTAGTACAATTTAAATATACTATTCAATATGTAATATTAAGCATTTACGGTACTATGTCTTTCTCAATAAGGATGTTTTGGCTTCCTCTGCTCACATGTACACACCAATGACTCCATATGATGATCTAGCAATACAACCACTTCCAGGAACATCATATTCTTCTGCACTTGAACAGTCCAAGGAGCTGTCAACTGATTTTTCTTCTGTGGATCTTAGTTTTCTTCCTGATGACCTGAATCAAGAAAATGAGGATCAACAAGAACAACAAACTTCATCACAATCACTAGAGCAAGATAGTGGTATTTGCTTGGATGCCTCTAATCTTTCTCAGCCATTTACACCTTCTGAATGCAGAGATGCTTCCCAAGATTCGACTAACCTATGTCCCATGCCCATTACCCCAATGACTCCAATGACTCCGATGACCCCAGTTGCAGAGAGTTCTGGGATAGTTCCTCAGTTGCAGTAAGTAACCATCTTGACCAATTCTGAAAATGTAAGTGCACTTGAACATGATGTAACTGGATTATGAGTTAGTTCATATATTAAATAGCAGTATAAACCAGTACAGGTATAGGACCCATTATCCAGAATGCTCGGGACCAAGGGTATTCCGGATAAGGGGTCTTTCTGTAATTTGGATCCCCATACCTTAAGTCTACTAAAAAATCAATAAAACATTAATTAAACCCAATAGGATTGTTTTGCATCCAGTAAGGATTATTTATATCTTATTTGGGATCAATTACAAGGTTCTGTTTTATTTCTACAGAGAAAAAGGAAATCAGTTTTTAAATTCTGTATTATTTGATTAAAATGGAGTCTATGGGAGATGGGCTTTCCATAATTCGGAGCTTTCTGGATAATGGGTTTCCGGATAAGGGATCCAATACCTGTACTGTAAAGCCAGTGAAATTTAAATTATAACCAAAATCTGTGCTCACTCTTCTGTTAAGAAGCAGCCAGAGTTGGTGTCTGCTTAATGTAATCATGACCACAGTACTAAGTCAAAGGGGCTCATTTATCAACACTGGTAGAATTACACCTGGGCAGCAAGCAATGGCAGCCAACAAAAAATTCTCGGTTTGATGTTTTACGTGTAGCTGGTTTAAAAAGAGAGCTAATCACTGATTGGTGCTATAAGTTACTGTGCAGGTGCAAAGTTGCCCAGTGCCCCTCAAGGTGCTAAATATCACTCATCCTCTCCAAATGTATGTATGTATGTATAACTTATTTATAAAGTGCTACAAGGATATGCAGCTCTGTACAATCTTACAATATACACAATTACACACAGGGAGGACAAGTTTTATAATGTCATTATCATTTTAAAAAGGGATAGGGTAGATTGTCCCAATCCATGGAAAAAAAGACCACTTTATATATTTACAGTGACATTTGCACCATTAGCAATAATATGTAAGGGTTTGTCTTCTGCCTAAAAACATTACATTGATTCTGAAAATATTTGTTTCTGCTTGTAGGAATATACAGTATACTTATGTGCCTCTCCACTACCCTCCAGAAATAAAATTCTATCTGTGCAACAGAAAATGAATATACAGTAAATTAATGTTATTTTGCAGTATTTCCAGTGACTCGCTATATATATTTATATATAATATACAGTTTTTCTTGTTTGTTTGTCCTAGTGCTTAATTCCACATACCTAACCTTTCAAGCAGCTCAAGGCTCCCCAGTGAGACCATTTTTAACTTTTCCCTGCAATGATGATGCAAAGACCATGCATCTGTTCACACAATTTGTTATCTCAATTAAAACTTCTGCATTAAAACAAGGGAGTGGGCGCTAAGGATGTCATGATTTTTTATTTGCTGTATGTACCACACCGAAAGCAGGGACCTAAGTAGTCCTGAAAGCTGAAGACATACAGAGCTACTAGTAGCAGCTACTTGTCATGGCTACAGAAATAGGCAATGCTGATCATTTACTGATAATTGTCTCTGTGTGTGTTTTAGCAAAGGCAACTCTCAATATTGTCTATGACAGGGTATTTTCTGGAGTTTAGTAACCGTGAAAAAGTAGCTGATACTAGTAGCTCCATATGTCTTCACCCTTATAATCGATAAAAATAAAAGGCATGCCATCATCTACTCCTATATTGTCTGGTCCAATGGGCATGCATACTGAGTATAAAATCATGAACTGAAAATTTCACTTAAAATTAAGTGATATGAACTAATATATATCTCTAATATAAGATTAACACAGGAGCACAGGCCTGGTTATCAGGTAAGTGATTACAATTGCTTGAGGGTACCTAACCTTTGGCACCCCCCAGTGGTTGAGATTTTCCTTCTACAGACTGATTAGTCTGATTAGGAGAACTGTTTGGCAGTATGCTTCCTTACCAGTCTGTCTGCAGAAACCCTACTCCAAATGTCCCAGCCGTCCATGTCAGCTAACAGATCAGACAAAAGTGAACTAAAAGACAGGGCACCCGTGAGCTGTCATGGGACTAACCATTTGGCATTGCCCCCTGCACAAATAATTCAAAATCAAGATCTGGTGTGTTACATTCCTGTTATTTTCTCTGTCTTTATCTATTTATGATACCATTCTATTTACACAGATAATCACTTTTGCCTTGCTCTCCACAGGAATATAGTGTCCACTGTGAATTTAGCCTGTAAACTGGACCTAAAGAAGATTGCGCTTCATGCCAGAAATGCAGAATATAATCCGAAGGTAATATTATCACACTGAATTGAATCCCCCCTTCTTGTATAAAACCCTAACACTAAATCCTTCTTCTATGTTGACTGTAGAGATTTGCTGCAGTAATTATGCGGATCAGAGAACCCAGGACAACAGCACTCATATTCAGCTCTGGCAAAATGGTCTGCACTGGTGCAAAAAGGTGTGCATGAATTCTTTATTTGATACATTAAATTTAGGTCAAGTCCCAGAAGTGTCCATGCCTAGGGGCCCAGCAGTGTTGCAATATATGGCAGGATATAAGAAGTGGATGAGTTATATGTACTTAGTGTGCATAATAGAGCATATTTTGCTAGTTTGCATTGCTATATAAACGTATGGTACAGTGAATTTTCTTCACATGAACATTTTACTTTAAGTTCATATTTTTGTCTATGAAAAATCTAATAAATCAAATACATGTTTATACATATACATGCCAGTGTTAACTACAGTTGCCAAAATATTATTTTTTTTTTTAAGAATTTTTCTTGTTTTTGTTTTATATTTTTCTCCTTATATTGTAGTCAGTGTGGAAACACAGTTATAGTAAGAGGTTTTAATGAGCACCCTTCTGATCAGGTGCCAGTAATTAAATCTTAACTTCTAGTAAATCTATGACAAAACCATTTAGTGACCCCTGCATCACCATTTTTAAATTTTATCATTCCAGAGTGTTTATATTGTGAACTTAATATATGACTGACTGAGGCAAGGTATGTTATAGTAGTAGGCTCAGTTGGAAAGGCTAGCCCTTTTCCTTTATATTCTGCTGTACAACCTTAAAGGAACAGTAACACCAAAAAATGAAAGTGTATAAATCTAACTAAAATATAATGTGCTGCTGCCCTGCACTGGTAAAAGTTGTGTGTTTACTTCAGAAAGTTTACTATAATTTATATAAATAAGCTGCTGTGTAGCCATGGAGGCAGCCATTTAAAGGAGAAAAGGCACAGGCACATAGCAGATAACAGATAAAACACTATTGTATTCTACAGAACTTATCTGTTACCTGCTATGTAACCTGTGCCTTTTCTCCTTTTTTCCAGCTTGAATGGCTGCCCCCATGGCTACAGAGCAGCTTATTAAATAAATTATAGTAGTGTTACTGTAGCAAACACACCAGTTTTACCAGTGCAGGGCAACAGTGCATTATATTTTTATTACTTTAAAGCTCTTTTATTTTTTGGTGTTACTGTTCCTTTAACTTTCAGTTGTCACTGTGACTGGCTGAAAACATTTACCTTTTATTTTCTACTTAGGCCATACTCAAAGTGGTGTAAAAGATTTAATTATTAGACAAACCCCATGACCATAAGGGTGTATTACTGCTATCCTGCTATTCTACTTTGACAGACTTTTCTATTTTGGTATGAAATGGTTTTTATACTACTGTAGAGTTAAAGCCTTTAACTATTTTGTTGTAGGTAGTGCCACTGTTCAAGCATTTGTTTCCTCTAATTGTTATTTTGCTGATAACACACAGCAGACGCACTTTTCATAGCCTATTCTGATTGGATTTTAGTGAAGAGCAGTCCAGACTGGCAGCAAGGAAGTATGCACGAGTGGTACAGAAGCTTGGATTCCCAGCAAAGTTCCTTGACTTTAAGATACAGAACATGGTGGGAAGTTGTGATGTGAGATTTCCAATCCGTTTAGAAGGTTTGGTATTGACTCATCAGCAGTTTAGCAGGTACGTTTCTGAAATCTTTTGGCCTGGTAGTCATTTTTAGGCAGAAATTATGGGGAAAATGAGACTTGAGTAAATCTACATATACCTGATGGTGTTTCCAAATTAATTATTACACTTTGGTGTACTCCTTTCCATGCTGTTCTCTGTTTTATAAAAAGAGAAATTAAGAGCACATGTTGGTCAAGCAACTGTGTGTGTATATAAAATCCTAGAGGGAATGTGTGTCACTTCCAGAATAATCTATACGACAAATTAGATGTGGAAAATAAAAGGGGCTATGTTCACTCAGGCTAAAATACCTTCTTATAACCTCTGATAAAGAGGGAGTGAGGCTAGGAGTGAGCTTTCTAACTAGGAAGTGAGAGACAAGCTGCTGCAGCTTAAATGTGTGTGATATATTAACTTGATTTGGTTTCACTAGTAGCAACTGAGATACTTTGAATAGAGCTGGTTTCCTAAGTAATCAGACTGCCCGTGGACTTGTCTGTTCTGATTTTAGAAGAATTAACTTTAGATGGTTTGTATATGAAATGGGAAACCCCTGCTTTGAATAATACACATGCATATACCTGCATGAGGTTATCCCAAGTGTTATCTCTTCCTTTGAAAGATTTATTGCCATTTCAGTTAATTTCTACTACAAATACATAAAATACTTTTACAGTTATTTACAGTTATTGTTTAGATAGCACTGCAGGGAATTACAAAAACTACAGAGGCTAGCCCGCATCATAATAAGTGTTATCATTTTTAGTTTAGTATTAGTATTGTTTTTTTTGCCATCAGTTAGATTATGAACAATGTACTTACACTGTATTTATGTAATTCAACAGCTATGAACCTGAATTGTTTCCGGGCCTCATCTATAGGATGGTGAAGCCAAGAATTGTTCTGCTTATTTTTGTTTCTGGAAAAGTTGTGTTGACTGGTAAGTTGACCATTTGTCTAATAAAAAATCACATCAAAACTATTGTTTCTTGGTCTCAAAGCAATACAAATGCTACACAGCCAAAGCAAAAAGAATACCATTTTTATATAAAGTTATGTGTTGCTTATAATTAAGAGCAAGGAAGGATTAGGCATCTGTTTGTAAAATTTGTATATGGTTGCAGTTTATAAAACTGATACTTTAAGGCAGAAGATTCTTCTTTATTTATATAGCACCAACATATTCTGCAACACACTTTTCAGAATGTGGGAGATAACTGAAGTAGCCAAAGGAAAATGGGAATGCACAGGAAGAACATACAAACTCCTTGCTGATAATGCTCTGGATGGAATCTAACTTCAGTGCTAACAATTGCAACAAAGCTGCTCTTAGATGGCATAATTCAATTGGGAAAAAAATGAAATGCATGACTTTTAATTCTTCACCCCCCTTTAACTTACATTATCAATTTAGGAGTATAAATGAAAGCAGGGCTCCAGTACTGCCATTAATCAGAGCAGCGCTACATTTATTCTGTATTGAAATACAGTTACCTCCTAAAAGTCACTGGCCATTCCCCACTGCTGCAGTGGTATCTCTGTCCCTTTTTGGGGTTCAAGTCCTAACAAAATAAGCATGAAGAAACATGTATCTGGATACCCCTTCTAAAATCATATACTAATTTGGAATGCTTACTGCTGAGTTTAAGATAATCTCTTTGTAAGCAATGAGAAGCACACGAAAGGTGCATTGGAAGCAAGAGTTAATTTTTGTAATAGATGAGCAGCTGCATGCAAAACTAACATCGCCATCTTTAATGTCACATATTCTCTTGAAGGTTGTTCCCCCTGGAGCTTTGGAAATGCTTCTCTGGAATGCTGAATTTTGCTTTTCCATCTGGCATTCTCATGGATGAGTTAGGTTCCATTTTAGTATGTTCTAAAACGTCAGACTGGGGTGTTAGGGGCCCACCAGAAAACCTTAGACTGTGGCCCAAGTTTCCCAACTATTTTCCTCCTCTCTTCACTCAACTTCTTTATTCTCCTAATTACTTCTCTGTATGTATTATCTATCCTTCCTTCCATTTTTTTGTCTTTGTTCTCATATAATATTAGGGGATGGTCATGGTTTAGCCATACAAGGCAAATGGCTGCATGAACAGGAGGGCCAAGTGACACATGATACCAGTTTTCCTGGACCAGATATGTGCTGTATATCTTTCACGTTGAGCCATAAATGAGTTAGATGCATGGTAATATACAATTACACAGATACAGCCACCAACTCATTCCCCATATTTTGCCCTTGATGAACACCATTAAAAGGCTTTTAATATTTGAGTTGCATTTATCTCATAATGTTTCTATGTGTGCCCAACCTTACTAATGCTCTTGTTGCTGAATAAAGGCATGTATTCCAGCATCTAGTAGGAAGTGTCCCAGAAGAGCAAAGGCTGTTAAAGGAGAAGGAAAGGCTAATAAAGCTGCAGGCATACCTTCACTTCTCTCAATAGTGCCCTTAAGTCTCCCCATATTTCTCCCGTTCAGGTGATCAGAAGCCTCATAGGAAAAAAAAACGCTGAGCTCTGTAAGGAAAGTTCCCATAATGCCTCGCTTCTGCCCCAAGACCAAGACCAGTGTACATGCTCAGTTTGTAAGACTATGAGGAAGCTTCCTGCTGATTGGCTAAGATGCACATTCCTAAGGGGGGGAGGGAGTTCTTAGCATTCTTGAGGGAGGGGGAAGCAGGAGAGAGGAGAGAGCTGTGTGTCTCTGGCACAGGAAAACAAACAGACAAGAAATCTTGTATCTTTTGAAAGAGAACTCAGTGCAGCATTTCTGTGAGTGCATATGGCTGTATTTACATAGATCTTTCTGATAAAGGTGTCTAGACACTTTTCCCCATATAAAGTATTTCCCTTAGAAAGGTACGGCTAACCTATCAGTGACTGCTTAAATAACTTCCACTCTTACCTATCCTGCTGCCTTGGAAGACCTATATGTACCATGGCCATGAAAACAAGCCAGATCTAAATTCTTTTTGAATATGTGATATACCTTTTCAAGCTAAAGGAGATATAGCTAAGGTGTCTTTTTGTTTTACTATTGTAGTTCTTCCTGTCAAAAGAAAATATGGAAGTATCAAATTCTGGTCCATATGCAAACACATAATTTGCCTGTGACAAATATTTTATTACTATGTTTAAAAAAAAAAAAAAGAAACCACAACTAGTGTTTTTATCAGCATACCCAACTCAAAAGGCACAGAGCTGATTGCACATAATACACTGGAATTCTTCCCCATGTTCAGACTTTCTCCTTATCTCCCTGCCGTTTCATAATGGCAAAGACAGACAAGGGCAATTATAGTCTCGACGATTTTGAAAAATCCAGTCTCTGCGGCAACTAGTCCCTGCGCGGCAAATTTTGCATGTGCCACAGAGATCAATTAGTCAGCACAACTGTCTTTTCTGTTGCTGCAACCGGGGTTTTAAAAGATCGTAGTAAATAATCGCTCTTTCTGTCTTCTCCCTGAGATTAGGGCTGGGCCCGAAGTTATAGTCACCCAAGGCAAATGTACCTGCTTGTCTGCCAGCCTCTGCTTGTGAGAAACACCTTGCTCAAACCTCCCACCCACATACCTCATTGCCCTTTTGCTCCATGTGCTACTTTTTCAATACCCACAAGGCCAGAGGTTAGATAAGGCAGCAGAAGAATGTGGCTGATACCATAGCACCCCCACCAATTGCACCCTAGACAATTCTGTTTGTTCTGTCTACCCCTAATTCCAAAAAACAAATTTAGCATAGAATTCCATCTGTATCTATGCCATGCTTTACTTATTCCTGATATTGCCCATGCCCACACCTTGTCTCTCATACCACCTTCACCTTTTACATTGTAAGCTCTGTTCTAGGACCCTCTTTACCTCCTATATCTGTAGATTTGTATATACCTGGAGCGTTAATAATATGTCTTGTTAGAAATTATAATTTATATGTTTTCGGGACTTGGTGCCCAAATTTGTCCTTTTATTGTTTGTTTTTTTTCTGGGGTAGCACCAGGGCTGCTACCCCAGAGGTCCCCTCAACGACCCCCTTCAGGAGCCCTTGCCCACCTGTGCACCGACCTCCAGTGTGCGTACCTTATATTTCACCACAACTGTTGGAGGAAGGGCAGAGGGGATTGGTGCTGGGCCCAGTGTTTGTTTTCTTTTTTTTTTTTTTCAGTGTCCCGCCAGCCCAGTCCAACTCTATTTAACAATATTAATACAGTTATGTGACGTTATACAGAAACCAGTTATTCAGACGGGCCATCTTCCATACACTCCGTTTTAATCAAATCACATTTTTAACACTGATTTGTTCTCTGTAATAAAACAGTGCCTTTGTACTTGATACCAGCTGAGATATAATTAATCCTTATTGGAGGCAAAATAATCCTATTAGGTTTAATTAGTGTTTAAATAATTTTTAGACTAAGGCTGATGCCACACGTGGCGTTTCTACGCTGCGTTTTTTCTCAGCCTAAAAACGCTGCACAAGCCACACAGCCCTTGACTATGGCGTTTTCAGCCTAGTACTGGTGATGTAGCAAATCCCGTTTCCATGGTGCTAATAGTGCGAAATAGTAAAAAACGCTGCATATTTCAGCTAGGTCTGGCAGCTGCCTTTGTGTATACATAGGAATAGCTTGCTTTGCAAATACTGGCGTATATCAGCAAACGCTTGAAAAATCCATGCTAAGGCGTTTTCTAGCGTATTTCCGCATTGTGTGGTTTGCTTCGAGTCTTTTCACGTTATTTCTATGGATGATGATATCAGGTGTTTTTCGGCCGCTGAGAGAATTAGAAAATACGCAGCGTAAAAATGCCACGTGTGGCATCAGCCTTATGGTGATTCAAATGACAGAAAGATCCCCTATCCAGAAGACAACAGGTCCTGAGCATTCTGGATAACGGGTCCCATACATGTACAAAATGTTGGCTCTATCACACCCATCAACAGGGAAAATTAAATTAGCTTTTTCGAGGTGTTTTCTCATCATCTACCGAAGTATTAAATATATGTAATATCTATAAAATATTAACACTGATTTGCAAGGTACAAGCAGCTCAGAAGTTGCCTCTCTGCGCCATGCCAAATAAAGGTTTGGCAATTTAAAACAAACCTCACTTCCAGATGATTCTGTCTGTACAGGTATGGGACCAGTTCTAATGACTTGGGGTTTTTCAGATAAGGGATCTTTCTGTAATCTGGATAACCAAAAGTCTGCTAAAAATCAATGAAACACTAATTAAATCCAATAGGATTGGTTTGCCTCCAATAAGGATTAATTATTTCATGAAAGACAAGTTTTATTTAGAATACTCACTTATTTGGTTTGCAATATTTACAGGGTTTTTTTCCATGTCTTTTCTACAGGTGCCAAAGAGCGTTCTGAAATTTATGAAGCATTTGAAAATATATACCCTATTCTTAAAGGTTTTAAGAAAACAACCTAATTCCCTCCATTATGACAGTTAAATTATTGTTTGTATAATATATGTAAATATAAAATCATAGTTTTGGAACAAAAATAAAGGCTTTATTTAATTTATACACTGTAAAATGTCATTCTTTTATTTTTCACCCCCCCCCAAACTCTTCAGCTAGCCAAGAACAAGCATATTTTTTAGGATTATATTGTAGGAGAAAAAAGTAATGAACAAAACAAAAGCAACTATTGTGGGGGGTTTTTCTGCAGGGTTTACTGACCCCCATTTGAAAGCTGAAAAATGCAGAAGAAGATGGCAAATAATTAAAAATGAAAAAAATGAAGGCTCATTAATTTAAAGTTCTGCCTAACTTGCTAAAGAAATATAAATGATGGTTATTAAGCTCCTAAGAATAGGAAATCTACAACATGGCTAACTATGCTTTTAAACTGGGCATTAGCAATGAGCGAATTTTTCGGCTTATTTTTATTCTGATATAGCTGCTGCTGCTGCTGCAATAGTATACAAAATGTAGCCATACACAAGCAGATTGCAGCTGCCAATTCAGGTCCTTCAGACTGATTCAGTAGCTTATCTGCCCATGTATGGGCACCCCTAACAGATATTGGGTCAGATATTGGGCCAATAATGGCCTAAATTGGCTACATCTTGATTGGGCAGGTTTGATGTTCCCGTCAGATCAGGGACCGCATCGGCTCATTGATGCAGTCTTTGGTCCGATGACCCATATATCCGACATTCTAATTCGATCATTTGGCCCAAGGCCCTGTTGACAGTATTTGAGTCCAGTTTAGAACTACAATTGTCAAAAGGTCTAAGCTTCTTCTTAATCCCCAAAATACTTTCCTTAGTTTGATGTCCACACACAAAACAAAATACTAAAATAATGAGTCTTTATACTGCTATTAGGCAAGGTAGAATTCAGCTATACAGTGCCTATGATGCTGGAATTGCGGGGGAAAATGTGGCAGTTGCACTCAAAATTGCACTTTGCTCACTGCACTTGCAGATGTAAATGATCCCTTTCCCATAATGTAGGTGCTTGTCATGCAACAGCATGAGATTTTGTAGGATCCTACAGTCTGATTCCCACAGCTGCAATGTAAACTCAGATCAGATATCGTTGGATGGAGTGTTTTGTTTCGGTATCTACATCCAACAATCAATGTAATTCATTGTAATTAAGTTTTTGTATTATTCAGTGAATCCTGATCCAGTCTGCAAGTGCTTGTTATCCCAGATGCAGCACAGCACAAGTACAAAACCCACAGTGGCCTGTAGATATGGGGTACATTTGTTTCAAGTTTTCAACATCAGTATATTTAGTGCATTAAAAGCAGCCTTTATATGGGATCTTCAGGATAGTAGTTCTTTTTCATGTTAACTTCAGTATGTTATAGTTGTATTTTTAGGAAGTGTTATATTTTAAATTGGTAGAATGATTTGAATGATTTCCCTATCTATTCTACCTCTTCTCAGCTTGCAATTACCTACCTTAGTTAACTTAACTACTTTTAATTTGGTCCTTTGCGTATTCATCTTTCAGTCTCTCATTAAAACCAATGCCTGGCTGCTAAGCTGAAAAAATAAAGACCAACTGCAAGTTGTCTCAGTCACACTATCGCTCACAACATCACACTAAGGGGCACATTTACAAAAGCACGAATGCTCAAGCGTTCATGCGAACGCTCCGAGCGTATTTACGCCGATTTTTTCGGGCGTCCGCACGACGTTTTCGTCCGCCGCACGACTTTTTCGGATGTTTGCACAAAAAAATCGGAAAAGCTACCGCTGTTTACAATTGTTCGGTACGAAAATTTCGTGACTTTCGGATCGCCAGTACGATATTATCGTGACTAATACGATTTTTTCGTAAGCATTTTCGTGATATTTGCGATCTTCCGAAATTTTTGTTTCCAACACGATTTTTTCCTATTCGTGATTCGGATTCGTGGATTAGTAAATGTGCCCCTAAAAGTTCATTTCAATTTCATTCCCTCCAAGCTTTCTGAAAACAGCACAAGTAATGCCTCCTAGAGCCATTTGGTAAAATCCCCCAGCCCAGGAAGAAGCAGAGAGAATGTAGGAGAGAATGCAGAATGTTCATGGAGAGACTGGTTCCATCCCCAGTCCGCCTCTATATCCCATCAGTTGGCAGCTCCCCTCAGCGCCTCCCTGCCACTCTAGGCTCAGCCCACCCCCTTTCCCAGCATGCAACACCTTGAAAACAAAACCCCACGTGACAGCCGGTGTCAAGAAGCTGTCATGGCGTCTCCCAGTGGGAAGGGAGCTCGGACCTGGCAGGAACAGGCTGTCGCAGGGGCTAGTGGCAGTCCGCGACGGGACGCAGATTTGGTGGACTCTGTCGACGATGCGGAGGGGCTGTACGTGGCGGTGGAGAGGTGCCCGCTATGTAACACGACCCGCCGGAGGCTGACCTGCGCCAAGTGCGTCCTGAGCGGCGACTTCGTATTCTTTGACGGCCGGGACACTGAGAGGTAAGTGTTTAGGGGGCCCTACCTGCCTTGTTTAACCAGCGCATTAGAGTCACTATACATTTTACACTAGCAAATGATTGGTTAAGCAAAGGGCACATATGTAAACATTACAGGTACCCGGGCTTCCTGAACCGGAACATTACTTACAGTCTCCCTAACATGCATGGAACCCTCTCACCCAAGGGCTCTCTACTAACCCTCTCTTCTCTGGTGTATCCCTTCTGCGATGTAAGGCTCCTAGGGCTGAGAATAAATGCACAGGGAGAGTCAGTAAGCTTTTACATTATGTAATCATGGGGCTCATTTGCTTTATATGCTTTAAATAACATGGGGCTGTACAGGCCTGGACTGGCAATCTGTGGGTTCTGGCAAATGCCAGAGGGGCTGCTGTAAGATGCCATAGACAGTCACTATTTATTGGGCCGGTGGGGGCTGTTTGGGCCTCTGTGTACTTGCCAGGGCCTATATTGATTTCCAGTCTGGGCCTGCCACTGAACCTCACTAAATTACTGTACATTCTAATGGGAAGAAATCTGCATTATGGCATGGATATGTATTGCAAATTTGTTTTTATGAATCATTCTGTAGTTTAAGATTTACATTTTACATGTATTTTGTGAAGTGATATGGAAAAGTCTAGTTACACTTTTATTTCAGCAAGTCCAGAATACACACGTATATTGGCCAGCTTAGCAAACACAGAGAAATGTATATACTGTACCTTCTCTTTGTACTACTCCCTTTTTTTAGAACAAAGTTTTAACCCAAGTTAGCCTAAAAACATATATATATAAATTCATAATTCTTTTTAATCCCACTCACACTTTATTACAGCAGTATACTCTAAAGCAGTGCTGTCCAACTTCTGCGGTGCCGAGGGCCGGAATTTCTCGTGCATACATGGTGGAGGGCCACTAATGGAAGCCAGTTTTGACCACTCCCCCCTTTTAAACCACACCCATTTTATCACAATGGTGCTAGTGCAGAAAAAACCCAAATGCTTGGTCCTCACTGCAGGGATATCAACCATCATTCATATGTGAAATAATTATATTATGTCATATTAAGACACACCCTAAAATCCATATGACTTCTCCTCCCCTGTGGATAGCACAGCAACCCCCAGCACATAATTACACACCTTAGGGACCATTTAATGGCTATTTCCAACTGCTAACACACTCCCAGAACAAACCCCTGCCAGGTTCACCTCCCAAAGGCAGCATAGGGCAGATAGAGTATGGCACACACAGGCAGCACTCTGCCTGGCCTATGCTACCTGTGTGTGCCATACTCTGCCTGCCCTATGATGCCTGTGTCTGCCATATGCTGCCTGTGTGTGCCATACTCTCCCTGCCCTATGCTGCCTATGTGCCATACTCTGCCTACCCTATGCTGTCTACACACAGGCAGCATAGGCCAGGCAGTACATACAATGTCTGAGGTGTGAACAGACGAACAATGTGGGTGATTACAGCCCAAGCCTGAGGTGTGAACACTGCAGGGGGTTACATGTTTAAACAATACAGGGGGATTACAGCCTGAATCTGAGGTAAGAACCATGCAGAGGGGGGCAGTTAATCTCCGTACTGATACCATTTAAAGCTTACACAAGGGTAAAACATCAAGGCAGCCAGACAGGTGGGGGGGCCACACAGAGGGGGGGTCGAGGGCCGCCAGTTGGACAGCACTGCTCTAAAGTATTACAAACCCAATTATTTGCCTACAGTAGAAACCTATTTCTCTCTAACATAGTTTAGCATAATTATATTGAAGTATCAATATATGTAAAACAAATCTAATATTTTTGTTTTTACTGAAATTGGAATCTGTACTTTTATTTTTTTCACTGGGTAGAAAACAAAGTATTGCAGAGGACTGGAAACTCTCTCGGCCAATCATATGGGTTTCAAAATTTTTTTTTTTTTTTTTTAAACAAGGTCCTGTGCATACCTTATGGGGCAGTAAATGTGCGACAGGGGCACTTACCCATAATTAGCTGGAATTGTAGCTGGAATTATTTTTAAAGGAGAATTAAAGTTTAACAAAGAAGAAAAGGGTAGAAACAATATTTTTTGGCACTCTGTACCAGCTAGCAGTGGAGATCCGTGCTTCCAAAGATGCCCATGTAGCTCCCCAACTTCTTTTCTGCTGATTCCCTGCACATGCTCTGTGCTGCTGTCACTTACTGAGCTTAGGGACCAACTCACTGTATACTGTATATATAGAATATAAATGTCTCAATTATTAATTTATTCATATTCTTATTACATGGCAACTCAGAAATCAGAGCAACTGGCATCAGAATGATATAATGTTATGTGACATGTTATATGACATGGGAACCTTTGTAAGAAAATTTATATACAGCTTTCTGGTGATAAAAGAAGCATTTTTGTTATATATAAAGTTACCAAAACTTAAGCATTTAGAAGAGATTCACCTTGCTAATTCCCTGTAAACTGCAATAACATTTTAGAAAACCGTTGTGATGGAAAGGATCGATGACACTGTTTCTCAGTGCTTTCCCACCGACAAAGAAAATCACCAGTGGAAAAACATTTTATGTTGCTTCAGATTTGCAAAGCAGCCCGAAGTTGCCTCTCTTCAGAAATAGCCCCATTGTGTATATTTCCCTACTGGAGACTTACATTTTAGCTTTTGGGAAGGAAACAATGGATATTGAGTCACCCACGGTAGCCAAGACTTATTGCAAGTGAGAAAAGATCCCATGTGCAATTGCCCTTAAGGCCCCCATACATGGGCCGATAGAAGCTGCCGATATCGGTCCCTTGGACCGACTCGGCAGCTTATCTGCCCGTGTAGGGGCAGAAACGAGCGGGCTGGCCGACCGATATCTGGCCTGAAATTGGCCAGATATCGATCGGCCAGGTTAGAAAATCCAGTCGGATCGGGGACCGCATCGGCTCGTTGATGCGGTCCCCGAACCGACTGCCCCATTGCCGCCTACATAATCCGGTCGTTTGGCCCCAGGGCCAAACAATCGGGTTATTTTTTTTTTTTTAACTCCAAGCTCCCCGATATCGCCCACCAGTAGGTGGGGATATCGGGGGAAGATCCGCTCGCTTAGCGATCTCTTACCGTGTATGGGGACCTTTGTAAATCCTGTGGGAGACAATGGCACTATATAAATAATAATTATTTTAAGCAGCTGTCATCTTTAGTAAGCAAAAATATAACAATAACACGGGAGCACTTACCGCTCAAAAAATCGTGTGCTGCACGCCGATCCTCTCCCCATGGGACCCAAATTGGAAATAGCTGAACACAACAAAAATAGCGGAGCACCACGGGATAAAAAATATAAAAATCAATCTTTATTGCATCCTCAATAATAGGCACGAATACATCCCTCAGGACCTACGCTTCTAAGCGCACCTAAGCGTAGGTCCTGAGGGATGTATTCGTGCCTATTATTGAGGATGCAATAAAGATTGATTTTTATATTTTTTATCCCGTGGTGCTCCGCTATTTTTGTTGTGGTCATCTTTAGTGAAGCATTTTTATATCTATTTTGTCCCATGTAGAGGTGGTTGTACTTGCTTGGTCATTGCCCAGGATTGTTTCATTACTGAAACAAGGTGGAGACCTTATTCCTGTGGGGCACACAATAGCTACAGGCTGGGTACATTGTCATGCTTTTACTACTTGGATACATCAAATAGACTGGGAAGTCTGGGAAGAAAATACTATAGATCAAAATGTAATTATAAAGGTAACACAAGATATTAATGATGCTGAAATGGTTACCATGTTGTTTTTGAGAGTACGTTTTTCCTCTGTCATGTGCTGCTAAATAGCTAATTTGCTGGTTATTTTGTGTGCTCAGGGCTTACAATGACTGCAAATCTGTTATCAAACTGTTGCTGGATAAAGGAATACTTGTGGGGATGTGTTTCTATTACTGCCTTCTTACAATTATTTTGAAAAATATTTTATACAAACAGTATTTCTACGACACCGGACTGTGTCCCTTTTTATACAGTAGATGGATTACAGGGCTCTCAGTGGATTGCCCTTATTCTGTCAAAAAAAATCAAACCAATACTTATTTAATTCAGTGGATCAGCATTCCCAATGTGATGTGTTTATGTAAGGAAAGCAAAGGATTTGTGCTATGATCACAGACACATGCTGTAATTTGGCTCCATTTTCACATCAGAGGGAGGGTATTTAAACTTTGTATAATAACTTGTGTATGATCCTTGATAAATTAATGAAATGTCTGATAAACCCCCAACCTTATTCAAAGTGTGAAATAAAAGTTCATTTCTTTCTTTCTATTCATTCCTAGGGGATTTTTAAAAGCATATTATTGGGAGTTCTGACCCAGTGAATCAAATACATTTATTATTTGATTGTGCACCCTTAACAAATCAGAGTGCAGATTAGATATATCTTGTAAACGTGCGTTATTCACAGCAGAGCTATTTTTCAGTTTAAGGTAGTTTATTGATAAACAGGGGTGCCTATTGAGCACGCACAACAGACTATAAAAATAACTCCTGCCTTCTGGACGCTACCTTCACTTATTTGAAGAGTTATCTCGCTACACTGGGCCCCTTGTGAACTACCAGTAAAAAAACACTTGTCTGGGGGTTACCTTTTAAATTTGCATCACTTACTGAATTTTCACAATATCTCTGTGGAGTTATTAGAATCCTGGCTTTACACTCACATGTCAGTTTCTTGGACCATCTATCCCACCGCTGCTTGAGGCAGAAAATGCCGCAGTGCCTCTGGGAGTTGCTTCCACAAGCAGGCAGGCTTTCTGCCATATATCCTGCTCTGGGAGCCCTTACACACATTCTCCCTCTTACAGAAGAGCCAGCTTTCCTCACACACAAGAGAGTCCATAGTTGTGGGCGCACACCCCTTTTACAGACAGTAGAAGCTATTCTTGACTGCCAGTTAGTTACCTGCTTGAGAGGCAAAGCCACTAATTTCTTCCTAGCCCATGCTGAAAGCCCTTCTCTAGACTAGACCACTGGTCTCATACTACACTTTATTTTTTCTGAGACATCACTCCTTTTGTACTTGTTCTTGCTACCATATGTTGAGGCACTGCCTTCACTCTCTGGTGCCTTTAGGGCAGTAATCCCCAATTAGTGGCTCGAGGGCAACATGTTGCTCACCAACCCCTTGATGTTGCTCCCAGTGGCCTCAAAGTAGGTGCCCATTTTTAGATTTCTGGTTTGGAAACAAGTTTTGGAAGCCCAGAGACACAAGTTTACTCTTAGCAGTACCTCATGCAGGCCAGCAGTCCACATGGGCTACCAAATAGCCAATTACAGTGCTTATTTGGAATCCCCAAAAAACTTTTTTTTCATGCTTGTGTGGCTCACCAGCACTTTACATCTGAGTGTGGCTCGCAACTAAAAATTATTGGGGATCCCTGCTTTAGGAGTTAACAGATTGTATTCAGATATAACTAGTTATTTACATATTTGTAATGCCTTGGGTTAGGGGTTTTATTGGCCAAAAACTCAGTATCCGAATCATTGAAAATCAGCATAGCTACTCAGCAGTGTGTTTTTTTTTTTTTTTTATTTGAGCTCTCCATTTTTCTAGGATTAACTGTTAATACTTTTTAGCCAATATTACTTATATAATAATATACTGTCAATTAATGTTGATGGCACTTCACAACTTGTTGCTTTTTTCTTTTGGATGTTTTCATGCAATGTTTAGATGCAATGTGATGAAGAATTGCTGCTCCAGATTACAAGTGGAAAAAAACATGTATTTAGCAAAATCCATGCCCCAAGCATTTAAAAAATGAGGCCCTATTTAGCAATGCCGTGCCTTTTCAGTTACTGCCAAACACTGCTTGCATTTCCTAATTTACTACGGGTGGAGTAGATGGGAAACATGGCATCATAGTCATCAGCATCCAGAAAGGGTTTTTTTTTCAGAGAGCACACTGTTCTGTTTATTGGGAAACAAACTGCAGAATATGCTTCTTGTGCCACCCCTTGTATATTAAGAACATCAGTAACTACAGTGTTAAAATAGCAAATGCATTATTCAAGGGGCAGGCTGTGAGCAAAGAAAGTTAATTGTGGCCTTCTGTTTGCATAAATTTAAATCTTTTATAATTACACCCTATGATGTTTGTTATTCAGAACTTTCCACTTTGCCAACACAGTCAGGAAATGATCTGTACAGTCATTGCTTGGAACCTTCACATCTCGCCTGTTAACCTTCATTCCATTACATCGGACTTTCCTACATCCCTCCGTAGAACAAGCCATAGATTAGGCTTTTAATATTAGGAGAAAAGTTTCTCTACCCTAAATAACAGAATGTCCAGCTGATATGTTACAATGGCCAGGACTTGAATACTGCCATCTTTGCAATGATATTGTATGTATCTATCTATCATGTGCCTTTATTAAAGACAGTAATTGGAATATAATAAGGTGACACCACCCTAATGAGTAATAATTGCACCCACAGGGCATGATATCTAATGTCTAAGGCTCACTGTTAGTGACTAGTACTTGTTCTCTGCATTGCAATAAAGCCTTAATAGCCTAAAAAGAAGACAAAGCTCTCTGAAGCCACCTAATTATTGACAGGGATTGTTGTATAGGATTCAGCACAGAGTTTAGCACACCCACACATCATATAGGGCAGTGCTGTCCAACTTCTACGGTGCCGAGGGCCGAAATTTCTCTAGCATACATGGTGGAGGGCCGCTAATGGAAGCCAGTTTTGACCACTCCCCTTTTTGAAACCACACCCACTTCAAACCACACCCATTTTATCACAATGGTGGTAGCACAGCAAAATCCCAAATGCTTGGTCCTTACTGTGGGGATATCAACCATCATTCATATGTGAAAGAATTATGTCATATTAAGATATACCCTTAAATTCCATATGCCTCCTCATCCCCTGTGGATAGCAGAGCAACCCCCAGTACATAATTACACACCTTTGGGACCATTTAATGGCTATTTCTAACTGCTAACAAACTCCCACAACAAACCCCTGCCAGGTTCACCTCCCACAAGCAGCATAGGGCAAGCAGAGTATGGCACACACAGGCAGCACCCTGCCTGTCCTATGCTGTCTGTGTGTGCCATACTCTGCCTGTCCTAACCTGCCTGTGTGTGCCATACTCTGCCTGCCCTACCCTGACTGTGTGTGCCATACTCTGCCTGCTCTACCCTTCCTGTGTGTGCCATACTCTGCCTGCCCTACCCTTACTGTGTGTGCCATACTCTGCCTGCCCTACCCTTACTGTGTGTGCCATACTCTGCCTGCCCTACCCTTACTGTGTGTGCCATACTCTGCCTGCCCTACCCTTCCTGTGTGTGCCATACTCTGCCTGCCCTATGCTGCCTGTGTGTGCCATACTCTGCCTGCCCTACCCTGACTGTGTGTGCCATACTCTGCCTGCCCTATGCTGGCTGTATGTGCCATACTCTGCCTACAGTACCTATGTCTGAGGTGTAAAGAAGTGAACAATGGGAGTGACTACAGTCTGAGCCTGAGGTGTGAACACTGCAGGGGTTGAACAATGCAGAAACTAAAAGGTGTGAAAAACATAGGGGATTACATTTTTAAACAATACAGAGGGATTACAGCCTGAATCTGAGGTGAGAACCATGCAGGGGGCCAGTTAATCTCAGTACTGATACCATTTAATGCTTACTCAAAGGTAAGCCATCAAAGCAGCCAGACAGGAGGGGGGTCGTGGGCCGCATGCGGCCCGCGGGCCGCCAGTTGGACAGCACTGATATAGGGTAATAAACCATATATAGTCCAGTGATTTGATCACTGTGAAAAGATGTTATTGAACTTATATACATGCAGTTTCTGAATAGCAAAGTAAATTTAGATCCTCCTTGAACCACTATAAGCCTTGTATTGCTTTAAAGGGGACCTATCACCCAGACATAAAAAACTGTATTACAAAAGCCCTTCACCAATTATACATGAAACTCAAATACATTGTTTTATTAACACATCCATACACATTAAAAAGGCATTTCAAAATCCCAGCTGTCAATCATATGTTGCTGGCCCTGCCTCTATGCATAGAGGTGGGACAGACAGTTACTTTCACTTTCCATTCAGAATGTACTTTCACTTCGCTCCTCACCATCTAACTGTGTAGCCAGTGCATGGGCATGATACAAAGCTTTCTTTAACAACAGTGTCCACAAAATGGCATCTGTTGTGATTCTGTAATTCCAAAACTGAAGGAAACACGATTTGTATTGCTTATATAGTGTAAGTGAAGTTTATTTTGCTTGACAAACACAATAGAAAAGAATTTGGAATGATTTCTTAGTGTTACAGGTTCCCTTTAACAGTATACATTCCTACTATATTTTGTTGGTCTTTTGCTTCACTCTAATTTACTCTTACTTGTACCATTGTTACCCTTGCTTCCTATTGTGGGTGCTCATTAAATGTAATGCTTAAGCCCTGTCAGCAGCCTGGTCTCAGAGGTTCCTTCCAATGGAAGTAGTTGGGTGGGTACTGGTAATGGAAGTAGTTGGGTTGAGTGACAAAAATGTGGTCAGATTGTGTATACACCCTGGGCTGGGGAAACTTCACATACATTTAATATTTGTACATAATCTGTATTTTTTTACATGTATCCTTTTGCTGTACAACTGTTATAATCATAGCTCCATGGGTATTCAACACATGCAATATGCTGTGGCATTCTAATTGGCCTCAGACCTCCCAAAACATTCTCCTCCTCATGTAGCTCTCTGCTCAGCATCAGCTATTTCAGCAGGTGTCTGTATGTTAGGCAGCCATACAAGTTGCTCAGAGTTACCTTTGCCATAGAACGCTTCAGTCAGCTGCCGTGTCAGATGTTCAGTGAACACATCAAATGTTAAATTGTGCTTACTCGCTGAGTTTCATTGGTTTACTCAATAATCTCCTTACCTTTTAGGTTTGCTGACAAAAGACAAAGATTAAATCACCTCCGTGATACGCAGCTGGACTTCCAGAAACAGTAGGTTTTACTTGGTTCAGTAGTAATTGAAAGTATTTTATCTTTAGTCATGATATAGCAAGCAAAATATCCCATTTATAACCACACATAGGATAGGTACGCTTTTCCCTGTTAAATCACACAATTCCTGGAAATTCCATGCCCTGACTTGCTGCCTAATAGAATACTGTTTGCATGACAATAAGTCTATTTCTTTGCTTTAAACTATGGTTTCATAATGTTTTTTAGAGGGGTCAAGTGAGAGTAGGCTTGGTGCCCCAGTAATTGGCTAGAATCTCTTCAGTGTCATTCATATTAATCATGAGGTTATGACAAGCGTTGCTTCATTGCCGGGCAAGGAATCTCCTCTCCTGTGGGCAGTACAGCACCTAGCAATACCTGCTCCTTTTTGTTTGAATTGCCGCAAGTAAAACACATTACATGCATGAATCCTTGGTAATTGCCTGAAAATGGAGATGAAGGCATTTCTAGCGGGATCTCATGCAGGAGGGGAGGTTTCTCACAGGGTAATGAGATAAGTATCTAGCTGAAAATTACATTTGGCAAGGTGAATAACACAATTTTTAAGTCACCTTTGAGTTGGATAATGGGCAGTGCCTTAGCAGCCGGGCTTTGGTTCATGGGGGTTCTTTATAATCATTCAAAGAGGAAAGATTATTTGGCTGGCCTGCCTGTAATTCCCTGTACTTGCAGTTCTCTTACTTCTTATCTGTGTTGCTGAGTCCTGGCATTGTTTTCCTTTGTGCAGAAAGTGTTAAAGAATCAAAGGTTGCTTTCCACTTCCTCTTGCTGATCTGGTCACCTAAGGCTGATTCCACACAGGGCGGATTCTTGGCCTGTAGAGAAACGCAGGCCAAAAATCTGCCCCATGCTCAAAAAAGCCTATTGTTGTGCCTGCACCTAAAGCTATTGTTTTGGCCTGGGTAAAGGCACAACAGCAAGATTTTTTGAGCGTGGGGCATTGATGTACAGGCCGAGTTTCTCTGCCTATGTTTATACATTGGCAGACAGCAGCCTTATGTGGCAGCAGCCTACACCTGATATACAGCCAGATATTGGCTGGGCAGGCCACTGCTGTGCTCCCATACATGGCCAGTCAGATGTCATTCAGTTTTGAGGTGTTAAGTTGCTAGCAAATATCTGCCTATCTATAGCCAGCTTTAGTCTAACAACAGGGACAGTAAAAATGGGAAGTAAAAATACGAATGTTTTGGGAATGCCTTCAGTACATCTGTGTTTTTATAAAATATTAATGTGTGCTAGAACTGGTTCCCTTCTTGGGTGTCATTTTTTTTCCCCACATTCATAAATTATCAATTTACTGTTCTTTTATATAAAATAAGATATATATCTTTTTTACATTTAGAGTTGCAAAGGCAATTGAAGAAAAGCTGGTTGCAGATAAGCTGGTGAGTAGTCTTTTTGCTTTTAATGGAAGCATGTTGGTAAATTTAAAAGGTCCAGTTTAACCTGGGCAAATAAATCAACATTCTTTAATGCTAAAGGAATACTGTTGTGGAAAAAGGGTTTTATGGGTTTTTTTCAACATAAATCAGTTAATTGTGCTGCTGCAGCAGAATTCCATTAAAATCCATTTTTGAAAAGCACAAACAGATTTTTTTTTTTATATATATATATATATATATATATATATATATATATATATATATATATATTTAATTTTGACATTTGATGTGAAGCTAGACATGTTTTTCATTTCCCAGGTGCCATGGACTTTTGCTCTGATAAACTTCAGTCTCTCTCTTTACTGCTGCGCTGCAAGTTGCAGTGATATTGCCCCCCTCCCAGCCGATTAGCAGAACAACGGGCAGGAAATAATATAGCAGCCCCCTGACACCTCTGCTGAAGGATTCAGCTACCTGAATTGATAGTGACTCTATAGGCTAATAGCACTGCTGGTACTGTCCTTAAGTTTAGCCAGTGGGTAAACAGGCAAAACTGTCTATACTGCCTTCTAGTTATTTAGGGTGGCTTCAGGCATTTCTCTGCCAGCTAAAATGCACTGTGCCCCATGTGCCTTTAGAATCAATTCGTTTGTACAGTATATATAGATATATACTCACAGTTGGCGTCATTTATGAACACTGGGCACATTTGCCCATGGGCAGTAACCCATGCCAACCAATTAATGCATTCATTGTTCTACCTGCAGCTATCTGAAAAAAGCGAGTGACTGAGTGGTTGCTATGGGTTACTGCTCACAGGCAGATTTGCCCATTTTTGATAAATGAGCCCCACTATGCACCGGTTAATAATGGTACATTGACTTCTGTGGAGCTAGTGGCACCCAAAATACATTAAATGCAGTGAAACACTGAGGGTAGTGACACCACAAATACATTAAATACAGTTTGAAAACAAAAACTATTGTTTCCTCCAACCTGAGTGCAGGTCTATTAGCCCGTACCTCTGATGGGGGTAGCAATTTCATTGTGATAGGGGCACTTTAAGACCTATAGCATTTTTTCTTCTTTTTGTGTTTTGCCTATTTGTCTATCTTGTCTGTCATGGCTTCCCAATAAGAAAAACTCACAGTGGCTGAAGGGGATACTAGGGCTGACATTCCTAAACAGCTTTGCTCCAACGCCAGCATTTGGCATGTTTTAAATAATTCATTGGAGGGTCTGTAAGAAGATAGTTACTATATAAAAGGTTGCAGCCGGCTTCTCATCCTGCAGTGGAAGTGATAGAGAAAACACAATTAGCCAGGAATCACCCATGAAGACTGGTTCTAAAGGATAGCGTTGGTCACTTCCATGTAGTATGGCCTGGTGATCTGCAAGGATATTAGTGGCCTAGTGTATGGCAATCCACAATTACACACTTTAGGCAACAAATAAGCTGATAAATCATTTTATCTGTGCGCTCAAAAGAGCATCACAGAATCAGTGCTGGTTAGTAGCTGCCTGGAAATTCTTTTGGAAACCAGTGATACCCTAGATCTGATATACTTGTTAGAAACCAATAATACCTGTTTCTGACCTGCTACAAGTAGCTTCTCTTTGTAATGTCCCTATGTGATGTTAGTCATAAGGATCAGACTTTTGCGCTGCTGCTATATGCTAGGACTGGCAGATGGCTTCAGACATGAAAATGTTCCACCAACAGTGATTACTTGACAAGCTAAACAGAAATGCTTCCAAACATATTATATATTTCAGAAATGGAAGATTATGTCCTGCAAAATGAGGATCGAGCAGCTGAAGCAAAGCATCTCCAATGGCAAGGAAGAGATATCAAAAAGTAAGTGAAATAGTGATATGTTAATAATAACATCATTTCCTTATACTACATTCCTTACGCTGTTACTCATATAAATATTTACATTTGTTAATTATAAAATATGCAGAAAGGTGCTTATTATACAAATTAATCATAGATGAAATGCCGTTACGAGTTATGTTAATCATAATTGCAAGTACGAACATAGAATAATGGTTCCCTAACTTCTCTTGGCCGACCAACTGATATTATGGGTCTTTGGGGAGGGGAAAAAATAGGTGTGCCATATTCATAAAGTTACCTTGGGTACAGTAATGCATCCAGAGAGCACACAACCAGTAAGGCTGCTGGAAATATTAGCTCAACAGCAGTAGGGCAGCCACGTGTTTGGCATCACTCTTCTGCACCCATTCAAGAAACTCATCAGCGATATCCTAGGATTGATCGTCCTGTCTGCCTATTCCCTGCCTGAAACTCTGGCTCCCAACTCTACTCTCCGTTTCACACATTGTCAGGAGTGAGTGGGTCTGTCCTATTGTGCCTTATCAAATGAATCTCCTACACCATCTTTTTATTTTTACATATAAATTAACCATATAACACATATATTTGCTAATATCTAAATCGTGATATTTGTCACTGAGATTCAGGGGCAAAAGGTAAAAATGTGATTTAGGCAAAAAAATTTGCTTACTTTAATATACTTTGTATTTTTTAGATTCAACCTTCCTCCTTAAGTTGAAAGAGGATAACCAGAAACTTTATCGTAGGGCTCAGTGGCATCAGGAGAAAAAGGAAAAAATCCAGAGGCGGAACCGCAAACTGAGTGATATGGTTGAAAAGAGAAATCATGATCTGAAAAACCAGCACTCACAGTTGGCGCAGTTTCGCAGGTCACATATTCTCGAGTTGACTTCAATCATCTTCCCTATCGGTGAAGTCAAGAATGTGACAAGGTATCGGCTTTTCAAAAAGTATTACTGTTGTCCCCTGCTCTGTGGTACCCAGTACAGGTTAGAGGCAAGCTGCAAAAGGCAGAGAAAACAGAGTGTTCATGTAGCTGGGGCAGGTCAGTAGCTAGAACATTATGTGCCTTAGGCTTGTGGCACAGGGGGAGATTAGTCACCCACAGAGTTGCTCATGAGGCAACTTCAGAAAACACGTATGCCATCCCACTGGCAATTCACATTATTGCCAGTGGAGGCATTTTGGGGAGATTAGTTGCCTGTAGTAGCAAAGATTTATCATTGATAACTTATCTCCCCATTTACCACCAGCCTTAGCCTTAAATGATTCTAAAATCAGCAATGTTCCACTGCCTGGGAACTTGGGTAGCACCAAAACAATAGGCTGTATAGTCTTTTCTCACTGTATAGTAACATGTGGACAAGTGCTTTTCAAGTTACATCTTATCACCCAGCAGAAAGATTAGTTTGGGTTAGGCTGTGTCCAGCCTTCAGCCATTAAAGAAATCATACTTTCTTCATGTTTGGCCAAATGTAAGTAAAGATGGCCATACACATTGCAATCCGCTCCGCTCCAAACGTGTAGATCTTCTCCTGATATGCCCACTTAAGGTGGGCTATACTGGGCTAATTCTGCGGACATAGGTGCTGTCGGACCAAGGACTGCATCAATGAGCAGATGCCATCCCCAGTCTGATGGAGAAAATCAAATCTGCCCAGTTGTCAGTCAGATAGGCCTGTTGGGGGTGCCCATACAAGCTACCGAATCGAACTGAAGGACCGGTCTGATTTATGCGTCCTGTTTCACATGTAGGAAAATGGAGTATCTGTAATATTGTTATTTCCTAGCTACTTTATGCCAGACATGGCATATTCCTAAAAATTACCATAAAAATGTGTCCTATCCATAGGCCTGCTGTAGGAGCCCAGAGGTTTAGCAGCCCTGTGAGAAGGTAGGAACGATCTTTTGGGGTCTTTGGCCTGATCTGCAATTGTTCATGATCAATGAATTCCTGCATAGGCCTAGTACAAACTCCATTGCATGTGGTTCTTGGTCAGCCCTCTTTGAAATAATAAATACATTTGAAGGTGCAGCTTATCCTTTTGTAGTGCTGAAGACAGGTGCAGCAGCTCAGCGGATAAGATAAATAATGTCCTGTGTGGTTGCTTGTGGCTTTTTATTTAATGGATTAAGCCAAATTATTTGTTGCCACTAGGGATCCAGCTGACATCTCATTTGAAAATGATAATGCAATGACCTCAAGCACTGTGAGCAAACTGGCAGAAGCAAGAAGGACCACCTACCTTTCTGGAAGGTGGGTGTGTGATGACAATAATGGAGATACCAGCATTAGTATCACAGGGCCCTGGATTACTCTGCCCAACAATGGAGATTACTCAGCCTATTACAACTGGGTAGAAGAAAAGAAGACAACACAAGGGCCAGGTACGTTCAGTCTCATAGAGTAAAAAGGCTGGTATAACAATGTGTACGTGTGTGTGTGTACAGCTATTTCGGTGTTTATGCTTTATATAAAGGCATTCATTGTCTTTTCTGAAAGAGTTACTAGACTGTGGTCTATCAGAGGAATACAAAACTGTATATTATGGGCTCCCCATTATGGTATATAACCTTGACTTGTGTGGTTTGAAAAGTTATGTATTACTGCAGAAAGGGACTAATGTCAGAACTGGACAAGCCCATATGGTGCTCTATTTATGACCTAGTGGAAATTCTGAGCATTCCAGGCATTTTAGGTCTCTGGCACACGGGGAGACTAGTCGCCTGCGTAAATTACATTCTCGCCAGTGGGATGGCATTTCGGGAGATTAGTCGCCCGCGACAAGGGAGATTTGTCACGGGCGACTAGTCCCCCCCGTGTGCCAGAGCTCTTACTGTTATTTCTGATAAACAGATACAATTATCAGATATGGTCATATAAAATGAGAACCAGTGATGATTCAGGGTTCATGTATTTCATATATGGTACGCACAAGATGGCTCATTCTTTTGTGGTTTGTTTGTTTGGCAGATATGGAGCACAACAATCCCGCTTACACCATTGGTGCTGCATTATGCTATGCAACTCAGCTTGCCAACACCCTGTCACATATATTAAACGTCAATCTTCCTAGAAAGCTTTCCAATAGGTGAGTATAAAAGCAAAAATGGCTTTGGCACCATGCTGCTGTTCATTTACCTTGTAGGATAATTTCTTGGTTCCGTGAATGCTATGGAAGGAAACGCATATAATGGGTGTGCATGAGATTATCCAATTAGAGCGCTGCTTAATTGATTTCTAAAAATAAACCTTTTTAATTAGGCTTTTCCAATAATTTTAACAGTCCCTTTAATGTGGCACACATTGTCAGTATATTCATAGGGAGAAAACTAAAAATGTAGGCTAGTTACAATAAAATGCATTAAAGGGGTAGTTCACTATAATGTTAACTTTAAAGGAACAGTAACACCAAAAATGAAAGAGTTTAAAGTAATAAAAATATAATGCACTGTTGCCCTGCACTGGTAAAACTGGTGTGTTTGCTACAGTAACACTACTATAGTTTATATAAATAAGCTGCTGTGTAGCCACGGGGGCAGCCATTCAAGCTGGAAAAAAGGAGAAAAGGCACAGGTTACATAGCAGATAACAGATAAGTTCTGTAGAGTACAATAGTGTTTTATCTGTTATCTGCTATGTGCCTGTGCCTTTTCTCCTTTGAATGGCTGCCCCCATGGCTACATAGCAGCTTATTTATATAAATTATAGTAGACTTTCTGAAGTAAACACACTTTTACCAGTGCAGGGCAGCAGTACATTATATTTTAGTTACTTTTATACACTTTAATTTTTTGGTGTTACTGTTCCTTTAAGTATATTATAGAATGGCTAATTGTAAGCAACTTTTCAATTGGTCTTTTTTTTTTTTCTTTTTATAGTTTTTGAATTATTTGCCTCCTTCTCCCTCTGTGGTTTGATAGACTAGACTAGATAGAGATGGGAACAAGGGGGCATTGTATACACTGCAAGTTATAGACTGTGAAACATATCACTTACAGGGGGGCCCTTTATGAAATGTTCTGTTGACCTCTGTAGCTTGTCTTTGGCACATACTCTTTTAGATACATATAAAGAGCTCATAGACCTCTGCACATGCTGAGTGGCCCCCATACTGTCTGTGCAGGCTCCAAGCATGCATGCAATCACAGCCCTGGTGAGAGAAACAGAGAAGAGAATGACACCTAGTTGACCTTTAAATTAGCTTTTAGTATGATGGAGACATTGATATTTTTAGAAAATATGTAGTTGGTCTTCATTTTTTATGTTTTTTTTTTTCTGTTATTTAACTTTTTGTTTAGCAGCATTTAACTGTGGTATTTCAGCCGTTGTCTGGTTGCTAGGGTCCAAATTATCCTAGCAATCAGGCAGCAGTTTGAATAAGTGACTGGAAGATGAATAGGAGAGGGTCTGAATAGAAAGATAAGTTATAAAAAGTAAGAAAATCAAAACAATTGTTTTCACAGAGCAATACTGTTCTGGCTGTGGGGTCAGTGACCCCCATTTGAAAGATGGAAAGCTGCAGAAAAGAAAGGCAAATTATTCAAAAACTATAAAAAATAAATAATGAAGACCAGTTGCAAGGAATAAGACATTCTGTAACATACAAACAGTAAACTTAATTGAAATACAAAAAAAAAAAAAGTAAACTTAAAGGTGAGCCACTCTTATAAAATAGGGGAAGCCCCCCCCCCCCCCAGCAACCTATACCAACCAGAGCTGGCTCACATAGTATCGTGCCCCCTTTATTGCACTGCCACATGCCTCTGCTGCCTGCTACCCCTACATCCAACCATGATACCAACTAGTTACCGTGATCAGTATAATTCATGTAAATTACTGAATACAAACATGGTTGCTAAGGGTGACTGCACAGATTTGCAGATAGGGAAATGAGCCAGAGTAGATTTTAGAACCCACTGCAGTGATGGAAATGATAAAGTACAGCTGCCCTACCTTTCAAGTTGCTCAGGTATAAATATTGCTTTCAGAATTGCTTTGTTCATCTCCCATTTGTTCAGATGTTCGTGTCATAATGTTCATATATTTTCTTAGTGAATTTTGTGGAGAGAATCTGAACCGGTGGAAGTTCAATCGCGTGGTTAATAAGCTGAATTCCAACATCTTATATTTATGCTTTTCACAGGTAAGTAGCTCTTTACTTTAAGGTTTTTACTCTTGGAGTTTGCATTAAAGGAAATGTAAACCCCCAAAATAATCTCTCCAAACACTTTTCTAAGCACTTATGTCAATTAAATTTATTTTTCCATAGTTTTCAAGATATTATAAATTGTTTTCACTGCTAATATAATGAAATTGAAACAGTAGCACCAACTGCTGGCGAGTTCTGCCAACCAGCTTACCTGGAGAACATTGCAGTAAATATGGCATTTCTTTTCTATTTTCTAAGCAGAGCGACATCAGAATACTTTCCCCTTCTTCTGAAATGGTCTCCTAGTTCCCCCAGGAAGAGCTGCCCAGCAGGTGGCACTGTTATGTCAGATTCATGGAAAGTATAATATTCTCCTTTTTATATTGCAGCACGTGGACCTGGACTTGCTCCATCCCTTACATACTCTCAGGAACCTCATGTACTTGGTTAGTCCGCAAAGTGAAAACCTGGGCAGGTGAGATTCCCAAGTGCAGCCTTTAAGTCCAAAAAGAAAGCTGATCTTGTAGCTCAGAGATATGTTCATTATTGGGAAGCGCCCATGTTTCTAGCTATAGAATTCCCTCATCCTGGGGTCTGAAATTAACACCTGACTTATTTGTGGTTTACAAACATATCAAAGATTACGTAAAGGTAAAATCACTAGGGGTGGCAAGGCACAAAGGTAAAAGGTTTGTGTAACATCACTACCTCTGCAGTGATTTTACCATTGAATTCAGTTTTTGGGACAGTTGTACCAATTTATTAGAAATACAGTCTATGGATGGGTTATTAGCATTTGTTCCAGGGGTCTGTTTCCCTTGTAATGGAGCCTGGTGTCGATTCCTTGGTTTCAGGTCTGGCCCCTTTGAGATCAGTGCCGATCTGGAAGACTCGATGGAATTTGTAGATCCCAGTGGAGCAGGGGAGACGGATGAAAGTGGAGAGGAGCATGTCAGTGATGAAGAGACTGATTTAGGAACTGACTGGGAAAACCTGCCAAGCCCTAAGTTTTGTGATATCCCATCCCAACCAGTGGAGTTGATGGAAAGCCACAGTACACTGTCGTCACAGCCCATTGGCAGCAGCAGTGCTGGGGGCATGATCTCCTCCGCAGCTGCTTCTGTCACCTCTTGGTTCAAAGCATACACTGGACACCGCTGACCTTGCACTGGAGGGAGATAGGACACATGGAATTACCTCTGCCATGCCTTTCCTTTGCTCTTCAGCACATTTGAACACCAGACAGGATAGCAGTCTTACTCGTCAATAACAGACACTCTTTCTACTTAAACACTTTCTATGTCAGTACATCTTTTTTATTTGCCACTTGTAGCAAGGAGGGATATTAGAAGCTATGGAGGAAAACTCAAGGGAGTCATTTAAAATGGAATAAAATGTGTTTTAGTAAACACAGCAGCCTACAATGCCATGATTTAAAGGCCAGTAACATTCAAAGCTTTCATATGCTTTTATGTATCCATGGGTGTCTGTCCAATTATTGCTTTTCTGACATGTAGGACAAATAGGGAACTTTTTTTGTCTTATTAGAAACATATAAGTTCTCGGCTGCAGCACTCTCAGAATGAAAGCTATTGCCATAGAGAAGCTTTTTTGCATTTCATGGGTTGAGAATGCTATGAGAATAGCATTTAACATTATGTTTTTAATGTTACTGGCACTTTAATGTCAGTCGTGTAGCACATTAAAAATAATGTATTTAGCTTTATTATTTTTAAGGGAAAAAAAAAAAGGATTTCAGTTTTAATGAACTTTTTAAGATGATTGGCATTTACTTTACTTAACATTTAGTTTTATAGAACATTTTGCATGATTTGCCTGGTTTCCCCCATTTTGCTCAAGGAGAATTTTGCAGTGTGGCAGTTACTGCTAAGCACAGTAAATGTCTGATGATGGCCATTCTTGGGCCGACCCGTACATTACATCACAGTAAGCCCGTGGCTGAAGGAAGCTTAGTAAATAAGTAGCAATGCAGATGTGAGGCCACTTTTCTGTTCTTTCGATTGAAACAGCAGGAAGTGCACAGAAGCTGCATCTCCTCTCCTTTAAGATCATAAATAATCCTCCATCCACCAAGACTAAGATTTTCTTTCCAACCAGCCCTCTGACTGTGCAGGCCCTAGCTGTTCTAGCTGTTCTAGCACTACCAGCCAGCCATGCTTTGGGTTGTCCATAAGCAGTAGGTGGAATGCAACAGGCACTGAACACTCAGTTATTATTCTATGCTGTTATAATGCTTTACCCCTGTACAACGTCTGCCTTAACTAACTAGTAGCACTCAGTAGATATTGAAACTAGGAATAATTTGTGCATCAGCACTGTGCTAAATCTGGCTTCTAGGAGTCATGTTAATGCCAGTTATTGGCTTTATGGTTGGCCTGGTATTAGGTATGTTATTCTGCCTGTGCCTCTGCTTGGTATTACCTGGCAATAAGGAGAATCCTTCTGAGTCAATAGAAGCTGCCCATCATAATAGCGGTTGCAGCATGTCTCTCATAAGAATATGGTGCAAACTTGCATGTCATATTTAGATATTTGTTTTGATTTGTGTAATCCACATATTTAATTTCTCCATGATGTATAGCTGTAATGTGCTTAAACCAATGGATACAGTTGATGGGGAACACTAAGTGGAGGGGCCTTCTGTTTAGCAGCAGGTTTAGTGGATGTCTGCACGGCGCAGCGTGCTTGTGGGAGGGCTGGCCTGTTTCATTTCCAACGTGTAATAATATGAATAATAGTAAATTCTTCTCAGTATACGGTGGTGACATTTGTATGTGGCATAAGGAACCGAGTATAGCAAAGAATGATCTAGTTAATAGTCTTTATTCCTCTTTATGCTCATTGCCTCCATCCTTAAAGAGAGTGCCTATAGCAAGATGTGTATTTATATTGTGTTTATTTTACCATGCCTGTGCTTTTTCTTTTTTTTTTTTTTTTAAATATTTAGCACTTTCTGAGAGCAAACTGAAATGAATGACAGTCAGTTCAACACTGTATGATGCTAGGAACGTCTGCATTATAAAAATAAAAACAGTTGACTATTTTTTATTACATGTTTGTTCTTGACTCATTTTGTAGTTGTAAAAGAAATCCCTGACAATGAGGCCCTCTACTATATTAGTGGGGCCCTCCCCAACAAGCAATCCATAGCATTAGCTCACTGCTCCCCTGGGGCCCCTGCATACTGAGACCTTGCCAGTGAGTAAAATAGGTTCCCAATTGGGGGAAAAAAATTGCCCTTTGCTTCATATGCACAACCACTACCCTCATTTGCCAGACCATGCCCCATTATGCCAAAGCTTTGTCCAATTTCCCCTAGACACACATGTACAGGCTCTGAATTATGAATAGCACCTTTCCATCACAGGGTTCATGACTGCAGTACACCTTGTTTTCCCCCCAGGAGGTTCTGCTTGCGGACAGAAGACTCATTTAAAAAAAAAGAAAAAAAAGATTTTGTTTTAGAAATATTTGGGGGTACATCCCCAGTACACAGAATAGTCTAACACAGCGCTTCTCAACCTGTGGGTCGGGACCCCTTTGGGGGTCGAACGAGCCTTTCACAGGGGTCGCCTAAGACCATCGGAAAACATATTTCCGATGGTCTTAGGAATAATTTTATGGTTCGGGGGTCACCACAACATGAGGAACTGTATTAAAGGGTCACGGCCTTAGGAAGATTGAGAACCACTGGTCTAACAGGAAAGATTCTAATTTGCTACCATAAAATAAATGTAAACCCAGGGAAAGCTTTGGGATATTCTAATGAAGGGCTAATTGAAGGACACTGCAGCCACCTTCAGCTCTCTCACAGGCAACTGAATTTGGTCTGGGGCAAATCAAGCCTGGGCAGGATATTGCCAATACCCGCTACTTTAAAGAGTTTACCTTTAAATTAACTTTTAATATGATGTAGAGCAGGGATCCCCAACCTTTTTTACTCTTGAGCCACACTCGGGATGTTAAAAAAAAAAAAAAAGTGTTGGTGAGCCACACAAGCATAAAAAAAGTTCTTTGGGGGATGCAAAATAAGGGCTTGTGATTGGCTGTTTGTTATCCCCATGTGGGACTGCTGGCCTGCAGGAGGCTCTGCTTGGAGTAAAACAAGCCAGAAAAAGTGGTCAGAATAGGAGGTTTAACTAGAATGCTAAGCTTTTATAGAAATTTTTTATGTTTTTAAAAAAAAAAAAAAAAAAGTTTAACTCCCTCTATATCTTTGCCCAATGTATTGTGTGCAGGGAATGAAGTCCTATAGCTTTAGTGGCACATGTAAGGGAACCCTTGTGCTTTTGGCTACACACACAGTGCTTGGCTGAATATTTCATGAGAAAGATTCATGTTTCCTTTTAATCTACTAAATAGTTCATACTCCGAGGAGGAAAAAGCAACTCTAGCTGGCTGCAAGGCCAGATCCATGTACAGGACAGCCTGGCAGAGAAATGGCAACTACAGGATACATGGATTTGAAAGAGAAATGTTAGACTCTTCTCTGGATATCAGACAAGTGAAGCTGAGGGAAAATGTATGGAAATGAGAGCGTGTGTTTATATAAGAATCTACAGCCATTTTACCTTTTAGGCTGTAATCATCTCAAAACAGCACCTTTAGCATTTTTTTGAAGGCAGTGTACTGGTGCTAATGCAGATAAACATACCTCAAGAAAGTGATTGTAGCCCATTGCACATACCAGTACCCAGACAATGGATGTTGGGTCTCCCAAGGCTCATATCAATGTCCCACAGGCCACGTGCTTCTCATATAGTGTAACAGGAAGGAGCAGAGTGGTGTAAGGTGGCAGGGAAGAATGCATGGGAATGTGCTGTATACACTGAACACTGCCACAGAACCACATGAATAATGTACAATATATCTGAAAGAATACTATTTGCATTTTGTGGTGAGTGGATAACCCTGTACCACTGGGAGAGCATCAGTTAAAAGTATGGTTTGCTTTTACTGTGTCATACAATATTCTTTCTTAGCAACTTTTCAATTGGTGTTTTTTTTTTTCTTTGCCTGCCTTTTCTGGAGGTCGTTAACGCCAGCATCCAAAAAGTTATTGCCGAGTAAGGCTGCAATTTTATTGCTTTTGTGAGCAGCTAAGCTGCTCATGCATGCTCTCATCCTGTCACGACTGGACTACTGCAACCTGCTATTAACCGGCCTCCCTAACTCCCATCTTTCCCCCCTACAGTCTATATTAAACACTGCTGCCAGAATTCTCCTCCTCTCATCCAGGAGAGTTCAGGCCCTTCCCCTGCTAAAGGCCTTATCGTGGCTTCCTATCAAAGAATTTCTTACAAACTTCTTCTCCTAACCTTCAAAGCCCTCCATTCCTCTGCTCCTCACTACATCTCTTCCCTTGTGTCTCCGTACGTTCCTGGCCGACTCCTTCGTTCCTCGCAGAGCAATCGTCTGGTTGCGCCCCCCACTACTACTGCTGTTTCCCGCCTTAAACCCTTCTGCCTTGCTGCCCCCTACATTTGGAATGCCCTCCCTGATTTCCTCAGGAGAGAATCCTCCCCCAGTCTTTTTAAAACTAAGGTTAAAGACTACCTTTTGGAGCACTCACCCAGCACCTAATCTGGGAACTGGCACTTATATTGTAGTGTCACCCACTGTGACCTACAGAACTTATATTTGCCTATTTGTATCTGTAAGTTACCCTCCCATATAGATTGTAAGATCTACGGGGCAGGGACCTCCTTCCTCTTGTGTCCTCGACTCTTAACTTATTGCTGCTGTATTTATCTGTATTTATTATTATACTTTGTATCTATCTATTATCTTATTAACCCCCTGTTTGTATTAATTTATTCTACTGTACAGCGCTGCGTACATAAGTAGCGCTTTATAAATAAAGATATACATACATACATTTAACACTTTTCTATTAAGGGCCGTGACAGACGGGGATATTAGTCTAATCTCCCCAAAATGCCATCCCACCGGCTAGAATGTAAATCACCAGTGGGATGGCATACGCGGCACCAAAGTTTCCTCTCAAGGCAACTTCGGCAAATCGATGTGCCGCATCTGCCATCCCACCCGCGATTTACATTTTAGCCGGTGGGATGGCGTGACAAATCTCCCCGTCTGTCACAACCCTTAAACTGTTAAATAAATGACAACATTGTCATTTAAGGGCAAACAAGGTTTTGAGCTGTATTAAAAGGGGTATAGATTCACGGGAGGAGGGGGTTATTCTTCCCCTTTACAGAGCGCTGGTAAGGCCCCATCTAGAATATGCTGTTCAGTTCTGGTCTCCAGTGCTCAAACGGGACATTATTGAGTTAGAGAGGGTCCAGAGAAGGGCAACTAAGCTGGTAAAGGGTATGGAAAGGCTCAGTTATGAAGAAAGACTGGCCAAGTTGGGTCTGTTTACACTGGAGAAGAGGCGCTTAAGAGGTGACATGATAACTATGTATAAATATATAAAGGGATCATATAATAAGCTCTCTAATGTTTTATTTACCAGTAGGTCCTTCCAACAGACACGAGGGCACCCACTCCGTTTAGAAGAAGGGAGGTTCCATTTAAATATTCGGAAAGGATTTTTTACTGTGAGAGCTGTGAAGTTGTGGAATTCCCTCCCCGAATCAGTCGTACTGGCTGATACATTATATAGCTTTAAGAAGGGGCAGGAAGGATTCTTAGCAAGTGAGGGAATACAGGGGTAGGGGAGATAGCTCTCAGTACAAGTGAGGGAATGCAGGGGTAGGGGAGATAGCTCTCAGTACAAGTGAGGGAATGCAGGGGTAGGGGAGATAGCTCTCAGTACAAGTGAGGGAATGCAGGGGTAGGGGAGATAGCTCTCAGTACAAGTGAGGGAATGCAGGGGTAGGGGAGATAGCTCTCAGTACAAGTGAGGGAATGCAGGGGTAGGGGAGATAGCTCTCAGTACAAGTGAGGGAATGCAGGGGTAGGGGAGATAGCTCTCAGTACAAGTGAGGGAATGCAGGGGTAGGGGAGATAGCTCTCAGTACAAGTGAGGGAATGCAGGGGTAGGGGAGATAGCTCTCAGTACAAGTGAGGGAATGCAGGGGTAGGGGAGATAGCTCTCAGTACAAGTGAGGGAATGCAGGGGTAGGGGAGATAGCTCTCAGTACAAGTGAGGGAATGCAGGGGTAGGGGAGATAGCTCTCAGTACAAGTGAGGGAATGCAGGGGTAGGGGAGATAGCTCTCAGTACAAGTGAGGGAATGCAGGGGTAGGGGAGATAGCTCTCAGTACAAGTGAGGGAATGCAGGGGTAGGGGAGATAGCTCTCAGTACAAGTGAGGGAATGCAGGGGTAGGGGAGATAGCTCTCAGTACAAGTGAGGGAATGCAGGGGTAGGGGAGATAGCTCTCAGTACAAGTGAGGGAATGCAGGGGTAGGGGAGATAGCTCTCAGTACAAGTGAGGGAATGCAGGGGTAGGGGAGATAGCTCTCAGTACAAGTGAGGGAATGCAGGGGTAGGGGAGATAGCTCTCAGTACAAGTGAGGGAATGCAGGGGTAGGGGAGATAGCTCTCAGTACAAGTGAGGGAATGCAGGGGTAGGGGAGATAGCTCTCAGTACAAGTGAGGGAATGCAGGGGTAGGGGAGATAGCTCTCAGTACAAGTGAGGGAATGCAGGGGTAGGGGAGATAGCTCTCAGTACAAGTGAGGGAATGCAGGGGTAGGGGAGATAGCTCTCAGTACAAGTGAGGGAATACAGGGGTATGGGAGATAACTCTCAGTACAAGTGAGGGAATACAGGGGTATGGGAGATAGCTCTCAGTACAAGTGAGGGAATACAGGGGTATGGGAGATAGCTCTCAGTACAAGTGAGGGAATACAGGGTTATGGGAGATAGCTCTTAGTACAAGTTGATCCAGGGACTGGTCCGATTGCCATCTTGGAGTCAGGAAGGAATTTTTTTCCCCTCTGAGGCAAATTAGAGAGGCTTCAGATGGGGTTTTTTGACTTCCTCTGGATCAACTAGAAGTTAGGCAGGTTATATATAGGCATTATGGTGGAATGTGATGGACGTATGTCTTTTTTCAACCCAACTAACAACAACATTCAAACTGACAGGTTGAGAAAGGATAGTCAGTTTTCCAAAACTGTCAGGTTTAGTAACAATTACTTACAGAAGCAGACCAATCAGTGAAAAATGATCACCGTGACCTATAGGTATATTTAATGTATTGGCTGGTTGCTAAGGTAAATTGCACACTAGCAACCAGATTGCTACAGAAGTTCTAAACTTGAGGGTTGCTTTAAAAAAAAAAAAAAAAAAAAAGTAAAAAAATTCAGAAACCATAAATAATGAAAACCAACTACAGTTACCTACAGTAAACCTGTCTTACAATGCAGCTGTTTTACTGTAGGTAAATGACCCCTTTAAAAAGACATGTGAAGGTAAGGAAAGTGGAGTTGCATGAGAGCAAGAGAAGGAACACTAAGAATTCTATGTATAATACAGATATAGTCAGGATTTCTATATAGGTCCAGGGGACAGCAATTTAAAAAAACATTTGGGATTTGTCAAAATCTCAGCAAGGTTTGGCTTCAGGTCATTAACTGTCTCATCTCTGACTTGCAAGTGCTCAACATGGGCCTCCTACTAGGACCAATGAGTAGATGTGTATGTATGATAGCTAAAATACAGAAAGTACATAGAAACAAGTGTCATTATGCCATATCCCTTACTGTACATTTTTATATTATAGTGTTACATTTTCTATATAAAAAAACACTTAGTTTTTGGGTGCAAAATCACATTACAGCACTGGGTTAAGCTATGGACTAAATGATTGGATGTGCATAGGGAATAAAGTTACAGCTACTATACAATCAGCGGGGCACTTACCTGCATAGTCGGCCTCCCTTTATTAAGCCCCTTTCAGAATTCTGCTAATACTTTGCAAGCCAAACTTCCCTGAAGTACCAAACAGACTGGGCCCAGATGAGATTGGGATTTAATGCTATGGGATTTAATGCTATGGGATTTAAATATTGCATTTCTTTTTTTTTTTTTTCTTTCATTAAACCAACCCAAATGCATCCCAATGGTGTCAGAAAATACTGATAGTGCGAGTGGGTAATTACATATACAGTACACTTGTGCCACTCTTGCAGTACAACAATAACAAGTCTTTAATTCTGGCATCAGATGGCAGGGTGTTTTATTTTGCCTGAAAACAAGGCCAAATATCTGTTATGACTGGCTTTCCTCTCCTCTTTTTGCTTGCACTAGGGAATTATTTCCCACACTTCTGTCACTAACATTCTGGCAAATAACAGCTGTTCCATGTTGCTTTATGGCAGGGATCCTATATTTGTGTCTCACAGGGCAAAGCTAGATCAAATACCCTTTATCTGTCCAGTCCATTTATTGCCCTACAGTTTGGGATGCCATGGAGTAATACATTGCATGTGAAAGAGGTAGGTAGAGGAGGTAAAGTAACTGAATATAAGATCACTATAATCTGAACATGTCACACTATTACAGCTTGTGTAAATACAGTATTTTAAAAAAGGGGGTAAGTACAGTGGGCACATCCCTGAGTGTAAGTTTCTGCTTTCAGTAGAATGTGTATACACTTGTGAAAAGCCGCCCAAATGGCTTACAGAGGCACAGAGCTCTCAAACATGTAAATAAACACAGCTGTCAGCAGAAACCATGGTGTAACCTATCAGCACTCCCTCAAACATGAATAGTCAATACGAAGCAGAATCAACATGAACTAAAAAAAAAAAAAATAAACCAAACTACATAAACACTTAAAGAGAATGGACAGAATCCTCGGAAAAAAACTACACCCACCCAAACACACATTGCATTGCACAATTTTAAAGGAGAACTAAAGCCAATGAAGGATATGCCTAAAAATGCTATATTATAGCTCTCCATCATAGATCTCTTAAGGCCATGTCTGGAGTGGCACTGCATATGCTCAATATGCTCTGGGCTGCTGTTAAGAGGCTAAAATAAAGGACTATCATAGGCACTTTATGGGTATGTGTTTAACAATAGAGGCAAACAATTTACAAGTCAGAAATGAATATATCATAGAAATGTAAACCGTAAGGCAATTGGTTTTAAAGCAGCAGCTCTTGATCTTTTGGCTGAACTACAGTTCGCAGCTATGGGCTGCAAGTACAATTCAGCAACAGCTGTGAAACCACTGCTCGGTGATCTCTGCCTTAAAGGTGTAGCTCACCTTTACGTTTAGCAGGATGAAGACAGTGATTCGGAGGTTATTTCAATGTGTCTATTTTTTTGTAAATCTTGAATTACTTTAGCTTTTTGTTCTGCAGATCTCCATTTTGAAATTCCAGCAGCTGAATGGTTCCTAGGATCCACTTTACCCTAGCAACCAGACAGAGGTTTGAATGAGACACTGAAATAAGAATAGGGCCTGAATACAAAGATAAGTAATAAAAAGAAACAATAAAATTGTAGCCTCGCAAAGCAATAGGGATTTTTGGTTGCCAGGGTCAGACGAGGAACTATGGAAAAAAAAAAAAAAAAACCCCACCAAAAACCCACCTTCTATAACAGGCGAAAAGTTAACTTCAAGATGAATTACCCCTTCAAGGTATGTTGTATCACATAAAATGAAATACTAACAGCTATCAAAACAAGGAAAGAAAAAACTATAAATGCTGATTGTGAAATGTTTATTTTTGAATGCTTAATAAATCTGCAAAATATTCCTATTCCTTTAGCCAGTAAAATGCACTCAGACGTTTGTTATTCCTTAAACAAGCAAACAAAGGTTACAAAAGCAGCACGATTCATCCCTCTGTTACAGCAGAGAGGGCCTTCCTCAGATAGCAACCACAGGCATACATCAGGGGCAAGCGCCCACATAGCACAATAAAATCCAGTTTTGCGGATTGCCAGGCTTTACAAGTTGCATTTTAAAATCTCAACCATTTAAAGCTTTCCCTAGAATCCCACTTTGTGTCATTGTAAAATGTAACTAACATTGCTGCAAGAGGCGACGCACGTTTCTTGCATTCTCACTTTTTGCTTATTCCAATGCCTATGTCATCAAGTCAATGAAGTAATAGGGTAAAGCTGAATGTGTTGAGTCTGCTTGCAATACAATGCATTCTAGTGCATAAAGAATAAATAAGGCAAAAGTCCAAGGGTTTAGCTGTAGGTTTGTGTGAGCACTTTTATAAACACAGGCAAATCCACATACTGCCGTTTCTGATCAGGTAGGGATATTTCAGCTTGCCAAAAATCTGTCCCTAGCGAAATGAAAAGAATTAAGGTCAAGAGGAAAAAAAAAAAAAAAAAGGTGCAAGCACAGATTTAAAAGTGTCCTAAATTCCCAATACAATTTAGACTGGCACTAACAATAGAGCAGGCTGCTTAAAAAAGACAAATACATATATGACTGCATATTATAAATAGCACAATAAAAAGTGAAGATTCAATGCAAACAAACACAATTTCACCTAGAGAACCAAAGGAGACAGATTTCAGATGCACAATTTATTGAAGTAAAGCCAGACAATTTCCTCCTTACACTCTGTCACTATATACGATAAATCAACATTTTTATTCACTTGTCACAGTATTTCAGACACCTGTGCTAGTCTGATTAGAATTTTGTCCAGTTAAACCAATAATAAACCTTTAAATGCTCAAAGCCCTATATATTTAGAGTTTCTTTTAAGAAACATTATTATACAGGATATACAGATTTAACAAGACACTTAAAAAAAATGACACACACACCACGCATACTTGTAGCCACAAAACTACCGGAGCTCCGTTGTAAAGGTTACACTGTGGTCAGCTAACAGCAGATCTGATATGTACATCTCTTACGTTATTTACATGAAAGGGCTAAATATCCAGTTGAAGTGAAAGGTAAAGGCTCTTGTGTTAGACAATGTGCAGTTTAGTAGCCCCGTGAAAAACACATGATTATGTACAATGTAAACAGCACAGGGCAAGACATAAATTACAAACAAACACAAAAAAAAAACACACACTAATCTTCCTCAGATTCAGATTCTTTAGATTTTTTGCAAATGGTTCTATTAAAGCTGTGGCAAGCAGGCACCCAGCGATTGTCATGAAGCCCAACCTTACAGCCACGGCTTTCTTTATAAGACATGTGGCAGCACATCCAATAACCAGGCCCGTAAGGTAATGCTTGGCAGTAAGGTTTCGGATGCCACCAGCACAACGAGACATCCCCCTTTGCATACTTTTTCTTGCACTGTTTGCAAGGATCGTCCTTGTAACGCGGATCCTGAACCCAGAGAGAATCGCAAGGCCGAATGTCATAATGTTCAATGATAAATTTGAAGTAACACGAAGTGCATTTTAAAGCTGCCAGGGTCCTTGTTGGAAGAAATCGAAAAATCTTAACTAAAATATGGTGGGGCAAGAAAGCCATGTACTGCTGTGGCTCCAGCAGCTGCTGGATTTTAAATCGGGTCTCTAAAAAATCGTGAGACACCGGCCTCTTTACCAAGGTGTCAAGTACCTGAGATTCGCTTTCGACTGGAGATACAGAAACAGCATATTGTGCAGTGAATGAGCTATTCTGTATGCACAGGGCATTGTCAAATGCATTTGCTTTCAGGATCTCTGCCTGGGACATTACTTCAGAAACAATTTGAACATGTGCATGATTCTGCCCACTTTGCTCACACTGAAAGAACAATGTTCCAGGGCATGGATCCCCTGCTAAAATTAAAGCTTTATCTTGCGTGCACTTTGCTTCCTGATCGGAGAACGTATGCATCAATACATCAGCAGCTTCGGCGCAGGAGTCAGAAAGCCTATCAAAGCTTCCCACACTTTCTTCCACTGCACAAACAATCCCGCTTGAAGTCTCGGGCGAATCTGGGGCACATTCCACTGCATTTACGCAAAGAGAGAAGGAAAATGTACAAGGATCCACGGACACGGCAATATCACATCTATTTCTAATTTTCATATAGGTTTCCCTTACAAGCTCCAAGTCTACATTTCCTACACAGTTATCTCCCGCAGGCAGCAAGGACTCAGCTTCATGAGGCTTAATCTGAAGACAATTTTCCCAAGATTTTACAACTAAATGATCTTCCTTGTTAGAAGGGATTTTTTCTTCCATGGAAGAAGCCGATAAGTCTTCATCTGTTTCGCTGGCCGCAGAAGGGACATTTAGAGAGTTGCTGCTGTCCTGTTGAGAACCACTTGCTAGCAGCATGCGCCCGACGTTCCTTCTGAAGCTATTGCTCCTTGACAGCCCACCAGCATCACGCTCACTCTGGTGCCTTAAGCATTCAGACTCTAGTTTAGCAACCATCTCCAGCACACACACAGATTCCAGTTGTTCGGTCTTCTCAGAAGAGTCTTTGTCCGTTTGTCGTTCACAGGTTCCGAGTGCCAATAAAGACACAGAGGCAGGAAGAGCACACTTAGAGGTGCTGGTAAATCTTGAAGGACTGCAATTAGTGAAAGGTTTAGAAGAAAGTAACGTATTTGCTCTTTGCTCCAAAAAGGCTACCATCTCTATGACAGAAAGTGGTCTGCCTGGAAGAATTCCCTCGCTGTCTGTAACAAAATTAACAGAGCAGTTTTCAACTCCATTATAAAGGGGTTCAGGCAAGAAGCATTTCTTATGTGCTTCTTGCATCTTTTCCAGTTGACTCTTTACACGCTTCAGATCCACAGACTTTTTTCTCCTTTTAGCAGCTCTCCCACTCATATCCCCACTACTTTTGATTTTCATGGAGCTGTTCTTATTGTTACTGCAGTGATGGGCTGCAAAGAAGGCAATCTTTTCCTTTGTATTTCCAGGCTTAATAATTGCACATATATCCAATGAACCCTCACCTTCTTCGCCCTGGTGAATTGTGGCTGCTGGGACATTTTTAGCCCTACTCTCAAAACTGGCAGCTGGGCAGTTGACTACAGTATTGCACATAGTATTCTGCGAAATTGCTCCAAGTGGCCTTCGAGCTTGGTTTTCAGCTGAGGGTAAACAATTCTTGGTGGCGCCATTATATTTCTCTTCCTTGGCAGAACCCTGGTTGTTGGGATGCATGCCTCGATTTGATCGAATTTCAAAGAACAATTCTTTTTTCTGCAACTTATGATATGGCTTTAAATGCATTCCAGAAGCCCTGCAACACAGAACAATTAGGTTATTACTTGCTAAATCCACAAAGCTTTCAACTCAACATTATCAAGCTTAGAAAGTCCTACAGCTAGCATCAAACAGAGAAAAGTGCTCATACAAAAGCTTTCAGGCTGATTAGTAGGACAGCACTGTAAACTGCAACACAAAGATAATGCTAGCTATATATCTATAAATTAGGATTTGCAGGCATTACTCTTATCTCAAGGTGTTTTACTTTCACTGACTCAGTGACAGCATGGGAGCTATCGCCTACTCAAAGTGTAATGGTGGCATCCCCACACATTCCTGGGGAGCTCTGAGATATTTTTGCCACTTCTGAATTGGTAATGATTTATCCACAAAGTGATAGAACATACGGTGCAGCTGTATTACACTGCACATAATAAACAACCTGGCAAAGCTGCTAAATATATGTATGATGGCTGTTGGGCTGTGTCCCGCCAGTGCATTTGCCCCTAAAATCAATTAGATCTTTGCTTTCATTTGTAAACTGACCTAAGCTAATTGCTTATTGGTTGCTATGGGCAACAGCACTTCAGCATTTATCACCTATGTGATTTAGCACATGAGCCCTATTGTGTTAAAATTGTACATCTCCAAAACGATCCATGAAGATCGCCTGAGGCACCTGTATATACAAATGCTGGGAATCTTACCTTTCTCATATGTCTGAGAAACGGCTATTCATAAGCCAGATGCTAAGATATGAATTTACATCTGGTTCTAATAGTGGCCATATACGGTCCGATTGTAGCTGCCGATATCGGTCCCTTAGACTGATTCGGCAGCTTATCGGCCCATGTAGGGGACTACATTCGCCCTATATCGCCACCCGTAGGTGTGGATATCGGGAGAAGATCCGCTCACTTGGCAACCTCGCCAAGCGAGCGGATCTTAAAGTGTATGGGGACCTTAAGGCATAACAGATAACATAACATTATATTCATTATGTGATAGATCTAGTTAAGGAATTCATGGCCACATTCTCAGACTTCCTTGCCATATGGGTAAGCCTAAATCAGGCAATGCTATATTCTGCATATATTCTACATCTCCGTTTTCTAAACCCTGAACTATGTTTTGTTGAAAAATCATGTCACACAAACATGAAAGATTTTCATTACTTCGGTAGCAAACCGCTAGCAGTTGTAGTAATTAAAGGCAGCAATCTTAGCTCTGGCGGGAATGGCTCACCTCTTGACATGTTGGTATGCAAACGGGGTGGATTTCAGTGGTTCCCTGTGGAGCCCTGCCCTGCAGGAATTCATCCTAACTCCTTGCATACAGGGCTAATTGTCAGATCCAGTCCATTTTCCTTCAAGTTCTGGGCACTGTGCACCAATATTGTTGCTGGGGGGAAACAAAATACAATAAAAAAAGGTTCAGAAGCAGAAAAGTCAATAAACTTCCCAATCAAAGTATACATTGTGCACATAAATTTGGTCAGTGGTACAACCTTACCAACCTTACACATCAATTCAATTAGACATACTGGCATGCTGCCATGCAAAGAGCTTAAGGGGGAGGTATACTTCTTTTTGAAAATATGAGTTAAATGAACACACTTTTTTGTCACAGTTAGTTTAATTCTCTGTATGCCTAACAAAGGAAGGTGCTGGGGGAAGCCAGGGGTTTGTTTAAACAGAGGGCTTCTCAATGGACTGCTCATTTGTTTCCACTGTGCTCATACAAGCATAACACAATGGACATTTCAGATTTTGCCCATTTCAGTGCAACAAAAAAACAAATATTTTACAGTTAAAACAATAGGCAACAGATTAGCCAAACCCTATGCATTGAACTAATGTTAAAAAGGGGGATATACTGCCCCTTTAAAATTCTGTCTCTCTGTACAAGGGCACTAAAATTACAAGTTGCTTGCATGAAAAGCTGGGAACTCTCTCCACCAAGCCCTAACAGTGAAACCAGAAGTTGCAAGCAAGAAATTCGCAAACCAATGTTACTGGCAAGCACAATTGCAGGTGTCAGTTTCTGACCCTTGATCAGTTGTGTGTTTTTTTACTGCTCATAACCTGCTCTAGGAGGAAGCCCATACATCATGAATGCAGTATTTCTCTTTTTAATTAAACAATAAAGGGTAATCATTTTCAAGCACCCCCACCTCAAAATCAATTATGTATTTTGCAATGGGCCAAAGTGCTGTGTGGAAACGCCTGCATTAAGAGATTACTAGCTGCTGTTTGATGTTTGCTTGATCAGGAGGAAACAGATACACATGCAGCATGGCTGCCAAAATAGTGCCAGAGCAACACCCTGATAGTTTAGCTAAACAATTACAGTCCCAGCTATTTACCATTTCCTAGATTGTTTGCAGGGACACCATTTACCCCATACTGTTACAGGCAATTTCCCATTCGTACTCCTTCTGTCACCTGTAAGCAAACACACACAAATATTCACTTACACCACCAAATGTTCACATGCACACTTTGCTCAACAAACCTACATATTTACCCACCAATTTGCCACCTCAGACAATGGGACTTTTGATGAAAGGAATGGAAAATGTAGAAAGCTTGTTAAAGGGGAAGCTCGCCTTCACATAAACGTTTAGTATACTATACTATAAGGATTTGACTGTGAGGTTTCAATTCCCAGGCCGAGTGCGACATAAGTACAACAAAAAAAGGAAAAAAAACTAAAAAAAAAAAAACCGAAGACTAACTGCAAAAGATTTTAGAATTTTCTATCTACACCCAATGAAGGGGCCATTTTTAGCCCAAAGTGAAACCAGCACCATACATTATTCATAATTGCCTACAAGATTCATGGATTTTTTTGTTTATTCTATATGTCTCCTTTAAGGTCTCAATCTTTAGTTTACCGTAAATGTGTTAACCTGTAACCTTTGTTACTAATATTTCTGAATTTCTGATTGAGCTTATTTTCTAGTGAAATTAATTCCTTCCTTTTTTTTTTTTATTACTCTGTAGCGATGGGATTACCAGGAATAAACCATGTTGCTAGGCAAAATGAACTATAAGGCAGCTAGAGATAATGTTTGTGCAATTACTGGTACTTACAGACACTGCCAAAAAACATACATACTGTATCTCAGAATAATAATCTGTATTTTCATGGCCACTGAGTTTTCAGCCAAATAAAATGGGTGGATAACACATGAAAATCTTGGAATCTGCAAATAGCATGGAGTAAAAAGTAGTTATGCACACAGGCTTTTTTGTTTTTTCTTTTTTAAATACAGAGTACAATGTAAGGTCACCGAGAGTCCCTATGTGTTAGATACAGGTATGGGGTCCATAAACTGGAAACTCGTTATCCAGAAGCTCTGAATTATGGGAAGGCTATCTTCCACAGACTTCTTTTTAATCAAATCTTAAAAAATGATTTCCCTTTTCTCTGTAACAATAATACAGTACCTTGTACTTGATGGTAACTAAGCTGCATGAATCCATACTGGTTTCAAAACAATCCTCTTAGGTTTATTTAACGTTTATATTTTGTTTAGCAGACAGAGCAGAAAGGCCCAAATTACGGAAAGGCCCCTTATCCAGAACCCTAGGTCCCAAGTGTTCTGGATAACAGGTCCCATGCCTGTAGTATGTTTATTGGTAGATACAAAGCAATTCAGCTATCCACATGTGTGGTCACTTCTTACTTCTCTAAAAGTATCACTTGCAAACAGAAATCAAACGTGATTATGTAACAAGTCATCATTTGCACTAGGTTTAGTAATACACAGCAACCAATCAGTGTGTACTGGTCCAAAGGAATCACTTGATTGGCCACTTTCTATTACTAGTGTGTAACTTATTACTTACCCTCTTTTATCCTGTTATGAAACCAGCACACTGCTGTAAATGACCCCTGCAGCTGTACTTCCTGTGAGCGGACAGGCAGCACTCAGTCCTAACCTAAAGTCTATACTGGGTTACACCAGCAAGGCAACTGAGCGAATACGTTGTTCTTAACACCAGTTCAGATTAATGCAGTGCTGTCAGTTACAGCTGACACTCTAAAGTCTATGTGCAAAGAACAGAGAGTTCATATAATTTTAGGGATCTCTTTGTGACACAAATTGCAGGTGTGGCGTGCATTTTTTTTTTTTTTTTTTTTTAAAAAGCAGAGGCCTTTCCTTTAAAGCCACCCTTTCCTAATTTATGGGTTCACTAGCTTTTGCTGCATCCCAGAATTGACTGGCTTGTGGAGATTCATTTTTAAGCAGAAGCCTTGAATCTTTGCTAATGTTTTAAAGGAAAAGTATACCCCCCCCCTCAACATACAGGTCTCTATAAAAATATATCAAATAAAAAAGTTCATATGTAAAACCGTGCTTCATCTAAATATGCCATTTTCCTGTAAATATACTTTTTAAGTAGTATGTGCCATTGAGTTACCCTAAATGGTACTTGACTTAATTGACATTATTAGTACTATGGGCTGCCCCTGGGATCATACAATTCACTAACAAACCAAGGGCACACATACACGTTATGTCACATCAGTCAATTAATGGACTGGGTTCTGTGTTTTACCTGATTTCCGGTCAGCTGATCTCTGAGGAAGCACACAGATCATCACAAAATGGTGGCTCAAGGGAGAAGATACAAAAGGGCAATATTTACCGATATTCTATATTGGCAAGATTCTTTAATATGCCATTTAATATGATATAAACTGTTGGTTGATCTGGTTAGTTAATCTGTTGGTTAAGTATTCATTTCTGGGGGGACAGTTTTCCTTTAACAAAGCCCCATTTGAACTACTGTGACCAAATATGTCTCAAATATTTATGTACCAAAAGCCTTTACAAAAAAAAAAACTAAAGGTATTGTCAAGTACAGTATTACGATTTTAGAAATATTTTTTTTAAAATGCAGCTTAACTAATAAGCGAACAATATGCGTAAATGCTTTTAGGGTTACTTACTTACTTTAAAGCTACAAGTGAATATATGCAAAAAAAAAATAAAAAAATACAATGGTGTTAAACAAAGGAGGTCGGTTTAAGCAAATATTTTTGCTAAATCATCAAAAGTAGAAAAAAAATGAATGCCTTTCCTAGCTAATAAATTGCAAGCTTTCAGAACAAGATAAGCCTTCTTTGGTAAAATGAACTTTCTTAAAATAATAAAGGGACAAAATATGTAAGCACAAAAATAAACTGCATGATATGCTTGCTCACAACATCAGTTCTATATTTATAAATAATGGTGAGATTTCAGTATAAAAAAGGGAGAAAGTAAAGAAGTAATGGGAATGGAGAGCTCACAATAGCACAGTAGGGTGTGGTATGCATCTTTCTATAAGGCTGTAGGAGTGTGAAGGAATGAGATGAATGTAGAGTCTGTAAAAGATTTTAGGTGTGGTTAAAATTCACACGACCCAATAAATCATTTGTCCTTTAGGATAAAAAAAAAAAAAAGTTATGTTTTTTCATGCAGCGAGCAAAATCAACAGAACTTTTCCATTCAACAAATCCCAACTGTCCACATTTACTACAGAAAGCAAGTGCTATGCCAATTTCAAACCCAAAGTAAAGACATTGTACAGAAAAAGCAAAAAAAAAAAAAAGGTATGCTGTTTCTGAAGTTTAAATAACAATCCTGCATCCCAAAGCTTAAATTATAGGCATTTATAGGACATATTCATTTTCTTTAACAGTGGAAACACAAAAAGTACAGAGCTGTACGTGCATTCTTTCTGTGCTGGAACACTACAGCTGGCACAGAACACTCCATACCACTGTGCTGCATTCTGATGATTGGAAACCTCGTCATTGCATTTCTTCTGTGGGCGAAAAAAGCTGGCAAAGAAATGCTCAGCGTGCCACGGGACTAAGACTAGGACCAGGTGGAATTTCTCAGTGTGTTTAACCCCAAGGGGGAGTACATTAAGAGCGCCATGTAAGTGCCATTCACTCACGTGACTAACTTGGCAACCCCACCTCAGCTTCTCACAGAGAAAAAGAGAGTGTTGCAATCAGATTATGTAATCATAATCCAAACAATTACCCCAGATTAAATTATTAAGCAAAGCACAAAACACTTATCACCTAATGGTTTCGTTCATTTAAATACAATATTTTCCAAGGATATTTACCAACATGTTAAACCATTAATATTTAGTCTTCAATGAGTTACACGAGGCTGTGCATGTGCATTAAAGTTCTGCGCATCCAGTTTAGTCATCTGGAGTGGCACACAAGCAATATAGTAAAAAAATCTGACTTCCCTTTATTGTGCATAAGACAGTCCTAAATCTTTACAATAATGGTGAGTGTTGCTCACATTGCAGGTACTGGCCATGTGTGGCAAAGTTTGGGCAAGAGCCATTCTAGTGGCTTTATTCAACTGACATAACACTATAAGAGGCTTGCCTTTACTGAATCTGATACCAGTAATACTCTGCTGACATGGTTGCCACTGTTCAATGTCCACAAGAACCCCCCCCCCCCCCCGTATAATTTATAATAAATTATTTTAATTCCCACTAAAATGTTGGTGTGTTTGCATTTATTTGACTGCTTTGTACGAAGGGAACAAAGTAAACATTAGAAATGTTTAAGTCTCCCAGTTGATTTGGGTTAAAGTGCTCAAAACAGAATAATTTCAAACTCATTAATTTTGGAGTGACCCACAAACAGGGGATGAGGGTAAATGCCTGCACTCTTTAGGCAAACAAAACATGCACATGGCTTTGCTGTACCCAGCCTATAAAGATAGTAGTGTGGTCAAAAAAACACAGCTACAGGGGTCAAGGGGTGCTGCCCTTCACAACCAATGGGTATTAGCAATTTCACCTTAATAGCCCTTTACCAACAGCAATGTTATTGGTTTATAGTTGTAATATATATGGTACAGCTCATGGCGTGCAGCAATAGGTCTAATTACTGGCTGGCCTGTGCATAGTATTGAGGTTTTATATTTTGTACTTATGCCTCTTTTATTGTTTTATTCACCTTCACATACCGTCACGCACAGCTTGGGTTCTTTAGCCTGTGTTATTAAAATGAAAAGGGAAAGCTTTCTCCCACTTTATTCACTGCTCAGCCACTCTAGGAGAGAAGACTGTATGAAATAATGTTCTGAACAACACTACATGAATATTTTCTATATTACTTCACAAAAGCTTATTTTTTTTTTTAAGCAGGTACTATTGTACTCCTTTTTGTGGAGCACATTATTGTATACACAGGTTGCACGGTTTAGTCCCGTCTGAGAGCCCTGCAGTCTGATGACATCAGGATATCACGTATCCCAGCAGCTGCATTTGCTTTTGCACATGCTTATGCTATTCATGGAATACATAGAGGCTTCTGAACCCACATTTCCCCCCTTAAGGGTGAAGACACATGGAGCTACTAGTAGCAGCTACTTGTCATGGCTACTAAAAGAGACAATGCTGATCATTTACTCATAATTGTCTCTACGTGTGTTTTAGCAGAGGCAATTCTCAGTATTGTCTAAGGCAGGGGATTTTCTTGAGATTAGTAGCCATAAAAAGTAGCTGCTACTAGAAGCTCTTTGTGTCTTCACACATGTTTAAATTATTTTGTTGCAGACTTAACTAAGCCAATAGGATTGTTTTGTCTCCAATAAGGATTAATTATATATTAGTTGAATGTTATTTATTTGACTGATCTGGATACACAAGTCTGAAATGTATGGGTCTTCCCAAGTATCAGCCAACTTTTGTCTCAGTGGGTTTCCCTTTCACTAAGTTGCCTATAACCCATATTTGGCTCTGTGCTTGGTATTCTTAAAGGGGCTGTTCCCATTTGAGTTAACTTTTAGTATGATGTAGAGCAGCGGTTCTCAACCTGTGGGTCGGGACCCCTTTGGGAATGGCATGAACTATTCCCACATACCCTAAGAAGAGCTGAAATTGCAGTGACAATTGAATATTGAGCAGTAGTTAAGTATATAAAAAGCATTTCAGATGAAATGGTGATTTACACTACTGTGGAGAACATGTAGATGGTTTATCTTGCCTAAACACAAGCAATGCTTGCAAGCATGAAAGGGGCTGATAAAAGCATATTGAAGCGATAAATGCTTTGTTATACCCATGAACTTCTCAAAGAAAGAAAAGAAAATTGCAGTGATCTTTACGGAAGCCTTTACTTATAAATGCTTCTTATTATTTACTGGCCTCTCATAGATCTCAAGATAAAGCATTTTCTCATTTCTCATAACTTTTATATTTTATATGGCAATAAAAACTGTTCAGAGTCCAGAAGGCATCAAGGCCACAAGGACACACAGATAACACATGCTGCTTACTGCACAGCTGAACGCAGGGACCATACAATGACTGTACAACCAGGGTTACTGCAATACCAACACAACAAGCAGAATTTTAAAATCCAATATATTTCCGCTTTCAGCTTAGTGTATTTTAAATCACAGATTTTCCAGAAAGGGTATAACAAGCAAATGTACAAAATTATTAAAAGACTGTAGAAAGCATATCAATCACTGACTATAAACTTAATATACAGCCATTATATACCTCGCCCCCCCCACCCCACTATAAAATCCCACAAACAGTACAGTTCTACATACAAATATGTCCCCAGGCCAAGGCCTTTAATTAACCCCACACACTGGTATTTTCAACTATAATCCCATGCAGTGGCTTTTCTGTGCATTCCACTCCCCTGGGGGCACTATACCCAAGGGAACACACGGACATCATTCATTACCAACCTGTGACATCACTATGCAGTGTTTATAAGGATATATTTTAACGTTAACAGCGACTTAAATATATTATGCAAGAAAGTGGGTTTCTGCAGTAACATGTTTTGTCTTCCAGAGAGGGACACCACTAATGGCAGAGAGCCTATGATATGCCCAGGAATGCAGTGCAGTTGTTTATAATTGTAGACTTTGTACTTTCAGAGTAACTAGGATCGCATGCATGGGCATGTTTAGCCACTGAACTATACAAAATGTAAGGTATTCTATACTTGGCTAACCCTGTTCCACATTTATAATTTATTAAAGAAAGCTGACAGATTAGCTTTCTGCTCCTTATATTTAATGGCTTGAACTATTATTTGCTCATTTAAATTCGTGTTCCAGTTTTAGGGCAGTGACTAACGACAGATTCTGTTTTTCGTGTGTACTACAAAAAGCAGAGCATTGGTCCCAGTGATTTCATTGCCCTTAAATTAGATGCAAGGCTATAACATTATAGAGAAAGTCTGTCCTAATTATGCCCAAGAGAAACGGCTCTATCCTAAAGAGCTACTATCATAACTATGATATACTAATACACTAAATATAAATTAGGACATGCATAACCCAATTCAGTATCTACCCAATAATGATGCAACCAATTGCCCCCTGGTGTGGGTTTCAAGCCATATTAGCCACCAGCCCTGTCCTCTGCCAAACCAATTTGTGACATGGGAAGTGAATTGCTGCTTTTATTTATATACTCTCACCAGCCCTTTCCCCCCCTGTGACATCATAAATGGGCGAATTGGGCACAGGAAAAAGATCAGTATAGCGGACTGGGCTTGTGCTTAGCATGGTCTAATAAATTTATATCCGTGCATCACTACTACCCAAGTTTCATGTCATAAAAAAAAAAAAAATCACATACCAGTGACAGGGTCTATTTGTTAATCACCTGTATGCAAAATAAGTTTTACTGTAACTTAGCGGTCTAGCACAAACAGACTACTAAGTATAATACAGACAAGCCCAAAGGAAAAAAAATACATTATTTTTAACAAGCAAGAATGTGTGCAGTAACCCACTAGCAAATTAATGCTATTCAACGTTTACATGTAGCAGGCTGATTTGTTTTTGAACAGAAGTCTATGAAGCCCTGAGCAGACTGGGGACATGAAATCCTTTAGAGCAAGACTGTCCAACTGAACGGAGAAGGAAAGGTAAAATCACTGGGGGGGGGGGGGGGCAAAATGTTAGGCACCCCCCAGTGATTGTAATTGCTTACCTTATACCCTGGGCTGGTGCCCCTGTCAGGAGAAAACTGCACCAGCCATGGGTAGCTGTAAGACAGAGATCCTCTTCTGTCTTCGTTCTGGCCCTCAAATCAGCCCAATAGATGTAATAAATTGAACTGCGTTAGAGGAATACATGCGGTTTTTAGTATTTACTGACAGACACAAACTACACACATTGAGATGTGTTACTTCAGTCCCAAAACAAAACAGGAAAAAAATGTGAATTATTCCACCTGACATTTTGCAAATAAAAAAAAATTAAAACCAGTCATGCCTCACACATTGCGGCAACCAACAAAATACCAAGCATAACCAAAACACTGTACTGTTACAATACAGTGATCAAAATATATCAATGCACTTTTAATTCCACTATGATTGTGATCACTATCAGTCGTTCTCCCACATGGATGCCACACAGCAGAAAATATAAGGCAGAAGAAGGGAAACCCTTGTTTTTGCTATGGAGAAGCTTTTCGGAAAAGGAAACCGTAACCACCCACATTTGATAATGACATGGTGATTTTAAAAACCTGGTGATAATATTCAATACTAAGCAAGTAACAGCTGAAATTCATATTCTTTCCTATTCTAGACATTCGTGGCCTGGCTGCCCAGCAGCTTAACTCTACACTAAACTAAGGTCACAAAAATGCCTTGACATGTCCAATTTGCCCATATAAAATGAGGGGTAGAGAAGGAAATAATAAGGGATTGAAAAAAGTCAAATGAAATGATGCTTATTCTAAAACATTGAATGTGCTTGTTTGGCTATTTATTTACATCTCATAAATACAAACAACTGAAAAAATCTTTGGCACACCACTTACATACTTCCGTAGGGTGCTTCAATTCCTCGGCTGCTTCCAAGCCATTCCTTTACGAAGGGAAGAAGCACATCAATATACGGGCAATGCCTTTTTTATTTCACCTGAAGAAGCTTGTGCCACTTATTTTCTGCAATAAATGTGTTAAAGGCATGGCCGGTATATTGGTGTGCTTCTTCCCTTCGTAAAGGTATCATAAATACAAAACCAAATAAGCACATGCATACCTTTGACTAGGTCCCAGCGACAAAACAGCTGGAATTCACATTACTTTATATAGGAGGCATATTTCTTCATATTTTTCATCCACCCTTTTTAAAGATAAATGTTGGTTATTCCATGCTCTGCTTGGAACCAAAAACAACAGTTTGACACAAAGGCTACTCTTATCAGCCCCAGTAGGCTCCAAATAGAGTGTCTGACCCAACAAGGGGCATGGTTTGAATAACAATACATTGAATACTATTAGACCCCTGCCTGAAAAGCATTTAGGGCGAAATCTGAACTGGTTATTTGTGGTTTGAGTACTCCTGCAACTATAGCGCTAAAAACTATATATCAATATTGTTTTATAAACCTTCTTAAACTGTTGGGATTTAAGGGAAGCTGTTGGACTGGAAAAGGGAGCTCAAACACAAGATGTCCTAATAATACCTGCCTTGTAAACTTCTCGTGTGTGCTAGCAACTACTGCGAGCAGCCTACCTGACTCTGCCTGAGTAAACATGAAATGGGCCAGTTCCAGTGAATGAGATGAAGCAGCACAGCCAGACGCCAAGACGCTACACATGAGCTCACGCTCTAGATTTATCTGGCATTTGGAAAGAAGGGAACACTTTCGGGGAAATATCTATTTAGTCAAACTGCTGTTACTATTGCCAGATATCACACTCAGGAGTAAACGCTACCATTTTACATCCTACTTATTAATGGTCTCCATGACAACTACAATAATATACTGAAATATTTTCAACAAGATGACTATGTTATAAATACAGTACATACAGATATAACCACTCACAATTGTGTATATGAATTTAGTAACATGTAGGCATCTGACATAGATGACATATAGATGGTGAAAATGTGAGAATACAGGCATTACAAAAAATAAAGCTTCAATTATTGTTGTCCCTGTGCTCCACCAGCTGCTGGGATTTAACACACCCTAATAACCCCCAATGGATAATATTAGATTCCATTCCCTAGTCCATATTATAAGTGCAAATAAAATGCCCCTGCCTGTGCCAAACAGCATATTACATTGCAGCTAAGGGGAAGCCGCTCGGATGCACCAGCTTATCCAGCCCTGTGAAGCACCCAGCTCGGCCCTGTGAAGCACCCAGCTCGGCCCTGAGAAGCAGGAAAGCTCGGGGATGAGGCCTTTCCAACACTGTAACAAGCTTCCCTGCAGGGCCTGCCCTGCTTCCCTTTGCAGCTCTTACCGTGTCTGTGGGCGACGAGCTCGGCTAGGCGGGGAGAATTACACACAGGCTCAAGGAAGCCCGGGCTCGTTGGCAAACAAGCAGCCCGCCACTCCGCCCGCTCCCCCTCTCTGCGTCGTCTCACGTCCTGCAACAAAATCCCTCGACAGCTAGCAACACCGACAGAACCGACAATATAATTCCGACTCAGCTGCACCGAAACCAGAGAAATAAGGCGGAGAGGAACAGATGTGCGACGTCACTAGAGGAAACCATTCCGCAGCGGCTGATTTGTTATGGAGTTCTGCCATTCAGTCATAGGCCCCGCCTCCGTAAAAATCACCCTCTTGGTTGGAGCCTACCTGAGCGCGGGAGCGCGCATTACCTTCTCGCTGTAATGTATTGAGTGGGACGCGCCTCGTTGTTGTTGCTGCTGTGTGTGGCGCAATTACTGAAACCAGCAGTGCCCCTTGCTTTCTTAGGAGCGCTTGTCAGTAGCCAGTTATGCATTCTGATGGCAAAAGCCCAATTTCATGTATTTTTCCAGTCTGGTGAAACATTGGTGTATGCTTTAGAAGTGATTTGGAAGTGTGTTAGTGATATAGGCGAATGGGTACAGGAATTTTAGTGCTAGTACCACATATAGCGGTAAAAATAGTCCAAAGGCAGTACTAGTACTATTTGTTCAGGGGCTAACAGTCCTTCCTACTACAGATAAAAAAAAAACAGATTTATATTTCAATTTTCGCTCACCCAGTTAAATAGTAGGTTCAGGTGCTTATGCCCCAAACCTTTTGCTTATCACTTTTTTCTCTCTTCCTTCTGGAGAATTTATGCTCATATGTAAGTTCAAAATGCAGGATGTTCACTCACCGCTTCCTTTTGGTGGCCCGAGTGCCATGCCCCAGACCCGCAGCATGGGAGTTTCAACTTCAATAGCCAGCACAAAACAGCATGCACTCGTAGGACTCCAGAACAGCGGATAAAAATTCAAAAAGCTTTATTAAGAATAAAAACCTGACATGTTTGGTGTGACTGCACACGTATTCATAGGTACCAAAAGGCAGTACTATCTTGTCAAGAGGATCATATCAAAATGTGTTTTACCACCAATACTTTACAAAATTAAACTATGTACCAGCCATCTGATCCAGTTGTAATAATGTCATGCACAATGTGTTTTAATGTGGCTGGTAAAAATGATCCTTTATTCTAATGTTGTTAATAGGAAAAATGGTTTAAAATAAAGAAAGTCCTGTATTTTTTCCAAAAAGGCAGCAACCCTACCTGCAAATTCCTTCCCCTTAGCGCTCAATGTTGAAAATCAGAAACTGGTGCTACATTTCACCAATGATGTTGCCAGCAACAACCAATAAGTGTTCCAAAGGCTACTGCTGATATGAAAATTAAAGCAACAATTTGGTAAATTGCTATAGGTAACTGTCCTGGTGCACTTTAGCATATATGTTTGTAAATCAAGTTTCTTATTCTGTTCCTTAGGGGCGGTGGCATAACTAGCAGGAAGCAGACCCCAGTTCTGGACTGGCAGATGTAGATTCTGGCAAATGCCAGAGGGGCTGCCAGTGTTCAATTCTATATGAAAAGAAATGGAGGAAAAAATAGATAACAGTATACAAAAAGAAGTCATTAAGAGATTAAAGAAAGCTAGTAGTAACAGAGAAGGGGAAAGTGGGCCTAAGGTCTAAGGGTTTTCTGGTGGGCCCTTGGCACCCCAGTCCGACACTGGGGGCTGCTGTAATATTCCAGAGAGTCACTATTTATTGCAGTGGTTCTCAACCTTACTAATGCCGCGACCCTTTAATACAGTTCCTCATGTGGTGACCCCCAACCATAAAATTATTCATTAGACCATCGGAAATATGTGTTTCGTTTATGTGACCGAAGGTCTTAGGTGACCCCTGTGAAAGGGTTGTTCGACCCCCAAAGGGGTCGCAACCCACAGGTTGAGAACCGCTGATTTATTTGGACTGGTGGGGCTGTTTGGGCCTCTTTGCAGCTGAAATTCCAAGGCCTATTTTGAATCTCAATCTGGATTTGGCAGACCCTGTTACTTTGTTGGGACAAAAAATAGGGCCAAAGGTCCCTGGTAACACACAGCAAGGGCCTTGAAACTGTATGGTGTCTTGCACTCACAGAGTGGAAGTGGAAGGCCAGGTCATAAAATGACTGTTGCAGTAAATGCATGATGACTGTCAACAGTTGACTTTAAAAAAACAGGGACCTTTCCTGGGACATATATTTACAGGAGCATAGAATAAACACAAGGGTTCATCCCTGAAATTAAATTAGTAACTATGTAGTGGGTATGGCAGTACATGTACCTTTTAGCCATCTGCCACCCTTACAGGTAAGCTGGCTGCTCACCTTCTCTGCAATGCATTGCAAACCCATTCTAACCTATTCTTTTGTGTTATAGAAAACACACCTGTTTGCACTGTAGCAGTTGGATAATGCAAAGTTGCAACGTTGGCTCCAGGTCTAGTAACCATTATTAGCCAATCAGAGATTTGCTTTTATTACATTACATATTGAGTCTACTGTCACCTAGGATGCTTGCTTCAGTGTCTATGGACAGAACACATCTGTACAGGAATACTGGGGGTCAGTTTTTGGCACACCGGAATGTCTTTTGGGTGGCAAGCAAACATCACTATGCTGCAGATGTAATGTATCCCTATAAGGGCATCTCTCTGCTATCCCAGATAAAATATCTGGGTGATGTTACGTGGCACTGTATTGCAGATGAGAGGTCAGGTTTATAAAAATAGAGGTGTGTGTGTCATTTAAAGAGATGGTATTTCAAGCCACAGAAAGAAAAACATTTACCAAGACAGTGTGAGCAAAGAGAGAAGTGGAGTTCCCAGTTACTGAAGGGAAAAATTGTCTCTTGTGGAGAAGCAAAGTTTCTATTTGCTCTAGGGGTTTATGGAACATTATATAATTATATTTCAGCACCGAGAGGTTATTGACATCTGCAACAAAGTTTCATATGCATTAAATATCATTGCTTTTCTTCATAATTCTGCTAAAGCACAGGCTAAATTTGTGCTGGCAAACAATTTCTCTACATTAGTTTGGACCTTATTGGGATCCTTGTTCTACTGGGGTCTCCTACAGCCATCGGCCCTTTTTTGTAATGCCTCCCAAATTTTGAAAATTGAAGTGAACAAGTCATGGACATGCCCTTGATCTGTCCTGATTGTGAGCAGTTATATCCAGATATGCACAAGCAAACATCATTTAATTTCTGGTTAGACCCACCCCTTTTGGGGTCTCTTTTTTTGGACTGTCCCGCCTAGGTGAAAGTTACCAGATCAAAGAGTTATATTACATTTTTAGCATTCTGAGGGTAGAACAAACCCCGAAAACGTTTGCAAAGAAATTTAATTTTTGAGGAGAATAAAACCCCCATAAGTAAGTATTGTGTGTTACTGCACAAAGCCTATGTTCCTAGTAAGCCCAGCTGGTGACCACATAATGCAAAAAAACTTTCCATCCCCAGCTGTAGCTGGAGGACACGTCAGATTGTTTTCTGCTTCCTCCCAAAGTTTTGCATGTATGCACTAAACATAAAATTAATTTAATTGGCAACCTGCTACGCTATACACACATTACAAATGGATTCTAAAAATACATTTTTGGTATATTTGTTTTATTCAAACAATGCACAGCTCCTTTCTTTGATCAGGAGCCATATGTAAGTCCTCAGATATCTTGTATATTGCCCGTCACTGTATAGCCCCTTAACCTACATATGGCTTTTTTTTAGGCGCAGCTATTAACAAACAATTGGTGCTCAATCACCGATGTGCCCTTAGCCTTGGGTAATGTCATGTGGATGATTTATATAGCCACAATATGACATCAGCTACAATCCTTCATCTAGTAAGGCGTCATAGCCAGTGGTGTAACTATGAGGAGAATAACCCAGATGTCTGGGAGTGAAAGTATTGTGTGTTCCACGTGTGGTGCCCAGTGAGGACAAATTAGTCCCCTGGTAATGGTCTAATAGTCATATGCTGCCTGCCCGGAGTAGGACAGGTAATGGTAGAGTGCAGACTGACATGCCCAGAGGGTATCTGATCAAATCACTGGTAAACAGGAATTAAAAAAAGAATATTTTTGAATGCATCTCTCCATGCACACCATTTGATCCAACAGCTTTGGTTGTCAAGCTGTTCATGAACTACAGCTCCTATTTCTTTACTGGTGGTGGGGTACTGTGAATCGTAGTGGGCCACGTGATGGGCAAACCTGATTCAAATACCGAAAGCATCTCTTATCACATAATCAATTAATTTAAACCTTTGTCCATATAAACATTTTTGTTAAAACTGGTCCTATAAGGTTTGTGACATGGGAGTAGGATAAACAATAGGTTATCTGAAAGCAGTTCTAATGTGTAGCGCTGACTCCTTCTGAAAACTCAGACTCAGGCACAATGTAATCAGTGTAATTTAGAAATAAAAAGTACACTATAAGGGCTCTGGTACACTGGTACACGGGGAGATTAGTCGCCCGCGGCAAAACTTCCTGCTCGCGGGCGACTAATCTCCCCGAGTTGCCTTCCCCCTGCCATCCCACCGGCGAACATGTAAGTCGCCGGCGGGATGGCAGACGCGGCGGGGCGATTTCGGGAAATCGCCGAAAAAGCCTCGCGAGTCTTTTTCAGCGATTTGCGCGAAATCGCGCCGCCGCGTCTGCCATCCCGCCGGCGACTTACATGTTCACCGGTGGGATGGCAGAGGGAAGGCAACTCGGGGAGATTAGTCGCCCGCGAGCAGGGAGTTTTGCCGCGGTCGACTAATCTCCCCGTGTACCAGAGCCCTAAGAATCTTGACAGAATCCCATTAACTAATTGCTGCAGGGCTGCCGACAGGGGATATTGCAGCCAGGGGCCCGGTGGCAGAAGGGAGCCCCAAGAAACACCAAAGTGCAATTCATGTGTTGCAGAGTGGTTGGGGCTTTAAGAGAGTTGGTGGGGTTTGGGCAAATCATGTGCAGGGATTTTAATAAATAATGGGGCATGGGCAGGTGGATTGGGGTGTGACAGTAAATCTGTGAGACATTTTAAACAATTTTACTTGTTTACAGGACCAACCAGGACCATTTTCAGGAGCCCTCTAAATATCGACTGTATATGGCATTGTGCAGCAGCCCCTCTGGCATTTGCCAGAATCCACAGATTGACAGTCTTGGCATGTCATTGCATGGCCTTAGTTACTATGACTAAAGATGAACATAAATGGACAGATTTCAGCTGCAGATTTGGGTCCTTCAGACCAATTCAGCAGCTTATCTGCCTGTGTATAGGGACCCCCAACAGGCCTACTCGATATCTGGCCTAAAATTGGCCAGGTTTTATTTTTACTTTGGATTGGGCACCACATTGGCTCATTGATGTGGTCCTCACTCCAGCAGATCCTATTCCTGCCATTATAATGCTATTGTTTGGAATTACAATAACAGGAATAGGACCCCTAGGAGCAAGTTCCGCATCAATGAGCGACCCTTGGGCCAAACAATCCGATAACTCCGATATCGCTGACCTTAGGAGGGCATATCATTGGAAAGATCGGCTTGATTGGTGACCTTGCCAAACGAGTGGATCTTTATAGTGTATGACTACCTTTACTCCGTTATTATATATCTATAGTTGGTGGAATTGCATGCTGTTAGACTATCTGCGAGAAGCTGGTATGTTCATGTGTAGTCTTTTATTGTCTAATGAAGTTTTCTGAGTATGCTGTGAAACTTGGTTTTAACAAGTCTTCTAATGCTATTAGAGTACTGCTACATGTTTGTAATTTTGCCCTGGGGGGTACATACAGTATGTATAGAAAGGGATATGTACTGAGTACTTCAGCTAAAGTAATCTTATTCTTCCAAACAAAACATGTTTATTGAACTGAATAAGACAGAAGAAATAGGTGTGATAATGTAAAAGAGAAAGGGGTGAGGTTGTTGCATTTAACTCATTTACGTAACAACAGAATCTGATTCAGACTGATCATTTTCTAAACACAAGTTGAAAGAGATATTTAACAACATTTGCATTTGTGTAAATAGGCCTACGCCTGTCTCATGAGGTGCACTCACCACAACACAGTATTTTGGGACAAACCTTTATAATGCATATGCAATGTAGTATAGTTAAGCTGTAGCTTATATACTTTTTTCTAAAGGTGCAGTTTTACTTGAGGCAGATTTATTAAGCATTCTTAATAAGAACTCTTACTACATTGGTGCACTTCACAGTCATTGTTGTTTTAATAATGGAAATGTATCCTCATGAATAAAATATTACTGAAGACTAGCAACTGCTGGAATAATAATAGTTAAAATTGAATTTCACCATGTCTGAACTGACATATAAACGTCAATAATATTTTGATCTGGATCTTTATAAAAAAATTGAAGCAAGGAAAAACAATAAAAGTCAACAATGTTTTAAAGTCATATCAGAATAATATGGTCGAGGTTATATAAATATATATATATATATACACAGCAGAGTTGGAAAATATATTGAAGTCAACCACTTTTACTTCAACTCTTTATAAACAGGGTCTTTGATGGGAGGTGCAGAGCAGGTGAGAGACAAAGGCCCTCTCAGATTGATTTAAACAAGGAGTAATTTCCCTATCGTAATAAACACTGCCCTCTATGGAGCAAGGAGCACAAGTCATTATAATCTTGCCTTTCTCCAGCAGTATAAACTGTATACTGCTTGGACAGCACCACAAACCAACTCCTGTGGCTTCCATTACCTTGAATTGGAAGTTGCTCAGGTGTAGGTACTTTTCAGCCTGAAAGGCCCAGATGAAAATGTTTATGTTAAAAAGGGCTTTACATGAAGTTTGGTGCATTTTCTATTCAGTTGAATAGGTGCCACAGAATGATTTGTGGTCTTTTCAGTTGGATAAAATACACAGGGCTGAGCTGTGCTGTGCTGTGCCTGTATAAATACACATATAATAGGGATTTTATTTAAATATTAAAGTTTAAAACAGTGGTACTAAATTTGAACCTTTCCTTATCTAGTAAAGAAAAAGATATTTAAAAAAGAGTCAGAAAAAGAAGAAAGCACTGAGAATATTGCTAAAGTGCAACTCCCAGCACCCACTGACACTTGTCAGTGCTAGAGGGCTGCTGGATGTTCAAAAACAGTTTAAGGGCCCTTTGTTGGACAGTTGTACTTATTTATATAACAGGGTCCTAGTATTTATTTTTGTTTATGACTCAGACCTGGTATTGCTACAAAACTGCTTATGTTCCATATTACATCATATACTTATGTTGAACTTGCCAGCAAAGGCAGGTAGCTAACAACTGACAAGTTCTGTCTTGCCCGAGACCCCTGTAACACACACCAGGGTCCTTTTACCAAATACCCAGAGGCCAGATATTCATGAGGCAGGAAGCAGAGGTAACAAATTTGATGTTCTCTCTTCATTTGTTCTTGTATACTGAATATCCCTGACTTGGAGCATGCATATGTTGTTATTTAATGCTCTGGGGTGTGCCATTGTAATTTAAAGAAATAGGGTCTGGTTATAATGCAGTCTGTATACCTTGTTCTCAATGAGAGATTGTTTTGTAGACAGTGTGTGAAAATATTGAATCAGCTTGTGTATATTGCCATCAGTAGAATAGGAACAGGACACGTATGTGTATGAATGCATAAATAAGCCACCTTACAGTGCAGTGTAACATTCTGGTGTATAAAACGGAGTAAGAACTATTGTAAAATTGCACCAGTTTCTACACTGCTTTTAGCTAAGAATATTTTCTCTGCCTCAGCTTGTCCCACTAATTTGAGTCGGAGTAAACCTATGGAAGAAGGGATTAAAAAAACGTGGCTTTAAACATTAAGACATTGTGCATTAAACTGAAGTAAAATATTGTTTATTTCACAAAAACATTGATTTATAAATTAACAATTGTCTGAACACCACTTTTTTTTTTTAATGATTCCTTATGCCAAAATCCTTTTGACATCAAAGAGTTGGAGTAACATTTTGCCAAAGCATCTTCCATCTTAAACTCCATCTTTTTAAATCTGATTTTATAACACCAGAACAATGCCAAAAATCATATACTAATTTTAAAACAATGTAAGATTTTCTGATCGATTTGTCTGATTCTAAAATTGGTGTATTATGATCTGATCAATGGCCCAGGGCTTAAACAATCATCTCAGTTTGGCCCAGCTTGTTGGTGGCCAAACTGGACGACAAACAAGTAGATATCTTAGTTATTCTGAGCTTTAGAGCAAGGTTACACAGGCCTACTGTTGTGTATCCCCCTGGAAGCATTGAATCCACCCGGGTGCAAGCACTTGCAGCTGATATCCACTTGGCAATTGCTGGCAAATATCGGCTGTGCATGCCTGATCCTGGGCACATTTAATGCTTCCGGAGGCAGACACAACAAGAAGACAATATGGGCTATACATGGGCTTAGCTGCTGCTGACTCAGTCCCTGCAGAACAAGTAGGCAACTTATTGCCTTATGTAATAGGCCTTCCTGACTAATATCTGACTGATATTCAGGCAGATATCAATGAAAGAGGTCTGGAAACCCTGTTGAGGTGAACATTGGCACATGAGTGGCCAAATCAGGCCCAGATCTGCTTGTATGGATACCTCAACAAACTGTCAGTGTATTGTGAGTCTGATAAATATGACTTTTATGTTACATCACTTTTTATACCACTACTTTTGTAAATCCCCCCTAAGAGTTCTAGTTCAGCAGTATATACAGACTCTGGTTACATTTATTCTAGTATTCTTTTTTTAACCTGGCTATTACATTTTTCCCATGAGTAGCACTAACTTGGGGAAAAAAAACAAAAAGATATTAGACTCCCCCCCCCCCCGCACCAGTGAATCAGGGCTTCCTTGTATTTTTAAAGGATGCTCTTCTCAGAGTACATTTAATATTGCCCCGGGTGATTCCTGTTTTAAATGTATGACTAATGAGCTCAGCATGTGCAAATCCTGGTGAGACCATAGTATGCACACATGACGAAGGAAATTAATGGCTTACCTCTAGGTATTTGCTATATCAGATACAGTGTATATTGCTGCTAGAATAAGAAACAGTGTAATACTTCTGTTTCAACTAATAACATAAGTACTAAATTTGTTTCCAACACTCCAGTCCAAATATGGTCTAGTATTGAAATTCTTTTTATACTATTTTCGATGTAAATCAGTTTGTTAGCAAAGTTGTTTAAAGAAGTATTTTATAGACAGAGGGGAAGTGGTTTCTGAACGTGGTGTAGTTCAGGATTAAAATAAAAACTTTACCCCCAGAATGAATACTTTACCAACAGTTAGTTTATATTATTATAAGTGACCTATTAAAGAATCGCGCCAAACTGGAATATAAATATCAGTAAACATTGCCCTTTTGCATCCTTTCCCTTCAGCCACCATTTAGTGATGGGCTGTGTGCTCCCTCAGAGATCACCTGACAGGAAATAATGCAGCTCTAACTGTAACAAGAAGAAGTGTGGGAGCACAAGGCAGAACTCTGTCCATTAATTGGCTGGTGTGGCCTAACATGTATGTGTGCCTTGGCTTGTTGAATCCTATGCCAGGAGGTGGCCCTTTATTTTTAAAACGGCAATTTTCTATTTAGGATTACCCAATGGCACATACAACTAAAAAGTATATTTTTATGAAAATGGTTTATTTAGATGAAGCAGGGTTTTACATATGAACTGGTTTATGATTGGATAAACCAGCTCATATGTAAAACCCTGCTTCATCTAAATAAACCATTTTCATAAAAATATACTTCTTATAGAGACCAACATTATTTGGGGGTATAGTTTTCCTTTAAGGTGGCCATACACAGCAGATTTTAGCTGCCAATTCAGATCCTTCAGGCCGAATCAGCAGCTTATGTGCCATATACGGGCATCCCTAATGGGCCTACCCAACTAATATCTGACCTAAAATTGGCCAGATCTTGCTCTTGCAGGTTTCATTTTCCCATTGGATTGGGGACCACATCAGGTCTTCGATGGAGTCCTCCTAGCTAAGCTCCATTTACAAGGGATCAGGCCTCCTCCGCACAGCTGAAGGCTAAACATGCAACTACCTGGCTGATCAGCTGCAAACTCTGGATGGCCTTCAGAATGGAGGGTCCACCGTAGCCTCCCTCCATTCACTCCAGGGACCCGTTATCTATCTTTTCCTAAGTTGGTAACAGAATGTAAAGTATGCCTGCTACAATACCACACATTTCTCTGGAGCTTGATACATGTAACTTTTTATCACCCCATCAATTACCTGCCCAGTACATCTCTTACACCCTTCATAGAGAATCAAGTGCAACTGCATTGAATAAGGAAGGTATAAAGCAATCAGATAGAGAAAGGTTAAAAAGCAAATCAGATTCTATTTGGTGTATTGTTGGGGCAACTGTGTGGAGCTTTTCAAGACCTGGTAGAGTTGACAGACTTAAAAAGTGTGGGTGAGCCACACAAGTGTAAAAAAAAGTTCTTTGTGGATGCAAAATAAGGACTGTGATTGGTTATTTGGTAGCCCCTTTTGGACTGCTAGACTGCAGGAGGCTCTGCCTGAAGTAAAACTGTGTGTCTGTGCTTCCAAATCTCCAATCCAGAAATGTAAAAATGGCCACCACTGTGAGGCCACTTAGAGGGTGGACTGGTGGTAATTCTAAATGTAGAAGATTGAATCAGGGAAGCCTTACATCAGTGAAGAAATTAAAGTTCTTACCATATACTAGGATCCAACTTTGCAGTTCAAAATGGAATTGGCAGACATGGTAGAGGAAGGAGACAGTAATAGGGTGTTTGATGACCATATTAAGATGGCTTTGGTTCCTGAGCACCCCCTGATTCCCATTGTCTACCATCTGCCAAAATTCACAAGGGAATTCAACCCCCTGAAAATAATAATATTAAGCGATTTATATTTACAGCCGTTAGTGAAACAATAAGTTTCTTACCTCAGGAATACCAAACAAGTTTTGCATATCTTTGCAGTGGGGGGTGCAATTAGGTTGTGACCACAAAATACATATAGACAACAACAAGAGACATTGATAATAGGTGAGTGCAGAGGATTGTTTGTTGTTGTCTCACTGAACCCCTGCTTAATGGTTAAAATTTAGTGGTGAGCATAACTTCCCCTTTTTTGCTATAGTTTAAACAGGAGCAGTGGCCAGCCTAATGTTGTTGCGCCCACCCTTCCCAGCTACAGTCAGGTGATCCCAGTGGAGCTAATAAAAGGGCAACTATTTGGGGGTTTAAACCTTGAAAATAAGTTACAGGTAAAATGATTCCCTTTGTTAAATGTATATTGAAGCAGTAGAATTCTTAAAAAATCAGATAAAAGTGAGTGTAGGACTGGCCAGACCTCGGATGACTTTGATGTTGTTGGCCAGCTTGAAGTATACTGCAATATATACATACAATCCTTGTTTTACTGAATGTACTGAATGTGGGAATTGCAAAGTCACTTGGGGGTGCCAAAATGTTAGGCCCCCAAGTGACTTTAATCGCTTACCTCGTACCCCAGGCTGGTGCCCCTGTTCGGAGAAAACAGCACCAGCACGGGGTACCTGTAGCGGAGCGCTTCCTCCTTCCTGCTTCCTTTTCCTAAAATGCCAGCGGTCAGCGCATGTGCAGTAGAGTGAAAAGCTGACTTTTCTTTTAAAAGAGGAAGAAGGAAACGCTCGCTACAGGTACCCCGGGCTTTTACTGTTCTCTCCGAACAGGGGCACCAGCCCGGTATAAAGGGTAGGCGTTTTAAGTCACTTGGGGGTGCCTAAGAGTTTGGCACCCCCAAGTGACTTTGCCATTCTTTCTCCTTTAATGGTTTAAAATTTAGTGGTTGAGCACAACTTCACCGTTTTTGCTATTGTGTGAAACTGTCTTCCAGTTATATATATTTTTTTCAATGGTTTCTATATTGAAACATTTTATGTCTCTAGGAGTTACATTTTGTAAATATAAACATCTCTGAGAGTTAAAAGTAGTGTGAGCAGTTTGTCTTGGAGGAAGTCTGAAGAGTGTTAGCCTAACCTACACCTCCCACAGAGTAAACAGTCACTGAAGATTGGGACAGGACTGAAACAAGTGGAGGAGTGGCAGGAGTGCCAAAAATAATCAGTCGTCTCAGCATAATCAGCAGGCAAAAAGCGGAGTCAAATCAGGCAAAAGGTCGGTCCATGTAGCAAGAATCAGGTTCAAAGTCAGGCTAAAAGTCAGGTACACAGAAAATCAGCCAGGTTGCAAGGCTCCGTGTCAGTTACAAGTAACCACGATCACTTCGCAAAGTGAACAGGTCCCATTTATTCATATTGGCCATGCGCAAAGTGTCAATTCGGACGTGCGCCCACATTTTCTCAGTTCATGCACACTGACAAAAGCAGCAAAAACGGTCAATATGAGCTATAGGTAACTTTTAATGTGCATTAATATTTTAGTTTTTACTGTCAATATCACTTTAAATAACAAGTGCAAGCATATTACAGACAGACATAGATGATAGATACTGTAGATAGATAGATAGATAGATATAGATAGAAGATTAAAGAAAAGTATGGAACTACAGATGTTGCAAAGCTACACTGGATAGGTGGCAGAGATGGATTTGACCGTTTAGCAACCATAGCTTTCAATCACTATCTTATATAAAAATGATGTTATACCCATTACTGATAAATGTCATAATTAATAATAAATTAGATAGGATATTCTGCATGTAGCAGGCATGAATAAGCATTTGTCTTTGTAGTGTTTAGTTCCTGCTGGGTTTTATTTAGGAGGATGAAGGGCAAACACATACACAGGAATGTGAGGGCACATTTTTTAACATTTACAGCTTCACTAAATGCCTATGCAGGGGTGGACTCAGTGAACAGAGGTCCACGTGTGAAAATAACAGAAAAGATTTCTGCCCATGTACCAAATTCCTTTGCATACACTTCATACTACAGGTATGGGATCTGTTATCCAGAATGCTCAGAACCCGTAGTTTTCTGGATAAAGGGCCTTTCCATAATTTGGATGACTGCACCTTAAATCGACTATAAATCATTTTAACATAAAATAAACCCAATAGGATTGTTCCAATAAGGATTAATAATATCTTAGCTGGAATCAAGAACAAGTCCTGTTTTATTATTACACAGAAAAAGGAAATCATTTTTAAGAATGTGAATTATTTGCTTATATTGGACTCTTTGGGAGATGGCCTTCCTCTGATTCCGAGCTTTCTGGATTAGAGGTTTTTGGGTTACACATCCCTTAACTGTACTAGAACATCTCATTCTTAGCATCCCACATGCTTGTGTGTGTGCTGACCTTTCATTTACCATACCTAAGGAAAGAGTTAAAAATCATTACATGTATGGGTTTCTGAGCCCCTGAAGGGCCCCTATGCATGTACATGGTGTATGTCCTGCTCTGTGTAAGTTCAAATTGTTCGTACTGTACAATAAAATACTTCAGACCAGTTTTTTTTACATATTGGTAATAGTATTACACAATAAGAAGGGTGACAAAGTCTATATAGCAAGTGCCTGTCCTTATTGTCAGGGTTACTAAAAAATGAAGCCACAAAAATACTTTATTCCCTTTTCAGGGAAATTCAAAGCAGATTTCTATTCTTGAACATGTGCATGGTCTTTTTTCCAGAATGCAGGTCCCTTAAACAAATGTTTTGGGGAATCAAAGGCTGGTGTGACATTACCAAACTGACACTCGACAGTGCTTTTAAGTAACTTTAGTAATGTCTGACTTGGCTGTTGATAACTAAACAGAAAATAACCAACCAGGGAACCTTGAGAAAGACCAACAGATCTGCCGAATATAGCAGGTAGGGCATATTCCCCTTGGTAGAAACAGGCTGGATACCCCATATCCCTGGTATAGGAATGTTGTCAGTACCTGCTGAGATAAAACTCCCATGTATAATCTTTAGGACACACAGAGGGTACTGTTTGATTGACCTGGTAGGAATACTTACTAAGCATTAGTATAAGTAGAAGAGGGAGAGTAATAGGGGACTAATAGTTAAACTACAGCAAACAGAATGTACTCTATTACAGAGATCCATGCAAAAGCAAATAAACAATGTTCTGGATCGATAGCTATTGCTGTGAAGAGGATCAATGCTGCTACATATTCACCATCTACATTAAAACAGATCTGTGATGCATCATGTCATTTCTTATGATATACTGACATATGGGCAATCTCTTTTTAACACGTGAGAAGTATATACACCTAAAATGATGTCAGTTTTCAAATACTTAAAACATTCATTTGGCACAAGATAATTAAAGTTGCGACTAGCTTGCTACTAATAAGAGGGTGTGAACTATGCTAGTCAAATACCATAATTTACTCTAAATTATTTTTCTCATGCTCTGTCTTGTCTGTATAACCTGTGGCACAATTAGCACCCTGCTGTAAAAAGTTGAAATGCCAACACTTTTGAACTGTTGTAGATTTTAGGATAACTAACAAAAATTAGACAGGCATTTTAGGCATGATATACTACCTTGGAACTAAATGGAAATTATTTGTTTATAGTTAAATTACAGTAAGGCGCTCATACATGAAAATTAACAATGATCCCCAACAAATATAAATACAAACATGCACATGCATGGGTATTTATTGGTGCCCATGAATTCAGTCTGCCAGTATGGTTGTTTTTAACCCTACTGCTCAACCATCTGGCCATTGATAGCAACTTGGAAGGGGAGCAGTTTTGTAAGAACTTTCTTTATAGTCTGTATGCCAAAAACTAAAATACAGATGCCCCTTCTCTGCACATGGATGAGGCAGCAGCAAAGGTTAAAGTATCTGTTTGTTCGGACCACTGGTCTAGACAAATAGAACAATATTTTTTGGGTTGCCAAACCTCACAATAACTGTGCATTTGTCCCCTGATCAGTCAAATAACTTTGAAGTTATTTTGTGTATGACCACCATAAGGCTCAGAAAAGCCAGTGTTTGGAAATCTGCAACTTTCTACTAAAGTTGCTTCACTCACGATTATTTCTCCTAAACTATGTTTGTGGGGAGAGGTGGATGATCTTGTCCCAAATAGTGTCACAGTAGGATAAGGTACAGCATACTGCTGTATTTCACTAAGAAAAAAAAAAGTTATTAGACATTGGCTAGGCCAATTACCACTGATTATATAGGTGTGGTTAAAACTAGTAAGCAATACTCAATATAGCTCATTAAGTAAATCTGTATAGAGTATAGACACATTTTGACAAAATATAGAGAATATGGTGCACAAAAGAAATGGAAGGCAGCAAACATAATTTAGAACACTATTCTTATCATGTTCTCCACTGCAAACTTTAGTTTATAAAGCAAACAGGTTGTAAGTAAAAATTAACCTCAGGGCAGCTTGAAAACCTGGAATTGTGTATGATGTCTGCTATTGTAATTATCCTTCCATCAAGTGTGTTGTACATTCGAATAATAATGTTTGTTATTCTCATTAAAGGGGAACTCCACCCAAATACAACCTAAGCTTTTTGAAAAGTAAACATAATTTCAAGCAACTTTGCAATATTCATCAGTGCAAGAATATGCAGCCTGTTCATGACTTTCTTTCTGTTCTTTTTCTGATCTGGCTGACTTTGAGATTTAAAAAAAAAAAAAAAAAAAAAACAGTAGCCAACTGTACTCAGCCTGCCTTCAGCCTGCATCCTCCAAATCCCACAATTCCCTGTACACAACGTTAAAGGAAAAGTAACACTAAAAATTTTTAAGTAAAAAATCTATTCTACCCTGCCCCAATAATTGCCCTATCCTGCTCACCATTTATTATTTTGAATGCTTTATTAAAAAATACCTGCTAAAAGCTTCCGGTCATTTGAAATAGGGCGATACGGTGATGCAGAGAAGAATCCACTATGCGACGATCGATTGATCGATCCTAGCCCGACTCCTTCCTATACAGAAGGAAGGCTAGGATCGATCAATCACTTGTCGCATAGTGGATTCTGCCCTGACTTTTTTGTATTGAACGATTGTAAACGGCGGGAAAACCTTTCCGACTTTGATCCTTCTGTGCATGATTTTGGAAGCCTCCCATAGGACTCAATGGCACTCGTACTTTTGTACTCGGTGCGACAATACGAATTTGTCGCAACGGCGACGGAAAATTCACAAAAGTTACGGAAAAGTCACGACAGCGACGAAATTGTTACGAAAAAATTATGAAAAAAAACGCATTCGGAGCGTTCGTGGATTGATAAATCTCCCCCTTAGTGTTACTTTTCCTTTAATAAGGAAAGAATCATTGCAGTGCAATGCGTTGTGGGTTATGTAGTTCCTGCATGCTGTCTGTAAGCTGTGGAGTAGTTGTTGCAATTTGTAACATCAATGTTTTAGTCCCTCCTCCCCTGCCAGGATTTCAAATGAACCAGAAAGAGATGAACTGTTTTACAGCTGGATTTCAGCATTTAAAATGATATTTATTCATACTTTTTGAAGAAACAGATTACAGTAATATGTATATAAGGGGTTCCTGTGTTGTTTGGGGCTCTTTAACAAATTTTGGTTCTAAAGCAGGGGTGGGCAAACTACGGCCCGCGGGCCACATCTGGCCCCTTGGCCTTTTTAATCCGGCCCGCCGACGACGCCAAGTCTCATCACGCGAGACTTGGTGTCATTGGCGGGCCGGAATTAAAGAAACGAAGGAGGGCTTAACGCTGGCCTGGCCCTGCCCGTCCTGGTCCGGTCCGGCCCAGGGGTAGGTAAATGTGGCCCGTGAGCCCAAAAGTTTGCCCACCCCTGTTCTAAAGCCAGAGTTCCCTTTTTAATAAAGTAGCATCTCAAACTGTGCATTTACCTTGTAGACATGCAAAATTATGGAGGTTTATAAACTGACTTGGGAGGCTAATGAAGTAAAGAAGTAAGGCAGTTGATTTGCATTAATTAGACCAAGATGTCCAAATGCAGAGTCTATATTTCTGGCATTCTGTAACTTCCTTTCCAGTGACATAGAATGCAAGAAGCGGTCCCTCTGCCTTTAAGGCCAGGAATTTTTATTTTGCAGGTAACTAACAGGCAATAAACATTTTCCAGGCAGGTTTATGCACATCTGCACTCATGCCTTTGTAGTAGAATGCCAAAAAAGGATGGGTACAGGTTTCAGCAAAATTAATTTTCAACAGATCAGCAGAAAAGCAATAACACTAATTCAGTTAGGCAAGCTACTGTAAATATTTGTCTAATTGGCTGTCCTGATGGGGAGAAGAGGGTTTTGTTATGCCAGTTAGCCTGCCCCTTGTAAATATTTAAGGTCTGCTGCACATCAAGTAGAATTAAATTAAAAATACATTTTAAAATTAAAATGTAACATTTTTAAAAATTCAAAATGGTAAAAAATAATACATTTTTACAAATTTTACATTTTAAAATTACATTATATTAAACTTATTACTATAGAATTTGCCAGATGGGGGCATCCAAACAGATACCCATAGTCAATTTAATCATAAGCCCACTCGGCATAGTGCTGAAAAAACAGGCAAGTTCAGAATTATAAATCATTTCTCCCTGCCCGCAGAAGCACCAGTTAATGATGCCCTGGACAAGGACTTATATGCTTGCAGCAAAAATCATGCTGTCCAGCACTGACCATAACCAAGATTAAGACAGTTGAGCTCAATACCATTTTAGGCAGTGGTGTAACTAGAAGTTGTTGGGCCTGGCAAAAAACTAATTTTAGGGCTTTGTTAACTTTGGGACAAAACATTTTTGATAAATGAATATTAGACAGTCCCCAATTGGACCCTCTCTATATCCCCTGCAGTTTCAGGGTCAACTTTGTATAGAGATATTGCCCTGTTCTTAGACACAGAAAATAATTCAGCACCAAAATAATGCAGAGTCTCCATGGACCAAGGGGGGAATATAATAAAAGTCAGTAACGGGAGCATTTTTTGCAATATGAAAATTTAAGCCTCTATGTCAGTGCTGTCCAACTTCTGTTGTACCGAGGGCCGGAATTTTTCCGACCTACGTGGTGGAGGGCCGATAATGGAAGCCAGTTTTGACCACTCCCCTTTTTGAAACTGCACCCACTTAAACCACACCCATGTTATCACATGACCATACCCATATTAATGGTTGTAGTACAGCAAAAACTTGCCATACTCTGCCTGCCCTACCCTGCCTGTGTGCCATACTCTGCCTGCCCTACCCTGCCTTTGTGTGTGCCATACTCTGCCTTCCCTACCCTGCCTGTGTGTGCCATACTCTGCCTTCCCTACCCTGCCTGTGTGTGCCATACTCTGCCTGCCCTACCCTGCCTGCGTGCCATACTTTCACTGTGTGTGCCATTCTTGGCTTGTTTGTGCCATACTTGGCCTGTGTGTGCCATACTCGGCCTGTGTGTGCCATACTTGGCCTGTGTGTGCCATACTCTGCCTGCCCTACCCTACCTGTGTGTGCCATACTCTGCTTTCCCTACCCTGCCTGTGTGTGCCATACTCTGCCTTCCCTACCCTGCCTGCGTGTGCCATACTTTCACTGTGTGTGCCATTCTTGGCTGGTTTGTGCCAAACTTGGCCTGTGTGTGCCATACTCTGCCTGTGTGTGCCATACTCTGCCTTCCCTACCCTGCCTGCGTGTGCCATACTTTCACTGTGTGTGCCATTCTTGGCTGGTTTGTGCCAAACTTGGCCTGTGTGTGCCATACTCTGCCTGCCCTACTCTGCCTGTGTGTGCCATACTCTGCCTTCCCTACCCTGCCTGTGTGTGCCATACTCTGCTTGCCCTATGCTCACACACAGGCAGCCTACAGTGACACAATGCTGGCACTGCTCCTACAGTCTGCACAATAACTATATATTAAAAAAACTTTTTAATTGCAGTACCACCTCAGTATATGTTCTTTTTGTAGTATGCAGGGATTATTTGTGGGTTTCTACTGCTCCTGAGACGTGAACAGGGGAACAATGGGGGTGATTACAGCCTGAGCCTGAGGTGTGAACACTGCAGGGGGTGAACAATGCAGAGATTAAAAGGTGTGAACAGTACAGGGGATTACATATTTAAACAGAGCGCAGTGGGTGTGGATGGTGTAAAAAGACGGAGGCTCTGAGAGGAGCGGAGGAGACGACCAGGAACGTGCAAGGAGACCAGTGAAGTAATGTAGTGAGGAGCAGAGGAGTGAAGGGCTTTGAATGTTAGTAGAAGGATTTTGTAAGGTATCCTTTTGCTTAACAGGCAACCATGCAAGAGAATTTAATTGAGGCTGAACAGGTTCCCTCTTAGGAGAGAGCAGGAGGATCCTGGCAGCAGAGTTTAAGATTGATTGCAGGGGAGAGAGGTGGGAGTCCGGGAGGCCGGTTAGTAGGAGATTGCAGTAATCTAAACGGGAAAGGATAAGGGCATGGATTAGTGTTTTAGCTGTTACTTGTGAAAGAAAGGGGCGTATACTTCAAAATATCAAAATAAATTTTATTGCTCCACACTCACATCAACGCGGTTCGATCCACAGGGGATCGTTGTCAGGATGATAAACAGAAGTGTCCAGTGTTTAAATAGTATACACAACCAATCATTTTACACAATCAATTAAACATGATAATACAGTCATGCCCAAAATTGTTGGCACCCCAGAAATTTTTCCAGAACATCAAGTAATTCTCATTTCTCTTGTGAGTATTGGAACAGAACAAAAAAGGGAGGAAAAAAAGCAAATTGGACATACAGTGGTGTGAGAAACTATTTGCCCCCTTCCTGATTTCTTATTCTTTTGCATGTTTGTCACACAAAATGTTTCTGATCATCAAACACATTTAACTATTAGTCAAAGATAACACAAGTAAACACAAAATGCAGTTTTTAAATGAGGGTTTTTATTATTTTGGGAGAAAAAAAATCCAAACCTACATGGCCCTGTGTGAAAAAGTAATTGCCCCCTGAACCTAATAACTGGTTGGGCCACCCTTAGCAGCAATAACTGCAATCAAGCGTTTGCGATAACTTGCAACGAGTCTTTTACAGCGCTCTGGAGGAATTTTGGCCCACTCATCTTTGCAGAATTGTTGTAATTCAGCTTTATTTGAGGGTTTTCTAGCATGAACCGCCTTTTTAAGGTCATGCCACAACATCTCAATAGGATTCAGGTCAGGACTTTGACTAGGCCACTCCAAAGTCTTCATTTTGTTTTTCTTCAGCCATTCAGAGGTGGATTTGCTGGTGTGTTTTGGGTCATTGTCCTGCTGCAGCACCCAAGATCGCTTCAGCTTGAGTTGACAAACAGATGGCCGGACATTCTCCTTCAGGATTTTTTGGTAGACAGTAGAATTCATGGTTCCATCTATCACAGCAAGCCTTCCAGGTCCTGAAGCAGCAAAACAACCCCAGACCATCACACTACCACCACCATATTTTACTGTTGGTATGATGTTCTTTTTCTGAAATGCTGTGTTACTTTTACGCCAGATGTAACGGGACACGCACCTTCCAAAAAGTTCAACTTTTGTCTCGTCGGTCCACAAGGTATTTTCCCAAAAGTCTTGGCAATCATTGAGATGTTTTTTAGCAAAATTGAGACAAGCCATAATGTTCTTTTTGCTTAAAAGTGGTTTGCGCCTTGGAAATCTGCCATGCAGGCCGTTTTTGCCCAGTCTCTTTCTTATGGTGGAGTCGTGAACACTGACCTTAATTGAGGCAAGTGAGGCCTGCAGTTCTTTAGATGTTGTCCTGGGGTCTTTTGTGGCCTCTCGGATGAGTTGTCTCTGCGCTCTTGGGGTAATTTTGGTCGGCCGGCCACTCCTGGGAAGGTTCACCACTGTTCCATGTTTTTGCCATTTGTGGATAATGGCTCTAACTGTGGTTCGCTGGAGTCCCAAAGCTTTAGAAATGGCTTTATAACCTTTACCAGACTGATAGATCTCAATTACTTTTGTTCTCATTTGTTCCTGAATTTCTTTGGATCTTGGCATGATGTCTAGCTTTTGAGGTGCTTTTGGTCTACTTCTCTGTGTCAGGTAGCTCCTATTTAAGTGATTTCTTGATTGAAACAGGTGTGGCAGTAATCAGGCCTGGGGGTGACTACAGAAATTGATATTGAAATTGAAAATTGAAATTGATAAACCACAGTTAAGTTATTTTTTAACAAGGGGGGCAATCACTTTTTCACACAGGGCCATGTAAATTTGGAGTTTTTTTTCTCCCTTAATAACGTAAACCTTCATTTAAAAACTGCATTTTGTGTTCAATTATGTTGTCTTTGACTAATAGTTAATGGTTTTTGATGAGCAGAAACATTTAAGTGTGACAAACATGCAAAAGAATAAGAAATCAGGAAGGGGGCAAATAGTTTTTCACACCACTGTATATAATGTACCAGCCAGTACGACGGTTCAGGGGGGGAATTCCACAACTTCACAGCTCTCACAGTAAAAAATCCTTTCTGAATATTTCTAAATGGAATGGATGCCGTTGTGTCAGTTGGAAGGACCTACTACTTACTAATAAAGCATTAGAGAGATTATTATAGGACCCCCTTATATATTTATACATAGTTATCATGTCACCTCTTAAGTGCCTCTTCTCCAGTGTAAACAACCCTAAGTTGACCAGTCTTTATTCATAACTAAAACTTTCCATACCCTTTACCAGCTTAGTTGCTTCTCTTGACCCTCTCTAATTCAATAATGTCCTGTTTGAGCTCTGGAGACCAAAACTGAACTGCATATTCTAGATTATTATTAACTATCAATATATATATTTATTTATAAAGCGCCAACATATTCCGCAGCGCTGTACAATAAGTGGGTTTCATACATTGGACATACAGAGTAACATATAAAGCAATCAATAACCGATACAAGAGGTGAAGAGGGCCCTGCCCAAAAGAGCTTACAATCTACAAGGAGAAAGGGTTGAGACACAAGGTGTGGGAATGGGCATGACCAGAGTTGTGAGAGGTGTGGCACAGGGTATTGCTAAACTAGATTAGGGTAAGCTTCTCTGAATAAATGTGTTTTTAGAGATCTCTTGAAGGCAGAGAGATTGGAAGAAAGTCTGATAGTTTGTGGGAGCGAATTCCAGAGAAGGGGGTCAGCCCTTGTAAAGTCTTGAATGAGAGCGTGTGAGGAGGGAATGAGAGAGGAGTTGAGGAGCAGGTCAGTAGAGGAGCGTAACAAGCGGGTTGGATGGTACCTAGAGATGAGTTCAGAGATGTAGGGTGGGGCAGAGTTATGAACTGCTTTGAATGTGAGAGTCATTAGTTTGAATTTTATCCTGGATGGTAGGGGAAGCCAGTGCAGGGATTGGCAGAGTGGCATGGCAGAGGAGGAGCGGTTGGAGAGGTGTATGAGCCTGGCAGCAGTATTCATTATGGACTGGAGAGGGGACAGTCTTTGGAGGGGAAGGCCAATTAATAGGGAGTTACAGTAGTCCAGGCAAGATATTATAAGAGAGTGATTAAGAACTTTGGCAGCATCTTGGATTTTGGAGATATTTCTTAGGTGAAAGTGACATGATTTGATAAGTGATTGGATATGAGGAGTGAAGGACAGGGCAGAATCAAGGATAACCCAAGGCCTGGGAAGATGGGGTGATGGTAGAATTGTTAACTGTTATAGATACCTCGGGAACAATGTAAGCGTTGGATGGGGGAAAGAGAACCAGTTCAGTCTTAGAGAGGTTTAATTTAAGGTAACGTTGGGACATCCAAGGGGAGATAGCGGTCAGGCAGGAAGAGACGCGAGTTAAGGTGGCCATACACGCACCGATATTATCGTACGAAACCTCGTTTCCTACGATAATCGGTGCGTGTATGGCATGTCGGCGAGTCGACCGATATCGCAGGAAGCTGCCGATATCGGACGACTCGCCGATCGGCCAGGTTAGAAAATTTTGATCGGGCGCCATAGAAGGCGCCTGACCAAAATTCTCCCTTCAGAGCTGAATCGGCAGAAGGAGGTAGAAATCCTATTGTTTCTACCTCCTTACCTGCCGATTCAGCCCTGAATGGTGTGTGGCGGATCTTACGATGTTTCGTGCGACCGATGGTCGTACGAAACATCGTCGGATCGCCACGTGTATGGCCACCTTTAGAAGCTCTGGGCTGAGATCAGGAGAGGAAAGATAGATCTGAGTATCGTCAGCATAGAGGTGGTACTGAAAGCCAAAAGAATTAATTAATTTGCCAAGTGAGGAAATATAGAGAGAAAATAGTAAGGGGCCCAGGACAGAGCCTTGAGGAACCCCGACAGAAAGAGGCAGGGGAGAAGATGATTCACCATTGTAAGAGACACTGAAGGATCGATGTGAGAGATAAGATGAAAACCAGGATAAGGCAGTGTCTCGAAGGCCAAGAAAGCGGAGAGTCTGGAGGAGAAGAGGGTGATTCACAGTGTCAAAAGCAGCAGAGAGATCGAGAAGTATTAGTAGCGAGTAGTGTTTTTTGGCTTTAGCCGAAAGGAGGTCATTTGTTAGTCGGGTTAGAGCAGTTTCGGTGGAGTGTTGTTGTCTAAAACCAGATTGTAGGGGATCCAGGAGGTTATTGTCAGAGAGGAATAGCGTCAGTCGGTTGTAAACTAGGCGCTCGAGTAGTTTGGAGATGAATGGGAGCAGAGAGATAGGTCGGAGGTTAGTAGGATTGGAGGGATCAAGGGAGGGTTTTTTAAGAATAGGGGTTACAAGTGCATGTTTCAGTTGGGAGGGAAAGATTCCAGTAGAGAGCGAGAGATTGAATAGATTAGAGTTAAGGCTTTGATAAGATAGGGGTTGGCATTATGTAGAAGTTTGGTAGGAATGGGATCAAGCGGGCAGGTAGTAAGGTGAGAGGAAGAGGAACAGTTTTGAGACTTCCTCTTCAGTCACTGGGGAGAAAGAGCCAAGAAGAGACTGGGTAGCATGTAGGGAGGGAGGGGAATGGTTATGGGGATTAAGTTGTGCAATGTCACTTCGGATGGTGTCAATTTTATTTTTAAAGTGCTCTGCAATAGCTTGAGCAGTGACTGAAGCACACGGAGGGGGCGGAGGAGGGGGCAGCAGAGAGTTTGAGGTAGAGAAGAGTTGTGCAGATTTTTTAGAGAGGGAGTTAATAAGTGCAGTGAAGTAGGTGGGGTCTTACCAGTGCTCTGTAAAGGGGAAGAATAACACCCTCCTCCCGTGAATCTATGCCCCTTTTAATATGGCTAAAAACCTTGTTTGCCCTTGCAGCTGCTGTGCAACACTGCTTTACTATCCCTCTTTACCCTGTTCAGCTTAAGAAATAAAACAAACCATAAATTGTGATTAAAGGAGAAGGAAAGGCTACAGTTAATCTCAAGCTGCAGGCATACCTTCAGTTCTCAATAGTGCCCTTAAATCTCCCCATATTTCACCTGTTCAAAAGATCTGAAGCCAAACAGGAAGAAAAAACGCTGAGCTGTGTAAAAAAAGTTCCCATAATGCCTCACTCCTGCACAGACATGCAGACCAAACTGAACATGCTCAGTTAGACAATGAGTCAGCTTCCTGCTGATTGGCTCAAATCCACATTCCTAAGGGGGGGAGGAGTGAGTTTCTTAGCATTATTGAGGGAGGGGGGAGAAAGAGAGAGCAGAAAGCTGCGTATCTCTGGCACAGGAATTACAGACACAACTAATCTTTTTTCAGAGAAGTCAGTGCAGCATTACTGTGAGTGCTTATGGCTGTATTTACATAGACCTTTCTGATAAAGCTTACTTAGTTTTTACCTTTCCTTCTCCTTTAAAAATGAAAAGAAATGTGTCCAGCCCAAGTCCTGTTCATAGCATTCATGTTGAAATCGGGGTATGCCGCCCCTTTGAGGTATTTTGCTCGTAAAAATATACTGTATTAACTAGTACCTCTAAAGAACTTCGTACATTTTTCCACCCCCTATCTGCCATCTTCAGTTTTAATAGCGACACTATAAGCGCCAGGCAAATAAATGTTCCGACCGATCACGTGATTTCGTGAGCAAGGCAGGCATTCGTCCGTACAAATCAACAATTGGTTGCTACTAACTAGCCAATCGGACGCAGGAATGAGGCTCTTCCAATCTCAGAGCGATATTGCATCCAATGGGCGGGAACATCCGGTGATTTGAATTTGCGCGACCAGAGTGGAAGGCGCAGGAATTGTAGGAACGTCACAGAGTTTGAAGACCGGGTTGTTTTGATCGGGGGGTACGGGTGAGTTGAATTACGCAGACAGGTATATAGTAGAAGCGCTACCGAAATGTGGGGTGCCGTGTTGGTTTGTATTAGCAACGCCTGTTTATTATTCTCGGGTTAAGCTAGCGGCATGACTGTCAGGACTGCCCAAAGCCATAGCCAGTATGGGGGGAAGGAGGGCAGAGTCTTCAAGCAAGTGCTAATTCTTGGCTGTCGACGTTATTTCTGTACAGGGGAAAATAGTGTTTGTGAGCTGGCCTAATAGTCATGTTGTAACCAACCCATGGACACATCTGCAGCTGCTGATTGACTGCACTGTGTGTCTTTGTGAAGAGAATGAACTTTCATATATTCCTGTTCACATTCTACTGCTGAGTGTGGTACTTGTCTTCTATTCTGGGTGGTTGTTAGGGCAACGTGATGGACGTATGTCTTTTTTCAACCCAACTTACTATGTTACTATGTGTCCAATATTCTACTGTATACAGTGAAAAGGTGAAAATTCAAACTAAAATGTCTGAACCCTCAGCATAAGTCTTAGAGCCAACTTGGCAGGTCAAATTCAACAGCCTCTGTGTAATGCTGATATTCACTTAACCCCAGACACCACCAACTTAACAGAGTAATAATGGAATGTAGTCTTGCAAAGTGATAGGCCAAGGACTTACACCTTCCTGTGCATAATGTAAGTGCGTTTGTGAGTTACTGTTTCCTGGTGCATGCCTTATGAGCTCTACACTATTCACCCCAGCATTCCCCAGTTCTCCTCAAACAGGTTTTTGAAAATCAGGTTTACATACTTGTACTGAAGTATTCCAGTGCTTGATTTATTCCTTCTGATATTCCTCTTACAGCTTGAGTAATATCTATGGCAGAAAATATGTATTTGCTTTAAATCTTTCAATAACTGACCACCTAGCTGGCCTTTAGGATGAGCAGCCACAAAGGGTACCTGCCCCGTTGTTTGGAAACTAACCACTTAATGCGGTAGTTCACCTTTAAGTTAACTGTAATTATGTTATTGAATGGTCAGTTCTTAGCAACTTTTCAGTTATATTTTATTATTTGCTGCTGCCCCCTTACCGCGGCAGCCGAAAAGATTGCTCTGTGAGGCTACTATTTTGCTATTGTTATTTTGTATTGCGTATCTTTTATTTAAGGCCCACTCCTATTTATATTCTCTTTCAATCTACTGCATGGTTACTAGGGTAAGTCGTGCCCTATCCACCAGATAGTTGCTAAAACTACAAACTGGAGAACAAAAGGCTAAATAATTAAAAAACCACAAATAAAAAATAAAGACCAGTTGCACACTCTTTCAACCAGTCTCAATAAACAACCCTTTTGAAGGGTGCAGAGATTTGCTCATGATTGGCAAAATCCTGCTTAACTTGTTTTCTCGATTGTAGTAATGTGTATACATAAAAACAATCCTCAGCTAATTTGCTTAAAGCCAAAGTAAGGTAACTTATGGGGGAAAGTGTAAGATCTGTGTTTCACTTTCCAGATTTATGTATACAGACCTAGTCTACAGAAGACTAGTCTGTGATTTTATTGGTGGATAGAAAAAAACTATGCCCTTTTGTGTTTGAATTTAAGCCATATGACCCTAGTTTAACCACCCCATGCACATTTTGCTGAAGGAATTCACTTAATCACATGAGTGCTTTGGAAGAAAATGCCTTGTTCATTAAACGTTTACAAATTTTTCTTGATCTGTAAGGGCTAAACTCCATGGGCGATTTTGTAGGATGGTGTTAGATCAACAGAACGCATCCTACAAGTCAGATGTAGGTGGATGGGTTATAAAATAATGGGACTGTTAGAAAAATCTGATTTGGTTTCTATTAGGCAAAATTTTAGTTTTTGTTCGTACGTCCCATTTAAGGTGACTTCTTGAGCACATGTTTGTTGAAAACTGCACTACTGAGGTACTACTGTAGGAGCACCACCTTGCAATCTTCCTGGACCCTCCCTGTGATCCCTGGGCCAGATGCACATGGGCAATAGAGTGAAAAGTTAGCTTTTTTTATTTCCAAGTTTGGATTTCACTTTACTGTGCATGTTTACCATAGCCAGGCCCTAGAGATGATACCGGAAGAAGAAAATGGCTATTTGGCACTCCTATAATCACTGAGGGGTGTCTTAACATTTTGCCCCCCCCCCCTATGATTATGCCTTGCCTTCTCCTTTGAGAGAACTGTTATTATTCATATCTTTCACTTATGATGCACAGCCTGCATACAAAATAGCATTTTCAGATGCAGGCAAGGCAAGGATTCTTCTTAAACCACACTCACCTTTTTGATTTGAATGCAAAAGGTGGTATGACTGCAACATCCTCATTTTAAACAGGAACCTTAGAGGATCTATAGGGTGCTCTAGTAAAGGTGCCATTTTTACAGATGGCATTCATTTTTAGCCCAAAGTGATGCCAGCGCCATATATTCAGAATTGCCTACACGATTAGAGTTTTCATTTATCCAATATGTCTCCTTTAACTAATTAAAATGTCTCAAATAATTCATGCATATAATTAATGTTTTTCACCACATTCAAGAAAGGAGTTTTTTTTGTTCTCTTTCCAGTCTGTTCTGCCAGCTGAATGCCAATACTTGAAATGGCCAATGTAAAAGGGAGGGATGAACAATTTAAAAGTATTTTTTAAAGAATTTTTCTTATGTCATCTTACTTTTCAGGAATTGACGTGATCCACAGTGTTACAGCATAAATAAAAATGGAAACACGAACACAGTTTACTGGTAGATACAAGAAGGATTTGAGCACTGAAAACTTAAGAGCAAAAGTCGCGCGACGTAAATCCATAACTCAAAAGGAAAACAGACATAATGAGTTTAAAAAATGCAGGGGGCTGTCGGTGGCAGATGCCAATATTTCACTGCTGAAGGAGTGTGAACTGCCACCTCTAGAGGAGACTGATGAGTGTTCTATTCTTAAAGCACAGGAAACTACTGTGGGTAAGTTAGCTCAAATCACCTTTTAATGAATGCTAATTTCATCCCTTTGCTATTTAAGGCTGTTTTAAAGGACATGTAAACTCCCCACAAAAAAATAGCAGTGAACAGTCTCTTTGAATCTTTATATACCTGCCACTTCTGTTTTTCAGAGGTTATTATAGTAAGGCTACTGTATCCCCTAAATCACTTGGGATTCCTTTTACTTCTCTGCTTGGCCCTCTCCGTTAGGAATTGACTTTGGACCTGAGCATGCTCAAACATGCCCTCCAGTCTAGCAGCCAATTAAGAGTTAGCAGTGCAGGTTTCTAAAAACAAAAACAGCAAACTCTGCTCTAGCTGTTCACTTTGCTGGAGAAACATATTTCTTCTCCCAATCTCCTCTCCTGAGATCAGTTTAACCATTACAATGCTCAATCTAAGCAGGACTTCTTATCAAAACATGTTCTGCATGTGTAAGCCTGCATTCTTTGTTGCAGGAACATTAAAGGCCACATGTGCTGTTTGCAGATGTAAATGTCACTGATGATGTTTGAGGGGGGAAAATGGCTGCCGGGTGAAAGCTGCTATTTGTTTTAGGAAAATGTGATGGGGAACAGAGGGCATATATGGGGAGAGGTGCCCAACCTATATATGTGGTAGGAAAATGTAGGGTTTACATTTCCAGAAATGATTGTGTGAAAGGAATTACTGGTGATATTGCCCAGGGCAACCAATCAGAAATTCGATTTCAACAGTTAGCAGCCAATCGGATGATTTCCTTTGGTTTTTGTATGAGCAACATCACCGGTGAGGTTTTACTCCGCTTTTTACACAGCATGATAAATATACCCCTATGTGTGGCATTAGTCTTAGCACTGATTAATCAAACAAGGCACATGTGTGCATATTTACCCTTCCTTGCCATCCCAACCTGTGTGTCAACATTATTGTATATTAATAGCCTAAACACTGAAGGATATGTAAACTATTAGTTCAATCTGTGTGTTTTCAGTGGCTATGGTTAACATGCACAATTCTGATGATAAATAACTTAATTTATACAAATAATATAAAAAAAACAGAAATCACTGAATTGTCATGCAGGATCATTCATATTTTCAACAAGGGTATGCCAGCTTTTGAGTGCAACTAAATTAAGCTTGTTAATGCTGTGTTTTTTTATGTGTAACCTTCCAACAAAGAAGGCTTGACAATGGGAAAACTGGATTTCAACCTAAAATATTGAAAACCTCCTGTAGGAGGAATATTCTGCACTCTAAAGTACAAATACAATTGGAGGAAAGGCAAATCAGTAGGCCATGAGATATAAATATGTATAAATGTTGCCTGTCCCTGATGGGGTTTCAGTACTGCAGTCTTTATTCTGATGTGTCTGAAAAATCCTACTTATTAATAATGCTTGCTTGAGAACATTTTCTAACTTGGGTGTAGAGACAAGTGCAAAAAGATACAAAACTAAAGTATTTTCTCTATATATAGTTGGAAAGTCTAAAGAATACACAAAACAACGACGTGATATGCTGCAGCGCTTCAAGGAGGAAAAGGAACTTAGAAAATTAAAAGAGCAACGCGAAAAAGCAGCCAAAGGGGTTTTTAAATGTGGAATCTACAAACCAGATGTGACCATTCCCCCAGTTTGGGGCACTCAGCATACTGCCAAAGTAAAACCAAAGGAAAAGGTTTGCTATTCCTTTTTATCTTGTGGCCATGAAAATAATTTGGTTTGCTGTATTTACTACAATATTCATGTTTGGCCTTTTCAGCTAGCTCCCCCTGTTGTTTCAAGAGTTACAAGGTCTATGGCCAAGGCAGAACCTGCAGGGAGCAAAGCCAACAGAACCCAACATGTTAAGGTATGTATTGCTTTACTCATTCTATGGACTCATCTCTTAATATTTAAAGAGAGCCCCATACACTTGCAATGTTTTGTTTTTGCAGGCAGGAGTTCTTAACACTAGCAAGATTTCTGCTGAACGGGGCATAACAAAAGGATGTGGACAAAACTCTGCCCTAAAGAAACCTGAAACTAAAGGTAATGCCAATATATTTTTCGTTTGCTTGTTACTTATGATATTTATATATTTTATAAATCTGAAAACTCTTCATTAGTGCCGCTAATCTTCTGAACGGATATTATATACTAGCTAATGTTTCTCAGTAGCAACTACTATGTATCCTTTAACCCAATGTAACTGTAATCCTACTTGTGTTATAATGAAGATCTACAGTTGCTTTACTTTCCCTGTTTGTTGGGTACTGCAAGTGCCTGCCAGAAATCTTTGATAGCAACAGAGACATGTCAGAAACAAATGTATCTGTTGTAAATGTTTCTCTGTTGCAGACTTTGGTAAAACTCAATAAAATTCAGCTCAGTAGGCCATAGGCAAACCCCTTTATAGAGGATTTCAGTGTCTCAGTAGAGTGACTGTAGCTAACCAAATACATTAGTGTGTCTGATGTTTCCTACTTCCACTATGTACACAAGTCTCAACAAATGATGGGGTCTAGAGAGAAACTGACCGTTGGGGCCCCAAAATACACTATATAGGCCTGTGTAATCCCTACAGAAATGGACAATGAGGATGTTTTTCTTGCATACCCTAATTTCCTTTTAGCCTTTACTACCCCACTTTTTTAGAACCAAGAGAAGGAGTGGTGTGGCTAAGGTAATGATCAGAGTGGCCAAAGAGGCTGTGGGTCAAATGTCAAGCTGATTAGACAAGCCTGCCTTTACCCCATAACAGAAATCTGGCTAAAGTTCAGATTGGGTTCTCTTCTTACTGCACCATGTTACGCTATTTATCTACCAGTAATAAAAACAAAAAAAAAACCCCCTTTGACTGCAGATAGGATTGCACACTTCTCTAAATGTAAAACATGACTGCATTCTGCATTTAGATAAGTGCAGGATCCAAGCTGGAGTCTAACATTTTCTAATGGTGTGGTAGATTCAACAGTTTAAAGCAACAGATTGAAACCGCAGCCAGAAGACTTTAATTACGGAGAAGGTTTGTTTATCTAACCATTCTGAAAATCTTGAGCCTGAGTACATTTACTTGAAAGCATAGGGGAGGACTAGTCAGCATTGCTTAGATTGGCATTTTCTTTAAATAATATAATATTTTATAAATATTATAAATATATATATTTTTTTTTTGGCTGAACACAAACTTTCACAAATGTTCCATGTTCAACTGTTATTGTGTTGCAGGGCAAGTTTTTAAAAATCCGGGCAACAATTGCTCTGGTTTTGTTCTATAATTTGCTACTGACCAGGATGGTTATTTTTTAAAAAGGAGCAGTGGTCATATGATTGTGCAATTAATAGTTTACTCTTTGGAAGTCTTATTGTCTTCTCCCCCCCCCCCCTTCCTATTTTTTTTTTTTCTTCAGTTGCTCCATCACAAAGAGGCGTTAGAACTGCACTGAGTACTACTACAAAACCTGCTCTCAGAAATAATGTTGGTATGTACTGTTTACACCTGTTTGTACCATTACATAATTTAAATACCTTGTTTTTTGTTTGTGAGGTTTTGTAAAAATGCATGCTTTATATGTGTGCGCAGTTGCTTTTATATAGAATCTGGTGCCAGGGCTCACAGGGGCACTGAACTGACTCACAACTCATAATTAATTTATATGCATTGGCACTTGTGGATATTATTTTATTGCATGGGCTGGTAAACTGTTGCTATTACAAAAAAAATAACAATTTTCATTTTCACTTGTTTAATATATTTAACAATTTTTGTCCAACTTGAAAAATACACATGCAATTTCCAGTGTGAGTTAGCAAGTTGCAAAGCAATGCTGACTGCAACATGGCCAGAATTAAATGTTTGAGGAAACACACTCATAAACCACTTATACCTCAAACCCTATAAGGGAAAAATAAAACAATAGGACAGGAAAAAAAACAAAAACAAGGTAGAGCTCAGTTGGGTTTGGATATAGGTGTGCATAGTACTTAAGCAATGTTCTTAATTATGGCATGGTTGAGGAAACTACCTGCTTTTGAATAGAATTTATTTCCTCCTGAAGAAGTATAAAAATATAAAGCAAAATAGATGCGCTGGAAATAATATCCTAGCATAACATCTGTTGGTAAGCATAAAATCTTTTTCTGGTAAGCAAAAAGTCTAGATACGGCTGTTTTTACAGGTAACATGGTTGATAATTGCGACTAAAATCTGGTTTTTGAAATGTTTGTTTTTTTGCAGTCGCCAAGTCCCAGAATAAGACTACCAAAGAAACAAAGGCTAAAGAGAATGTTAAGGTTAGAAAATGTACTTTATGCTTGTGCAGTTTGAATGGAAAACCTTAACTTTTTGTAACTGCTATCTTGCCAAAGCCCTCCTGTCCATATTAATTGCATTATAGAAACCTTGGTGGTATGATCTGGCATTTTTAAAGTGGGCAGAATCAAAGGGACTTGTAATGGCATATTATATATAATATATACAAGGTTTATAATTCATTTTTAAATATTAAGCAGAAAATAGGAAATCCATTTATTTGCAGTGTACTATTTTTTAAAATGTTTTGTGAAGTTGAGTTGCCCTTTGAGCACGCTTAAATGTTTTCTGCCAAAGTCTTTTTTTTTATTGATCGGATTAATGCTTGGGAGGAGGCTCTTGAACTCCTCAAATAGTATGACTAACTATAAGCAATAAATACGTTCAAATATATATTTTACTCAAGGCTTATTTCACTCCTGCCCATCTACATTCCACTACTCCTTATATAACTGTTGTTTGCCCAAGGTGCAGCCTAATCCAGCTGGCTTGATGTTGCCATATAGTGCCCTAAATTGGTTCTGCAACTGAGTATTTGACTATTAGTAGGCTAACATTTAAATGCAACTACTGAAATATTTAGGAGACCCTGTTTCTGGCAGGGAAATTCTTTGCTAGGTCATGGGAGTATACTCTTCTCTAGCTGCTCATATTGTTAAAGGGGTTTTTCACCTTTAAATTAACTTTTAGAATAACCTAGACATTTGATATTCTGAGCAGTTTCTGTTTGCTAGGGTCTTGTTTACTTAAGTAACCAGGCAGTAGTTTAGGGGCCATGACACACGGGAAGATTAGTCGCGGCAACTAATCTCCCTACAATGCCATCCCACCGGCTAGAATGTAAATCGCCGGTGGGATGGCATGTGCGGCGCTGCAATTTGCTGAAGTCACCCGAAGTTTCCTCCCAAGGCGACCGGCAAATTGCGGCGCTGCATATGCCATCCCACCGGCGATTTACATTCTATCTGGTAGGATGGCACTGTGGGGAGATTAGTCGTCCGCGACAACAGAGATTTCTAGAGAACAGAGAACATTCTATAACGTAATTAAATTTAGCATCAAGGTGCACCCCTTTAAGCAGACTACTAAATCTAAAAATATTATATGAAATAAAAAAATCGTCCAAAGATATGAATTCCTTTATGCAAGTGAAAATAAGTTTTCAGCAGTGAACCATTTTTACTAATGTGCCATATTTTATACAACATTCCATATTTTCATGCAGAAATCAACTTGTTCTGATACAGTATCCTGTGGTACTGTTTTGTTGAGAAATGTAAATTGTGAAGTGCATGTTTTTTCATGGGGAAAAACATTGCTGTATTTTCATGGCATAAAGGATCCCGGTGCAAATGAAGAAATAAACTTAAAGGGATAGTATCTTTTCAAGTAAATATCTGTTCTGGAACAGAGAATGTGATCATGGGGAAAATACTTCACTATGGATGCATGACACAATGGATGCCTGGGAAAATGAAATGTACTTTAAATGCCCGTTTATAGGGAAAAAAAACCTAGTTTAAAAAAATCTATAAAAAAAAAAGTCTATAAGATAAGTTCTGAATGAACTGAATGCCGTATTTTACTTTCAGAAGTCTCCGGTTTCTGAGCCGCCAAAGGTAAAAGAAGCAGAACCGTTGCCTAAAGAAGCAGAACCATTGCCTAAAGAAGCAGAACCGTTGCCTAAAGAAGCAGAACCGTTGCCTAAAGAAGCAGAACCGTTGCCTAAAGAAGCAGAACCGTTGCCTAAAGAAGCAGAACCGTTGCCTAAAGAAGCAGAACCGTTGCCTAAAGAAGCAGAACCGTTGCCTAAAGAAGCAGCTGTGGAAACAGGAACTTCTTCTATAGAAGCGCATCAACCACCGCATGAAAGGAAGCCCTCATTTGCGCCTCAGAACTTTATGTTCCAGCCCATGGATGGTCTTTCCCCCTACAAATTTAAGCCCATGACGCCTAGTCGGGCCAATGCATTTCTGACTCCTTGTTTCACGTGGAGCCCTGTGAGGTTGGAAAGGTACGTAAGACTCATCTGTAGCCAGCACTTTGAACTGCCATGTTTCCCTTCTGTATTTTCTGCGAAAAAGGATGCAGACCGCTCATCCTTCAGGTGAATATTCTCCTTGCCTGATCTTTTCTTTCCTAATGAAGGGACGATGTAACTGAAATGTAATGATGTTTACCCTTTATACCTGAGACTTGCTATACACTTACTGAACTCTCTTCCCATAATTATAAAAGTGACTATCTCCACAAAGATACAAGTATGGCATTGCAGTGAGCCTACTTTATGTGTAATACTTTCTTTTTTTTTTTTTTTTTTTTTATAAGAGGACTGGGTTGTTAAATCCTATTATCCATCACACCCCCATATCAATGAAATGTTTTGCCTCTTTCCAGCTTTTAGAAAGGCTGACGCTTGCAGCCAAAAATCTATTGCTCTGTGAGGCTACATGTTTTATTGTTTTATCATTGCCAAAAGTTAATGGAAAGGTCAACTTCCTATTCATTATCTTTAATACTTTGGATCAGAGTTTTCTCTGCAGTGAACAAATGTTGACTTAAGTTATGGGTTGTGATAAAATAAATGGAAAGATAAATTTTGGCTTATGACATTGGCTTATGTCTCTTTATAATGTAAATCTGTATGGTCTTCTTTAAAGGAAGAACTAAAGATCATATACGAATTGGTCTGGACATGCTAAATATATTTTAGATTTTCATGCCACCCCAAAGCCACTACAGTCCTTTAGCAGTGAAAATTTGTGCCTCTGAAAATTCCCTAGCATTTCCACATATTCTTTTTTTTCAGAGCGTATGCTCTGGGCTGCTGTCTGTTATTTTGAGTAATGAGCTGACTCTATATATACAAGATAAAATGAATAATACAAGTCTTATTAGTATTTAATTCGGATTACGTAGAAGCATAGAAACCAGTGCTTTTTTGCATCAACATTAAATAACCATTCCTATTGTATGAGCCACTGCTTTTTTTGAGAACAAGCTCACTTTCTGCTAATGTTTTGATAAATTTTTTATACCCTTAAACTTGGCTCCTCAATTGCATGCCATAGCAAGTCAAAATACAGTAAGTTCACTATTACAAATATAACATTTTTAGCTGTAATCTTATTTTTAGACTTTCCATTTAGCGTTGGATCTTAATGTGAAATGAAGCAACAGTGTAGGATCTTTATTCTGTGTGCATAAAACCATTACACGGGTAAAAGCTTCCAGATGGAGTGGGAATGGACGTTTCACTGGTGCATATGAGCAACAACCACTCTTGAAAGGGAATATGGCATTGATGCTAAAATAGGAAGTGCCTTGTGATGTTGCCTAGTATGGGAACTGGCTGCTAGGTCTGTTAGTCTGCAGTAGGCTTTGTGGGATTTTGGGCTGTTCTGTCTTTGAGTTATCTCTTAAGCTGGGGGTGAGAAGAGTATCCCACTTAAATCTTTGAAGGAAGATAGGAAGCTGGTTATTACCTTGTGCATTATGCTATTGGGCATATCCCATCTCTCTCTGCCTGTGGGACGTGCTCGGGAAAACATACTGTATGTATCTTTATGAATTTGATGGTCTTGCATTGATAAGAAATAACACCAGTGTTCATTTAGGGAAGTACTTGAAAATGGTGCTGTCTTATACACCTTGGTTTGTTTGTTTTTTTTTGTTTGAGAAAACTTCGACTAATGGTCAGAAACATGTATGCCTTAATATCTTGGAATTTAAAAAAAAATATATATATATATATATATTTGTAAACTGCAAAAGTGCTTAGAATAGCACTTAATTTAACAGAAATACTCCAGGCTGGTGCAGTATTAAGCAAACACAAGCACCTTTTCTTTGGGCCCAAGGCTGGCCCTTTTGTGTCTTCATTCTAGCACAACCAGGCACATGCGCAGGAACGTGCGGAACTATGACAACTTTTCACATTACTGCGCATTTGCCTGCCCATGCCAGAATGAAGATGGTGACAATGAGCTTCTATCAGGTGGGCGATCACTGGGGGATGCTTAACATTGACTCTCCCTGCAATGATTTTTAACTTCAGTTCTTTAATAAACTTCTTTGGTTTATGCTCAATATCTTCCTGCTAACTTTTTTCCTAATTTTTTTTTTTCCCTTTCTCTAGGAATCATTTGCCAGCGTCCCCAAAGTTCAACAAAGAGCAAACAGCTGTGGAGCAAGTGCTTCCTGTGGAGCAAGTGCTTCCTGTGGAGCAAGTGCTTCCTGTGGAGCAAGTGCTTCCTGTGGAGCAAGTGCTTCCTGTGGAGCAAGTGCTTCCTGTGGAGCAAGTGCTTCCTGTGGAGCAAGTGCTTCCTGTGGAGCAAGTGCCTGCACCACAGAGTTCTGAACTAGAAATGGGCATTCATCCTGCTGAACAACAAAAAGGTTATTTTTCTTTTCCCGCTCCTTTTTTTATGCAGAAAGCAGAATGCATTTATTCGATTGGGGTTGGACTGGGACGGCAGGGCACCGGGATAAAACCAAGCTGGTCCCCGCCAGCTCTTCCCCACCGAGCTCTTTCCCCAGTCGCGCCTAAGATAAGTATAATGCATCCCATGCTGTGGCGGGGGGCTTTGTGGGCCTTGCACCCCCCCCCCCCCCCCCCCAGGCCAACCCTGTGTTTGAAGCCTTTTATGAGTATTTTTTAAATGGCAAAAAATGGCAAACTGTACACTTAAAAATCTTAAGGGCTAAATGTCCATCTTACTGTTTGCTACTACATTTTAGTGTGGGAATAGGTGCCTTACACAGCATACCTTCTGTTTATTCTGGCTATATGGCATGCCAGTGCTAGCAGGTATTTCCAGAGGATTTTGAATCTTTACTTCAGTTTACTTCTACATCTATTTAGTGTCTATGCTTGGGCAATCGCTGTATTTCAGGAGTAATACATGCAAGGATATTAAAAAAAACTTCTCCCTATTTACCACTTCTCCACATTCATCTGCCTACATACTAGATCTAAAAGCCTGATCCTTTTGTGTTTCCCCCTAAGAATCTGCAACTGATGTTTGCCTGGCTCCAACTGATGCCCCAGGATCCCCTTCCTCATCTGTGTCAAATCCACAGAAAGAAAATGAGAAGGAAGCGCCTAAGGAACCAGAGCATGATGTGCCATATTTTAGGTTAGTGCAATTACCTAGGAACACCTTTGCCAAGTGAGCATGATTGGTTCTAGGAAAGCTAGGAATGATTACTCCCTTAAGCTGAGAAAACAAAAACCTGACCTACTTGTTCTAACGCTACAACATTAGTAATTTACGACTGTAGGTATGCATGGCCATTTTTACTCATGTAACATTACATGCATCATTTAATTACAGAGATACTCTAAAGTCTGAGATTGCGAGGCTAAAACAGTTGTGCTGTGAGTGGGATAAACGAATTGAGCTGGATATCCCAGAGGATGGTAAGGCATTTGCATGCATACTGATATATAGATAGATATATATAGATAGATATATATATAGATATATATATATAGATATAGATATAGATATAGATATAGATATAGAGATATATATCTAATATATATATTTTTTTTTTCTTTTTTTGAGAAGAAAATAAACTCTAGTTTCACTTTATTTACAAATTGTGTTTTAAATCCGTACAAATCAAACACCTACACAAATAGAACCATTGATTCACTAGTTGGTACTGATATGTTACTTATGAAACTTTTAATTTCTGTCTTAAAATTATTAGACATTACTTGAAACTGTTAACTGTACAATACCTTTTGTGGATGATTCTACAACATTAAAGGTTATGGTACACTGTTCTGATTTAAGAGTTTTGCTGCCTGCACAGCTTTCATCACAGTGAGGTGGGCCCAAAGTGCTCTAACTTGCCTTATTATAAACTACTCCTAGAAGTGCTTTGCCATGTTGGTGCACCTGCAGTTCAGATGATTACCAGGTAGGTCTATGAAGAGTCAAGTTTGAATGCTCCAAACTGTAAATGGTGATAGAGGTAAAATCTTAAATTTGCACTGTGTGCCAAAGTTGAGATCGCTGCCTACACACCAATATTCCAGCTAAAAAAATACATTTGTTGGTTCAAGAAATTTTTTGAAATGGTAGAGTGAATTATTTGATATGTAAACCAGTGTAATTTAGAAATGAAAAGTATACCATAAAAACCATGACAGACTCCCTTTAACAAAGAAGCAGAATGCTGTACATTATGTTTTGAACTTCTGTTCCAGCTAAAGGCCCCCCACAGCAGGAAAGATCTGTGCCTCCAAATATGCCCCCAGTAGCTCTCCATCTTCTTGATCATCTTTAATCTTCTTGTTATTAAAGATCACTGTAAGCTTTTACTACTGTAAGTTCAGGAAGCTAGTGTACTACTGTCTGTTCAACTTGACTCCAGGTGCTTCTTGTAGTTTTTCCCTGCAGGCATTAATGGGCTTTATCTATGCTGTACATATTATGCTGCATGTAACCTCTACTATAGAAGTGTAAAAATATGCATTTCTAATTGCATATATATTGCATGCATATATATATATGTTTCTTCTCAGTCATTGGGATCTATTTGTATCCCATTGGTTTCCCATTTGTATTTCACCCTAGGCCGCGGGTCGCATCTTTTGGTAATTAAAAGTTTGTAGGTATTTGAAAGCATCTTTAACTTGATTAGATGGGCTATAAGGCATGCTAGGTCTGAATGCTGTGTTTGTGTTAACATAGGTGAGAACTGTGCTGCGCAAAGGGGTGAGATCTGTACAACAGAGCTTGTTGTAGGAGAGGCAGTGTGTGTAGTTTTCCATTTTGTTTATAGATGGTCGATGCACTTCACTCCCTGCCTAGCCCCAAGGTCCTGCTTCTGGGAAAGCTGCAAAATGTGAAAAGTTACCGTTTCCCCATAGCAGAGTATCGGGGATGTCTTTAGGGTTTAGTTCTACTAAAGGGTGTTGAGGTTTCTGCCTTTTTGTGCATTCAGCGTCCCTCACCATGTCTTCTAAGACACATTTGCCTCCCAGCCATCGAAGTCTTGCTTGCCTTAAAATAAATTGTTACTAATAATAGTACGTGTGTGTATATGTACATGTGGTTTATCCTTTCTGGTGAGTATCTGCCCTTTTAAGTAAATGTAAGTATGTACTTTTATAATATGTGGAAAATGCATTATGTATCATTTGCAGTCTCTTTAGTGTCATACCCATTGGTTGCCTGTCAGTTTAGGGGGAAGGGCTTAAGCACAGATATACATTTGGTTTGGTTACATTGACACCCCACAGACCTCAGGCACACAATTTAGAACACTGCTTTGCATTACGCAGAGCACCTGGTCAATAGCATTGTGTGCATAAAAACACTTTTTTTTTTTTTTTTTTTTTTTTTTTTTTTTTTTTTTTTCAGCCAAAGATCTGATCCGCACCACTGTTGGCCAGACAAGACTTCTGATGTGTGAAAGGTTTAAGCAGTTTGAGGGCCTAGTGGATAACTGTGAGTTCAAACGTGGGGAAAAGGAGACCACATGTACAGATCTGGATGGATTCTGGGATATGATCTATTTTCAGGTATGTATGTAGTTTGTTTGGGAGAATTCTAAATCAGTCCATTATTGTTTCCATTCTTTCTGTGGTAATATTATTCATGGTAATATTGTCTACTTTTAAAATGCCTATATGCATAGTACATCCTGTACTGTTCCACAGCAGTGGGTGGCTGAGAGCTAAACCCCTTATAGAAACATAGGAAAGCACAGTATGCATACTCTTTCATACATGTAGTGACTGCCTCCTTGTCATTAGTATGGCAGCATAATAAAAAAAACAAAAAAACACCAAAAGACCTTACCTGCTATCATAACAGAATCAAACTAATCCTGGTTTATTCTTTATTAGATTGAAGATGTAGGTAAGAAGTTTATTAATCTTGGAAAGATGGAGGAGAACTCTTGGCAACAAAACACAGCCCCAACCAAAAAAGTTGTAAAGGTAAGTACCATTGGAGCTTATTGATAGGCTATCGCCACACTGGAAATGTGTTGGAATTTTGAAACTTCTTTTTTGGAACTGTGGAAATGTGTTGGAATTTTTAAAGTAAAAAATGTGGTGGGGTTTTTTGTTTTTTTGTTTTTTTTAATTTGCAATGAATTTTGATATTTTTGTCTGACCTTTTTTGGAGGCTTTTAGGTATCCCGCCCCACCCCCCATTCAGTGAGCATTCACTGCTATTGTCTTTTGCCTTTGGTGTGCCATTCTACTTCTTGCATTAGGTGTGCCATTCTATTTTGCTTGAATTGTATACTTAGCATTTTGGCTCTGAAATCAGCATCTTGTGCCTACATCATGGCCAACAGTGGCTCCACATGCAGGCACAGGTGAAGGCTGATGCTAGCGTAGGAGCTGATTAGGCCAACAATCAGCCCCATGAGGCAGTAGTCTTCAGGGTCGCCTTCAGAAACTTTGGGGCCCCACACAAGTTGTTTATATGGGTCCCCCATGAACACAAGCGTGCAACATTTTGGCCGCACCCCTTGTGTGTGCAATATAAACAGCTGATGTAACTCCTATAAATATCAGTTTGTATAGAGTTCCACTAGTTAAGTCATTCAGTTTATAGCGGGTCCCCAAGTTTAACCCCTTCCCACCTATCTGCCCTTGCTCTATGCTGCTATTGCTTGATATGGAAGGTTTTTACATCAGTTACATTAACTGCTTATCCTAAAGGGTGACAGCTCTATGGTTAAATTTTACCCAAGAGAATAAAGAAATATTTGTGCTCCCAGAGTACAGTAAAAATATTTTTTTACATGCTTAGATTAAACAATTTAATACTTTTAAAATAAAATCTGCCCAGAGCTGCCATACATGATTATTCAATCAGTTCTTCTTATTAACAATAGAAGAAGATTGGCCCTGCTGCAACATCAAAGTCAACCCAAGGGGATAGTGGCAGGGCCGCTGCTCGAAGTCGCCTTGCTGCTATTAAAGCTGCCTTGAAAAACAAAGGAAAGCAGGAGGAGCCCACTGTAGAGGCCCCAGCACTTCCTACCCGATTTGATGAAGTTGTGTTTGATGCAGGGTTTTTTCGAGTTGAGAGCCCTGCCAAAGGCACTAACAGTAAGTGGAATCTGCTTTGTTTCTGCACATTGAATCGGACAAAACATTGCTGCTGCCCTTTCTTTTGCAAGGAGCATTTCCTCCTGCAATAAAAAGGATTTATTAGGGATGCAACAAATTTGGTTAGGGATTCTGCCTTTTTCAGCAGGATTCGTATCCGGCCGAATCCACTTGCCTGGCTGAACCAAATCCTTAATCACATGACTTTTTGTCACATCAACATGGAAGTTGAATTTTTTCTTTAACACCTCCATGGCATTCAGTACTGTATTCGGCTGAATCCCTCACACAGGATTTGGGGTTTGGCCGGATCCCAAAATAGTGAATTCAGTGCATCCCTACTTATTATACTTATGAGAGTCCGTATAAGTACGGAAGATATATCTTTCACACAAGTCTTTTAATGCAGTGCTGATTAACAGTTCCAGAACACTTTATTTTGTTCCTCTCAGGTGTTAGGGCAAAATGCAATTCTTCTTGGTCATCCCCTACTACACAGCCAAGCACAAATCGGATTCAGCAGTCGAAGAATCACAATGGTGAACAAATAACAGAAGTACCAAATTCTCCAGGCACTGTAAATTCCCCCATCAGGAAATCACTCTTTGATAACTCAGAAGAAGTAAGGTATGATATTTGTCCTGACATCTAAATGAGCCAAACACCTATGTAAATGTCCCAGTGTGTCATACATTCATTGTGAAAAGCAAAAATGGGAAATTAGCTGATATTTATGTGCATCTTTGATGGCCCAGGGCCAGAGAGTTGCGCTGTCCAAAGGAAACGAGTTGCAACTCTTTTCCTCATCTGCCAATGCATGTTATAGTAGCCAATATGGTGCATCAGTATAGCATCACCCAGCTGACAGATATCCATAGTACATGAATACCGGGCAGGAACAGCAGGCTGCTACTCTGTCTGTTGTGATGGTCCATGATTTTAATGGTGTGAGGAAAAATATACCTATACATAAGGGATATTCTGGTTAATAGTAGTTAGTCTAGCATTTCTTTTGTTACTTTTAGTGCATTTCCTCTCACATGGCACAGACTTTAACCCCTTGGTGACTTGTGTCCCTAGTAATGAAATATTTTTTTTATCTTTAGTGTACAGAGTGATGAACCTCATCCCATACCTTCTGTGGTGGAAACGGACAAGGCTGCCTGTGTAAGTCCCCTGTACCTAGCACTCGCCATTCTTGCGTAGTGACTTTATATTAATCATTAACTGTGTCCTGTAACCCTCTCAGGCTGTGCATGTAGCTGACCTGACAAAATACTTGGTACCCACTGAGACTTCCAGTATCCAGCTGTGTGACTCTCCGGCACCAGAGGACATCGGAATGGCACCTGCTAGAGCTCTGTTTGTGGAAGAGACTGCAGGGATTTCTGGCTCATTTGTTGATGATGTTTTCATGTGTAGCCCACAAACAAATGGTCCTGCACCACAACCCATATCTCCCACTAGAGAATCTGACGCAGTTTGTGGCAATCGAGGTTTGTTCAGTTTTGCTAAACATTCACACATATCAGTATGACTAAGTTCACTCCATTTGCTTTGGTTTCTAATGTGTTTCTTCACCCTTCCTAGATCTAAATGCTCTGAATGACCAACTGGACTTCCTGGGAAGCTGCACGCCTATCAATATGGTAGAGAAGTAACCCTTGTATTCACAAATCCTTTTGTTATTTGCATATATTGTATATACGGTCGTGTCATGATTCAACTTTATTTCCAACATGGTTCTTAAATTGTATAGTAGACAGTTTGTTTGTTTATAGGTATTAAAGCAGCTGTTTCACCTTTTGCTATATTAAACATTTTCTTTATATAAAAAGGCTCTCAAGTTTGGTTTCTTTCCCTTATTAAGGAGACTTTTTCTAATACAACAGTGTTATAGTGATATGCAATGCAGTCATGATGCAGTATTTAGTTGGCAGGTGTAGTTATGAAGAAAGTGAGAATTAGCAATTTCAACAGAATGTGTACTGATTTGAATACACCTGCTAATAAGAAAATATTCTTGCAGAACCATACATACATTCTTCATAGGTCCTTGTATTTTACCATATGAGATGCAGTAACAGTGTTGTGTTTGAGAGAGAATAAGGCTATCTACACACAAAGCCAGCTAAAAAACACAAAAGACTTCCAACAACTAAACCCCTATATGTTGGATATATCATATGTTGGGATTCCATTGCATATGGTGTTCCATTTAGGTGTAGGGAATAAGTGCGTAAAGGCATTGTCCTGGGGTACTCTCTCTGCACCATGTTTCTTTTGATTTCAGACTGATCCCTTTAACTGGGACATGTGCAATAAGGTAATTTCCCACGATCCTATCACAGGACTGGTGCATGCACAACTATAGTAACATTTTTGAATTTACTATGCTGCACTGGTGCAAGGGAATCCCTGGGGGAAATGGAAACATGGTGGCACTGAGGAGGAAAGTGCCCCAGGCCTTTTTTTTTTTTTTTTTTTTTTACTGGAGTCTATAAGTTAGTGATTCATTTTGCTGGGGTGCCTCCCCCAGAGTAAACATGATTTTCCCTGTCCTTTTAGGAAGAAAATAAGTTCTATAGTTATTGCGTTCAGCCTTTAATTCACATTTTCTCTTTCCAGATAAACCATGTTCCCTTTAAATGCGATGCAGTTGCTATGGCCAACGATTTGATAGTATTTTCACCGCTTGACAAGTGAAAACATGCAAAGGATTTTAAAGCAGAACCTGGAAGTATTGGACTCATAAGAATGAAAAGCCAAGCCCATGTGCTGTGAAACATTCAGCATGATTTGTTTCACAGGAAGAGCCTGTTTTATTCTGACTTATTGTGTTAATTTTATTCATGCCGTCAGTGACTTGCTTGGCAACTGCTTACCTATATTAACTGTATTATATTCCTTGGGATATTATCTTATTGCTATCAGCATTTTATTTTCAAAACAGGATTTGTAGTGAGAGTGTGTGTGTGTGTGACTGTAGTACAGAGACAATGCAAGATGTATTTATATATGTTTATTAATGCTAAGATCATGAGCAAGCCAGCTCTTCTGGTATTGACTTGTGATATGGTTGTTCTATTAAGATCCTCTGTATATAAGTTAGATGGAAGATGTTAGTTGGTTTTCTGTGGAGTAAAATGTTTTTTTACTATTGTGTTCTGGTTTTCTGTTTGGAACTGACCAAAGGTTTAGCTGAAACTGTAGTGACTCGGGATAAAGAAGCATGGTGTAGCTGGGCCGATGCCTGACTCGGGATAAAGACGCGGTGTAGCAGACTGCACTCAATGGGCCATTAGATTAACAAATGAACTAGATTATCTTAAAGTGTTACATTTGTTATGTTGTAATACAATTACACAGCAATAACCTATTCATAGATCATTTGCTTCAACTCCCTTTAAAGCTGAATTTAATATAACAGTCTAGGGAATATTTAATCAAGCTGAAGTAGTCTTAAATTAATGGCAGTATTAATTTGGCCCTTTTGGTTCATCATTATATGGCCACCACTGTGTTAGCCATACATGCCAAGGCAGTCAGGAAAATCCGCCCTATCTTCTGCATCTCTGGGCCCCTGAGGAGCATGTCTGTAGAGAACCTTGTGATCTCACTGTACTGCAGTCTGGCAGGATAGATTGTTCAGAAAAAGGAGGGTTATTGGGCATCTGCTTAGCTAGAAACTAGAACAGCTGAACATGTCAGATTGGTTGGTCTGTGTGGTGCTGTCTTATCTAGACAGACAAGTCCAGGTTTGTAACTTTCTAGCAATGACGTTATTACCAGATATTTGTATTACAATGCAATATTTTATTTTCCAGTAAGAACCACAAACAATTTAATTACTGTAACAAAAGTTCATTGGTTGAATTAACATCTTGGCATAGTGGCTGAGCCAGTTACAAAGGAGTTCTCTACAAATTTCATAAATCATAAATCCTCAGGCCATGGAAGGAGTAACCTCATTTAAAGTAACATCACCAGCAATACACACACTCCTGATTTCATGTAGCTCCTTCACCCTGTGGACGTACTGGAAAAGAGTTTCGTTGTTTATAGCCACTTTGTAATGGTCAGCTTCACACATGACTTGGAGCTGGTGGGGAGAGATATAAAATACGTTAGATATATATGCGCACAGATATTCCTAAAAGATTAGGAAACACTGTTTATTCTGCATTTAATCTATTAATCAGCTTTAGCTGTTGAAAAATAGTGTTTTGCGTGCTTGCCCTTAGGGTGAAGACACATGGAGCTACTCGTAGCAGCTGCTTGTCAGAGCTACTGAAGTAGACAATACTGATCATTTACTGATGATTGTCTCTAAGAGGCAATTCTCAGTACTGTCCATGGCAGGGTATGATTTGGAGTTAAGTAGGTTAGTGTGTTTTCACCCTTATGTGGCTGCCTGGTCGGCGCTGACCTACAGAAGGTATAGTGAAATCATGTGCCAACTGAAGCTTAGTATTAAGTATCCAGTTCATGGAAGGGAAACAATTTCAGTAAAAAAAAAAAAACAATCTGGTTGCCCACATAACCTAGGGGCAGAGAATAGATTCTTGTTGATGCTGATGTTTTATGTGATTCCCCATTAGGGCCAAGACACCCGGGGCGATTAGTCGCCTAGAGAATTATGCGCATTGGTGCAACAATCCACATGACCAAATTCATCGCGACTAATCACCCCGTGTGTCTTCGCCCTTAGAGTTGCATGGTCTGATGCAAGTCGCACTATAAGCAAGAGGCTCTATGTTAAATCAATAGTCATTTATCTCTACAGAATCCTGGAAGCTCCTGTATTGTTGGCTTATAGCAAACATTAATTGACTAGTCCACAGACTACAATAATAGTCACTAGTAAGTAGTTTTGTATTGTAGCAATACAAAACATGGGCACAACTTCTAACATCTAAATTCTACATGTGGGGTTGGAGGAGGTTTATTTATCAACTAAGTGACAAGTACCAACTGGTAGAAGTCATATCTACTGCTCATGATACATGTTTCTTTGAAGAAGCAAAAATGATTCTGACATGGGGTGTTTCTGGGCCTGCTATTTAAGGCAACCTGTATAACAGGATCCTGAGGTCCTCTTGAGAAACCAGTAAGGGGGACACTTTATATTGCAATGTTGAAGAATTCCTTCCTCCAGAAGGAATTCAGTAGTAGCAAAGCATTGTGTTCTATGTATTTATTGTCACACCCTCATGACTTACAGAATTTGGTCTCTCAGGGTGGTCAAGGTGAAGTCCGCACTCAGACCACTCTCCAATCTTGGGTGCTTAGTCAATTGTAATTATATAAGAAGAAAGTATACCAGCACTCTATTCCATGAATAGTGATTATCTTTTATTTCATTCCATTGCAAATTCCAATGTTTTGGTCCAACTGGGGGATCTTTATCAAGGATAAAGTGGGACCGAAGCATTGGAATTTGTATATATATTATATATACACATGCAAAAGAAGGCTCTGCTTGGAGTAAAACTGTGTCTGTGCTTCCAACACTTGCCACCAAGCCAGAAATATAAAAACTTGCACCTACTTCGAGGCCACTAGGAGCAACATCAAAGGGGGTGGTGAGCAACATGTTGCCCCCGGGCCACTGGTTGGGGATCACTTCTAGATTGTTTTTTTTTTTTTTTTTTTTGCATTCTCAATTGAATAAAAGTATTTTGGTAATCAAAGGATGGTTTTTAAACATCTGGCCACTAGATGTCATCATCTACCAGATTTATAGTGTAGGTGTACAGTACTCTGTATTCTATTCTGTGAAATTCTAGGGTCCATGTTCCTGCCAGATGTTAAAATGGCTGCTTTAGCCAATAGTGCACAGGCAATGTTGAGCCTTTTTTTCAATTTTGTAATCAGCTGGGAGACAACCGATACTGGTACATTATCAAGTGATGATTGTCTGTGGGCAAATTGTACTGGATGCTTTCAGGATATACCAATTTAAATGAATGCAGGGGCAAGGAGCACTTTGTCCCCTGCCCAACAAGCTAAAGAACCCCAGAGTGGTAAGTGCCTTAACATTAAAATTGCTATCCTGCCTCCCTGATCACCAAAAACAACTTGTTGGCATTTAAACCCTTGTAATTTTGTCACCAACAGAATAATCACAGGGTGCAAGATAGTGCATAGATATATTTTAAAAGTAAAAAAAAAAAAAAAAATGGGGAGGTGTTTTTGTCTAAGGTCTCGATTTGTCACAATTTAAGAAGAACATGAGAACAATGCACCTCCACAATAAATTCAGAATAGAGAATGCCATGCCAATCTCATCATATCATTGTCTGTCTGTCTGTACACATGTATTCGTATGTGAATGTCTGATTTACAGAGGGGCTTCAAAGAAAGGGATAATGATATGATTTTATCAGTGTGGGGTTTTCCCTCCATGCTGGAATTATAAGGGAGGGAACTGTTTGCTTCTGTAACCCTGGCAAGGCTGGGAAGCCAAATAAAACAGTGGCTTTCACGTTACTTTCATATGTGTACCCTTATAAGCCCTGTGATTGTGAATCCTTCATCTGGAGAGTCTACTTGCTGACTTTAATGCTGATTGTAGACCACATATCTAAAATCATATGATGATTAAGTTTGGTTAGCTAGGCACTAAGGTTCTGGCAAATTCCAAGAAATGCTAGCATTTAGCCAAATCCCAAACCAAATTCTGGATTCAGTGCATCCCTACATGTTATCCATTTTGCTATATACAGTATGTATGTATACAGATATACATAGATATAGATGCACACACACATACACAAATGCCAGTGAAACTGCCTCCTGCATAACACATGCACTTTTCTGAAAGAAAAAAATATTTACCTTAAAAGGCTGGCCTGCTACGAATGGAAACTTTTGAGCATGTCGCTCTTCATGTCCCCATTTGTTATGGATCATTGAATTGCGCACAATAACATGGGGTCTTTCATCAAAACGTGGGTTGATGTGCATGGCAATATCATGGCCTCTTCTGAAGTCAATGGCAAATCTATTGAGCAAAAGGAAAGGCTGAGCATTAGCCATCCCTGGGTACAGAATTTGCCCCAGTTGAAACAGGACAAGAACACAATGCTGAATGGTAGCAATCTCACAACATACATGGAATATATATATTGCAGTAAAAGCATTTATGATAAACTGCAGTTTCTATAATATAAGAAAGAGCAAACAGGGAAAGATAAACTGAAATGTGTAATCCAGTTCCTGACATTTTCAGTCTTCCAGTCCCAATGCCATTAAGAAGAGACAAAATGTAGTATACATGAGAATAAGAATACGTGTGGTTTTGATACAGCTAGCAGGCAGAAATATCCTGTTCTAGCATCCCACCCCCTCAGACCTGTAAGACATGTTAGCCATTTTTTCATGTAGCTCAACTTTGGGGAATACATAGTGGAGAATAGGTCAACTGTGGGCTTTAAAGGAGGCATGTATTCAGTTGTACAGAACTAAAGCGCAAGAAATTAATGTTTGGATTCAGTTTGGCTGAACACTGGGCATAAAAGGGGTAGTTTTGCAACTAGCTTTAATTTGTGTATTGTATTGTTTTTTTAATTATTTAGCAGCTCTCCAGTTTGGAATTTCAGCAGCTGCCTGGTTGCTAGGGCCTTGTTTACCTTAGTAACCAGGCAGCAGTTAGAATGAGAGACTGCAATATGAATAAGAGTGTGCCCGATTAGAAAGATAAGGAATAAAAAGTCAGAATGATTACAAAATTGTAAGCTCACAGATCAATAGTTTTTTTGGCTGCCAGGGTCAGTGACTCCCCATGTGAAAGTTAGAAAGATGTCAAAGAGGAAGGCAAATAATTCACTATAAAAAATAAATGATGAAGAGGAATAGCAATGTTGCTTGGAACAAGACATTCTATAACATACTAAAAGTTAACTTGAAAGTGAACCATCCCTTAAAGAGCATGGTCCTAGATTAACACCAAGGTAGGCCTCTGACCTGATATTTGGATTTATATTTGTCCCATTGTTTGTAATTGCTTGGCTTTTGCCTGTTACATGGGTTTGTCTTTCCCCGCTGTATAGTACTAGGCAGCAACAAATCCATCACTTTTGGGTTAAGCAGAATATTGAGTGCTCCAAAAAAGACACTGTTGAACACCAGGCCCAATCTGAACCCTAATCTGTATAGTCAGATGTTCATTTTAAAACATGGGATTGTAGGTGAACAAATAATTGTTGTATCCAGTTCAGAGTTTACAAGATTTTAATATTTAGATTCACTTGGACAGGGATTTGGACAAATTCATTGTTTTCAGTCATACAAAAACAGCTAGGACCGGGCCAAACTCTAGACTCGGTGCATCCCTACTGCGTATAGTATAATATGTTGGCACTATATAGGAGTATATTATAAAAAAAATAAAAACACACACATACAGCACAAAGGTGAGGGTTTTTTTTTTGTTTTTAAAGCATATTGACTTTTTGTTAATGATAATGAGGATGTTAAAATATTAAGGACATCAAATTTCTCGAATGCTGCCTACAGTCAATATAACTGCTACCATCTGGGTTTTAGATTTACCTCTTTGCATTTGGGTTAACTGTGCCATGAATTGTGATCACTAGACGGTGTACAACCCCAGATGGCAGAGGAAGTTCATACGGAACTTTCTGTAACACAAAAACATGAGTCAGTAAGTTACACATTTTACTGCTAAATATACTAGCAACACAGTGATGCCCTAACTCTTATTGCCAGCTGTGTAATGGTGTTACATTCACATGCATCACATAGTGCCCTGGCTTAAATCGGACCCCAGACTACTAGCATTGTGTAACATTAGCATTGCAACTATACAGGTATCTAAATACACCCCTAGCGCAGTAGTGACGTCACATTCACTCTGCAAGGGACGTGCCTTCCGCAGCACTACCAGGCCCCCTACCCCTCACACCCATAATCCCGCCAGCTCCATCACCAGATTTTCTAAGGAAATCCATGGTGATGGCTGGGGCATTTGTTTTTTAAAAATTATAAATCTAATATATAGGCACCAGAGGGCCACCCCAGGCACAAGCCCTCTGGGTGCCTATATAAAAATATGCCCCTGTAACTCATATATGTATTGACTGTAGTACTAGCAAAACCAACAGATTAACAAACGTTTGCTAGAATACTCCACATGGCATGAACCTGGAACGCAAGAGAAATTGTATGGCCATGCAGACATAGGAGCTGAATTATATATATACCCCAATATCATAGCTTATTGGATACTTGGATATATCATTTATAAGTTGGGGGTGCTTGTGCCATCACCCTTAAAGAGCAGATCTGCTCCCTTAGGGGGATGGCCCACAGAAAGATTAACAGTTAAATCTCGACTACTGCAGGCGACTAATCTCCCCAAAATGCCTTCCCACAAGCAATAAAGCGAATCACTGTTGGAAAGGCAAATGCGTGGTTTCATTTTCCAAAGTTGCGGGAAGTTTCCTCCTGCAGGAAATTTTACGCAACTTTCAGAAAACAAAGCGATGTGTATGCTTTACCACTTTATTGCCGACAGACAGGCATTTCAGGGAGATTATTCGCCCACGGTTGATTAACCATGAACCATCATCCTAATGCAACTCCATTTATCTGTACCAACAAGTGCAGCCTCCCCATAACCCCACCTACGGGGCCAAACAATCGAATTAGAACAACGGGTATAGGTGCAGTCGGTCTGGGGACCACATCAATAAGCCAATTCGGTCCCCAATCCAACTGAAAAGTCAATCCTGCCCAATCAAGATCTGCCCGATTTTAGGCCAGACCCGTCGTTTGTGCCAATACATGGGCCAATAAGTTGCTGGCCGATATCGGCAGCTAGAATTGGTTAGTGTATGGACAAAACGTTGATTTTATTAACATGAAACCCTGAGACACCAGGAGCTGTGAAAGATACTTTGGTTGCCCCCCTAGTAAGTGGGAGTGAGTCATTGTGCAAAGATAAGCCAGTATGGGGTAATGTGGTGGAAAGATGTAAAGAGTCTTTTATCCCTTTTTGCTGAAACATAGGCCTATACTTGGCAGCATGCAGTCATTTTATAACAGAATACAGCTTTATATAAAGTATGCATCACACATTCAGTGATATTGGCCTTCAGAAATACTTACTAGCTGAACTAGAGCAGATGGAGCAGGATATTCAGGCTGCCCTGGAGCTCCAGGTTTTTGTGGATCTTGTGCAGGGAATCCTGGGTTTCCCTGGCCTGGTGCAGGGAAACCTGGGTATCCCTGGCCTGGTGGAGGGAAACCTGGATACTGTTGGCCAGGAAATGGTCCTGGATATTGTTGGCTAGGTGCAGCACCAGGATAACCTGGATAAGGACCTGGAAAAGGATACTGGCCTGGTGGAGGGTTGCCCCATTGCCAGGGCTGTTGGGGTGGCTGGCCTTGCTCCTGACCCTGGGAATGCTGGGCGTTTGCTGCACTTTGTGAAGGCAAAGCTTCCTCCAACTAGATGTGGAAAAGAGTAAAAAAAAAAAATAATATTAGTAGATGCAGGGTGTCATGTTAAAATGGGAATCTTATTTTTTGTGAAAGGATTATCAGATTGCTGGGATTGATAAGAGTATTTATGTGAAGTACAAAAAAAGCTCTAAGACAAATGCCCCATGGAGAAATTAGTCACCCGCAATGCTCATAGTACTCATGTCCTATGTGTATAACAGAGGAGACTGTAGTCAGAGGACTATTGGGTTTAGTCCACTATTAAATGTTAGGGGCCTGTGCTTATTGACAACCACCATGACAGTGGCCTTGAAAGAGATGCCTCTAAAAAATACTTACCGAAAAGTCATCTGCCATGGTCTGGAAAAAAAAAGAAAAAAGAGATATAAAGTATTGTTCTAAACACTATATTAGCTTCCTGCCATGCTCAATAAATACAGTACAGTAAAGTACTGGTAACTTTAAGAGCCGAATTTCTGGTTTTTAAACGATCTCACCTCCCCCGGACCCGCTCCTGCGCTCAGAAGGTAAGCGCTGGGGAGCGGGGGGGGGGGTGGGCGTCATCCAGGAGCCGCCTCAGGCGGCGATATGTCCAGAATCGCCCCTGCATGTCTCAAGGAAGAAGAAACTTTAACAAAAAAAACCCACATTGTCATGTGTGATGATCTCCACATTCCCACACTGTATCACCCTGCCATTCTACAGGTTGGCACCAAATGGAGTTTTATTCTGTCCAAGATCTCCTCTTCATTGGATAGAAGTGCCGTTATCCAGCATGTTGCCCCCAAAGAGATTGGTAGGAATCAAAGTTCTTTATAGCAATGAAGGAATTCAAAGCTGCAAGATGTATGCCCAAAGGGCTCAGTAGATAAAGTTGGCTTGTGTATAATTACTAGGCATTTCCCTACATAGTAAATCTATCCAGCTCAAATCAATATATATTAAATTAATATATACCAGAAAACTGTGGGCACGCCATTTAAATGCCCATGTTATTATAACTGTGTAGGGATTTGTTGATTAAACTGCCCCAAAAGGCGAATGAAAAACAAGCAACAAACAAGACTAAAGATTGCAGAAATGGGCTACGAAACACTGTACATCTCTGTATATCGATGGGATACATTACAAATAAAACTCTCATGCAGACAGAACGTTATTCATGTAAATGTGCAATTCATCCAGGCACCAACTCTCTAACTGGCCAATCAGTTCTACACAAGGAACCCAGTGTGTACGAGGCCTGATGAAATGGTTTGTGAATGTTTGCAGTCGTATTTATGACTATAAATAAGCAATGTGAACTAGCTCTTTTCTCTGGAGAAACTGAAGCAGTGTCTGAGTGGACCAGTGATTAAATGGCAAGGGTAACTATCCCTGTGATAAAATGTATTTCAGTTAGTTTGCCTACTGATCCAACCCACGGCTAGCAGGCTGGCTAATAATTCTCCTAGACACTGGTCACTCTAAGCACCAGTAGAACCACTGCACTGTTATTACAGCCATCAACCACCCAATTCCAAAGCTATGTAGGAAAACTCATTTTACACTAGTTACACTGCATCTCTGGAGCTTGTGTGCTGACCCAAAAGACGGTGGCACATCATGGCTATAAAACTAGCTTTCAGCTGACCACAAATCCTGAACTGGTATGACCCAAAAACCCCATCTGCACTGGCCTAGATTAGAGTCTTGCATTCTTCCTGTTTGAATCCAGACTGCTGGGGCAAGAAAAGACAAGTCTAACCTCTGCTAAAACATTCCCAGCAACTAGTTATTGCCTTCTACAACTGGGAGTTGTATACACCTAACCATGTATCAGCATTTCACACACCCACAGATTTCAGGAAGAACCCATGGCAGACCACATCTCTCTCATAAATTCAGTTTACTGGCTTTCAAGAGCTTGTGTTGTTCTCTGTTGCTGCATTTGCAATTCAGTCAGGGCTGACAGACCTAATAACCAGAGCTTTACATGGACAGCTGTATATGTATTTGGTGGACCATCTTTTTGGTTTAGTGCATGGATTTCCAACCTATTTTACTCGTGAGCCACACGTACATGTAAAAAGTGTTGGTGAGCAACACAAGCATGAAAAATGTTCTTTGGGGATACCAAATAAGAGCTGTGATTGGCTATTTGGTAGCCCCATGTGACTGCTGGCCTGCAGGAGGCTCTGCTTGGAGTAAAACTGTCTCCGTATATCCAAAACCTGCCTTCAAGCCAGAAATTTAAAAATGGGCCACTGGGAACATGTTAAACATGTTGCTCATGAGCCACTGGTTGGTGATCACTGGTTTAGTGCACAGAATAATTAATTAGCCACAAACCAATGTGGTGTGACAGAAACCCATATTTGGTCACCCCATGGGTAGGGCCATCAAAATGATCAGCTATAAATCCACTACAGTTTACTCTTATGGAAGTAAAGACATATCTAGCAATACAATTTTGCTACACAATACATGTCTAGACCTGCCATGCATTTCATTAGTAGCCAACTATACATCTGCAATATACAGGGTATCTCACCTTGGACTCAATGACCCTTCCTAATAAAGTCTGGATGTTGTACTTTCAACGTATTTATTTAAAAAAATAAATCTTTGTGTTACCGTTTGTTTTTTATTTTAAGAAAAGACAAACTGGTTCATGGTGGTTTGCAAAGGTTAAGAGTTTCTCAACTGCTGTGACTCACAGTAGAAGTCACAGGATCATTAGTCAGTTAGTTCTAATGGAAGGAAGGGCCATTACAGTTGGCAACAAAGACAGCTAGAAATGTATTTTCCCTGGCTATACAATAATGTCCTGGAGCATTCAACATATTAAAAAATGGCAAAATAAAGGCAAAAATGGCTACAATACCTTCTGCCAGAACAGCTGAGACAGAAATCTATTTAAATAAGATATAGGGCATATGAATAAACCCCTAAATATAAACATCAGCACTATCAGATGCTAATACTCAAATTTGTGATTCCAAAATTAACATTTATTAGTGGACTGATTTAATACTGCATTTGTAGTTAGTAACGTAGGAGATGGATACAGTGAAAATGCAGTAGGCTTATCTAACTAATGACCATTACTACAAGGTTAGACAGTTATTCAGTCTTATTCTCCTGTATATAGTACTAAAGCTAGGCCATACATGCTCAGATCTGGTTGGGCATCATCTGGAAGGTGTGGTTTCAGTGTTTAATCCTGCTGGTGGGTGCATCAGCAGATGAAAAAAAGAGCTGGTCTTGACTTCCTGCAGATCTAAGCATTCTAGCCACACTTCTGTTCATAAAAGAAGAAGATACCATCTACATTCATGTGTTTACTTTCCCCTCGCTGCATGTGCCCTGGGCAAGTACACCTTTGCTCCAGATCTGAATCCTTGGGTGGAGATCCGTCCTGACAAAGCTTCACTACGTCCCACAAAACTGGCCAGGCTGGAATCTTGCCTTAGCCCCAGGTTCCTGTCCTCCTGCTATAATAGTCAGTCTGCTGCAATACTAATACAAACATCTCAGTTGGGGGAGTTGGGGGTAGTACAACTGGGGTCATGTTGGAGGTCAATTTTCTAAGTTACGTCAGTGTAAGTAATTGATTATGACCACTCAAAGATGAACAGTTTGTACTGCAGTACATACAGTGACATAATGATGGTGCTGCTCCTACAGTCTGTCTGAGGTGTAAACAGGTGAACAACATGGGAGTCTGAGGTCTTACAGATGTGACTAATACAGGGGTTTACAGCCTGAATCTGAGGTGTTAATGCAGGGGCCAGTTAATCTCAATACTGACACCATTTAAGGGTGAAGACACACAGAGCTACTAGTAGCAACTATTTGTCGTGGCTACAGAAACAGACAATGCTGATCATTTATAATTGTCAATTTATAAATTGTCTTTACGTATGTTTTAGCAGAGGCAATTCTCAGTATGGTCTATGGCAGGGTATTTTCTGGCGTTTACAAGTAGCTGCTACTAAGTAGCTCCATGTGTCTTCACCCTTAAGCTTGCACAAAGGCCAGCAGTCACAGCAGCTACAGGCCAGATGCGGCCCAGAGGCTGCCAGATGGAGAGCACTCTGCTAAAACATTTTAGTATTAAAATGTGCTAAACCAGTCAGCTTGCTTCAGTTTTAGGCTTAAAAACTTCATGACATGGCATAGGGCATTTTATATTATGAGCAAAATCACAAAGCCGTTGTCTACCAGCTTGTGTGGTCACATGGCTTGGCACTGCATCAGACTCAAATCCACTGGCATTGTCACTGCTTTCAGAACACCCAGAAAACACTGCAGGTGTGTACCTGAGTGATAATCTCTCCAGCAGCACCGTATGTGGGTGCCGCCCAACGACTGAATGCAAAGCAGTCCGACAACTCCCAGCCTTTTGGCACTGCAACAAAACACTGCATGCAGTTAGAACACCTGAAGAAATAGCTTTGTACTCTCTCTGTACAAATATTCAACTTCATTGGCCTTGAACTGTCATTTTATTTTAGCTAAAGTCCTGTAAAATGTAGTATTCATTTAACATAAACGTATAAACATATTTTTAAAAAAGCGCTTTCTTGTGATTCATAATTATTTCATTCTTGAATGGGGTAAGGCTTAGCAAAGTTGTGCAATTGTGCATTGAAGGTGTGATAAGGCAAAGGGAACATGCAGGAAACAGTCAGATCTTTTTTTGCATGTGGGCAGTAGTCATGGCTGAACAATGTGGATATGATAGAGGCCTAAAGCTGGCCAGAAATGGAGCAACCTTTCAGTTATTCCATTAACTGATTCACAAGCTTGGATTTTGTGCCACTCAACAAATGATCTGTTCAATTCATCAGGACTGATTGCTCAAACGAGATCTAATAGGATGGAAGCTGTAGCTGCTACTATACTCCCTCCAGCATGTCACCCTGCCCACCAAGAATCATCATTACCAGAAGAAAGTTAGAGTTTGAACAGAATGACTGGCTATACATGTTTTTTTCAGGGCAGCCATTTGATGGCAAAGTGCCTGACCAAAAAGGGCATGTATGTCAAGTCTAAAGGCAGCCATACACTGATCAATCCTGTGCGTTGTCCACATGATCCCATAGGACAAAAGGATGGACAGTGTTTGAGGGGCCATACACTGCATGGCCAATTATAATTTGTACTGGTTTATTAGATTTTAATCGAAAGGTGTTTGACCAGCCTAAGTCTGTCCTGCTGCAGGTGCCTACATAAGTGCTTACCAATAAGCAAGTCTGTGCCCGCTAAGAATCAATGCAATCAATGTACAATAGGTACATACCTATCTAGGATCAAGATGTGTAAATTGGTGAGCAAAATGACCATGTTTAGGTTTTAGGTATGCATCAAACCTACTAAATGGACAATCTTCTATTCAAATATTAATTGCCCTTTGTTACTATGAGAGTTTGTTTAACTAGTTAATTCTATCCTTTCATTCCAATGAGTGTTTAATTCTTTTAATGAAAAATCCCATGAATCAGGCAAACTTTCTATAAAGTGTTTTTAGAAGTATGAAAACCGGATTCAAACCATTACAATAGCCATCCTTTAAAAAGGTTTAGCAGACACATCAACCAGCCTCATGTCATGGTGGTGACAATGCTACAGTAATGGTCTAGTAACCTACATCAACCAGATATTCTTTATCTGACAGGTGAATAATAATGCTACCTGCTGATTAGTTGCTACAAGCTTTATGGATCTGGAGCAAACTTTGCCTCAGTGAGTACATCTAGGGCAGCGCTTCTCAACCTGTGGGTCGCACCCCTTTGGGGGTCAAATGACCCTTTCACAGGAGTCGCCTAAGACCATTGGAAAACACATATTTCCGATGGTCTTAGGAATAATTTTATGGTTGGGGGTCACCACAACATGAGGAACTGTATTAAAGGGTCGCGGCATTAGGAAGGTTGAGAACCACTGTTCTAGGGGGTTTTGTAATAAAAGGCAACAAGTTTGCCCAGGAGCAATAACCGATAGCAACCAATCAGCAGGGAGGATTTGCCTTTTTTTAGCCAAGTTAAATCTCATTACTGACAGGGCTGCAGATATCCAGCTTTCTGTTTTGCATTTCAGTTTGGTTTAGGACAACAGGTTTTCCTAAAATGGAAATGGTCCCTGTAATGGAGTTAGCCTCTCTGATGCTAGATTTAACACCCTACCCTATGAAACGCATTTCCCTACAGGTTTCTGAGATATAGGGAAAATATTCCCACACCTTGTGTCTCAACCCTTTCTCCTTGTAGATTGTAAGCTCTTTTGGGCAGGGCTCTCTTCACCTCTTGTATCGGTTACAGATTGCTTTATATGTTACTCTGTATGTCCAATGTATGAAACCCACTTATTGTACAGTGCTGCGGAATATGTTGGCGCTTTATAAATAAATGTTAATGTAATATATCACTAAATATATAAAAGTGCAAAAAATCAATGAAAAATTCTATGTTCCCCTTTAAAATCAAACTTGTGCTGCATTTACTTACTACGGGTTAATTAGCATTTAGGCACTTTCCCCATGGCTGCAGTCTACAGCCAAATTAACTCTTAATTAGCCTTTAGGGATGGGTACTTTCCCTATTATTAAACCAGTCGGCAGACATTAATTCGTGCACGTTAGTGAAAGGGAAAATAAATATATTACATAACCTCAGAACCAGCCTACTGTGAATACAAACAGTTACGTTCTATAAATGAAAGTTGCTGAGAAATGGAAAGGCAAAGGTGGGCTACTTACTGCGGGTGAGCGGGGGGAGATTCAGCAGCAAGAATGCAGCAAACAGTAACGCAGCTGCTATAAAGAACACCCTGGGCGTATGGAAGCAACCGGACACGCCCACGCCTACCACGCCCATACCTGCCCCGCCCACCGCCGGGGAAGAAACCTGTTCCCCAACCTGAGCCCCTGCCTGTCATACGTGTCATAATTATTAGCTAAAATGCTGCTCGATAGAACAATGTATAGATGTTTGTGAAGTTAGCAAAGAACAATATTACATGCACTTTGGATTGGAAAAGGCTAATTATATGGTTATATAAAGGCTAAATTATATGGGTTCTTCTGACAGGAATATTATACAAACAAACGTATTGCAGACTAAACAGGAAGCAGTTTTTGGACAAATTATGAATGGTTGTCTATTGTCTTTAGATCACCTAATGCATAGCCAAGTCTCCATAGGCAAGGCCTGAAAGCTTCCTTTTATATCCATCAGCAAGAAAAACACCCCAAATAAGCCTTTTTAAAATCTAACATACACCACTGTGCGCTTTGCTACTTCCCACAGCAAGTGTTTCTTATGATATAGCTTACCTTTTGGGGTCCACCCTGGGCAACTTTAATTTCGCCATACACAAGTTATTCCTAATATGTGCAATTAAAATGAGGTGCATAATTAATTCTAATTCATTCTAAACTGCTTATCACCAGGTCACACAAAGCTGACTCCCAGTTTGAATCTGGCTTCCATAAGAATCTGTCACTGGTCCAGGCCATAATATGTGCCAGGCTGATACACCTCACCAACCACTGTTCCTAAGTTATGTTATTCTGCTTTTCTCTAGTTGCTTCTGCTGCCTCTAAAGATGAGGTCAGGAGTGATACTATGCCTCTGGCCGCCCTGCAGCGTCCTTTCCTCTGCCACCCCCCTAAGATTCTCACCTTGCCTCAGGGTAGCAACCCCATGGCTGCAGTCATGAGTTGGATTCTGGCCTGGGCAATGTCTTCAACGAGTTTTTGCAAGTGCACCCCTAGACTGGCTGTTCCAGCTGCCTGTTGTTTTGTACAGTGCAAATAAAGATTAAAAACTTTGCAAATAAAAATAATAGGACCCCTTAGCAAGTGCACCCTGGACCTCTAGGCTGAATCTGTGTGCGCTGATAGATTGCTTAAAATGTGGAATGGGGAGGCCAATTCTGAATGTATCCTTGTGTGTATTCCCTTGTGTGTTTTCTGGTATGTGTATGAATAGTAGTAGAGGGGTCCTATGAAAAGTGTGGCCTAGGGGGCCTCATATTTTATTAATCTGCCGCTGCACAATTTACAGTATCTCCAAAAGGAAATATGAATCTTACACTGTTGGGAACATTGTCTCAGTGGCTAAGGCACATATAATTGCCTATATTTTGCTTTCTGTCTGGTTTTTAGAAACAAGACTGTCTTTCTAGAAATGGAAAGCCCGTGGCCAAACTGGATTGTGCAGTTAAAAACTGGACAGGTGGCAACTCTAATCCAGTTCACACTAATGTTTTGGGGTAGTTTCTGTTGCTGCAACTAAAGGTAATTAATTTTGCATTGGACTTTGCATGGTTGCTCTGTGTTTGATGTATCTTTGCTACTAGAAGCAGTGAAATTGCTATATATTTGCAGCTGCAGTAACTGAAGGGGTCAATACAAGGTCCTCTTCTAGGCACTCTGGCAGTCTAGGTGTATGCATACACAATAGTCTTTAACTGGTGGTTCCTACGTGGTGCCATTTTATTTGCACTTCTAGAGGTAAATCTGTTTTCAGGCAAATTGCTGCTCCACCTATAACCTCAACAAAGACATCAAAAAGATATTTATTTGTTATTCGGATCAGCTTGGTCCAACTAAACTGGATGAAAGTGTGCAGTTACTAGATAACATGAAATAAATACAGCTCACTTCATAAAATGAATGAATAAGCTAACATTAAGGATCATTTTAAGTGCTGTTCCATAATGGGCTTGTACTTTCCAGTGCAAACATGTGGAGTCCCACTTGCAAAAGAGTTAAACAGAGACATAAATTCCCCTCAGTTTCACTCCGACAGAACATTCCACATTCCAAAAATGCAGTTATGTAACTCTGGCTTGTTACTAAGGGAGCTCAGGTTGCATAGCAATGTTCTGGTTTGTGAGAGCTGTAGTGCTTTCTCCAGTAATATGGGTGTGGCATGTACCCCCCTCCCGCCTTCCCCTTCATTACTGGGAATGGCAGAAATGAGTCACAGCCTAATAAACTGAAATATAAAACAGATATTCACATTTTGTTTATTCTTTGCCCAGGGCATGGTGACGTCCACCAATTAATAGTATACTTCTTCACTTCCCATTTTATATACAAAAACTCGTTGTCGTTTTACTTGGGTTTAAATCCACCATGTCTTATGGATAATGTAGGCTTAAGGTGGCCATACACGGGCCGACTATAGCTGCCGATATCGGTCCCTTGGACCGATTCGGCAGCTAATCGGCCCGTGTATGGGGAGAGCAGAGCGGCCTGGCCGACCGATATCTGGCCTGAAATTGGCCAGATCTCGATCGGCCAGGTTAGAAAATCTGGTCGGATCGGGGACCGCATCGGCTCGTTGATGCGGTCCCCGATCCGACTGCCCCATTGCCGCCCACATAATCCGATCGTCTGGCCCCAGGGCCAAACGATCGGATTATTATTTTTTTTACCTAAATGGTCCCCGATATCGCCCACCCGTAGGTGGGGATATCGGGGGAAGATCCGCTCGCTTGGCGACATCGCCAAGCGAGCGGATCTGCTCGTGTATGGCCACCTTTACCGGAAAGCAAGTTTTCCAGGTAGCTTACATTCCAATCACAATCACCCTTAATCACCCTTAAATTATACACGATTAAATTATGCATGATATTGCCTGCTGGTTTAGGTCTACAGTTAAAAACCAACTTTGTGACAACACCTTTGGTTTGTCAGTAAATGGGAAAAAAAACAAAATTGCTCAGCCATATTTGTATATCTTACATCTTGAACTGAGAGCACCTCCAAAAGCATACATGGCTGTTTAATGAAGCAACATTATCATACCAGGCAAATAAGCAATACAGGTATTGGATCTATTATCCAGAATGCTTAGGACCTAGGGTTTTCTGGATGAGGGATTTTTCTATAATTTGGATCACTATACATCAAGGGGCAGATTTACTAATCCACGAATCTGAAAGGGAAAAAATCGCATTGGAAACGAAAATTTTGCGACTTTTTCGTCGCCGTTGCGATTTTTCGTATTTGTCGCAACTTTTTCGTCGCCGTCACGACTTTATTGTATTTTGCGCTACTATTTCTTCATCGCCCATTGTAAATGGCGGAAAAACCAATCCGATTTTTTCGCGACGGCGACGGAAAAGTTGCAGAAAGTATACGAAAAAGTCTCGATGGCGACGAAAAAGTCACGGAACATATGAAGAAGTCACGGCGGCGGCGAAAAAGTCCCAAAAATACCGATCATTACGTAAAGACGCATTCGGACGCCTTCAGACCGTTCGTGGATTAGTAAATCTACCCCCTAAGTCTGCTATAAATCATTTAAACAGTAAATAAGCCCAATAGGATTGTTTTGCCACCTATATGGATCCATGCAACTTAATTGGGATCAAGTACAAGCTACTGTTTTATTTTATATGGGAAAAAGGACATAACTTTTAAATATTAGAAATATTTGCTTATAATGGAGTCTATAGGAGATGTCTGTCCTGTAACTCAGATAATGTAACTTTCTGGTTAATGGGTTTGCAGATAATGGATCCTATACCTTTACTAATAATAGTGTATACCCATCTGCTGGTTGGTTGCTAGGATAATTATGCCACCATATAGGAGATGATAAAAAAGCGATACACTTTATGGGAAATGGCCAACCCATAATTCATAGTTTTCTGGATAATTGTTTTCCTAATAAGTGATACCATGCCTGTATTTCAAAAATCACAAAAAATATAAAACAACGCATAATTGCAAATTTCCTTCAAATAATGGTGTCTATATTACAAGTTCATTTGAAGGTAAAGTACTTGAGTCAGGTTCCACAAGATCAATTTTATCTTTACCTGAATTTGCTTTATAATTCTCAAACTTAAAAAAAAAAATCTTTAAAACATACCCTATGGGCTATAAATATTATCTTTGTTATCTCACTGTCCCAATTTGGTGCATCAGGTTCTGGGACATATAGGGGCCCATTTACTAAACATTGATTAATTATTTATGAGATAAAATCGTATTTTTTCTAACTTATTGACCATTTTGTAATATCCACTATAATTTCGTTAAAATTCCACAACTTTTTCATCGTTAACTTTATCGTTAAATTACCATGAAAAAAATCATATTTTTCGCTATTGGAATTCATTAACGTTGTGGTTTAACTTTCATCGGGACTATCTTTTCGCCAGGTTTGATCTGTTGAGAACCATTGAGTCCTATGGAAGGCTGCCAGACATGGAAGGCTTCAAAGATTCAAAGGTTTTCATGGCTTAACAAATTTTTCGGCACAGAAATATCATGACTATCGGAACGCAATTGCGATATTTTCGTACAAACCGATAAAAGCATTTTCGAGACATTTTAGAACATCAGAAATTATCGTGGTTACTCCAAGTTTTAGATGGCTGTACATGTACCAGTTTGGGCCTTTTGTATATTAGTGGGCATTCTGGGAGTCACTTGTTATAGACCACCCTATGATCCCATTGGACCACAGCTGGACTCTCATTTATACTATCATTATACTAAATATTCCAAGGGAGAAAAACTTCCTGCACACTCTTTAGATAAGTAAAATACCAAAAGCAAAATAGCCTAAAACCTCTATGATGATTTCTAGACATGTTTCTGGTCCAGGAAAACATAAATCATATAATTATTGGTGCTGTATATATGAAAGATAAGGGAAGAGATGAAAAAAATTATAAGGGCTTATTTCCCATCGGAATTGTGCCTCTCTCTTTTTTTCTATAGAGCATTTTCTATGCCTGCCAGCAGCTCGGAGGGGTGGCACATAGGATCGCCCGCATAGTCATTCAGGATGTGTAAGGCAGGGCCCTACAGTTAATTAACAAATTAACCCTCTAGTCTTCTGGTTTGTATTACTACACAACGTTCTTGTCTCTTCTTCTACAGTGCACATTTATCATATGATACAGATAAGTAGAAATACCCAAACTGGGTGTACATTTATATAATGAATATCATAGAGCATTTCAGGGGTCTTCTTCCTTAAAACCAAACCATCTCTGCAAAATCCACACTATAAATAAACTGTTGGATGAAGACAATGCAAAATTAATATAAATAATGGTATGTTGCCAAGTGAGAATTCTGCTTTGCACCTTGTATCTTGGGTCGGCAGAAACCCACTTCTGATTTTTAACAATTAAGTCACCTAATGATCTGCTTTCTTCAATAACTGGTTTTTCTGCTATTTCCTGACATGTTAGAGCAAGCTCCTGGGCACCCACAGCAAATGTAAGGAGAATTTGTTAGTGTTGTGCCACCCAGAAACCTAAAATGTAGTCTGAAGCTGCTCTAATGAGCGATTAACTTTTTCTTTTCTTTATAATTTTTTTTTATTTTATATTATATTGAATTCAATGACAAGCACGATATATCCATATAGGACAAAATCATATTAATATAACATGAACATTTAATATACCAAAAGAAATTATAAAACTAAGGTATCTATCATTAATAACATACATATATCTAAAACAAGATCTAGATTCTAAGTTTATCTTGCATCACTTTGTATTAAGTCCTTTATGTAGTATAAAGTATGGCATAAATTCTCTATTTTTGTCTATCTTATAGTTGTTCCATAAATATTTTCCAGTATTTTTGTCCAGTATTATTTACATACTTTGCTGTTACCAAATCTGAAGTTTATTGCTTTGTTAGAATGCAGATCAAATAGTTCCTTTATGGTAAGTTATAAATATGGAGAATTTGCATCTATCCATTTGTTCAAAATAGATCTCTGTGTTGCTGCTCGTATCAGATGCAAACATTTGATATGTTCTTTGATGATTTTTGCAGTTGTGTTAAGATGTTGTCATCTATTTCTAATAGAGCTAAACCTGGATTAATAGTTATTTGTAACTTGTAAGTAGAAGTGATATAATTCTGTACTTATGTCCAATATATTTTTATTAGTGGACACTCACATATACTATGGAAAATAGTTGTTAATTTTTCTTTGCTTTTCTTTTCAGACATATGTGAAAAGCTGACTTTGTTTTAAATAAAAACCTTTGCAACCAAGGTGAATCCAATAGGAATTTTGGGTGTAATTGTTTGAACCAGGGAGCAAAATGGTACTAATTTCATTTTTCCTTTATTGATATATGGAGTTTATATTACAATTTATTTCAATTTCAGGCAAATCATCAGAATTATAAAGAGTTCTTAGTAATGGTTCCAAAGAAAGGTTGAATAGTAATGGTGAACGTGGGCAGCCCTGTAGTGTACCCCTTTTTAGAGTGAATTGTTAAGAAAGTTCATCTGCTTCTAATATTTGGGCTTTTGGAAAAGAATATAAGGATTTAATTAATTTCATAAATAGGCCAACAAAAACAACAAATGCCAGTAATGTAGCTTGGAGATGATGCCAACAAACTTTAGCAAATGCCTTTTCAGCATTGATTCCAATAAAGGCAGTAGGATTTTTCTTTTGTTTAACCATATATATATATATATAACTTTTAACAAGGTTCATATGTTTTTATACCCAATCTTCTTTTAATTAATTTTCTTTGCTCCATTAATTTCAGCATAATGGTAGCAAGCCTATTTGCTTTTATTTTTTTGTAAGAATTTTTATATCCTGGTTCATTAATGTTATCGGTCTGTAGAAGGTAGTGACCATAGGGTCTTTTCCTGGTTTATGTTAAAATTGGTGTAAGTTCCTTAGCCATCATTTTATAGAATGGGTTATTAGACCATACACAGACCAGCAGTTTTTCCCTTTTGTAATAAAGACATTGTTGATAATATTTTTTCTTTGGAAAGAGTGGAAATTTTACCTGTACAAAAGATGCTCTCTCTTTTTGGTGGTCCGTAGAAGAATATAAACCTTTGTAAAATGTGTGGAAGGTTTCTGATATTTTTATTGTATTCCTTAATACGTTATCCTCTTTGTCTTTAATAAGTGATTAACTTTTTCACAATAAATTCTGTATTGTGCCAGCCTGGTCATTACATTATGTGGATTCAATCATTCTACCACATCCTAAGGGATCTCCACCCAAAAACATGTTTTTCTCAAAATGCATCAAAAACACAAACAGATTATTTTATTTAATTTTTTATTTTATTTAATTTTGAAATTTTACATGGGGCTAGCCATATTCTTCATTTCCCAGGGTCCCACAGCCATATGACCCTGCCATATAGATTGTAAGCTCTACGGGGCAGGGACCTCCATCCTCTTGTGCAGGGTCGGAACTAGGGGTAGGCAGAAGAGGCAGCTGCCTATGGCGCAACGATTGGGGGGCGCCAGGCAGAAGCCTCTCCTGCCTACCCCTAGTGCTACTTTGTCATTGCATTTGTCATTAGCGGTGGAGGCAATGACCGACTAATTGCAACGCCCCGGGGCGGGGAGGTGGACGGAGTTGGCCGACCGGGTTGCCTAGGGCACCAGGTCAGCTTGGCCCACCCCTGCTCTTGTGTCTTTTGACTTGTTGCAACTGTATTTATCTGTATTTATTGTTATACTTTGTATTTATCTATCTTAATAACTCCCTGTTTGTATTAATGTATTCTACTGTACAGTGCCATGTACATAAGTAGTGCTCTGATAAACTTCAGTCACACTTTACTGCTGAGCTGCAAGTTGGAGTGATTTCACCCTCCTCCCAGCAGCTAATTAGCAGAACAATGGGAAGGGAGTAGAATAGCAGCTCCCAGTAGGTATCAGAATAGCACTCAATAGTAAGAAATCCAAGTCCCGCTTGGGACTCCTAAAGTTACATGGGAGCAGGAGAAACAATAGGTTATCTGAAAGCAGTTCTAATGTGTAGCGCTGGCTCTTTCTAAAAGCTCAGACTTAGGCACAATGGCTGCCTACACACCAATATTACAGCTAACAACACTTTCCGTGCCCTGAGCCAAGTTGCTTTTCATGTAACATGCACATCAATTGACAAATTCTTGATGTGCTTACATATCTATACCAGGGGGCTGATGTACTAACCCACGAATCCGACCCGAATTGGAAAAGTTCCGACTTGAAAACGAATATTTTGCGACTTTTTCGTATGTTTTGCGATTTTTTCGGATTCTGTACGAATTTTTCGGATCCAATACGATTTTTGCGTAAAAACGCGAGTTTTTCGTATCCATTACGAAAGTTGCGTAAAAAGTTGCGCATTTTGCGTAGCGTTAAAACTTACGCGAAAAGTTGCGCATTTTTCGCGTAAGTTTTAACGCTACGCAAATTGCGCAACTTTTTACGCAACTTTCGTAATGGATAGGAAAACTCGCGTTTTTACGCAAAAATCGTATTGGATCCGAAAAATTCGTAAAGAATCCGAAAAAATCGCAAAACATACGAAAAAATCGCAAAGTACCGATCATTACGAAAAAAACGCAATCGGACTCCATTCGACCCGTTCGTGGGTAAGTAAATCAGCCCCTAGGAGTTAAATACAATTTTTTTTCCCAGCCCAATGCTTTGCATGCATCACTTTGAGCTTTTCCATCTTTTTTTTGTACCTATTTCTTGGACATAATAACAGTCAAAAACATCTTTATTGGTTGGTCTTGGGTACCCCCTGGCTGTTCAGACAAATATTATTTCTATAAAGTGTTCATATGGTTTGAACAAGCCAATTTGCCCATATGTTTAGAGTATATGCAGCTTCAGAAATAAATCCACACAGACACATACAAATGTTTAAGAAAGTTTATGTGACCAGCTGTTATGATCATTCACAAAAAAGCCAAAGTTACATTTCTTTAATACTGAATTTGTTTACTGTTACATCCCCATAGACGACGATAGCTTTTATAGTGCTGAGTGGATGAAAGCGAGCTTTGAAGTCTAGCAGGTATTTCCCATTCAAAAATACTTTGAAAAAGTCTTCTTCACACTGAAATTCAAGCTAGAGTGGAGAAAAGAATGAATTGAATTAAAATTGTATGCATTAATAATGTCAGTACAGGTCTGGGATCCCATATTTACTAAATTTGGAAGGTTATTTAAAATTTGTACACATTTCTGGGGGTTTTTGGGTCATTTTATGTGTTATTACAGTTTTACTAATGAAGGTGAAATTGCCCTTTAAGCTGCAAGTCTCAGTTCCCCCAAGAGGCCTGTTTAGCTTATTAGTTACAATTGTATCTAACTGCAGGTGTAGACTGTTAAGTATTCTGGGCTCTCTGCCAAAAGCCCACTTATTTAATTAAGTCTGAGAAACAATATATCTAAGTGCAGGTATAGCTTGTTAAGATTTCTGGGCTCTCTGCCAAAAGATACTTTACAATTAAGTTTGAAAATGGGGGATTTTTCAGTAAGAATCTGGGACTGCGGCAGAGCTGTTAAAATCGTGTCTGTCCCGCGAAAATTGGGACAGTTGGGAGGTATGCTCCAGTGCAACTCCTTTGCCTTCACATAATCCCTTACAGGTTTATGCTACAATCCTACACTCACATTGCCTTGATTTGTATATCGCACAGTTTGATCCTGTCACTTTGCCTTTATGATTTGAAGTCATTGTTATGCCATGGTCACTGAAGTTTTGCTGTTTTTCTGTTATCTTTAGGAAACTGTGGCATAGAAGAGTTGGCATGGTAGTAAATGTAGTGGCTTGTTAGATTATCTTCCTTCTGCTTACCCCAGAATGATGGCATGTCTGCTGGACCATTTTAATAAATGAGCATAAGACGCATCTACGCATTACCCACTAGGACAGGGGGCCCACCATGAGGCCATTCACCCCCCACAAATGACAGACCCCCAACATATCAATTTTTCTTTTCTTTTACTTTAAAGAAATACTGCCATGGAAAAACATTTTTTCAATGCATCAGTTAATAGAGCTTCTCCAGCAGAATCCTGCATTGAAATCTGTTTTAAAAGTGCAAACAGATTTTTAAAATTTTGAAATATCACATGGGGATAGCCATATTCTTCATTTTCCAGGGTGCCACAACCATATGACCCGTGATAAACTTCAGTGACACTTTATTGCTGAGCTGCAAGTTGGAGTGGTATCACCCCCCCCCCCTCCCAGCAGCCGATCAGCAGAACAAAGGGAAGGTAGCAAGAAAGCAGCTCCCAGTAGATATCAGAATAGCACTCAATAGTAAGAAATCCAAGTCTGGCTTGGGACTCCTCCAGTTACATGGGAGTAGGAGAAACAATAGGTTACCTGAAAGCAGTTCTAATGTGCAGCGCTGGCTCCTTCTTAAAGCTCAGACTCAGGCACTGAGCACTTGTACTGAGATGGCTGCCTAAACACCAGTATTACAACTAACAAAGGAGGGCAAACTCTACAGGGGAAGACTCAGCTGTGTTTATACACCTAAAAGACAAGGGACACTCCTTTGAAGATAACAATGTCCAAATTTTGGATAGAGAAGACCGCTGGTTTGAAGGAAGTGTAGAAGAGGTTATTCATGTTAAAGTGAAGAAACCATTCCTAAATAGAGCCGGGGGCCTTCAACACCACCTGTCTGCTACATACAATGTTGTTTTAACATCTGTACCCCAGCGGTTCCAGAACTCTTCACACATCCATTCATGCAACGCTCGCAAGTAACAGCTATCTTTATGAATTGCATGACACTTTGGTAATTCTAACACAGGCAATTAAAAAAAAAATACTGGGGTACATTTTAAGGTATGAGAACACTACCAGTCCTTTCATAAAGGAGAAGGAAAGGTACAATCATTGAGGGGGGTGCAAATGTTAGGACTGGGGTACCTGCGACTGAGGGATCCTCCTTCTTTTTTCTTTAAAATTCCAGGGCCAACACATATGTAGTAAAGTGAAAAAAAACCTCTTTTTTTGGGGTAAAGTTTAACTTTTCACCCTACTGCTCATGCACAAGCAGCGCAAAGAAAGAAGAAGGTACCTTGGGCCGATGCAATTTTCTGCTAAAAGGTGATTACAGTGATTACAATCACTGGGGGCAGGGCAAGGTACCCAAGCACATGGGCAAACACCCATGCAACGTCATATATGTAAAATTTGTGCAGATGTTTTTATGCTTCTATATGCTCTTTTATCTTCTATTCTCCTGCTCTTCCTTGCACAGTAATGCACACTATTTATTATATATAATTAACAGTAAAATGTTTCTAAAAGTTAAATACAATTATTGCTATGCTTTATATAGATGGAACTAATATATTACACAGTCATTTACAGTGATTGTACAACATATCCATCAAAGATTATGCACAATAATTTAACATAGGAAAAACAAATCAATATTTTAGTAAGGCAGTGAATAAAATGGGGGAGAAAGAGGCTTCCCCAAATTCTGTGGTCTTCTTCATCATTTGCATGTCTAATTAAGGGCATATATGAAATAAGAGCAAACAGTTAAAGAAAGCCTTTCCCAGATATCGGGGGGGGGGGAGGCAGTGGACTTCCTTGCACCCATTACCACTGACCTGCGCACCCCAACAGTAAATGAGTTGAGTATCTCTTCTTCTCCAGGTGCCTTGTAAAATGATAGGCAGAGTAGGCAAAAAAGAAAAAATGCATTGCTACTAAGATATTTTATAATAATATTTATATTTATAATATTTTTTTTACCTTAAATTTGCTTCCAGGTTTAAAGGGGTTTTCATGATATTCCTCTTTCTGCCATCCACCATTTTGTTTAGTGTTAAGAACTATTTTCTTTTTTGCATAAAATCGCGGGTTGAAATGTAAAAAGATGTTGGAGTCATCTACTTTAAAATCAACCCTGAAGCTGTAAAAGAAAAGTTGCAGTTGAGAAAAACAAAAGATATGCAGGGTGTAAAACACAAGGTCACCTACGACCTACTGAATTCCACACCCAACATCCTCAGCGACCCAAAAGCAAGGGGCCTGCACATCTGACATTATTATATTTTCATTCATATCTATATCTTCAAACCGTTAATGGAACTGTGTTTTCTATTAATCAGCTTTTATCTCTAATAATATTCCTTTACTTATTTAATTTGGTTTTATTATTATATTCTAGCTCACGCTGTAATGAAGAGCAGAATATGTATGGTTATGTCCATTTGACCAGATCTTTTGCTTTTAAGCAGAGCACATGGAAAAATAATGGGCTAGGACTGCCATAATATAAAGGTATCAGACAATACAAAATTCATGCTGCATGGCTAAGAAATAATCAGCATATCTCCAGATTTAAACATTTTGACATTTTAGGCTGTGCTGCAATCTATCCAGGTCACAGCCATTGCACCCAGCCACTCTGATCAGTCCAATGCTACCTACGTTCTGGATCCACACCTCACACAATCAGCCACACGTAAGGAAAAACAGTAAGGAGTTTTACAGTATATGTCCAAATTGTATCCTAAAGGTGGCCACACATGTGGCGATTTGGGATCGTTCAATCAGCCACTAATCGTTCAGGGCTGAAACGGCAGATAAGGAGGTAGAAACAATAGGATTTCTACCTCCTTCTGTCGATTCAGCTCTGACAGCAGATTTTGCTCAGGCGCCTTCTATGGCGCCCGATCAAAATCTTTTAACCTGGCGATGGGCGAGTCGACTGATAATGGTCAACTCGCCGACTTGCCATACACGCACCGAATATCGTACGAAACGAGTTTTCGTACGATATTATCGGTGCGTGTATGGCCAGCTTTAATGCAATAGGGATGCACCAAAGCCACAAGTAAACTTTGGCCAAATACGAAATCCACAAAAATCTGAATCTCAAACTAATACAAATCCTAATACACACATGCAAATTAATTGACAGAAAATATGCAAAAAAAAATCTGTAAATTTAAGGTCTAAAGTCACATGACAAATAGAGTTGGCACTTGATGTTAATTCTAGGGAGCTGCACAGCATGCTAGGAAGCCATTAATATCTATTAATAACATAAGCCCAACAAACTCATCTCACTATACAGTGAAAATTCACTTCACATACTGCTTCACATAACAATGAAAAATGAGTAATTTATTATAATAAAATTATCATAAAATAATATTAAAAATGATATGACAAAAAATATGATGGTATTTAGGGCTCTATTAACTAATGCCCAAATATGAAGAAAAGTTTTTGTGTTTTGCTAGAATTCCTGTCGTTCCATACGTGCTTCCATTGTTACAAAGGAAACAGCCCAATATTCACCTTAGCTCTACCTTTCTGTTACCTAATGTAAATATCAGAAGGAGAAGTAGTAATCTTCACTGCATGCTGGCTAATGCACGGAGCTTGTCAGGTAAATTGGAGAGCTTGAGGCCATTGCATGTACTGAAAATTATGATTTAATTGGTATCACTGAGACCCGGTGGGATGAAACATGAGACTGGGCTGTGAATTTAAATGGTCACACCTTTTTTAAGAGGGACAGAGGGATTAAAAAGGGTGGAGGAGTTTGTCTTTATGTAAAGTCAGATTTAAAACCATGTCCTAAAGAAATTACCAGGGACAGTGTGGAATCCCTTTGGGTAGAAATTTCAGCAGGGCTAAAGGTTACCCTGTATAAGTGAGGAGGATGAGGCCCAGTTAGTATTGCAAATGGAGGAGGCTTCACAACTGGGTCAAGTTGTTATTATGGGGGACTTTAATTCTCTGGACGTTGACTGGAGTAATGGGGTGGCTATGTCAGAAAAAGCTAGTATATTTGTAAATATGCTAAATGACAACTTTTTATTTCGGGCATTTGAAAAACCTACTAGGAATGATTCTATTTTGGACCTGGTGATCTAATAATACTGAACTCATCTCTAACATTTGTGTGGGTGAGCATTTGGGGAACAGTGATCATAACATGGTCTTCTTTTAAGATAATGCTGCAGAGACAGCGCTATAAGGGAGTAACTAAAACACTCAATTTTAGACGTGCAGACTTTGCCAGTATAAGGGCATCTCTGCAATGTGTCAACTGGGAAAGGCTTTTCACAGGGTTAAACAAATATGGAAAATGAAATATCTTTAAAACATTGCTTAGCAACTATACAGGTCAGTATATTTCCCTTGTAAGCAAGGCATCGCAAAGCAAAACCTTTATGGTTAAATAAAAGTGTTGAGTATCGAGTGTTGTTAGTGGAGTACCGCAGGGGTCAGTCCTTGGTCCTTTGCTTTTTAACTTGTTTATTAATGACCTGGAGGTGGGCATAGAGAGTACTGTTTCTATTTTTGCTGACATTACTAAATTGTGCAAAACTATAAGTTCCATGCAGGATGCTGCCACTTTGCAGAGCGATTTGACAATTTTGGAAAACTGGGCAGCAAACTGGAAAATGAGGTTCAATGTGGACAAGTACAAAGTTATGCACTTTGGTAGAAATAATATAAACGTGAGTTATCTACTAAATAGTAATGTGTTGGGGGATCCTTAATTGAGAAGGATCTGGGGATTTTTGTAGATAACAAGTTGTCTAATTCCAGGCAGTGTCATTCTGACACTAAAGCAAATAAAGTGCTGTCTCTTTATAAAAAAAAAGGGCATCGACTCAAGGGATGAAAACATAATTTTGCCCCTTTATAGGTCCCTGGTAAGGCCTCACCTTGAGTATGCAGTGCAGTTTTGGGCTCCAGTCCTTAAGAAGGATATTAATGAGCTGGAGAGAGTGCAGAGACTGCAACTAAACTGGTAAAGGAGATGGAAAATTTAAACGATAAGGTTAGACTGTCGAGGTTGGGGTTGTTTTCTCTGGAAAAGAGGCCCTTGCGAGGGGACATGATTACTCTGTACAAGTACATTAGAGGGGATTATAGGCAGATAGGGGGTGTTCTTTTTTCCCGTAAAAACAATCAACGCACCAGAGGTCACCCCTTTAGATTAGAGGAACGGAGTTTCCATTTGAAGCAGTGTAGGTGGTTTTTCACGGTGAGGGCAGTGAGGCTGTGGAATGCCCTTCCTAGAGAAGTGGTAATGGCAGATTCTGTTAATGCCTTTAAGAGGGGCCTGAATGAGTTCTTGAACAAGCATAATATCCAAGGCTATTGTGATACTAATATCTACAGTTAGTATTAGTGGTTGTATATATAGTTTATGTATGTGAGTGTATAGACACATAGGGGCACATTTACTAATCCACGAATCCGAATCACGAATGGGAAAAAATCGTATTGGAAACGAAAATTTCGGAAGATCGCATATATCACGAAAATGCTTTATGAAAAAATCGTATTAGTCACGATAATATCGTATTGCAGATCCGAAAGTCCCGAAATTTTCGTACCGAAGAATTGTAAACAGTGGTAAAACCTTTCCGATTTTTTCGTGCAAACGTCCGAAAAAGTCTTGCGCCGTACGAAAAAGTTGTGCGGACGCCCGAAAAAATATCGGCGAAAATACGTTCGGAGCGTTTGCATGAACGCTCGAGCGTTCGTGCTTTTGTAAATGTGCCCCATAGTGTATGGGTTTGTGTGTGCTGGGTTTACTTGGAATGGTTGAACTTGTTGGACTCTAGGTTTTTTTCAAGCCTATTTAACTATGTATGTATTAGATTAAAACAAAATGATAAGCAATAAATGTTTCTTTAGGGCCTATTTAAAGTATATTTTCTATAGACAATTCCACAACAACCTTTCTAATGATATAATGGTTAATGTGAGTGAAAAGTATATAGCTAAAAAAGATTCATGTACAAAAAAAAAGAATTATTGAAGGGGAAAATATGCTACATTCAAAAGGTTATAGGAATAAAGGCCAAACCTTAAAAAAGTGGTGTAAAATTGATGAGAGTTATAAGCACTTTATTTTTTTCAAGATACAATGATTTTAAAGGAGAACAAAATGCAAGTTTTGAAAATACCTTGTAAAACATTTGCCATGTCTCTCTCTTCTGAACCGCCGTACTTAAACTTCTCCCACTTGCTTACTGTTTCTGCACCATGCCTGAGTTATTTTCATCTGCAATGTTACTTGCAGTGGCCATCTTTTTATCGATCACGTCACTTCCTTCTGTGATCTAAACATCATCACTGGCCTGGGGAAATCTGTAGAGCTATGTACGCATGCACTGGGCTTGGGAAATTGAAAGTGCGCATGTGTACACCCTCATCTCGCTATTTTATTTGGCAAAGGGAGGCTGGAATCGATCATAGGAGTTTACAATATTTTTTACTTAGATGTATTAGTGCTGGAAAGGAAGAGGTATCATGCAGGAAACCTAATGGTAAGTAGCCTTTCACATAAAGGGCAACAAGCTGAGCTTAAGAACAAGAACATCAGACAAGCTCTCTTTCTTTCTCCTGACAATTTCCTTTACAGGATTATGGTTGGAAACTGACCATTAGGCAGTGCTGTTGGGGATCTGGTCATAAGGGCATTGAGGTTGGAGCCAAGGCCCATAGGTCTCTAGCGACACCACTGGACTTCAGTAACTATTTCAATAATGTGCAAAATGAACCTCAGAAAATCACCCGAAATTACGCATGGAAGGTTCCCCAGCATTTAAAATCTCTAAATATTCATAAAGGGCAAAGGAATAGCAAGTCCATGTATGCTATTTACTTTTTGGCATCTTCATCCAGTTTCCCGGTTATTGTTACTAATGAGTGGCGATAAAATCCTGCTTCAAGTGGATATGTGAATACTGTTTTCTGTAAAATAAACAAAGGATAAATTAAAATGAGTAATAGCCACATTTCTTAATTCTACTTAACTCATATTACATGTGGTACTAATACATAGTAGATGTTACCTGGCATCCCCTTCTTCTTCCAGGTATGAAGGCAGTGAATGTCTGAGGTGCTGCCTTAAGCTCAGGAGCTAAGTGAGTTAATTTGTGGACATTTGTGGACTCCTAAGGCATTTATACAAGGAGGACGGGATTCCATTGTGTTGTCTGGAGAAGCTATGGCCTGTCTATGATATTGGTTCTCAATCTTTTTTTTTACCATTTCATTCACAATGTGAAACAAATGACAACTGGGACTACAGAAGTATGCAAAAATAGCAACTTAATACATTTTTCTAAATTGCCTTCATAGAAAAAAAACATAGGTCCAAGGTCTCATCATTAAACCAATGATTAATATGAAGTTGGTTCTCAGGCATTGGATCAGGCCTTTTTCAAGGAGACAAAGCTATGTCCTGTCTGTGACATTAGTTTGTAATCTTTCTTATTTTACTAAAGCATCTTATTTAAAATATCCAACACAAAGGACTAATTTCTAGAATCCCAAACAAATTACAACTGGAACTACAGAAGTTTGCAAAAATGGCTGCTTTATACATTCCTCATAAAAAAAACATGTGGCTGGGCCAAAACTAATACCTTTACCCACATAAATCAGTTTGTTGTGATATGAGGTTGGAGATGTCTTTTCACTGCATCAGGGTGAAAGGGGATATAATAACATTTATGAAAAGCAGTTCAAGTTAGTTCTACTGGGAATAACTACCCTTTCTAGGGTTCATAATATTGACCAGAAATATAACCTTTCTACAGTTCTTCACCATCAAGGTAGCAGTGAAGTTCTGGGGGAGACAGTGTGAATTCTGTAGGTCAGCTTGTTAAAATAGAGAAATGTATCCTATAATTAATTTCCAGGGGGAGACATATGGGAAGAGAACAAAATAGTAGACCCATATTTGGGGGATAACAATTTGTAGATGACTGGAGACTTACAGTTAGTTAAGATTTGGCTCTGAAATTCCTAGCCCTACTTAATAGGCTGTGTAGCTGGGATAGGCAGGCATTAATGGGACTTCTGCTGAAGAATAAGAAGATGTTTTTGCCTTTTAAGCCTTGTGGGAGGTATATGGCTGTTCTTGAGATTTTAGCCTGTAGGTGGTGGTGACCAGTAGTATCAGATTAGTTTTCAATTTTAATCATTAGACTTTTAAAATACTTTTAAAATAATAATATTATTTTTGGAATTTTTTTTTTGCTCAGGGTCAAGGTCAGGATGTTCTGAAGGCAGTAATGGACTAGGAAGGTCCATTGTGTCTGTGGACACCACTGAATAATGTCTGCAGGTTAGGGAACAGTTAAATGGAGGCTTAGCTTTAAAACTGAGGATCAACCTTTTTAACAATATTTTGTAAGAGGCTTTGGATGTGGCATGTTGTTAGTGATTAACTGCACAGTTTGATATCCATAATAATCTTGAGAACTGCAGTAGTCTGATTTAGAAACAATTGGAAGTTTAACGGGGCAAAAATACAATTCCTCACCATATTTTCCATTAAAGGAGAAGGAAAGGCTAATAAAGAGTTAATCTCAAGCTGCAGGCAAAAACAACACTGAGCTCTGTAAAGAAAACTCCCATAATGCCTCGCTCCTGTACCAAGACCAAAACCCGTGTACACGCGCAGTTTGTAAGACTATGAGGAAGCTTCCTGTTGATTGGCTCAGATCCACATTCCTAAGGGGGGGAGGGAGTTCTTAGCATTCTTGAGGGAGGGGGGAGCAGGAGAGAGAAGAGAGCTGCATGGCACAGGAAAACAAAGAGACAACAAATCCTGTTCCTTTTGATAGAGAACTCGCAGCATTTCTGTGAGTGCTTATTGCTCTATTTACATAGACCTTTCTGATAAAGCTTACTTAGTTTTTACCTTTCCTTCTCCTTTAATTGTATTACTTTTGGCTAGATTAATAGGCTATTGATCACTGGAGTGATCCATAACCCCTGTTGCATTTATTTTGGAGGAAACCAGGTCTTAATTGGATTTTAGCAAGCTCAAATCCATTTAATGGTGGCATTATGCATTTACAATAGGTTTTTGTCCTGGAGATTACGTCCTGATAAAAGCTATAACAAGCCCGTGAGTCTGGTGCATTGGTAGGGGATGCTGTGCCCAAGGCAATGTGGCTAGGTAGGAATGTGCCAGCATGTGGCTAGATTTAAATATCAAGGAATTTTGTGTTCACAGCGCTATTTTTCAACAATTGGCTAGGAAGGCAGGTCAGTGGTTTCTGCTGAATTTTAGTTTATTACCCGTTTTCTGGGAAGTAGATAATGGATTCCAGCTGCCTAATTGGCTGTTCTGCAGCCTATTCTCATTAGGTGTCACCCTATTTTAACTTTCACTTGTCCCTATTCTGTTGCTTGGGCATTGACCCAACTGTAACTGTGATCTTTGTTACTGTTAGTAGTATCTTGCTCCTGGTGTCTAATTTTGATTTCTTTCCTTGTTTCCTGCTCTTGGTATCCTGCTCCTGTCATACTGCTTTTATATCCTCCTTTTTTCATTCCTGCATCTCCTCTGCTCTTCACCTCCATCTTTGTCTGTGTCCAGCTTGTTCAGTCTAACCTTTCCCTCTCATTTCTGGTCCAGCTTGGTTACTATGACCTCTTATGTCACACAACTCACTTGTGTAGGGGAGCACCTTGGCCCTTACTGTATCGTCCTGTGCTGCGCTGGAAGGCATTCTTTAACCAATAGAAGAGTACCAAATAGCTAATGGCCACAAAATGCATGAGGTATATGGTTTTCTGACACAAAAGTCTGCGTGTGAGCTTTACATGTTTTTAATGAGATAAATAAAACATGAGTTTTTAATGCAGCAAATTCCTTCTTTGGGGCTCTGTGATATCAACTCTTCCTTTGCCCCATGTGTCCCTATCCATAACTTTTGCTTGCTACATTCCTGTCATCCCTCATTTCATGCCTCTGCTGTCTCTGCCTTAAGTACTAATTCTTCGCTCTTACCATTGACACCTCCATAAATTGCCATTAGTTAAAAGATCAATCTGCCCAAGCCTGAATAATAATAGGACTGTGGCATTAATGATGTCTGCACTCATGACACAAACATTTACAACTAAAGAATTTTTTACACTTCCAGAGAGCTACCATTTTACAAGTCAGTAGCTTTTACTCTTCACAAGCTCTAACTCTGATATTAAATATTCTAAATGCCCTCATTTTGCAATAAACTAAATATGATTCATTAAATGGTTTGTTATTTAAACTTACCTCTCCTTGACTTGCCCCTGTCCTGTAAAGAAAAGGCAAGAAAATATATTACAATAATTTAAATTATTCTTTCCAACACTTCCAATGTCTTGATAACACCATTAGTACTTTTAACCCTAAATGTGCAAGGTATCTTTTAATGTTCTACACTGCATGTTGGGAAACAGGGCTCGTGCACAAACACAATTATAAATATATAATGTATATATGAACAAGTTCACTTAACAACTATAGATTAGGGATGCACCAAATCCAGGATTTAGTTAGTGAAGTTCGGGCACAGAAGTTGAAATTTTTCCTTTTTCTCTTCAACCCTTCCATATGCAAATTAGGATTCAGTTTCATTCTGTATTCGGCCAAATCTTTTACGAAGGATTCAGGATTAGGCCGTATCCTTAAATAGCGGATTCAGTGCATCCCTATAGATATAGATCAGGGGTCCACAACTTTTCTTACTTGTGAGCCACAGTCGAATGTAAAAAGACTTGGTGAGCAACACAAGCATCATAAAAGTTAATGGAGGAGCCAAATAAGGGCTAAGATTGGCTATTAGGGGCCTCTATGCACACTATCGGCTTACAGGGGGCTTTATTTGGTAGTAAATCCTGTTTTTATTCAACCAAAACTTGCCATCAAGTCAGGAATTCAAAAATAACTACCTGGTTTGGCGGCACTGAGAGCAACATCCAAGGGGTTGGTGAGCAACATGTTGCCCCCGAGCCACTGGTTGGGGATCACTGATATAGATCATGAAACCTGCTAGCTGTATTTGTATACATCAGAGGCTGTTATACTTTAAACTGTGTTCATTACAAATGCTGGCAAATGTAGTCTGGCATATCCTTGGCTGGTACAAGCTTGTTTTATAGACTCGCATAAAAAGAATTCTTCATATCAATTACTATTATTGGGTTACTCACAGTGCAAGAAGGAGAAAAGCATATATTGCAGGTGACCACAACATGAATGCTGCAATGTCAAAAGAAAATGATAAAGAATGAAATCTTAATACAAACAAGACACACGTTTATCATCTTTTTAAAATATTTGGGGGGTATTGGAATTATTTTGTTCATTCGCATAACTTGCATAATGCTGCATTTTGTATTGATGTGATTGTGTTTAATTGAAAAAAGCACAGTATTTGTTGTACAGGTATGGAATCCGTTATCTGGAAACCAGTTATGCAGAAAGTTACGCAAAGGCCATCTCTCACAGACTCCATTTTAATCAAATAATTCTCATTTGCAAAAATGATTTCTTTGTTCTCTGTAATAATAAAACAGTACCTGGTACTACAAATATGAATCCTTATTGGAGGCAAAACAATCCTATTGGGCTTATTTAATGTTTAAATGATTTTTTAGTAGACAAAGTTCAAAGCTCCAAATTACAGAAAGACCCCTTATCCAAAAAACCCTAGGTCCTGAGCATTCTGGATTTCAACTCAGAATAGCAAGATTTACAAGCTGTTTAAGGAAGTGCTCAAATAGTTTAAAGAGGTAGTTAAAATGAACTTTCAGTATAGTAGTTATTTAGGTTCAAGCCCCTTTGTAATTCTAAGGTCCCTGATAACAAGATTACAGAAATTTGAACACATTGGTGTGTTTGGATATGAAATAAGTGTTCACCCAAAATCTCACCCTTTATTCCTTCCAAATGTTCATTTATTTAATATTTGCACTGTGTGCTCCTTTTCTTCAGCCCCATGTTTACACTTTTTACATTTAAAATGCCTTTGATATAGATTTTGATGTAAATCAAGATGCATGGCTTTTATGTGGCCAGGGATGAATGGACAATGTCTCCGGTCCCAAATCACCAGTGGAAAACATATTGGACTAATTAGCAAATAAATGCAAATTTGCAAATAAATGCAGAACTCACCCTCTTTCATGGATTAATTCTATCCTGTTAAAAAATAGAAAACACTGCAGGTAACTTTAGAAGCAAATGGCAGCTCTGTATCCCAGACTTGGATGACAAGGAGTGGGAGGAAGCCCTGGAAACCCTCAGTCTTGTATTATATAATGCCAAGAGCAGATTCATCCAAATACTTATCCTACACCAGGCAAATATTACTCCTGTAGGTATGTGTAAAGCCACCATGCAGTCTATAACTGTCCAAAATGCCAACCGTCAGGTGCTAATTTCTTACACCTTATGTGGAGCTGCCCTGCTATTCTGGAGTAATGTCTGCAGATTGTTATCTGTGTCTACTACAATTCCAGTCCAGGTATCACCCAAAATATGTTTACTTGGGGTTGTAACACACCGTACTACATCTCAGTACATAATAACATCAATATGAGAATCACTATTCTTAGCTCCTAAATGTGTTGCTCTAAAATGGCTTTCAGGTAACCCCCCCTGCTACTGCTGTGTGGAAAAACCTTTTGCGGGAGCATCTCACCTTAGTACATTTGGTATACACCCAAAGGGGTACACCTTATAAATCTGACCAGGTTTGGCAATGTTGACTGTTTAGAATTATAGGACACCCCACATTAAGACCAATATTTTATTGCTGTGTATTATTGCAATGGTATTCTTCATTGAGCCTTCTATTGATAATAGCATGTGATTTAGAAAAATGTACTGTTTTATTATTACAGAGAAAAAGGAAATCATTTTTAAAAGATGAAATTATTAATTAAAATGTTGTCTATGGGAGATGGCCTTCTCATAATTTGGAGCTTTCTGGATAACAGGTTTCCATATCCTATACCTGTGCTATGTATGCATTTTTCTGTGGAACTACCTTTAATAAAGACAATTAAAACAATACAGTGCTTTGTGATCCCTTAACAATTTGCATTTGTAAGATATCTGCTATTTTAAGAATTATTTGTATTGTTATCACTGCTGCTCAAAATGAATATTTTGATATGAAATTTTAGTGCTCTTACCTGTGTAACTTTCTACTGCTCCTTATGATCTGGAGTGGAACACGAATGTCGCAATTCACCTGCCAATTTATCTGTTTAATCATTAATTAATTACAAGCTATGGATCGACTGTTTATCTAAGTTGACACAAGATCCTATGACTAGCACAAGCTCTGCACAGTTGATATCATTTTTTTTTTTAGTTTTGAACAGGAATGATATATGTGCCTAATGCCAAAAAGTAACTGGATTCTTATTTAGTTACCAAATACAGGTGAAAGAAATAGCAGCGTCATGGGCAGAATTCAGTCTTGTGAATCATGTCACCCTCTTGAAAATGAAGACAAAATAAAAACAGAAATATGTGGTATGCAAATCATTGTTGGCCTTTACTTGTGCCCAAGCTCTGCACAACACTGGCCTTCCAAGTAGGGTGGCACAAAAGAATTAGTTGCAACATAGTTGCAATGTGGAATCTTTTGAGCTTTTTGGCTAAAGTTGCCCACACCTTGAGAAAAATAATATCCTACAGTAAAGTATGGCGATGGAAGCATGATCATGTTAGCCTGAAATACTTTCCTTAAGGAGTCAACTGGGGTCCTTGATATGCTTTATCGGGCCAGAAGCTGTTGGCTTTTGGGTTATACTCTTTCCCCATAACTGGTTTGGAGACACCTTGCCATATTGTCTCGCACACTGCACAGCTCTTTGGCACAGAATTTCATAACACGGTATTCAGCCTTATGAATACAGTGGACCCAGCATTTAATAACTTGGCAGCCCCAGCAATTAAAGGAAAACAACAGCCCCAAAATGAATATACTGAGGGTAATTCTCTATATAGGATTACCCAATGGCATACACTATTATTTAGATACAATTCTGGGTACTAATCCCAACGTCATCCCAGTGTTTCATGATACTAGGACCCCAGAAATTCATGACCCAGCATTAAATAACTCTGTGGCTTAGACATTTTCATGACTCAATACTCTAGCATGAGGCCCTAGAATTTCATGACAAAATACCTGCAGCATTGCATGACTTATTTGACCCTGCATTTCACTTTGGTAGTGTGCCCATCCATCACGTGGGGGTCATACCCCCAAAACATTGTTGTTTTTTCTGACACATTAAACAGTTCTCCTTTGTAATTGCCTTTGAGTAAAGCAATGTTGCATGCAGAACTGCAGTTACCCTATGTAAAGCATCAATGTAAGTGTTGAGACCAAGATTTGTAATTATTTGAACAGTATAGAAATAGATTGAAAAGTCTCTGTGGAGGAACTTGGAAGGAATCAACCACTTGTGGCAGAAGGTTTCAAACCTGTGACTTCCCTGAAATTGTCCAGTGTGTTCAACACATTTTCCCTAAGGGTGGGAGGTATACATTTCCCTACAATTTACTATAATTTGAGAATATTTTTCCTGCAAAAATATATTCCTTGGTGAGTCTTTTTAAAGCACCAACATATTTCTCAGTGCTGTACAATAAATGGATGTATACATTGAACACTGGTGTATACATTGAACTAATTTTATCAGCAGATCCTTTCGTATAGTCTCTTCCACCCACAAGGGATGAGACACCTACGTCCCACGGAGTTTGAGAGAATTTGCTTAAATGGTCAGAATCAGAAAGGCCTTTGACTCATTCACTAACATAGTTGCTAAATCTTACCAGTGCTGTTACTCTGTGTAGGGATCAGACTAAAGCAATAGCTTCAAAAGTAAATCTTTCTGTCAATGAGGACACTAAGGGGCACATTTACTTACTCACAAACGGGCCGAATGCGTCCAATTGCGTTTTTTTCGTAATGATCGGTATTTGGCGATTTTTCGGAAAATTGTTGCGACTTTTTCGTAGCCATTCCGAATGTTGAGCAAAATGTTGCGTTTTTTGCGTAGCGTTACTACTTGCGCGAAAAGTCGCGACTTTTTCGCAGCCTTCGTGCCGAGTATGAAAGATTCAGATTCATTCAAGCTTCAGTATGGAGACTTTACTTGGGCCAGGTTGGAGCTGCAGGGTGCCATTGAGTCCTATGGGAGGCTTCCAAAATCATGCTAAGTCTGAAAGTTTCGCCCGCTGCTTACGAGCGCTCAATACGAAAAAGTCGCAACAAGATACGAGCGAATCGTAATGGCTACGAAAAACTCGCGTTTTTTCGCGCAAACCGTATTGGACAATTTCCGAAAAGTCGTAAAGGCGACGAAAAAATCGCAAAAAATACGAAAAAGTCGCAAAATGTTCGTTTTCCAATCGGAATTTTTCCAATTCGGATTCGGGGTTAGTAAATGTGCCCCTAAAGGTTGAGGTCAACCAGGCAAGTTTAAAAATCCCATTGTAGCGAGGAGGACATCGGCTCAGTATTCGGAAATGTTAGGTTACTAACCCCTACAGCCTGTCTTGTTAATGTGAACTGACTGGACTAATCTCATATTGTCTACCTCACGGTGGGCATATTGGGGAATGATCCACTTGTTTGGCGACTTCACCAAATGAACATATTTTTATGTGTCTGGCGAGCCTAAGGGTTTGACAAATCCAAGTAATGCAAATAATAGTTAAGCCAGAATACCTAGCAGGCAACAAAATATGATTAACTTGTTGGGAATGTGGCAGTACTGTTATCAATGTAAGCATTGTTGCAGCAGTCTGTACAGGTTTCACACTGGTTTTTCTTTTTTTGCAGACAATGAATTACTCATGGTGAAGAGCTTCAGCCCAACACTATCATCAATGGCTGCTCACACCTCCACTTGGGGCCCATATCTGGATTGCGCAGGTCTCTATTCTAGACCAAGTCCATCAAGGCTTTACTCTTTTCTAAACCTCTAAGTCACTTCTCTAATATGGGCAAGACAGTGACAGATATGAGCTGTGTGAATGGGCGTCTTCTGATTTTCTCTTTTTGGGCAACAATCCTGATCAGTACATGTTCTTCCCACTTTTTCACACTTTATCTTGGACCAAACAATATTGATGGTTCCACTTTTTGACTGGTTACCAAGAGGGATGATGTCAGCTTGGGCATCAGAGAACATCCATCAAAAACATCACACAAAGAACTCCAATCAGTGGGGTTTTTAATTTTTCAGCCACACCACACAAAAATAATTGTTGTACTTTTACATTTAGATATATTTAGATATATTCCTGTCTCTGAAGCATCTCAAATAATTCTTTAATATGTTAGTCTGTCTGTGTCCCCATCTGTAAGTCACCACTTATCAATTAGAGGCCTCTAGTCCATGGACTCCCTTTTTGCTGCACACAAAATGTATTGTTTGCATACATGACCAAATTATAGAGAACATTGTGTTACCACCTAAAAGGAAGTTCAGGGACTAGAAATGCCTCTATTTGATAAGAGCTAGTGCTGACTAAAGCTGGCCACATAAGTGGCGATTTTCGGTAATTCGTGCGACCATTGGTCGTTCCAACCCTCCACTGACATTCAGGGATGAATCGTCAGATGTGGAGGTAGAAACAATAGGATTTCTACCTCCTTCTGCCAATTCAGCCCTGAAGGTAGGTTTTGCTCAGGCGCCTTCTATGGCGCCCGATCAAAATCTTTTAACCTGCCCGATTGGCGAGTCAACCGATATCCGCAGCCTCCTGCGATATCAGTCGCCTCACCTAGTTGCCATACATGCACCGAATATTGTACGAAACCGATATTATCGGTGCGTGTATGGCTAGCTTAACAGATGGGGACACAAACATATTAATTAATTATGTGAGATGCTACAAAGACAGGAATCTGGCTAAATGTAAAAGTACCAATATCCAGGGACTCATGATGATAAACAGATCCTTATTTATTTTTTGAATCACAAGATTATTTAAGCTACAATATACCAACAAAACTAATTATCATGGATAAACAGTCATGCTAATATTTCTTTCCATCACTGTTTTGCTTGTGGGTGCCAGCTTTTTATAAATACCACACAATAATGAATTCACTTGGAACTTAAAAAATAGTGCTGATACAACTAAACTTACAGTGTATTTTTGTGGAAGTGTGACCTAAGTACCGATATCTCTCGATCTCTCTATTATCTGGAATGCTTGGGACCTGGAGATTTCTGGATATGGGCTTTTTTCAATAGTTGAAATCACCATACATTAAGGGCTCTGGCACACGGGGAGATTAGTCGCCCGCGACAAAACTCCCTGTTCGCGAGCGACTAATCTCCCCGAGTTGCCATGAGCCGCCATCCCACCGGCGAACATGTAAGTCGCCGGCGGTATGGCACACGCGGCGGCGTGATTTCCCGAAATCGCCGGAAAAGACTCGTGAGGCTTTTTCTGCTATTTCGGGGAAATCGCGCCGCCACGTGTGCCATCCCGCCGGCGACTAATCTCCCCGCCATCACGCCGGCGACTAATCTCCCCGTGTGCCAGAGCCCTAAAGAGGACCTGTCATCCTAAAAAATAGCTCTAAATTCTGAACACAGAATGCAGAATGTTGCATTCCACCTATGTTCAGCACTTACATGTGTGTTAGTACAGCCACATCAAAAAAAGAGGGATGCATTTATTCCTGCTCTCCCCTGCAGTGGAACGGGGGAATGCAGGACCAAAAGCTTGAGAGTACAAGCCCTTAGACAAGTTTTGTGTCATCTCAAAATCTTGTGTATGCACCTAAATGGGGGACCTGATGCCCATGCCCAGGCTACACAATTGTATGTGACAAGGAGAAGGGGGGGGGGGTAAGGATGGCAGTGACATCAGGGAAGTGCTGTATAGCAAGTAAAAGTAAGAAACTAACATCTTGGTTGACATTATATATATGAATTTATATCCACCATGTCTTACACAGAGTATATGGATAATGTAGGCTTACTAGAAACCAGTTGTCAACGTCTACTAAAATAAACTAAATATAAACATTGTATAGAGTCAATAGGAATGTTTTGCCACTGATGTCTATATATGCATTAGTTACTATTATGTAAAATGTACATTATTAGAGATGTGTAATTCATAGTTTTCTGGATATTAGATATCCAGATAAAAGATCACATACCTGTACATCATTTTCCTGCAGGGTAGCATAGGTTGTGAAACCTGCCTAACAGCTAGTTGATGCAGAGAAAGGCAAAAATCCTATCTGAAGCCTCTCCAATTTGCCTCAGAGGGTAAAAAATACTTCCTGACTCCAGGAAGGAGTTAGTTTAATAAACTAAAAGTTGGAGAGGATGTAAATGTTTACCCAAAATTCTAACCTAACTGACTTTTGATCAAGCTTTCCATATCTAGGACAGAAAATAAGCATTCGCCCAAAATGATGCAGGGTCTCCCAAGAGGGCTGGCCAGTTTGTGAACCTCTTGTGTATCCAGTATCTAGTAGAATTAAGTCTAAAACAACTGGACTTTTCTGAGTTTTTCTTGAAAACGTTTCACCACTCATCCGAGTGGCTTCTTCAGTTCAAATGACTGGTAGGGAATTCCCCGGTATTTAAACTCTTGATGGTAGTAGAGTCACAGACATCCAATCACAATGGTTCCATTGGACTTGTTCAGTTAGGTGTTAGCTGAAACTGACAGGTGTAAGAAGGTATGATCCAATCACAATGGTACCAAGATTCTCATTGATGAAGGTGTTAATCCTTCAAAGTACATGACTGGAAGTGTGAACTGTTGTGAAACTGCCGGGGTAAGGATGTCAACGCGCCATTGTATGTTGGTGACAAGCGGTGTCTCAGGCCCCCTCCTCTGTTCAGGGATGGTTTTTCCAGGTTGGCATAAATGGCCTCTTTCACACCTCTTTCAAACCATCTGTCCTCTCGGTCCAAAATATGCACGTTACTGTCCTCAAAAGAGTGACCTTTTTCTTTGAGGTGTAGATAGACTGCTGAGTCTTGTCCTGAGGAGTTTGCCCGCCTATGTTGGGCCATTCTCTTACAGAGAGGTTGTTTTGTCTCCCCAATGTATAAGTCAGAGCACTCTTCACTACACTGGACAGCATAGACCACATTACTTAACAAAGCCCCCTCCCCAAGCAACACATAGCATAGAATGTGGGATTCTATATTATACTCAGCAACCACAAAACATTATTAGAACATTTAATTAAAGCCAATGTATAATAGATGCATTAGAAAAGCTTTTGTTTCTCTAGTACTGGATTTTACACCCCATTTTAAAGAGTAATCTAAACAGTTTTTGTACTTAGCATCTTTTACGTGTGTATGGTTTGTCCAGTCTAAGCAACCAGCAATTCACATAAGTGTTGGGTGAGTCTGGTTCTCAAATCACACTGGCTCTGCTGTCTCTTTTCATTGGCTGCTGGCTCTACTATTGTTCTATAACTGGACAGACATGCAAAATACTGCTGGTGTAACACCTCTTGCTGAGCCATGTAAAAGGAACCTATAATGTGCTAAAATTGTGTAATTTAATTTGTTAACCACATCATTGTTTAACTTTTTATCCTTCTGCAGCAGAACAAGTAACTTTACCTTGCAAGAGCAGTCTAAAGCTGGCCATACATGGGCAGATTTTGCCCCTTTATACAGAGTCAGCAGCTTCCCTGCCCGTGTATGAGCCCACCCCAATGAATATCAGGACAATTTTTGGCAGATTTCTATCGGCAGGTTTATAAATGCCACTGGGACAAGGATCACATTGGCTTGATGATGCTGTCCTCTCTCGATGTCCAAATGATTGGACCATAATGATATCGGTCAGCACAAGGTCATATTGTGGGAAGATCCATTCTTCAAGTCTATGCATTTCTGGATATTTGAAGGAGAAGGAAAGGCTAGTAAAGAGTTAATCTCAAGCTGCAGGCATACCTTCAGTTCTCTCAATAGTGCCCTCAAGTCTCCCCATATTTCTCCCGTTCAGATGATCAGAAGCCAAACAGGAAGAAAAAAACGCTGAGCTGTGTAAAGAAAGTTCCCATAATGCCTCGCTCCTGCACAGACACCCAGACCAATTGAACTTGCTCAGTGAATCAGCTTCCTGCTGATTGGCTCAGATCCACATTCCTAAGGGGGGGGGGAGTGAGTTTTTGGCATTCTTGAGAGAGAGGGGGGAGCAGGAGAGGGGAGAGAGCAGAGAGCTATGTGTCTGGCACAGGAATTACAGACACAAGAAATCTTTTTTCAGAGAAGTCAGTGCAGCGTTTCTGTGAGTGCTTATAGCTGTATTTACATAGACCTTTCTGATAAAGCTTACTTAGTTTTTACCTTTCTTTCTCCTTTAAGGTGCATTTTATTTTGGTTAAGGAACAGAACATTGCTTGGCCTGACTGCAAAGGGAATGTAACTAAGCTGAGTTGCAGACACTAGCGGCTTTGCTTTAAAGATTGAAGCACCTACTGGTTCAGGCGTGTGAATTGTCTAGAAGAAAATGTAAACTACAGCTGCATATTTCTTAGCAGTAAGAGAAAAATATTCAGTGTTACTTCTGCCGTTGAGCAGAATCCACACAAGCTCAAAACCAATAAGGAAAAGAAAAGGGAAAAGTTGAAATAAATGACTTTATTTGCACACAAAGACTAGGTCACCAAGTTAGTGTTGATTTGCAAAATTATAAAAACACTGGCAATACGGACACCAAGGCCACCGTGCCAGATAGACTGCTACATTACACAGAATGTTTGTTTGTATCTGCAATGTATCTGTATGTACACATTTCCTTACACCTGAAATGTAGTCCTGGTTTAGACACTAACAGAAGCCATTGGCACCACCAACCTTAAAGTCAAATGCATAACAGATTGAAAACTTTTTACATCCTGCAGCAGCCAAATGTTGCCTGTGGAGAAGTACAGCCACTATCCATTTACCACATCAAGCAGAAGTGAAGAAGCCACCCTCTGATGAATCCAAAATAAAACACAGATCTCCAGAGGGGCTTATATACTAGTAAGAACAAAATCTACAATAGTTAAAGTATCATTCTTCCCAGTTCCAACCTTTTTTTAGCCTATCAAGAATTCATTAGTAACAGAACTTTTATATATGCTACTGCAGGGTAGAATATACCCTCATAGATCTAATACCTGTCTGCAGTTTTCTGTTACCAGGATGATGGGCTAAGAAAGTGTAACCACCCAAGAGAAAGGGGTTGCACCCTAGAGTGCCATAGTTCAACTAAGTTGAAAGATGAGGAATGTTCCAGCAATTGACGGTGCAGTCGCTAAAGTGTGGAAAATCTGATAAAGAAATTGACCTGAGTGCGGATGCTATTCAACTGTGACGACCTTCAACAGAACAAAAACCATATGCCGTCAGATCTGTGGCAAGGTACAAACCCTGCCAACTCAATGCTGCCTGCAGTTTAGAGGTGTTGGTATATGATCACAAATGTGATGTGAAAGTATGATAAGAGGGAGCAGCAATTCACAAGTAGTGAATTTACATTTAGTTTACTTTTAATAGATGATAAAGATTTGGGTATGTAGGCTATGCTTTTCATATTTCTCAGCATATCTTTATTTAAACTACCAAATAAGCTTAAGGTGATACCCACGCATTTCTGTTAATTCTAGATTGTGTGCAAAGCTAATTTCAGAACAGCAATTCATTTGAAGTGGGCGTATCCCTTTTTTTAACATGAATTCAATCAAAAGGGCTTGTACTGCACATACTATTTGACTAGTAGTTTAATTAAGAAATATGTATGGTGTTTATTATTTCTTGGACTTAACTGGGCAAACTTTAAAACAGACAGTACTCAGGCCCGGATTTGCGGAGAGGCCGCAAAGGCCCGGGCCTAGGGCGGTACAAATTTAGGGGCATGCTGCCCCCCCGCAACGAAATTTTGCTCCGATGCGGAGCAGTGGGGATTTCTCCCCACTGCTCCGTATGGGAGTTAAATGCCTGCACATGCGCGCTTGCGTCGGCGCGGCATGGGGGGAGGGGGGGGGGGCTTGTTCGCGCATGTGCAGGGGGCGCGAATGGGGGACGGCCTAGGGGCGGCTGCTTTTGAAATCCGGCGCTGACAGTACTCACAATACTTCGTTCTTCCAAGTACAATCAAAACAAATCGGCAGTCCACTCAGAAGCCCTCTCCTTATCGCACAGAACATGCAGCAGATGGGGAAAAGAAGGATCTTGTTTATTTAGAGGTTTCTTAGGGGACTGCTGATGTGTGTGACTGGAAGCAGATTTTGCCCTTTTTGGTGCAAGAAATAACAAAAACCTGACATTCTTTGGAAGTGAATGAAAACACAACAAAACAAATTGGTAGCTCCTGCAGATATATCCATATAGGCAGAGAAATTAGAGTATAAAACATGATAGACTGTCATATAAAGACCATTTAGAAATATGCCGTTATATAAATTATGGAGTTTTTCAAGTGGCAGGTAGGCAGACTTTTGACTGTACTTGTATCCACTAGGCATGAAGGTCTAGCCAAGTGCCAGACACTGCAGGAAATTAACAGATTCAAAGAAGTCCACACAATATAAAAATGCTATACACACAAACTTATACATAACTATTCACTATTAATGAATTACAAAAACAAAAAAGTTACAAAGTTGTATTTAACAGTTTCCTTAAAAGCTGCTAGTTCACATCAGCAATAAAATACTTATTATACTGCTCAATATTGCATTTTCGGATCTGTGGCGTGCACATATACTCAGGGCTCAAATATCAGAACAAGAACTCTGCATCACCTCTGAGACAGGCAACTTTTGGCCAAATGTAGCAGTACTCTACCATCTTCTAGCATTTGGAGGGATACTGGGAGTTGTATGCATGCAAAAGCTTCAAGTGTAAAAAAAAGTGCCATTCCTACAAAATCCTTAAAAAAAAAAAAACAAAAAACAAATTTGCAATCAAAGCAGAGCACATTATAATTGTCCTACTTGCTGAGAATCTGCATCTATTCTCAAATATATCTTTTCCTACAATGGACTGGCAAATTGTGTATTTGAAAAGCCTTTGCCTCAAACGAAGCCAGCCCATTCATAACAAACTGCCTGCCTTTTCAAAGTGTTAGTAAAAATACGGTTGTTGTATAAGTGGATAAACAGAAGGAGGCAAAAATTGGTAAAATTCTTTACTTTTCTTTGTTTTATTTAAATTGATCAGAACTGACATCAACCTATTACAAAATTATGCAAAAAAAAAGTAAAAGAAAAATAAAAGTCTGTGCTTCCCAAAATGGTTATCATGCAATTGCTAAGGCAGCACCATATCTTCCCAGGGGATGACTTAAAATATGTAAGCACATGTTGGATCTGTCAACGTCTTTTGTCCTTCCTGTCTGATTTACGGTCTCTCTCACTTCTTGAGGGTCGCTTTCCTGACCGACTACCTTCTGAAGTGGTCCTCTTCCTGTCAGACCTTGAACTTTTGTCCTTGGATCCCTTGGAGTCTCTGCCACTGCCTTTTGAAGACTTGTGACTTCTCTCTACACCTGCTCCATCTCTCCTCTTGTGCTCCACACTCCTCCTGCGTTTGTCATCTCTGGCATGCCCACGACCTCTGCTGCGACTTCGACTTTCACTACTGCTGCTGCTACTGCTACTACTGCTGTCTCGGCTGCTACTCCCACTGCTGCTACTGCTGCTTGAACTGCTTCGGCTACTGCTACTACTAGAGCTGCTCCCACTGCTACTAGAGCTAGAACTACTGCTTGAACTACTGCTACTACTACTCTTGCTTTTACCCATTTTGTTTTTAGTTCTTCCCCTGCTCCTACTTCTTTTAGCTTTATGGACTGAGGCTGGTTTTGGGGCATATTCTACTTGTGTCTCAGCCACAGGCACAGTCACTGCCACTATCTGTTCTTTTTCAGCAAAATGCTCTTCATCCACATTAAAGTGGTGTTCAGGCTGAGTCCTTGACTCATAACTGGCCGGTGGTGGGAACATTAACTCCAGCTCCTTCTGTGGTCTCTCTGGGGAGTCAGCCTCCCTCTCAGGTTCAGGTTCTTTTGTAGCTTCTGTCTCAGCTTCAAGCGTAAAATTATTTTCTGTCTGAACCTCACTCTGATCTTCACCGTCCTTTACATTCTCTAACAAGTCTAATACCTCTGACTGGTTTACCTCAAATGTTTGCGGATCCTCACTAATATCCTCTTTTATTTCATCCTTGGTTTCTTCTTCCTTGACTTCCTCTTCAACAATCTCTACTTCCCTTTCCTCCCACTGACTATTCTGGGATTCTTCTACCTCAACTCTACCCTCCTCTTCTATCTTTTCCTCCATCTGCTTAGAATCTTCTATATCTTCGACTCCTCTAGCATCATGTGCCATTTCTACATCCATCACGCTAATGCTAACCTCTTTATCTTCCTCTAGAGTGTCCTCCATATCTACATCATTTGGCTGGTTACCTGTCTCAACCTCTCTATCATGCCGAGACACCTTACCATCTTCTTGATCCTCCGTATGTTCTTCATTCTGTTCCTCTGGCTTCTTCTCTTGGTCTCTGTCTTTCATGGACTGACGCCTAGGCCTAGCTTCCATTTTGTTTAACTGCTCAGCAAACTCAAGCCGCCTGCTTTCAAATATTGCTAAAGGAAAAAGGGTGGTTTAGAAAAAGAAATGAAAAATAGAATATTTAAACATTTTTATAATGTTACAAAAAATACCTTACTTACAGAGTAAATTAGGCTATGTGAAAAAGTACAATGGTCATTAGCAGCTTAGAAGTAAAAACAAGACTTGGCATAATGTAATTTTACAACTCCTACTTTCCTGGACTATGAAACTATACCTATAGAATTGTTTTTCACAATTCATACTTTAAGGCACCTCTTACAAGCACACCTAGAATTGCCTTACTTTAGTCACTGGCTATTGAGATATCTACTGCACAGTGGCAAAGCAGATAAGCAGAGGTTGTGATTATGGGTTGCTTCTCAGGTGCTTTCATTGGGTAGCTACCCAAAAAGCTGTCATACTGACATTAATGCCTGACAGTGCACACTTGCAACGCAGTTCTTTACGGCTAATGCCCCATTTACCTTTAGACTAGAGACAACATGACTTCTATACAGTTTAAATTTTATAAGAATACACTAGTTAGGCATTATTGCATTGGGGACATATCCTTTGATTTTATCAGACTGGCAAAGACTCCTGCAATGTAAAAGATGTTTTGCTGTTTTCTTCTTAACTTTCTTTCTTAATTTGTTTTAAAGTCCCTGCACAATTCAAACAAGTTCTGCCATTAATCGCAGCAATAACATTCTTGTGTGCAATCAACTCTATAATGTTACTTAATACTAGTTTGTGTTCCTAACAGCCAAACATACTTACCATTCAGTTTTTTCTGAGACTCGTCAAATAACTTTTGGCTCGGTGGACACATCCTGCCAGGTATGTAGAACAGATGCGGCTTTGTTTTGGTTCTTATATATTTTATAATTTTTTTGTTGTGATCATTCCACTCTTCTTGCTGTAACAGAAAACAAGCCATTAAATTATTAACATGACAGTTCATGTCAGACCAATTTAATTGCTTTTTATGATGAGGTTTGTAAGAAGCTGGACAGTCGGGGTGCAGTATATGTGATAATTTGGATTTTGCCAAAGCATTTGATACTGTTCCCCACAAATGACAGCTTTCTGTACTAAGGTCTATTGGTATTAGTGAAGTCGTTTGCACGTGCGTAGGAAACTGGCTACACGATTGGGTACAGAGGGTGGTTGTTAATGGTACAGTCTCAACTTGGAGTAAGGTTACCAGTGGGGTCCTGTACTGGGTCCATTTTGTTTAACTTGTTCATAAATGACTTAGGGGAGGGTATTATGAGTAATGTATCAGTGTTTGCAGATGACACAAAACTCTGCAGACCAGTCAATTCTATCCAGGATGTGACATCCTTGCAGCAGGATATTGACAAACTGCCAATCTGGGTAGCTAAGTGGCAGATGAGATTTAATGTGGATAAATGTAAGGTCATGCACCTGGGATTTAAAAATATGCAGCCACTTATACCCTTAATGGGACTGCACTAGGCAAATCCATAATGGAGAAGGACCTTGGAGTCCTTGTAGATAATAAACTTGGCTGTAGCAAGCAATGCCAGGCAGCAGGGGCAAGGGCAAACAGGGTATTGAGCTGTATTAAAGGGGTATAGATTCACGGGAGGAGGGGGTTATTCTTCCCCTTTACAGAGCGCTGGTAAGGCCCCATCTAGAATATGCTGTTCAGTTTGGGTCTCCAGTGCTCAAACGGGACATTATTCAATTAGAGAGGGTCCAAAGAAAGGCAACTAAGTTGGTAAAGGGTATGGAAAGTCTCAGATATGAAGAAAGACTGGCCAAGTTGGGTCTGTTTACACTGGTGAAGATGCGCTTAAGAGGTGATATGATAACTATGTATAAATATATAAGGGGATCATATTATAACATCTCAAATGATTTATTTACCAGTAGGTCCTTCCAACCGAAACAAGGGCACTCATTCCATTTAGAAGAAAGGAGGTTCCGTTTAAGCTGTGAAGTTGTGGAATTCCCTCCCTGAACCAGTCATACTGGCTGATACATTATATAGCTTTAAGAAGGGGCTGGATGGCTTATTAGCAAGTGAGGGAATACAGGGTTATGGGCTATAGCTTTTAGTACAAGTTGATCCAGGGACTGGTCCGATTGCCATCTTGGAGTCCGGAAGGAATTTTTTCCCCTCTGTGGCAAGTAAAAGGCTTCAGATGGGGTTTTTTGCCTTCCTCTGGATCAAGTAGCAGTTAGGCAGTTTATATAGGCATTATGTTTGAACTTGATGGACATATGTCTTTTTTTCGACCTAACTTACTATGTTACAAAGTGACAATGTTCCACAACATTGTATGATAAATGTATGTATACATTATTTCAACATAAAAGAATAAATACATAAGAACCAATAACCAATACAAGAGGTAAGGAGTATCCTGCCCCCCTTAAAAAAATAGTTTGTCTTAAACATTAGAAACTGAAAAATTCAATTCAGTTTCCTCAAATAAAAACTGTTGTTCAGTACACTTTCATTTAAAATTCTTTTTTTTTTTTTTACTCTTGCCCATGCTATTTACCCACATTTGCCAGTGGGGGGGGGGGGGGGGGTGAGAGAGGCCCACAGACTGTTGCTGGGTAAAATAGCAGCCTCAGCTTTCCTTCTTCCCCCTGGGGACACACAAGGAGACAGTATGGCCTGGACATGACAGGGAGAGCAGACCTTGTTGGTGGGGCTGGCGCTAGTGATGCATGAACTCCTTTCCCCTAGCCGTTTGCGCATGTGTAATAGGATTGCCTGCGTCTGCGGTTACCACACGTGCGAACAGCTAGGAGAAAGGAGCTAGGGCAGATAAAAGGTATTCCAGTCTTCCTTATCGCTTCATGCCGAAATGCATAGCGCGGAGCCACGCCCATCACTAGGTCTTATTATCGGTGTAGGGCTTATATTTAACAAATGCATAGAAATCCTGCTAGGGCTTATTTTTTGGGTAGTTCTTATTTTCGGGGAAACACAGTACTAGTAGCTCTGTGTGTCGTCACACTACAAAAGTTAGTCAGTCCGTGGCCATCAGTTGCTCTGTGAGAATCGAACGGAAACATTTTTTTTTAGGCCAGTTTGATCTTGCCTGTCACTTTTACAGGGGAATGATATAACCTTTACTTGTGAGAAGCTGTCTGCTTGCATCCATGTCTATCACACAGACAACTGCTCAAAAGAAAATAGCCATGTGGAAGACCAAAAAGACCCTTGGATAGGCGAAATTGAATGCAAAAATAAATAAACTTTGCAGATCCGATAAAGAATTGGATTTCATCATTACTATTAAGATGCAGCAATTTGTCCTGCTGGTACAAACCCTATAAATAGACAAAACCCCTAGTGTGCACTTTACAGTGCCATCATCATACTCGCATCACATGATACAGATATGATAATACTTTTGATTAGAATGCTATTTTGTCTGACAGCTGCAGTCTGTAGGCCAAGAGAACCAGGGTACAGCCTAGGATTATTCAGTATCTCTCATATCTGCCCTATATGGTTTACAAAGATTACAGATTGATTGTAACCCCTATATTACAAGTGGAGATTTTTCTATTAGACAAATCTTGCAGCTTCTTGAAGGTGTTTTGTACTTGTGTGTATTCTAATAAAAGTTCTTTTTTTTTTTTTTGCATCTAAGTGTGCATAGATTACAGTAATGTAGTAGAACGCTTTGCATTCACCCACACAAAATTCACCATGGCGCATCTAAATCAGGACAGGTGCACTGAGTACTTCCAAACAAATACATAATTCAGATTTTGCTTTAAGCACCAGAAAGCTGGACATAATTTGAAATTACAAATGAAAATTTCAGGATTACCCATATCAGTTTTATTCATCTCAATAAGTCTGGGTAATTAAAGCAATTTTTGACTATGCTTAACCCGGAGTCCACAATTAGATCTCATATTCAGTTTGCTATTCTGATTTGCTGCATGCTTATTATGAACATTTGTACATAGTTTAAAATGAATCAGAAGTAGAAATGGTCCCTTTTCAAAGCAGCCACTAACTATTAGAACAACATATAAACCAATTTTTTAAAATGTAGTTAGTGTGTAACTTACCAAGTGGGCAAGCTCAACCTTCTGTTCCAGAAGGCGTAGCTCTGTCTGTTTAGTCCGCCTTTCCTCAAAGAGCTCACGTCTCTCAGTCTCCACTTGTTTCTTTTCTTCTTCAGCCTGCACTTCAAGCTTTTGTTCTATTTCGTGGCGCCTTTTTTGCTGCAGTTTGGATAGGAGAAATTGTAAGTAAATTAGTCACTTTGGCTGAAGACGTGCAAAACAAATATTTGCATGACATGTTATATTGGCACAGACAAAAAATTACAAATTACCAAGCATACATTACCTGCTCTGTTGCCACATTTGACTCTTGCTTAAACTTCTGAAGAGTACCCATCAACAGGCCAAATATTCGCCGATTCCTGTAATTAAGAAGAAAATAAAATTATATGCAAGACTTAAACCTCCAACTTCGATTTTAAGTCAACTGTTTTGACAAAAAAGAAAAAAAGGGGGGGGGGGTGCAAAAGTAAATTTTTTCTACCTTTGTTTGCCTTTCTCATCCATGTTCTGATCTTGTATAAGATCTCGGCGTGTACGTTCTTTGGAGGTAGCAACAACTGAGGACTGCAACGCTGGCTACAATTTAGAAACAAAATAGGAGTAAGTACCTTTGACACGTAGGACAACATTAAAGCAACCCCACTCTTGGATTAAAGGAGATATATTGTATAAAAAACAAGAATGTGCCAGCGCATTATACTTCTCTAAATATACTTGAGAGTAGTGTTTCAGGCAGATGTACTGAAAATTTCACAAAAAACCCCTACCAATCCCACCCATCTGTTCTTCTTCCCGCTGCCCCCTTTCCCAAACTGTGCAGGGGAGCTGGCAGCCCTCAGAGCACTTCATTGTAGGATAGGAACCAATCAGAAGCTAGGCTGACCTAGAAACTGAAGCCTGTCTTTGCTTGTGTCACTGCAGGGTTGCAATTGGCTATGCCCCACCCACTGTGTGTCTGTCAGGGACCATTAGGACAAACCCACCCCTGATTTTAAACAGACACATAGTTACATAGGGTTGAAAAAAGACCAGAGTCCATCAAGTTCAACCCATCCAAGTAAACCCAGCACACACAACCCACACCTACCAAGCTATACACTCACATACATAAACTATATATACACAACCACTAACTGTAGATATTAATATCACAATAGCCTTGGATATTCTGATTGTTCAAGAACTCATCCAGGGCCCTCTTAAAAGGCATTAACAGAATCTGCCATTACCACATCTATAGGAAGGGCATTCCCCAACCTCACTGCCCTCACCGTGAAAAACCACCTACGCTGCTTCAAATGGAAACTCGGTTCCTCTAATCTAAAGGGGTGACCTCTGGTACGTTGATTGTTTTTATGGGAAAAAAGACCACCCCCTATCTGCCTATAATCCCCTCTAATGTAATTGTACAGAGTAATCATGTCCCCTCTCAAGCACCTCTTTTCCAGAGAAAACAACCCCAACCTCGACAGTCTAACCTCATAGTTTAAATCTTCCATCCCCTTAACCAGTTTAGTTGCAAGTCTCTGCACTCTCTCCAGCTCATTAAATATCCTTCTCAAGGACTGTAGCCCAAAACTGCACTGCATACTCAAGGTGAGGCCTTACCAAGGACCTATAAAGGGGCAAAATTATGTTCTCATCCCTTGAGTCAATGCCCCTTTTTTATACAAGACAGCACTTTATTTGCTTTAGTAGTCACAGAATGACACTGCCTGGAATTAGACACTGCCTGGAATTGTTATCTACAAAAACCCCCAGATCCTTCTCCATAAAGGATACCCCCAACAAACTACCATTCAGTAGATAGTTCATGTTTATATTATTTCTACCAAAGTGCATAACTTTGCACTTGTCAACATTGAACCTCATTTTCCAGTTTGCTGCCCAGTTTTCCAATTTTTTCAAATCGCTCTGCAAAGTGGCAGCATCCTGCATGGAACTTATAGTTTTGCACAATTTTGTGTCATCAGCAAAAATAGAAACAGTACTGTCTATGCCCACCTCCAGGTCATTAATAAACAAGTTAAAAAGCAAAGGACCAAGGACAGACCCCTGCGGTACTCCACTAACCACACTGGTCCAATTAGAAAATGTTCAATTTATCACCACTCTTTGTGATCTATCCTTCAGCCAGTTCTCTATCCAATTACAAATATTATGTTCTAGGCCAATATTCCTCAATTTGATCATTAACCGTCTGTGAGGTACTGTATCTCTGTGAGCAGATCTATAGAGAGCTCCAATAAATAATAATGATAATTTTTAGCCCAAAGTGAAAGCAACACCATAAATTATTCATTATTGCCCACAGAATTAGGGTTTTTTCACGTATCACATACAGTGGCTTGCAAAAGTATTCGGCCCCCTTGAACTTTTCCACATTTTGTCACATTACAGCCACAAACATGAATCAATTTTATTGGAATTCCACGTGAAAGACCAATACAAAGTGGTGTACACGTGAGAAGTGGAACGAAAATCATACATGATTCCAAACATTTTTTTACAAATAAATAACTGCAAAGTGGGGTGTGCGTAATTATTCAGCCCCCTGAGTCAATACTTTGTAGAAGCACCTTTTGCTGCAATTACAGCTGCCAGTCTTTTAGGGTATGTCTCTACCAGCTTTGCACATCTAGAGACTGAAATCCTTGCCCATTCTTCTTTGAAAACATCTCCAGCTCAGTCAGATTAGATGGACAGCGTTTGTGAACAGCAGTTTTCAGATCTTGCCACAGATTCTCGATTGGATTTAGATCTGGACTTTGACTGGGCCATTCTAACACATGGATATGTTTTGTTTTAAACCATTCCATTGTTGCCCTGGCTTTATGTTTAGGGTCGTTGTCCTGCTGGAAGGTGAACCTCCGCCCCAGTCTCAAGTCTTTTGCAGACTCCAAGAGGTTTTTTTTCCAAGATTGCCCTGTATTTGGCTCCATCCATCTTCCCATCAACTCTGATGGACTTCATGGTGTTGTTGTTCCCAATATTCTCTTAGACAACCTCTGAGGCCGTCACAGAGCAGCTGTATTTGTACTGACATTAGATTACACACAGGTGCACTCTATTTAGTCATTAGCACTCATCAGGCAATGTCTATGGGCAACTGACTGCACTCAGACCAAAGGGGGCTGAATAATTACGCACACCCCACTTTGCAGTTATTTATTTGTAAAAAATGTTTGCAATCATGTATGATTTTTGTTCCACTTCTCACGTGTACACCACTTTGTATTGGTCTTTCACGTGGAATTCCAATTAAATTGATTCATGTTTGTGGCTGTAATGTGACAAAATGTGGAAAAGTTCAAGGGTGCCGAATACTTTTGCAAGCCACTGTATGTCTCCTTTAAAAGAACATCATACTTTTTTATCATCTTCATCCTCTGCGTCGCTTTCCTGGCGTGACTCTCTTCTTTGGCGACGCTCCCCACCCAGCCTAGAAAAGTAAAATTACCCCTATTACAAAATTCCACAGGAATCATATGCATTTATTTAAACTGCATTACTGCTTAAATAAAATGAGCGCTATTTCTTTTTAATTGAACTTTGGCCTGATTTCCTTACACAAATACTACACTGTAACACTTATGAAATGTTTTAAATTAGTGGAGCATAAATTCGCAAAAACTTACATTACTGGTGAATGACTGCACCTGATAACTAGTGGTACCTGTAGCCAAAAGCCATCAGAAATCAGCACTTTTATTAAAGGGGTTGTTTACCTTTAACTTTTATTATGACACGGACATTGAAAAACCATGAATGAAAACCAACTGCAGATTTTCTCAAAACATCGGTTATTTAACTTCTTGTTCAGCAGCTATCTGGTTGCTAGGATCTTGTTTTACCTTAGCAACCAGTTTAAAGGAGAGACTGGGGTATGAATAGGAGAGGTACATGAACATTGTCTGATACACACCAAATCTTGATAATTTTTGGGTGAGCGCTGCTACTGAATATAGCCAGAAGCCATCAGCCAACGGCCACGAAAAGACAAGAAGTGTGCAACATCAAGTTTGACTTGAAACTGGGCTATTAACAAGAGGCCCAGGGGGGTGGGTCATGTTCATATAAATAGACAATCAAAACTTCTACAAGTAATTCACTTCACCCAACTCTGTTTAATTTTAACACATATACACAAATGGTTTTTAAACTTCTTTGTCTCAAACAACTACTTTGATCCAACATTTGGTTAGGGCCCTTTAGTTGACAATACAGTTAAACTTATAGATTGACTTGTATCAAATATAAGTTTTACACTGTAGGATCAAACGGTAGATTAACATGGAACTTTAGATTAACATAGAGTAAATACAGACTATTTTACTAAATAATTTGAAATCTTATCAAGTTGGTCTTGTAATTGCTAGGTCAGGTCTTCCAATGTTGCAAAAACCTTGGATATCTGCAGGGTCACAGCCCAAGACATATTTCAGTAAGATGGGTTTTACCCTTTTACTGAACCCCCCCCTCAATCATGCATTGAACAGAAAAAAATACTGTTATATGCAAAGAATTAAAAAGCATTGTAAATAAAATGGACATGGGCTATCCATGGCTTATGAATCAAGTGTTTCAAGTTAAAACACAAAATGAGAAACGTCAAACTGATTCTTTTATGAGGATAAAAATGATGCCAGTATCTCTCCACCTTCCTGCATTGGGCTAGCAATAATGGTGGAAAAAGGCAGTTCTCACCTGTTGAGTGCACCTTCAAAGTCTCTCTGTTTGGCTGGGGGCCCTCCTCCACTATCAGAGAGTCCACGCCTTAAGAAACAAAATTAAATAATTAAAAAAACCATATACAAATATCATATATGTACTATATATTTTCTATTATTATCTATCAACCACTACTATCTGCATAAGAAGTGCATGAGTGCAGTGTATTATGTTAGTCTATTTTGGCATACAATGAGATACAGGATTTGGAGTTGAAATTCAATATTTGGTTATGTGCATAATTCTAGCAGCTAACCCACAATGATTGCACACGTCTTCTAACCAATGACATGCCAAACTAGGGGTATCAAATACCAACCCCAGTTTAAAACAACCTAGGAAGTGCACATCACATTTATTTATTATTTATGTCCACAGTGGGGAATGTATGGGCTGTGACAAAGTTATTAGCAGGGTCAAAGACATCTAAGGTGCAATAAATCAATATTCAACACGAGCCCTGTGCATGAAGATGTTTCCTGCTTATTTTAATAGTTTATTTTATTATAAAGCACCAGCTTATCATTGCTGTTTTAATTTGTACTTCACCCCCTACTGCTGCCAAAAGTTAGCATAAATTTTCAATGAAATTCCTTTCCTCCCACAATCACCAAATGTACAGTAAAAATGAGCACTGAAAATAAAACTCTAATCCTGTACTGTACCTTCAGTATTTTAGAATTTTTAGAACAATAATAGAGCATTTTAATGTATTATTAAAGGAGACGGAAAGGCAAAGTCACTTGGGGGTGCCAAAATGTTAGGCACCCCCACTGCATGCGCAGTAGAGTGAAAAGCTGAACTTTAACAGAGAAGTCGGCTTTTCACTCTACTGTGCATGCGCCGGCCGCTGGCATTTGCAGGAAAAGGAAGCGCTCACTACAGGTACCCCAGGCTGGTGCCTTTTTCTCCTAACAGGGGCACCAGCCTGGGGTACAAGGTAAGCGAATTAAGTCGCTTGGGGGTGCCTAACATTTTGGCACCCCCAAGTGACTTTGCCTTTCGTTCTCCTTTAAAGCCATCAAACAGCACAATTAAAAATGCCCCTAATGTTGTAGAAAATGATGAATATATGGTGCCTGTTTTTATCTGGGTAAAAAAAAAATACCCATCTTTTAATATGGCCCCTTTATTGGAACACCCCCATAGACAGGCTTCAGTTGCCTATCAGGTTTGCCTAGCTGCCGATTGTTATCTATCCTATGTGCTATCAATGTGCTCAGTTTTATTAGGAGACCATTAACCCGACTGTTTTGAAAAATCACATAAGATGCAACACAAATGTGTGTTATTCTGTATAGTCCATTTGTGGCACAGCAGGAGGTGACTGCACACAATGAGGATAAATGAATGTAAGAACTATGCTGGGGAAGCATGCAGCAGCTATATCTTCTCTTGCACCTAAGCTCTGGTTGTATGAATACTAACCCACAGTGGTCAATTACTGAATTGACTAAATAAATAAAACACTAATTTAAAAGTTGCACTATGTTCAATGAATTCCCCTCAGAATTTGTTCTGAGTACCCATCTTAAACCTCTTCTTTATCTACGCAGCAACCTTTAAGCAGCTTGGTATCAGGGGCTTCTCAGCAGACAAGTAATTAGTTTGATCAGCTCCTCTAAAATTTTTTTTTTGAAGACCAGCAATTTCTAAAATTAAACTGGACTCATTCTTGTTTAGTACCAGAAATAAAAAAAAAACATAGATATTTCTTAATTAAACAATAGGCAAAAAGTATGTTCAAGCTCAAGTCATATTCATTCAGTTAATGTTAAAAAGGGGTGTATACTGACAAGTGGGGGGTGGGGCGCTTAGGTATAACCAGTGATTCTAGTCTGTAACCTGTTACCACGTTCCGGTGCTCATCTTTTTCAAAGGGGGTGCGCCTAACAACTTGGCCCCCAGTAATGTTACCATGACCTGATAGGCTAAGCATCTAAGTACAACAGAAGTGCACAAATCTTTACTGTGAATATTCAAAATGGCAAACTGGAACAGGCACAACAAACAGTTCACTTAAGTAATAAACAACGATTTTAAATATGTCAATGAGTTTCATACCTTAGTAAAATCCCACCGCGGCCTCTACCTCCAACTACATTAGGACCTGTGAGGGACAGTCGTCTTGCTTGTGCAGGCCTGAAACAAATTAGGAACACTGATTCAGTTTTCACAGAAAATGTATGCACCAATCAATAAAAGGATTATTACTATAAACGTAGAGTTGAAAGGTATACGATCAGCAGCCAAAGAAAGTGAAACTAACTTACCAGAGATAGTAAGAAAAAAGCAGGATGCTAAAAACATGTAAGTATACCCAGTGTATAATACACAATTAACATTTCTAAATTATTATTTGCATCACTAAGAGCTGAATATCAGCATTTGCATTGCAGAAAGATTTCCTTTCCCTTCCAGAGGTGGATCCACATTAACAAACTGGCACAAATAATATTTTATATTATTGCTGTCTACACATGCTTCTTCCAAAGTAGCTGATGTTCAGCAATTGTCAAAAAAAAAAAAAAAAGTGATTCTAGCAAAGTCTGACACTTGCTCTTAATGCTCAACAAAAACAACACACTGAAAATCTGTTTGAGACACAAATATAAAAGACCCAAGATCTGAGGTGCTAGAGAATGCAAGGTAACCACTATGAAGACCCATCATATTTGTGTCATATGTATAACAGAAACCTAGTTAGGATCCTACACAAAACAGCCAGTTCACATATGTGCTTTTGTTTAAAGGAACAGTAACACCAAAAAATGAAAGTGTATAAAAGTAACTAAAATATAATGTGCTGCTGCCCTGCACTGGTAAACATTGTGTGTTTACTTCAGAAAGTCTGCTATAGTTTATATAAATAAGCTGCTATGTAGCCATGGGGGCAGCCATTCAAAGGAGAAAAGGCACAGGCACATAGCAGATAACAGATAAAACACTATTGTATTCTACAGAACTTATCTGTTATCTGCTATGTAACCTGTGCCTTTTCTCCTTTTTTCCAGCTTGAATGGCTGCCCCCGTGGCTACACAGCAGCTTATTAAATAAATTATAGTAGTGTTACTGTAGCAAACACACCAGATTTACCAGTGCAGGGCAACAGTGCATTATATATTTATTACTTTAAAGCTCTTTTATTTTTTGGTGTTACTGTTCCTTTAAAGGGCCAGTAACATCAAAAAGTAAAAATATTTTTATACATTCAACGTTTGATCTGAAAACTATTACTTGGCAACAAATTACCCTATTGTATGTGAGAAGGGTTTTAAGCACTATCTTTACCCTAACTTTTAGTATGTTATAGAATGTCCTATTCTTAGCAACTTTTAAACAGATTTTAATTACTTGCCTTACTCTTCTGCTTATTTCCAGTGGGGGGGGGGGGGGGGTGTCCACTGGCCCCAGAAGTAGCCTGGTTGCTAAGGTAAATAAGACCCCAGTAACCACATATCTGAACAAAAAGCTCTAATTGAAAAGCCACAACAAATGAAAACCTATTGCAAATTGTCTCAGAATATAAATGCCTACTATACCAAATGTTAATTTAAATGTAAACTGCCCCTTTAATTCTATAGTATTGTTTAATGCCATGAAAGGCATTTGACCCCTTATTTTTCTACTTGTGTAAGAACTGCACTCATTGTACTCTACAAAGTTTATTGATCTGCTGTAGGAGCCCTTTTGCCTTGTTCAACTTGAGCGGCTGCCACCATGGCTCCACTGCAGTCTGCTTTACAAACACTACTACTGTATAAACAAACAGTTGGGAGGAAGTGCAGATGCCTGATAGGCTGGGCTGCAATTTAAATGTAGTACCACAAGTCCCATAGCTATATATAGACACATTTGCTTTTATATCTGTATAGGGAAGCCTGGTCTCGGCACAATCAATTTAGAAAGGGAAATAGGGATTGGAGCCCTTTGTTGTAATATGTGTAAAATACTGTAGTAAAATAAAATAGTTCCGCAACAAAAACATAGTTTCCCCGCGTCCGCAGATGATTGCCTCAGCGTTAAAGCCCATTCACTGCCTAATAAGCACTATGTAAGCCACACAGGGCTACACAGGCAGAACCATTCATTAAACACAATGCTGCAGCACGGCCTGCGAGTTTGCACAAATGATAAAGAAGCCCATCAGCCTTGCGTATTCTCACGAATTAGCTGCAGCCTAAGGCCGATATCGCCTGCACGCAGGCCCTTCTGGAAGTTTGTATGAGGGCAGTGGCCTGTATAATGCTTCATACACCATGCCTGCCATGCGGCGCAACCCAACCAGGAACCAGAGCGGAACCTTAATACCACAACACATGCATTAATCCTGGAACCCACCTAGTCTCATTCGGGTCCCGGCCAGTCAATTTCCGTATGTTTTCGTCGACATTTTTTAGGCTCTCTTTTGCTTTTTCCAACTGCTCTTGCAGAGTTCGCACAGCCACCGCCATTTTCTCCGCCCTAATCGCGCGTCTCAATCACTTCCGGGTCGTTGAACAAACTAATCAAGAGCCAGCAGCCAGCGCACTGAAAGTCCTAAAGCGGAAGTGGAACGTAACATTGCGGACCCGTGGGGGGAAGGGGGCGGGGCGATAATGTTAACTAATTACAGGGAAGAGTCGTGCAATGGGCTTTGCTGTCAGAGATTTGCCCTGGAACCAATAGTAATTTGCTGTTTTTTTTTCCACCCCGAATCTTCGCCCAATCAGAGATAGAGATTGCTGTAGGCATGAACAAGCAGGATATGGCTGATGAAGCCCTCTTTTTGCTTCTGCACAATGAGGTTATATCCTGTGTGTATAAAGCCGGCGGTGACCAGGGGGATGCGGTAAGTCAGTGTCGAATTAGAAAGGGGTATGTATGGGGAGTGGCTGCACAGGGGCTGACAGCATTCACCATAATTGCAACGTACAGCAAAGCAGAACATACGAGTAGGTGCCCCTTACTGGACTTCTAGCTGGTTTGGACCACAACTCCCTGTGATTCAGTATAGGCTTTGGTATTTGAAGTACACAGAGCCCTTATCAGCCTCCATAGACCCATTAAATAGTGACTGCTAATGGCATCTTAAAGTAGCAAAATCCACCAAATGCCAGTATGGCTGTGCCTCAGAGCTACTATAAATGGTGCCAGACAGCACAGAAATCACCTGAACTAACTTTCTGATAAGAAATTGTCAGCGTTTTGCTCTGCCTTTTGTCCATTAGAAAACATACAATTGTAAAAGTCTATAGGGGTATATTTATCATGCTGTGTAAAAAGTGGAGTAAAGCATTAAAAGTGATGTTGCTCATAGCAGCCAATCAGATGCTTTGCTTTGGTTTTCTAACTGTTGAAATCTAATTTCTGATTGCCCTGGGCATCATCACCGGTGATGTTTCACTCCATTTTTTACACAGCATGATAAATATACCCCTATGTGTTCCTGTGGTGGAACCTGTCAGCTGACTCATGTGCAAATGCAAGCTTCAATGTTAAAGAAGTTTTTTTTTATTGGAAACTTACTGTGTAATAGATTACTCTCAGGTAAAAAATGTGTGTTTGCTTCAGGAAATCTAGGGTGCTAACACACAGTCCCCCCTGGAAAAAAAAAAGCAGCACCTATATTTTCCTAGCGGCGATTTACACCCTTGCTGGTAGAAAAGCAAGGTAGAGGAGATTAGTTGCCACTGCTAGAGGAGGCTAATTGGGGGGCACTAATCTCCTTGTGTCATCTGCCCTACAGTTTATATAAGTAAGGGAGGTGGCAAACGGCACGATTAGTCGCCGCCATAAATCTTTACTGCCAGAGGTGACTTATCTCCCTGAAATGCCATTCTACTGACAGGAATGTAAATCACTGGTGGGATGGCATACGGTCACTTTGGTTTTATGAAGTCGGTGAAGTTCCTCACAAGAAAACTTTGGGCGAATTTCAGAAAACCTAAGCTATGTGTATGCCATTTCACCGGCGACTTACATTCTTGCTAGTGGGAAGGCATTTCGGGAAGATTAGTAGCAAAGATAGATCTCTGCTACCACGGACAACTAACCGCTCCAAAATGCCTTTCCACTGGCAACATTGCTTCGGCTTTCCAAAGTCACATGAAGTTACCTGCAGGAGGAAACGTTGCCACTTCAGAAAGCTAAAGCGATGCGTAGACCTTTTCAACAGCGACTCCTATTGTTTCTGGTGGAACGGCATTTTGGAATGAAAAGGCAAGGATAGGCCCACGGTAGCCTAGTTCTATCTCGGGCGACTAACTTGCTTCATGGGCCATCAGCCTAAAATAGGGCATTTGTGGCCATAAAATAGTTTATCAGTACATGGTTGGTCAGTAGATTCACTTATTTGTGAAGAAAGTGGATCCATGTGTTAACTTTCACTGCCAAAAACTGTCTTTTAGGAAAATGGAAAGTGTATTACTAAACTGGAGAACATGGGATTTCGTGTTGGACAAGGTTTAATAGAGCGGTGAGTATAATATTCATGTTTATCATCATGATTTTACTATTTTCTTGTTGTTGTAATTATACTATGATTTATGTAATATTAATATTATTGGAGTTGATGTATCCACATTAGAAATATTTTATTCTTATATTTAATAATATATACTTATTGTATGTATATCTTTATATAGCACTACTTATGTACGCAGCGCTGTACAGTAGAACAATACGGAGTTATTACAATAATATAAATACAAAGTATGATAATAAATACAAGACATGATTGCAATAGGTTAAGAATCAAAGAGACAAGAGGATGGAGGTCCCTGCCCTTACAATCTAAATGGCAGGGTTTCTTACAGACACAAATAGGAGCATATTGCTGCAGGTACTGAGATTGTGGCTCATATTAATAAAAGTGCTTTTTTTATATGTTCCAAATCTATACAGTAATTGTATAAAGTATTCTGTAGTCCTTAGAATTGATTTTTTGTTTGCATGCATCCTAACTAGATTTACCAAGGACACAGCCAGGTTCAAAGATGAACTAGATATAATGAAATTTGTCTGCAAAGATTTTTGGACAACGGTGTTTAAGAAGCAAATTGATAATCTCCGGACCAATCATCAGGTAAAACAAAGAACGCATGCTCTTACTGGCAATTTAAAATCAGTGGAAAATGCATAAGGGCTTGTACTAATACAAATAATTAGGGTCCGACAAAACCAGACTGACCCCAGATCCTAATTTATATATTTAGATTTGCATAATGAAGGGTGAAAGAGAACTGCACGCAGTGAACAACTTTCAACTTCTTTCTTTATTTGACAAAAAATCATATGACTTTAAGGATTCGGATTTGGCTTTACTAGAGGCATGGATTCAGCTGAATCCTGCCGGAAAAGGATGAATATTGGCTGAATCCCGAACCAAATCCTAGATTCGGTGCATCCCTTCTAATAATACTAATAATAAAATAACAGTGTTTTTACATGTTTCAATGTGTACACTAGCATAACATTTAAATTCATTTTTCCAATAGTTCTCTTTTAAGTGGACAAGAGTAGTATATGTACAGTATAAGTCAGCAAGAGGCATTAGTGTAAAGACAGCCACCCACAGACAGATTGTGTTATACAGTTTTGCAGTTTCTTGACAGAAGTTAGAATTATCAGTCCATGATCTTGCCCCTCTCCCAGAGGATTAGGCAGATCGGAAGCGGTTGGTATAAAGAGAAAACTAAGGTGACTAATGACCCCTTAAGGTTTATTGGCTAAAGTGGAACTGTATTGACCTGCAATAGAACTTTGGAGAAGGCCTTGTAGGCTTCTAATCAATTGTACATATTTTCATTTTATAAAGGGCATTTATGTGCTTCAGGATAATAAATTCCGACTTATTACCCAGATGTCTGCAGGAAAACAGTATCTGGAACATGCACCAAAGGTAAAAACAAACACTAACCTTGTATAATTAATGAATTACATCCTGATTGCAACATTAACGGATACCTTATGAGATTCTGTCACCTCTAAAATCAAAGACACACAGGGACACTTTCATTTATTATCTTCTGTTTAGCATTGCAGACCCATCACTGTCTCATCTATGCAACTTATTTTTTTGGAATGCATTCTGACAAAACTCTATTGAGATCCTCTCCACCTGCATTCAGAAGTCAATGCCCTGATGGCAAGTCAGCCTACACTGTTAGAAATTAAGCATGAGGGGATATATTCAACATCTTCATTTCTGTAGAAGCTCTGATATTAGCTTGGTGTAGTGAGTCCATTATAAAACCTACCACGTGTTTGGGGCCATATTATTTTAAAATGATAGTGCCTTACCATGGATCACTTGATTAAAAATCCTTTGGAGGGCCACAGTCAGCAAGTGGTCTCCAGCTAGACAGCCCTACAGTATTTTAGATGCTTCTCTTTGTTCTCCCTGGACTGTAGCTGGTGGGAGTGGCTGGTCTGCAGGTTTGTTTACCTTCATAAGTGCCTGAGTTTTTTTTTTTATCTGTGCTGCGTGGCATATTTACTGGAAACATGCAACCCAGCAAGACAAAAATCTGAGACACTTACTACACTTTTGTATTTGTTTATCTGTTCTTCATTCTGTTCATCCATTGTCAGGCAAGTGGGCTGGTTTGAAGCACCTGCTTTGGCCATCGTAGTTTGTTGATATTCTTGCTGTTTCCCCTACTGCTGCCTTCAGTTTCCTGACTCAAATTAGAATTCTAAGCTAAGGTAGCCCAGTTTTCCACTAAGTATGTGCTAGTGTACTAAATCAAGCAAAATAAGGTACAGATACATGTTTTCTACATGATGGGTTTTGTGTCATATGGTAGCTCTACTTTCCTATAGCAAAGTTAGTTGCCTTTCAGACTCTTCCTTAATTTTGGGATAACTACTGTATGATCTGTAACTAATGCTGCTTCTTATTCTCTTTGTACTTACTATTCCATGCAGTACCTGGCATTTTCTTGTGGTTTAATCAGAGGAGGTTTGTCTAACTTGGGAATAAAGAGTATTGTCACAGCAGAAGTCTCAGTCATGCCTGCATGTAAGTATAACCATTATACCACAATGTGTGTACAACATTTCCTGGCGTTCGCATTACTTATGTATTTTTGTATCATAACCACCAATGCTGGTGCTATAGAATTAAATGATGATACTTATAGATGTAACAATAGATCAATATAACATAGCGAAAGTACCTAAAAATCCATCGTATTTGTATTATCACATCAATTAAATGCAGTATAGGATAGCATAATTCTTTCCAGTGCATTTGAGGGTTGGTCATCATTTATCAAGAAAATAATAATGTTATCAATAACATTTTAAGGATTTTTATTAGTATTCAAAAGTGCCCAGTAGATGGCAGCATTTATGAACATAATGCAATAATTTAAATTGACCTTCCCGTTAAATAGGAAGTTAAACATGTACTGTATCTAAACTTCAGGGTTTTTATATTTTACTGCCCTATGTAATGCCTATATATGTATATATTGGGACTAGGACCTAATATAATTAGATATTTTCCCCCTCCATTTTAATTAAAAAAACAGTTACAACATAAGTGCAGGGTCGACACTTTTGTACAGAATACACATTTATCAAAGCTATATATTATATAGTATATAATTGAGAGGAAGATTTTTAATTATATTCAATATCCAGTATGTTTTCTAGAAATACTTTTTGAGTTTTATTTTTGTTCAGGAGCATGAGTACATCAACTAAACCAAGCCGGTAAACTTCTGGGATAGGATCCCAGCTAGAAGAATGTGGTTGTATTTTGTCACTATTTCAATGTCCAGTAGGTTTACTCTGATGAAAGTGATGTTCAAGTGTGGTTTATATTGCTTTTTCTTTCCAGTGATAGCTATACCCTTTCTTTCTTTCCTGCAGTCACCGAGGTGTGTTGGTAGCAGTCATACCCTCCCACTGTGTAGACCAAGCCTGGCCACACATGCACAGATTTCCTATACAATTTATGTATAGGAAATTTATAAATATTTAGGGGTATGGGAGATAGCTCTCAGTACAAGTGAGAGAATACAGGGTTATGGGAGATAGCTCTTAGTACTAGTTGATCCAGGGACTGGTCCGATTGCCATCTTGGAGTCAGGAAGGAATTTTTTCCCCTCTGCGGCAAATTAGAGAGGCTTCAGATGGGGTTTTTTTTGCCTTCCTCTGGATCAACTAGTAGTTAGGCAGGTTATATATAGGCATTATGGTTGAACTTGATGGACATATGTCTTTTTTCAACCCAACTTACTATGTTACTATGTAATCATTTTCTGACAAATTTATGTGATTATTTGTGTATTTATGACCTCCCAACAGTTGATTTAGCGTACAAACTTATGGTGAGAAAGCACAAAAGGTGATGGGCCAGAACTGTAAAGCAGTTCAGCTGGTAACCCATTTTGGTTTATGTTTGGGGGTATCAGTGAGTTACTGAACTGTTTCCACCTAGTGATTAATGACATTTGGCCATAAACATGATTACCCAGCTGATAATCAAACTAAAGCTACAGAACCTGTGGGGCCAGCTTTACATAATGCGTAACTTGGAGAAAACACAAATAGCTGATTGATATCTATAATAATATCTGGGAAACATATCTAGATGTGTTTTGTTTCGAAGCAGAATAGCTATATACAGTATGTTGTATTAGACAAGGATCACACATTTGTTTTGATTTTTACTGGACAGATATTCACTGCATACAATGAGGCACCGTACAGGTTGTTATTTAATAGGTTTCCATGGTGGGAATATGGGTAAAAAAAAGAGCAAAGTCCCCTGAACATTGCACACTTCTTCCTACTGGAGAAAAAAAACTTTTTTCTACCTGTCTGGATCAGTAATGGAACACACAAAACATCACAAAATGGTAAAAGATACAAAAGGGCAATATATGTATATGTGAAGTTAAAAAGATCCTTTAATAGGTCATGTTTTAAATCCTTTTTTAGTTTAAAACTTACAGCTCTCCTTTAATTATGTCTTTTTTTTTTTTATTTGCAGGCAAATTCCAGGTGATGATTCAAAAGCTGTAGCAAAGGAGTGAAGTCTGAGGGGGCAGTGTTAAAAAACGAAATGTATTGTACAAATCACTGTGTGTCATACATTAAGGAGCCAGTCTGATATTTATGTATTTATTTTTATTTGGATGTTCACCACCTAACTGACATTCCCATTTATTTATGTAAAGGTTTCTTGTATACTTTGGTTATGACTTTATCATCAGAACAGGTTTTTCTCTGAATTGCCCAGTTAGGCACCACTAAAGCACACTAAAGTATCTTACAGGAAAATGGATATACTAAAACTGACATTATGCCAGCCTCACATGAGCAGATTATGGCTATATGACCTGCAGCCAGAACAGCTAGATCTCTGAGCAGTTTGGCCATACAGCAGTAGGGCCCAGCTAGCCTCAGATCCGTGTCATAGGCAGACTAACTGCCAATATTGGATTGTGTATGACCAGCTTGGTTTTCTTGGAAGTGTACATAACTGGTTAACAGGGGAGTTATGCCTCTAGACATGTTAGGAACAGATCTCTTTTAAACATTGTAAAATACCTTAGAATATATGTTTATTAAGTAAAATGTAAGCAGCTATTGGCTGAAGACAGATATAAATTTACTAATACAATTAAAATTATTTCCACTAAAAAAAGTAAACTGAATTTCAAACCTATTCTAATAAATACCACCATTCTAAAATAAGAAACTGGGACAAATTAAGTAACAACCAACTATTCCCAGTTATGCCCAGACATGCCCCAACCCATGAAAACCCTTGCCAACATTCTGGTAAATAAATATCTTTAGGACTTTCCTATCTATATAGGGACAATTGCAGTTAATGTTTTTATTATTGGTATTGGTCTGTAATTTAAAAAGGGGAGTTGAATGAATTTGTATAAGAAAGCAGCATATATATATAGTTTGGCAGAAAGTATTCCTACAGTAGGTTGAGTAAAATACGGGATTGGGGGACATTTAAAAGAGAACTAAACCCTAAAAAATGAATATAGCTTAAAATGCCATATTTTATATACTTAACTTACTGCACCAGTCTAAAGTTTCACCATCTTAATAGCAGCAATGATCCAGGTCTTTACAGTTGTCACAGGAGCTCCCCATCTTGGAAAGTTTCTGCAGCACTTCAATGCTCAGTGGGCTCTGAGCAACTGTTGAGAAGCTGAGCTTAGCGGTTGTTGCAAAACCTCAAGCAGAAAATGAGGTTGGCCTGTTATATAAGCTGATGCTACAGGGCTGATTATTAAATTGTATTGCTAGTTGCACTGGTTTCACAGCTGCCATGTAGCAGCTTTCTGTATTAATAACTAATTACCTTAAGCCCAGTAAGTGATAGCAGCCCAGAGCTTGTGCAGTGAATCAGTAGACAAGAAGATGAGGAGCTACTGGGGGGGACACTTTGGAGGCTTCCATGCTAAAGGGCTGTGGTTGCCTTGGGCTGTTACAAAAGCCCAAAACATAATGTGCAGCATTGCTAGCGTACATCTTTAGTAAGGCTTTAGTTCTCTTTTAAGGCTTTTGTCTCTTGTGAAATTTAGATGCCTGTAGTTTTACAGCGAAGCTTGGGATAGCTTTAATGTCTCTTATTACCACCTTTTAGGTAAAAAAAAAACAATCTGGAGGAAGCTTGAAACTGCTAATAATTACAAGTTGCTCTTTGAGATGCTTAAACTCTGTGGCTGGGTTGCCAAACTTTACACAACTGTGCTAAACCTCTCGTTTTAAGGAGGCACAGTAAAGGCTTTGAATAATGTGTCTTCCTATTTTCCATAGGGATACCATGGATGTGGAAGGATATATAGGCGTACCTAGTCAATGTGTATGCAGACCATGCCAGGGATAAGTTTGACAGATATAGTGATATCTGTCCCATTTCTCGTAAGCAAAAATTTTGCAAAACTGGTGGAAAATTTGCAAAAAGGAGAAAAATTTGTGAAACGCATTGTAGTCAATAGGCGTTTTTGCTCGGCTACTTTTCTCAAAGTACATTGTAAGTGGGTGTTTTTTCTCACCCCACATGCATCAAAGTCAGTGGGCATTTTTACTCACTCCAAATGCATTGAAGTGAATGGGGGTTTTTTCTGCTATTTTTTTATTAACAACAAATTTTTGCCGCAGTTTTGCAAAGAATTCACCAGTGGCAAAATGTGGAATTCTGTTGCGAATGTATGCCTGCCGAAGAAAATTGCTCATCACTAGTCAGATATATATACACCACGGTGGTTTTCTTTCTTTCTCTGTTTACCACATCCACAGAGTTTTGCTCTGCATAGGGCATATTAGTAGAGAGCATCAGCAATGAATTTAAAGCAGGTTTGTCACTAAGTGACAAAATTCCTTGCTTTTTATTTCTGAAAGTTTGAGATCATCCTGCTGGGTCTATAAACAAAGTTCAGATTGTTTTTTTACAGTTACGGTAATTTAAATTTTAGTAGAATGTTAGTTTGAATATAATGGCTGCTGCATTAATTGCTATATGCGTTTTTTAAGTGAGAATTAAAAAGGAAAGAGGCCTGTGTTATGTGCCATTTGTAAATCAACTTGCTGGAATAGGTGGTATGTGATTTGAGCTGGTAGTTAAGTTGAAATAAACTGACTGAAAAAAAAAAATCACCTCTTTAAAACCAAACACCACATTGTGTCTGATCATAATATATATGAATCCTGTATTAATAATTTTGGCAGTTTTTTTAACTAGATAGTTTGGTGCTGAATCGCAGACTGATCTCTGTCTGAAATATATTTAAATCTCAATTAGTATTTGTAACTTTAATTATGTAATACACTTATGCTGGAGAAGAAAATAATGTGATCAGAATGTAAATTTTCATGTTGAAGTGACTGACAGCTACAAACATATTTCAATGTAATACAGAGCTGGGAAGGTTGTCTGAGTATATCTTTTTTTTTTTTTTTTTTCCTTCCTAAAATATTTTTAATAAAGCTAAAATTGATACCTGTTTATTTCTGCTTCAAGAATGCAAATGACCCGGCACAGTATAGAACCTAACTGACTGTGCTGGATGTTTTGGTTTTTCCTGATGATTTATGCAGTTTCATTTACAGAAAGGAAGCCAGATGAATGAGTGGCAGTTAAGACATTTGTATGATGACTGGGAAAACCCAGAGTTCATCTGGATTCAGTATTAACCATGAAGCACTGAGCTGTGACACAAAAGTAGAGCAGGCTGCATGAATTGGGTCCTTACTGTATAGTGGTGTTTGTTTTGTATTGCTAAATTGTGTTTAAATATTTGGCAGTCGCCATCCCAGATAGCTTTGAATGGGAAACACATTATGTGCCACCAGTACCCACTACTTATGCTCTAAAACACAGCCAGTAATGCTCCCTGTTCAACTGAATGGGAAGTGATTCAGATCAAGTTACAGCATTTTGATTGCATTTAGTAGCTAAGATCACAATGCCGCATATGCCACAGCCTTGGCTCATGGCAGAAGCACTTGATGCTGCCGAGGAGCTTGTCTTTATGTTTAATGGAAGCTGCCTGCTGTCACTACTAGCTCCTTGACAAGCTTTTTGGTCAGGTTTGGGTGCTGCTCTATTGCTTAAAAACAGCAGAGAATATACCCTGTGTTTTACGCGCCTTACTAGAGGCAATATGATATATATCCTGTGATCCACAAGCCTTACTAGAGGCAATATGCTTATATATCCTGTGATCCACAAGCCTTACTACAGGCAATATGCTTATATATCCTGTGATCCACAAGCCTTACTACAGGCAATATGATATATATCCTGTGATCCACAAGCCTTACTACAGGCAATATGCTTATATATCCTGTGATCCACAAGCCTTACTACAGGCAATATGCTTATATATCCTGTGATCCACAAGCCTTACTACAGGCAGTATGCTTATATATCCTGTGATCCACAAACCTTACTAGAGGCAATATGCTTATATATCCTGTGATCCACAAGCCTTACTACAGGCAATATGCTTATATATCCTGTGATCCACAAGCCTTACTAGAGGCAATATGCGTATCTAAAAGAAAGTCATGAGAATGGACCAATTTCATTGTTGCCCAGGCAGTTTGCAGTAATACAATTTTAGCAGTTTTCTCTATAGACATTTTATTTCCATGTTTGTCTCATTGTACAGGCATCTTTATAATGTCCTCAAACCACTTGCAGTTTCTCTGCAAGTGATCAAGTGCTGTGCCTATCAGTATGGTAATGTCAGCGATTTCTACAATTCCATCTGCCCACCTGCCCTGGGTAGGACACAATGTGGGCATGCAGTTTGAGCCATTTTTCCTTCTGCTTACAGTAGATAATTTGCTGCCTCCTACCCAATGGGAACCTAAGGGGCTGATTTACTAAAATTTGTTTTTTCTGGCCTATAAACTCAATATGGTATAAATTCGAATTAAACTCAATCATTGTTGGATTTATAAAATTGCGAATTTACACTTGATAATCCAGAATTTTTCAAGCCTAAAACTCGAAAAATTCGGACATTCATTTTTATTTTTCTCAAACAGGAATTGCTCCAACAGCCATTTTAGGAGCATTGGAACTCATTCTTGAAAACAATAATGTGTTTAAGTTTTACTTGATACTGGGTGAAATAGAAAACAATGAGGGGATTAACTTTCCCCTTTTTTTTAATAAAAAAAAGTTAACTAAACATTAATGAATCACAAATTATGGGAGCTATTTTTGAAAAATTTTAAAAATTTTGAGCAACAATATCAGAAAAATGGAGTACTGGCAAAAACCCATTTATAAATCTCAAAAATATCTAAAAGTTAAATAAAAATTGACTTTTTCTCAAAATTTCTTAGTAAATGTGCCCCTAAGTGTCAGATCACCATGGAGGCGCTTGGTTCCTTATTTGCATACATGGCAAGTGTTTCAGAAGCCAGCGTCAGAGCAAAAGCGCTTGGGGGCGATAATAAAGCAACTGCAAAAAGTGAGATGATAACACACTATGGTTAACAGGAGAGATTATTTGCACATGGGAATTTAAAATCAGGAAGAGCGCGGTCACTTTAATAAAATGGCGGATGCAAGAGGACTGTAGAAAGCAGAAATACAAGGGCGATTTACTGCTTTTATAATGTATATAAAGCAAAATGGGACATAGCAATTTAAGACAGTTTACTTAAGGCTAAACAGTGAGTGAGGGATAAGGATTTATTCTTATGTAAGCATTGGGTTAAAAATATATTTATTTTAATCTATTGAAGAAATAAAATTGGTGTAACAAAAACAAATATGTTCCTTTCAGCTCCCCACAAATTTACAGATCTGTGCTGATAATACATGGGTTTTGATTGCTGCAGGCCTCTCAGGACAGTACCTATTGCAGATACTAGTACTATATCAGACATAAATTGTTCTGCAACACAATAAAAAGCATTCTTGCCCCATTTGGACAAAAAGGCTTTGAATGAAATGTGCCTGCAGTTTGGGACTTGTTTTTGTCCTTGGAAATTTTGTCTGCTGTATATCCATTTGGGTGCTTCTGCATGCCATATAGGTTGGTAAATCAATGCTCCCAGCCCTGCCCATATCTGTGCCGCCGGCTCCCCTGCACATTTAGAGTATTCAGCCAGCAGGCAGTGGAACAGATGGGCGAGACTAGTGGGGTTTTGATGGAACTTTTTTTTTTTTTTTTAATTATGTTTTTATTGAGTTTTAATTCAGGTACAAATATAGATCCATCTAAACATATGGCTATATGCATACATGGTAAGGCAAGAAGGAAGGCATTTCAGGTGCTGTTCATCTTTACAGATAAATCAAGAGGACGTTTACTAGTTTCTTATACAGTCAATAGCCAGGATCCATCTAATGAAGCCGCGGAGAGTCCTTACGTTGCGTGGACTGGTGTTTAGCCATATGGTAGTGGATCGTCCAACATAATAAGTCAAACATTATAACAGGGGGGAATAGAAGGGGGGACTGAGGTTGGGGAGTGGGGGGGTTCAAAGAGGGATATGAAACTGGGATAGGGGAGTGGGTGAGGTGGGGGAGTAGAGGAGGTAGGAGGGGGGTTGGGGAGTCCTGTCTGGAATAGTCACGGTTTTACCGTACGGGTGAAGCTCCAGAGCGCACTGGTAGGTGATGGGAGAATCATGGGGGGCTTCGATAAGCTAAGGGGGAAAAATGAGTAAAGTTCTGCTGCTTAAAGGTGCGCACGTGGGGTCGGGGTGCCAGCCAAGGCCCGTGTCTAGCTTTGTTTTGTTCATCTTCGTTAGCTGAGTCTCAGATCTGAGCATGCGAATTTATTTGGTTAGGACCTTATGCGAGGCATAATTGCCTGTAGGTATCTGTATTTGTAAATTCTTTCCAATGGAACCATTTAGTGATGAAGTTCTGGTGGTCTGCAGCAGAATTGGGTTTCAGCTCCTCAAATTTACAGATCTCTGCCACTTTGTGTAGCCAGTCTCTTGTTGTGGGGCTTTCCGTGGTTCTCCATTTTACTGGTATGAGAGCTTTGGCTGTGTCTAACAATATTGGGACTAGGGAGTTTCTATATGCTTTAGCTGAGGAGAAGGTGTCGTGTAGCAGAATTGTTGAGGCGGTATCTGGGATCTCTATATCTGTAAGAGATTTGATGGTGTCTCGTATTGTGGACCAATAGGATGCTAGTGCTGGACAGCTCCAGAATATGTGCGTGAGGGTACCTGGGTGTTTACCACATCTCCAGCAGTTTGGGGAGACTGCCCTATAGATTTTGTTTAATTTTGTAGGGTACCTATACCATTTGGTTAATATTTTGTAGTTGAGTTCTTGTATTTTTGTACATTGGGAGGAAGTGTGTGTTAGGCGAATCATTTTAGCCCATTGGGTTTCGTCTATAGTGATGTTGAGGTCTTTTTCCCACTTTGTTCTATAGTGGTCTGCCGGGTGTGGTCTAAGGTTCAGAATCTGTTTGTATAAAAGTGAGATGGCCCTTTTGGGGGTTTTGTCTTTGGACCAGATTCGTTCTATTTCTGTTGGTTCTGGCTTCTCTTTATGTGGCGGGAAGGTTGAATGTATGAAGTGTCTAATTTGTCGATATTTGAACCTGTCTAGGTCAGTAGGGGTGGTGTCGCCTAATAGGTCTTCTAAAGTTTTGAGTTGGTTTGGTTTATAGAAAAAGCTAATTCCTGAGTGCAGTTCCAGCTTCCATTTCTTATAGTTATCTAAATCTAATCCTGGAGTGAAGGCCGGGTTGCCGAAAACGGGGAGGAGGGGTGTGGGTGAGTTGCTCCATTTTCCTGACTTAGTTAGGGAGTCCCAGGTGTCTAGTGTATATCTCAATTTGGTGTCTGTTTTATCACTGTATATTCTTGCAGAGGGGGGTAGCCAGGTAGCTGCCCATAATGGAGTGGTGGAGGATTCCTGCTCCACGCTGATCCATAGCTTTGAGGTTCTGTGGAAGGACCAGTCTAAACATCTGTTTATGACAGTCGCCTTATGGTATCCTTCCCAATCGGGAAGGCTGAGACCCCCGTCAGATTTTTGAGCGCACAGTGTATTTCTAGCCAGTCTAGGGTTTTTGTTGTCCCACACAAATAGCTTAGTTAAGGTGTTTAATGTGCGGAGTGTATTTTTGGGTGGGGGATATGGGATAGCTTGGGAAATATAAAGAAATCTAGGTAGTACGTTCATCTTGAGAGAATTAATGCGACCTATCCATGACAGGGTTGGTTTAGACCAGCTGTGTAAATCTGTTTTGATGGCATTAAGAAAGTCTCCGTAGTTCCTATCTATTGTGAGTTTTAGGTCTGAGTAGATCTTAATTCCTAGGTATGTGAAATAAGAATGGGACGTTTTAATTGGAAAATTGTGCATTACCTCTGTAAACTCTGCAGGAGGGATAGATAGATTTTGGGCTACTGACTTCGTTAGGTTAATCTTAAAATTGCTTATTAGGGCAAAATTTTTAAGCTCATTCAGCAGATTAGGTAGTGTGATATGTGGGTTCCTAAGGAAGAAGAGTAGGTCATCGGCATAGGCCGCAATTTTATGCTCTCTGTTCCCTATTTTGATGCCGCTAATATCTGGATTATTTCTTATTCTGCTTAAGAAGTTCTCTAGGGATAGGACAAATAGGAGTGGGGAAAGTGGGCAGCCTTGACGGGTGCCGTTGCGAATGTGAAATGGTAGGGAGAGTTCTCCATTAATGCGTAGTTTTGCAGTCGGGGATGTGTATAATGTGGAGATCCATGCTTGCATTCTAGGGCCAAGATTGATTGCAGCTAGTGTGCTTTTTAGAAAAACCCAGTCCACCCTGTCAAAGGCTTTCTCTGCATCAGTTGAGAGAAGCATTGCAGGGATGGACTGTCTTTTACAGTGGTGCATTATGCTGAACAGTCTGTTGGTGTTGTCTCGTGCCTCTCGGCCCGGGACAAACCCAACTTGTTCTGGGGATATCAGGTCTGCTAGGATTTGGTTAAGCCTAGTAGCTATAACTTTGGCATATAATTTTGTGTCTGTATTCAATAAGGAAATTGGTCTATAACCTCCTGGATCGAGAGGGTCCTTTCCTTTCTTGTGTATGAGTACGATATGGGCTTCTAGTGTTTCCGGGGGTATATTTTTATTGTTGGAAATAGAGTTAGCGGCTTCCACTAAGTGTGGGATAATGTGGTCTCCGAGTTCTTTATAATATGAAATTGAGAACCCGTCTGGACCCGGTGCCTTTCCCGATTTGGTTGATTTAATGGCACATATGAACTCTTCTTTGGTCAGGGGGGCATCTAAAATAGTTGAAGCTTCCTTTGATATTGTGGGGATTTTGGATTCTTGGAGGTATGTGTGGCAAAGGTGTTGTTTCTGCTGATGGTTAGGGTCATCTAGTTGGTATAGTTTAGTGTAAAATTGACGGAAGACTTCCGCTATTTCTGAGGAGGTTGCTACTGTGGGGCCTTCTGCAGATCTTATTTTTGTTATATGGTTTCTTAATTGTTTTTTCTTTAGGGCTGCGGCTAAGAGGCGGCAGTTTTTTATTAAACTCGATTGCCTTCTTCAGATATGAGGAGTAAGTGTCTCGTAGTTCCTTTCTGGTTTGTGTTAGGGTGTCTAATGTGTTAACAAGTTTGGAGAGCTTATGTTGTGTCTCTAGTGCCTGGATTTTAGTTATTAGTTGTTGAAGTTTAGCGTTTTGTTCTTTCTTTTTCCTAGCACCTATTTTGATTAATTCTCCTCTGATGACGCATTTGTGGGCTAACCAGATTATCCAGGGGTCCATACTGTCTGTTTTATTTTCTATAAAATATTGTTGAGTTTTCTGAATCAGGTCTTTTTTGGTAGATGGGTCTCTTAGGAGGGAGTCATTTAGTCTCCATGTTGATGATCGGTGTTGGGGTGTCTTATGTATGAGTGTACAAGTGATGGGGGCATGGTCTGACCACGATATCGTGTCAATGGTAGCTCCTTTCAGGAGTCCAATATCCGTGTGGCGGATAAAAATATAGTCCAGTCTGCTATACATGTTATGTGGATGTGAGTAGAATGTGTAGTCTCGCGTTGTTGGGTTGGTGATGCGCCATGTATCCATCAGTGTGTGGGTTCTGAGTTGCTTTTTGAATGCTTCAATTTTTCTGTAGGGTATGCTAGAGTGACCTGAGGAGGAGTCGAGAGTTGGTTCTAAAGTGACATTAAAATCCCCTCCCAGGATGAGTGTACCTTCTTCAAACTCTAGCAAAGCTTGTAGTACCTCTGTTAGGGCGGTGTGTTGTTCGGTCGGGGGGAGGTATATTGAGGCAAGTGTATATTTAGTTCCGTTTATAAGGCCCTTTAGGAAAAGGTATCTACCTGAGTTGTCTGAATGTGATGCTAAGGGAGTGAACCCTAATGAATCCGCTACAAGGATCATTACACCTCTGGATTTGTTATGGTATGGTATGCTGGTGGTAACTGTGGAGAAACCCCTAAATCTGAGGAGCGGAGTGTGATTTTTCTTGAAATGTGTTTCTTGAACAAGCATGATTTGTACCTTGAGGCGTTTCATATCTCGCATGAGGCTGTATCTTTTAATAGGTGAGTTGAGACCTTTCGCGTTGACGGAGCCGATACGTATGTCTGTCATGATATCGGTGTCAAACGGGTGGGTCGGGTGGCGACCCCTAGCCCACGTGCAGACCGTGCTGTTGGGATAAGTAATATGTGAATTTTCCAGACAGGATAGGAAGAAGGGGGGAGAGAGATACAGAGAAAAAAACTTATATACATTGCTATAATATTAACTAGAGCCCGGGGTGTAGGGCTGGTATTGACCATACAGTGGGTGTGACTAAAACCCCTGTCACATCCATGATATACCCATTGGTCTATCCCTTGGGGTGTGTGGGGTCGGCTTTTCGGGACCATGTGAGTGCGGCTCCCGCTCACAGGCTGTTTGTGGTAGATTAGGGTGCAAGCCCCCTTAGGAGTGCCTATTGTTAGGATGGGGGTGTTGGTGGCCTGTTGCTGTAAGGGACAGCAGCAGTAGGAAGAGGAAAAAAAAAAAAAAAAAGGGGGGGGGGGTGGGAGATTTAGCTAGCATCTTTGCATTTTTATGGACAGGGCTTGTATCTTGTATGGGGGGGGAGGGGTATCCTTTCTTGGCTACTTGCAGTCGTGGCCCTTGATAAACCTTCTTCAGGTTAATAGAGTCATCTTTGTGGGGGTATGTACGTGGGTGTGCCCCTGAGCCTCCCGCCCGACCCACCTCCCGTCCTCTCCATCGGCCCTGTGTCAACCATGTTCTATTGATACTTTCACCTGATGACAGTCAGGCTGTCAGTTTAGTACCAGGGAATGAGAGAGAACCGTTTTGTTACGGCAATGTCCGGCATGTCTTAATGGTTGGGTAGATCATGCAGAAGAGGAGCGGCTGAGTGGTGGAGCTGAATTCTCACCGATGATCGTCTTACGCGGAGATGTAGTGGGGCGCTGCGACCGTGATTGCTGTTTGTGCCTGTTCGGATCTTGTGCAGAGTGTCTGCGGTGTCCATGTTTGGTGCCTCCGGTTGGGCATTATGCGGTGATTCTGTCAAGTCTGAATGCCTGTAGTTGGTTGTTATGTGTCGGCGGCGCTTCTGTTAAATATCCATATCCAATTGTTGTGTGACAGTATGCTGGGATAAGAGTTCGTGGGGTGGTTACATTTTGCGTGTTAGCTCATCTGTGGCAGCGGGTGATGATAATAATGATGGTAATGGAGAAAGAGAGAAAGAAAAAAAAAAAAAAAGGGGGGGGGGGAAGGAGGGAGAAGGGGGATACTGTTGTTCCCTTCTGTCCTGTAGATGCCTATGTGGAGGCCAAATTAGTTCTTGGTGCTGAGAATATGTCAGGTGCGTTGACCATTATGCCATTATGGCTGAAGTTGTAGGGAGAACGGTTTTATTCCGTATTATCCGTGGGCTTTGAGCTAGGCAATTTATGTTTTCTGCCCCTGCTTTGCCAGTGCTGTATGTCAAGGGTCTCGAGTGGATTGCCATTATAAGCCAAGTCTCTCCATTCCTTGAGATCGATTTCAGGGAGACCGAGAAAATGGCAGAACTCGTCTGTTCCCTCTGGCTCCTTTAAGGTATATTGCTTGCCGTCTTTGGTTGCAGTGAGGGCAAACGGGAAGCCCCATCTGTAGGCGATGCTTTTAGCTCTTAGGGCAGCGGTTAGCGGTCTGAGGGCCCTCCGTTGTTGGATTGTTAGCCATGCTAAGTCTTGAAATATGGCAATGTCATAATCTTGGAATCTGTAACGTTCCACATTGCGCAAAGTACGTAATATGTCCTCTTTTATTGTGAATTTGTGGACGCAGCATATCACGTCCCTGGGTTGTTCGGATCTGGATCTGGGGGTTGCCAATGAACGGTGGGCTCTATCTAGCTCAAGTGGGGCTGTTGGGTCTTTCCCCAAGATGGTATTAAAGATTGTGCTCACCGTTTGGCGTAGCTCTGACGGGGAGACCGATTCCGGAATACCACGAATCCTGAGATTGTTACGTCGCCCCTGGTTGTCCAGATCCTCCATATGTTTTCTCAGCAAATAAATGAATCTGTGGTGGTCATTAATTCTATGTATTACTTGATTGTGCGATTGTTCCATAGATTCGAGTCTGGTGTCCATTTTGGCGTATGCGTCGCCAATGGCCTTTAGATCAGACTTAATCTCTGCGAAGTCTGCTTTATGGGATTCCTGTAATGTTTGGGCCATGGCCCGTAGGTCTTCCTTGGTCGGAAGGGCAGAGAGTAGGGATCTCAGATCCGGCGGTATGGAGGTTGAGCTAAAGCCCGACGCTGTAGATCCTGTGGGGCTTGGGCTGCGTGCCCTGTCCTCCGCCATCTTGGATTCTCTCGCTCCGGAGCGGTGTGAGCTTTTTTTGCCCAGAAACGGGGACATTGTGCTCTGAGAGCTCTGTGTGGCGTTCTGTGAGGATTGCTCCGTCTTTTTATGATGTTTCCCCATGGGTAAGCGATGTGGGGCAGCACTTATATTAGCACTTCAGCTAGCTTGCGGCGGGAGCAGCAGAGACCTGCGTCCGTTCAGTAAGCCATCCGGCCACGCCCCCCCGATGGAACTTTTTTAAGCACAATCCTTCTATATTTAGAGAAGTATAATTCACTGGTAAATTCATAATTTTTATATGATATGTCTCATTTAAGGTTCCAAGCAGGTTTGGCGCGGCTTAGCCTCCCCTAGCCTTATAAAACATCTATGGCCTTGGGCTGGTGCATAACCCCAAAACATTATGTATAGCATTTCTGTCTTACTTTAGTTAAACTTTAGTTTTCCTTTAACCTAATTTGTAGTCTATAATAAAAATTGCACTTCAGTTTAGACCTCGCTGTGCCCTCTACATATTACACCCTGGTACCCACAAGTTCCAGTATGCAATGCAGAGCAGTTTGTTTCCTTTGCAATCAATCCTGGATGCGCAAGTACAACATTTATAAGGGATTAAAGGGGCTAGTCACTATTCTTAATGAAATGGATTTAAAATGGTTGGCAAAAATATACCTCAAAATATCCAACACGCCCAATTATTGAGTGCGAATGTATTGTGAAGTGTTTGGGAGCGGCACGGTTTTTGTTTGTTCAACTAAATGTTCTCTGAAATAATAACAAATACTTTTTATATATAAGTACATACTAACATTTTTACAAGAGCATTCTTGTATTCCTTCCTCTTTATCAGACTTTGACATGTTTGTAATTAATATAGATTAGACAGGAAGTACATGCAGTTCATCAGGTAAATATAATTATCTGTGTAAACAATTGTGAATAATTCTCAGGAGCCAGTTAAATATGTTTTTTTTCAACTGTTCCTTTAAAGGACAAGGAAAGTCCAAATCTATTAAGCGCACCATTAAATAGTACTACTATTGCTGTGTAAAAACGCTAGATTTCTGGCTTGCCTAATGAAAGATTTACAGAGATACACATACTAGAAACTACATACTTGTTTCAGTATACGGCGCCGCCATCTTGTCCAGCATGTCTGTATGGGATATTGCTGAAAAGCACCAGCCAGTCCCCCCCTCTCCGATCTCCGCACCTGCCGCCTGCCGGTTCACAACACCCCCACATCCCCTGCTCTGATCCCCTCCCCGCTCTGATCCCCTCCCTGCACCTGCCGGCTCACAACACCCCCACCCCCCCGCTCCGAAAATGCACTTTTATATTGCAAAATGTCTGATTTCCCCCCCTGCTCCGATCTCCGCACCTGCCGGCTCACAAACCTCCCCCCCTCCGAAAATGCACTTTTATATTGCAAAATGTCTGATCTCCTCCCTTCATATTTTTGCCTGACACTTGTGTCTGCCATGCTCCCCCTTCTGCCACAAACCCCCCCCCCCCGCTCCACGCTCCCCACACCTGCCGCCTCTCTTCTCTTCCTGCCGGCTGTGCTTGTCTGCATCGCCATAGCAACCAGACGCTCCTGATGTGTGTGCATGTGCAAGCTAAGGATCTGGTCGTAGTGTCTGTGCAGGAGTGAGGCATTATGGGAATCTTCTCTACCCAGCTCAGCGTTTTTTTTTTCCTGTTTGGCTTCTGATCTTCTGAACAGGTGAAATATGGGGAGCCTTAAGGGCACTATTGAGACAACTGAAGGTATGCCTGCAGCTTGAGATTAACTCTTTACTAGCCTTTCCTTCTCCTTTAAGATATGCTATTTTATTAAGAAATAATCCTGATCAGATACTAAAAAACTACATTTTGGGGCACATTCATCAAAGTACGATTGTTTCCGTATACAAAAAATTTGTATTCAAGTTTTCTTACTGTGCGTATTTTCTGCAATTTTTTCATTAATTTGCTCAACTTTTTCGTACTTTGTGACAAAATTTACGTGACAAAATTGTATTTGTCGCAACGAGTGCAAAAGTTTCAGATTCATTAAAGCTCCGTTATCCTGACTTTCCTTGGGCCAGGTTGGAGCTGCAGAGTGCCATTGAGCCCTATGGGAGACTTTCCTTGGGCCGGGTTGGAGCTGCAGAGTGCCATTGAGCCCTATGGGAGACTTTCCTTGGGCCAGGTTGGAGCTGCAGAGTGCCATTGAGCCCTATGGGAGACTTTCCTTGGGCCAGGTTGGAGCTGCAGAGTGCCATTGAGCCCTATGGGAGACTTTCCTTGGGCCGGGTTGGAGCTGCAGAGTGCCATTGAGCCCTATGGGAGACTTTCCTTGGGCCAGGTTGGAGCTGCAGAGTGCCATTGAGCCCTATGGGAGACTTTCCTTGGGCCAGGTTGGAGCTGCAGAGTGCCATTGAGCCCTATGGGAGACTTTCCTTGGGCCGGGTTGGAGCTGCAGAGTGCCATTGAGCCCTATGGGAGACTTTCCTTGGGCCAGGTTGGAGCTGCAGAGTGCCATTGAGCCCTATGGGAGACTTTCCTTGGGCCAGGTTGGAGCTGCAGAGTGCCAATGAGTCCTATGGGAGGCTTCCAAAATCATGCACAGAAGGATCAAAGTCAGAAAGGGTTTTGTGCCATTTACAATCATTCAGACATGAAAATGTTGTGACTTTCGGATCGCCAATACGATATTATCGTGGCTATTACAATTACTAATACGTAAGCATTTTCGTGACAAACATGAGAAATTATCGTATCTAATCCGAATTCTACCCATTTCGGAATTCGAACACGTACTTTGATGACTATGTCCCAATATGTAATGAGATTGGCCCTTGTTCGGTTTAAAAAAGAAAAGGGCCTTCAGTCAAAAGCAAACACTGGATTCCCCTATCAGTCTCTATACATTTGGGTGCCCAGACTTACTGATACAGGGTCTGCTTTTAGTGTGTTAAAGAATCAGGGTCTGCCACCTTGTTGCACCTTATTTACTAGCCACAAAAGCACTTGAGCCTGTGTCTTCAACTTCCTTCTCTTCTTCACCTGAGCCAAAGTGCACAGCACTTAAGAAGGTAAAAACTGTCATAATTACTCACACCCCTGTAAAAAGCACCAAGTCCCTGGATGCATCATTATATATTTGGTTTCCTGCCTTAATTTCCTGAACTCCTCACTCTGTTCAGGCAGAGGATAAGACTTGATTGGGAGTTTAAGTGATGGGCAGGGTTCCCATGCATCATTAATCATTTGTACATTTTAACTTCTATATAAATAAAGAATGTGTCATTGTTATTAGACATGCAGTCTCTCACTGGTCTCATAACCTGCTAAAGTTGCCTGGAGAGACGGCCCCCAGTTACACAGGGCTGGATGAAGTGCAATCCTTCCTTAGGCCAGAATACTGTTTATATTTGTACTTCTATGGAATTACTACATATATAACAAGCCTTCTTGACCCATAAGCCATAACCTGGTATAGGATAGGATAGATGTTTTTTTAGTAACTTTAATTGGCAATTAGCACAAGATGTTAGTACCATTTTAAACCACAACAGAGCCACCAACTGGCAGAATTTACCTACCACATCCCACAGGTAGTCCATGTGTAGTCAAAGACAGGCTGGTATACTGCAGTCCTTAATGTTATTGTTCCTCTAGGTTGCAAAGATAAAGGGGGGCTGATGGTTCCACAAGAGTCCAAAGGGTATAGCTGGAGCAATGTTCGCCCCTGAGCCACCCTAAATTATTGAAAGATCGTTCCTTTTCCTTAGGGTGATGACACAAGGGTCAATTCAGCTTTCCAAATTCACTCAAAGTTGTCTTACAAGGAAACATCAGGCAACTTCAGAAAACAAATCGATGCATAAGGTTTCCCACGGTTGTTTTACATCTGGTAGGAAAAGTATTTTTGCCAGATTTGTCACCAGCGGTAGTGCACAATGAACTGCAGGCAACAAATCTTGCCAGCCTTAGGGTGCTAACAGCCTTCTTATAGAACATACTCCCCAATGTATCCTATTTGTTTCCCGAACCCTCCCCTTAGAAGTCGGATGCTAAGTTTTTCCATTGTTCTAATCACACAAAAACAGTGCACTTGATGGTGTAATAATGATACTGAGAAGTATTTTTATAGGAACATCAGTGAAAACACATTGATGGAGCAACAGCTGGTGGCTATAGAAGCAAACTGTGCCCTTTTTAAACCAATCATTTTTAAATAAAAAAAATGTAGGTGTGCTGTACTCTACCCCCAGTATCATAACAGAAACTAGTAGTACTGTACAGATACTAGAGTAGTATTAAGGAATAGAGGAGGTTGCCTCTTTCTCAAAAAATCCTTTGAAGGGCTTAGTTCCAACTGTAATATTTTGTGTTATTCCTGTGTTATTTCCTTCCTTGTATGCCGTTGTTTTTATTATAAGCTCCGACAAACTGGTTCCTTAACTATATTTAGAAAAGCCATTAAGTATGCAGGGTTATAACCAGGCTTTAATCATTTCAGATGAGTCAAAATAATTACAGTAGTATGTGGAACTAGGAACAAGGAAAGGGTGTTTTGTTTTTGCATTTTAATTTATAAAAAGAGAATAATGAAAAACACCTACAAAAAATCAATTGCATAATAATGTACATTCTGTATATGGGGAGTCCCACTCACACATGCCAGGCCTCTCCACAAAAATGAACCTCAGTGCTGTAGAGTTTAAAGAAGACAGCACCTGCTCCATATGTAGAAATTAAAATGAACTCCAGCACACAGTTTGAATGCTCAGACAGGGATATGTTTGCCAAGCCAAACAACACAACATTTTGGGGGTGGCCCCTTCATCAGGTGTTCGGTACAAACATCTTCAACATGTGCAATTGCTTGTTTTGGGGAATGCAGTGTTCAACTGGTATTTTGAACAATACATGATATTAAGTTAAAACTGGCTCTTTAGAATAGGCAAGTGTGATCAAAGCCCTTCACTCAAAGCGTTGATGTAAATGAAGGGGAAATAAGTAGAACAATAGGAAGTGTAAGACAGAAGTGAGCCGTACCATAAGCACCTTCCTCCCCAGCTAAGCCCCATAATTATATTAGACACCTACTATCCTAGTGAGGAAAAGCGTAGACACAGTGTCGGAGCTGAATTTCATACTTGCTGATAAATTAAAAACTTTACAAAACAAACAAACTTAGATATCTCTGTCTATAACATGCTAAAAATCAATTTAAAAGAAAATTATACCCTTAGAATGAATACTTTGAGTGGCCTATTAAATGGGATCTTAACAAACTGGAATATATATAAATCAGTAATTATTGCCATTTACATGTTTTGCCATGAACAGCCATTTGGTGATGGGCTGGGTGCTCCCTCAGAGATCAGCTGACAGGAAGTGATGCAGCTCTAACTGTAACAGGAAGTAGTGTGTGAGCAAAAGACAGAACTGTGTCCATTCATTGGCTGATGTAATGCTTGCCCTTGATTTGTTTTTGTGCACTGTGAATCATATGATCCTGGGGGGTGGCCTCTTGTACTTGGCAACGGCAATTTTCTCTTTGGGATTACTTAGTCGCACATGCTACTAAAAAGTACATTTTTATGAAAATGGTTTATTTAGATGAAGCAGGGTTTTACAGCTGAGCTGTTTTATGCAATCTATTTTTTAGAGACCTGCATTGTTCAAGGGTATAGTTTTCATTTAAAGGTGAACTTGTCCTTTTGAGAATTTTCCTGGCACTGAAGCCTGTTGTGTTCAAGACTGAAAGGAAGTGAGGAGTTTTATTCATTGCTCATAAAAATGCTATGTAAACCTCTAATAAGAATGCAATTAACTTAACTGACTTGTGTTGTAACGAAAATACAATATGCTGTTATGTCTAATGTATTGTATACTCAAGATATAACAAATATGTAAAATCCTTGTTAGTGAGGGATATATTATAGGTGATTTTTAATATTTATAGTTAAACGTAACTGAAACATCTCTTATCCAGAACACCCCAGATCTCAATTGTTCCTGATACTTCCCATACCTCTATTTAAAAATACTCTACTCAGTTGCATTATTAAAGGGAGGCCATGCATATTTAATGACTTGTCTCATAATGTGTTTAGTAGTTAGAAGGTAATGCAACAAGGAAACTATGTCCCTTCTTGCCCAAGTCTAATCCTATTTACTCTTATTTCCTGATTCTTTGAGACATTTCATTTCCTGCTAATCTTGGTACTAATATCCATGTCTTTGGCAAGCCCAGACAGGGGTGGTTTTGTTTGTAGTGATGAACAGGTTGGCCTGGAACTGGCAGTCTGTAGATTCTGACAAATGCAAGAGGGGCTGTAAGATGCCATTGACAGTCACTATTTACTAGGCCTATGGGGTGGGGTGCTGTTAGGGCTCCATTCTATTTAAAATGCCAGGGCCTATTTTGAATCTCAGTCTGGACATGGCTAGTGATGTAGCGAACCTCACAAAAAAAGTTTGCGAACCCGTTTGCGAACTTCTGCCAAAAAGTGCGAACTTTGCGAACCCCATAGACTTCAATGAGAAGGCGAACTTTAAAACCTAGAAAAGCCATTTCTGGCCAGAAAACTGATTTTAAAGTTGTTTAAAGGGTGCCACGACCTGGACAGTGGCATGCCGGAGGGAGATCAAGGGCAAAAATTTATCTGAAAAATGAGCGTTGCATTTTGTGCTGTAAAGGGCAGAAATCACACTACATTTCTAAACTTGTGTAATAAACTGCTTTAAAACGTCCGGTGTCTACATTCCAATCAAGTCGTGCAAAGGTTACAGCCGGTTCACACGCAAAGACAAAACGCCACGTTTACTGCAACCGTCAACTGAGCGAATAATAGTTTTCACTAGTTGCTTGTCACCTCCAGGACGGGTGTGCTGTGTAAGCCAGTCAGTTGTAGATTGTAAGCTCTTTTGGGCAGGGCCCTCTTCACCTCTTGTATCGGTTATTGGCTGCTTTATATGTTACTCTGTATGTCCAATGTATGAAACCCACTTATTGTACAGCCCTGCGGAATATGTTGGCGCTTTATAAATAAATGTTAATAATAATAATAATAACTACCTCTCCAGCATTTTTGGAGTTCAGGGTACGTGCCTTCGGAACACTGGGCGGTTTCCTAGGGCCACAGGATATCATAGCAGCACGGCCCCTAGTGCCTCTGCGTGGCGGCCTGCCTCTGCCTGACATTTTTTTTATTTTTACAAAACAACAACAACTTGGGTGATGTTTCTGGACACGGAATTATTATTGTTATTTTTAGATGGAATGTGAAAAAGAACACAGTTAGCTGGCACTTGGTTGAAGACACTGGGCAACAAGGCCTGCAATGGCAACGTATACAGTAGTGGATACGGAATATATTATTGCTGGTGGAAAAATGTCACTCAGGTGATTTTATTGCAATGCAATGTCACTACTATGTGTAACGTGTTTGGTGCACTACTATGAACAACAGCAAACAGCACTGGACACGTTAAAGAACAGTAACATAAATAAAAATAAAAAAAAAATAATAATAATAAAAAAAAAGTGATCTCTGGTTGGTGCTGGTGGTGAACTACTAGGAGCAGCACACCAGTCCCCAACACAGCTAGACTAATAGCACTCGGCTCTATAAATTACAGTAGCAAAGTAAAAAAACACAAATAAAAAAAAATTATGTGAATGTGTGGTTGGTGCTGGTGCACTACTATGAGCAGCACACCTGTCTCCAACACACACAGATGGAGCTGCAGTACACAATGAAAAGAAGAGTAACAGTAATCAGAAAATAAAAGCAGTCCTTACAAGGACTATTGGGTACAGCAGATGAGATCAGCAGGACAGCTGTCCACAGCAGCTACATACAGAGCAGTAGAAAGTAGATTACTAGTCAGCAAAGCTACCTAAACTGTCCCTCAAACCCCTGCACAGCTCTCTCCCTATGCTAACTCATCAAGAACACACAGACAGAATGTAAAATGGCTGCTGGGCTTCGGTTTATATATGGAAGGGAGTGGTCCGGGGGGGACGTTGGTCCAGGAGGCTGCCATGTATCTGCTGGCTCTGGGGTGAGAGGTCAAAATTTGGCTCCAGCTAAGGCGAACCCAAAATTGCGAACATCGCTAAAAGTTTGTGAACTTGCGAACACCAGAAAAACAAAGAACTGCTCTTATAGCCAAACAGGTGGCTCTGCCCTCAAGGCCAGGGTAGTTGTGACCAAGGCTAGCTTGAGAACAGAATCCATCCAAGTCAGGGGTCTGTATGGGGGGAATCTGCATACACAAAATGTTGATTTCACACCCATATCCTCTTTACAGAAGCTAGAAATAAAACAAGAAAAACAATAAAACATAACTTTGATTGACCCTCTGATGTGAATGTGTGAATTTATGACAAAAGATTAAGTAATAAGCCACTTGTTTAATAGCAAGCTGCGTTTTGCTGATTAGCCTTTTGAATATTATTATAAAAGGCTGGGTGTCATAGCCACTCCTTGGCTCCACCTGACTTCTGTGACTTCTCAGTGTGGCTCACCTGCTGCTCTGGAATGTTATTGCTCACATCACTACTGCAAGACCTGTATATGAGGCAAGCAGAAGGATGTGATAAAAATTACTGGATAGATTATTAACTAATCTGTGTTGGGTTGTGTCAGAGGCAGCTCCACAGACCAACTGGGAAATAATACAGGGGACACAAACACAAGGAATAACTAACTAGTTCTGGTTGATCTGAGATAATTCACATTTTATCTATCTTTATGGAACACAAGTACCGCTAGGATAAATAGGATGTTATCTTCAACCATACAGAAGGTAAGCAAAATTCTACTATACATTGTATGTGTAAGTATAATAAAGAAGAAATATTGTATTAAATAGGCAATAGATTTCTAATTGTCTTTTATTTGTAGCTACAGGTCAGTTGATAGTCACCTGCATAGGGATTTCAGACATTTAAATGTATTTAAATGTATTGGTTTATGTTTGTTCCTTAAAATCTTGCTTTGTAATTAGAAGCAACATTATGTTGTTGGGTATTTGGTGTATGCACCTTACCTGATTAAAAAAATATTTAATAATAACATCTTGGTGCTAAATCATAACACCAAATAATGTTGGATTAAATAGCAGACAAAGGAATATGACGTACCAGCTACATAGATTCTGCCTTTGATATTCTCCTAACACACATCTGTATTTCTGATGCTCAGGGTGCTTTCAAAATGTTTAGGATTTTGGGTTTTCTGGATAAGGGATCTTTCCATAATTTGGATCTGCGTACCTTAAGTCTACTAAAAAATAATTTAGACATTAAATAAACCAAATAGGATTGTTTTATCTCCAAGAAGGATTCATTATATCTTAGTTAGGATCAACTACAAAGGATGGTTCTATTATTACAGAGAAAAAAGGAAATCACTTTAAAGAATATGAATTATTTGATCAAAGCGGAGTCTTGGGAAATGGCCTGCCTGTAATTCAGATTTTTCTGAATAATGGTTTTCCGGATAATGGATCTCATACTTGCACTCTGATAAAGCCAATACAGGTGCCACAGTCTCTGTACCTGGGGGCAGTGTATAGCTATGGCTTTCGAACAAATCAGCCAAAAATTGGACTACCAGCCAGAAAGTGTACTAAATGTGATTTTACACTTTATTGCTTCTTATTACTGACTTTGAAAATAATCTGAGACTGTCTAGTTGTTGTTACACTACAACTGTACAAACAACATCCTTCGGCAAGTCAGAGTGATGCTGGAATTTGCCTGAGCACAAGCTGTGGGGTTCCAGTAAAAAGGATATCCTTATCCTTATAACTAACATTTAATATTTAAAAGGCATCTTTTAGGGTATCATAATAAAAGTCACAAATGTTTTATTGTGTCTACTGATCAGTACAGGTACAGGAAACCCTATCCATAAACCTGTTATCCAGAAAGTACTGAACCATGGGAAGGCCATCTACCATAGACTCCATATTAATCAAATTATTTATGTTTTATAAAAAGTAATTTCTTCTTTTTCTCTGTAATAATAAAACCGCAGCTTGTACTTGACCCTAGCTAAGCTGTATGAATCCATATTGGTAGCCAAACAATCCTGTTGGGTTTATTTAATGTTGAAATTATTTTTTTTTTATAAGACTTAAGGTATGGAGATCCAAATTATGGAAATACCCCAAGCAGGTCCCATATCTGTAAGTAATCATGTTGTCAGTAAGTGGTAAATGTTGATTGATTGACATCTGGAAAGCTTACAAGTACAAATTCGCTTCATTTGATATTTTTTGTAGATAAAAGACAAGCCTGAGGTATGAAGAATTTGTAGGTGTTTTTTTAGTCACAAAATGTGTAAAAAAAATTATTATGTTTGCTTACAACCATAGCTATTCATATAGTTCCCTGCCTAACAGTGGCACTATTAAATACAACTGAATAAATGGTAAGGGCCATATTTTCTGTATAAGAATATGAGAGCCCATGCCTATGGTGGCAGCTTTTAGGGGTGGCCCCTATATAGAAATGTTTCCAAACACTTTTTTGAAGTCCTCAGCCCCCCACTAAATTGAGGGGGGTTGGAGTTACCCCTCTCTGATCCAACTTTGCATGTGTGGCAGCAAGATACGAGATGGAAGAATGGGCATGCCTAAAGTAGCACTGCCTGTAAGTACAGGACTGTAGATGTACAAGATGTATGTGACCAATATAGTCACCAGTGTAGAAGGAAATTCATTCATAAAGTTTTACTTGAAAATAACACATTTTTGCTTTACAAACCTGAAATGTTTGCTTTCTTTTTTTGTGCTGGGGCAGATTTATGCTGTGCAAACATGTGTACTAAATTGCACACGTGGACTTGCCAATAGCAGCATGCCAACAATTAGGTTACAAAAGTCTCATGCATGTTGGAAAATGAAAGCACAGAACATACTAATTGTTTTGGCAGCCAGAAATAGTATAATACTTGCTTGTATGCTTCTCAATTATGATAATGTCATATTTGTGCACTTAGCTCATTCAAGTATGGAACTGTGACACTCATTACACTCACAAATATTTTACAAGCCAGACAGTGTATATATACAATACATACATGCAATAACTACCTAATGAATTCTTTGATCATGATGTAATTAAGCCCTACCCATTGCAAATATCCATGTGCAATATTTATATTTAAATTTGAGTCACCACTATGAACCTGAGCTGTGGGTGTTTCCTCAATTTTATGCTCTGATGAGGATAATTTAAAAACAACAGGCCAATAATATCATTTTGGTGATGCTTTAACATCTTCCAGAATTCACACTATAGGCTGATTCCACAAGGGGCTGATTCTCGGAAGGTGTAAATAAACAAGACGAGAATCAGCCCCTGTACAGGTATAGGACCCATAATCCAGAATGCTTGGGACCAAGGGTATTCTAGGGCTGATTCTCTGTGTACGTTTTCCCACAAGACACAATCAGCTTCTTGAGGCATCAGCCATAGAGAAAAGCAGTTTACAGCCCAGATTATATGTTTGGTATAGGGAATCTGTTAGATCTCACACTTTCATTTACTGAGCAGAATCTTCTGGAGAACCCACCTTCTCCTTGCCAGCCCTATATAATTTACAGCTTCTCTGGATTTCCCTGCTTATCTGTGGCAATATATTTGTCATCTGCCTTTTCCCTGATGGAATTTACGATTTCCTAATAAATAAGAACACAAGAAAAATCTGGAAAAATTAGTAATGAATCCACCTGGAAAAATCTCAGTAAACCGGTAGGCCAGTCCCACAATGGATGCCCCCTTGAATGTGAACTGCAATTGATCTGCAAAACATGGGACAGCTGAGAGTTATGTGATTGGAATTGACCTGCAATGCAAGATTGAGGGGGGGGGGGGGGCATAGACCTCTCTACAGCTGGATTGGATTTCACTTTTTAAAAAGTCTGTGTTTATGTAACTAAAAGAAATACACATTACTGTAAAATCTTCTCTTTTTCTGTTTAACAGGAAGAGGCATGTGTGTTTGAATTATCTGTAAGGATCATACAAGCTCGGAACATCCATGGGTCAGACACTGGTGAGCAAGCAACCTGTAACATACAATTCAGTATGAAAAATCATATTTCTATAGATGTCTTCACAGAAGCTGCATAGCCAGCAGGGCCAAAACAAGCTTTAAGGGTACACATTATTGATATAAATTAGGACTGTACCTTATAAAAACCAATAAAGAACCTAATCTAGCCGCCAAACGTGTATGGTCTGAATTATATATAATATGTTAAAATATTGCAGGCAAAGTTGGGCTGGATAAACACTTCTAAACAAGAATGTATCAGTAGAATCATTTTACAGTATAATGGCTTTTTTAGGATTTGTTTTGTGGCTATGTTTGAAATAAAACATGTGGGATCCCAATGATTGTTGTACTGCTATGAATAAACTTACTTACATTTGTTTTTGTACAGCTACCAATCCAGATTGCTATGTGTGTCTTCAGCTTCCCACAGCTCTTACAGAAAGGAAAAGAACTAAGACCATTTGGAATTGTACAGATCCCGTGTGGGATGAAACCTTTCACTTCAGAATCCATAGTCACATAAAAGTAAGATGACAATGCAAGTGGAGCTTTACAACTTATATCAATCAAAACATACCTACATTCATTGTATATATATGTATTTACACATAGGGGCAGATTTACTAAGACACGAACACTCGGAGCGTTCATTCGAACTCGTGCGGGATTCAAACTTGTGATTTCATGAATCTGCCCCATAATATTGTAAATTATTAGTCAGTGTCTGGCTTCAAAAGTTTGTGTTCATCAGATCTGCTTTAACTAATCCTACAGAATGAGGTAACATGGAGCGTTTGCTCTGCTTCTTTCCTCCTGCAGCTTTCGGTCAGGCAGAGAGAAATGGAAGCTTCTGCCAGTGTGCAGCTACATGAAGAGGAGATCAACCCAAACATGCTTGTTTTTGGCCTGATCTCTGCTTCTACTCTGCAGCTACAGGGTGTAATATTGCATGCACTATTTAACATGTTTGCTTTGTATGAAGAGCACATTAGTTGAGAGGATGATTACATATTGTATGCAGAACTGGAACTAGAAAATAGACCAACAGAGATTTGGCACAGTTGTATATAATACATATTTATAATGCTGCTTTAGTTCCAGCACAAATGCATTTCTTCCCTGTACCCAGAACATCCTGGACGTGTCACTGCATGATGAAGATATCAACACTGGAGATGACCATCTTCTCACTGTGAGCTATGACCTGGGCAATGTTCCACTTAACAAACCTGTATTGGAGAACTTTACTCTGAATAAAGAGGTAAATACTTGGCATCAATCAGTTCTAAAATACTAACTGGCAATTAGCTAGTTATAACAAAGCTTCACACAGATTAATCAATTAAGGGCCAGATTCAATTTAATGAGAAAATGGTTTATGCTCTGAAAACTCATAGACGAAATTCAATTTGTGATGCAATTCAATCCATAAAAATGTATCTCACAGTTTACGATGTGAAAACTCTAGTAAACTCTGTGAATTTTCGCATGATCAGCCATGAGATAACTTTTTCTCACTGAAATGAATCAGGCCCAAAGTATTTACACAGTTTTTAATTAATCTATGGACTTTTTTCCTTTTTTTCCTTAGAAAAATGAAGAACTTCAGGTAGAATTCAATATTGTCAGCATGTGAGTTGTGAATTATATATCACTGTACAGACCATACTGAAATGCTGGTGGTGAACTGGGGAATAGTGTGTTTACTAACTTATATGCAATACATTCCTGTACATTCATCATCTCAATAAGAGGAATCTTTTTCATTTTTTTGTTTTACCCATAAAGGTACATACAGTATCACATGAGCCATTTAGGCTGATGACGTTATGTTAAAGTAAACGAATAACATCCTGGAATTACTTTTATTATTGTTTTAGCATTGTTTACACATTTATTACTTTTTCCATTTAGTTTTTCCCTCATTTTTTTTCTCATCAGATACTGCCTAAAACCATTAAGTTTTTTTGGCATCTTGCTACCTAAGGCAGCAGACCTGATGCATTCCCCAGTAGGACTGCTATAAGATGCCATAGGTAGTCACATTTCATTGGGCCTGTGGAGGCATGTTTGGATATCTATGAACACAAAATTTAAGGGCCTTAATCTCAGTCTGAACCAGAATCATTTTGGGGAGTTGGATCCCTAGAGCAGAGACCATGACTGAGAAATCATGTTCATAAACTAATCTTGGGTGGTTTTATATTGCCCATGTTTAACTGCCACAAGAGCCGGTATCTATAAGGGTTGCCTCTGCTATCTGCTGCTCTAGACCTTCCTCAGTGTCAAATTCTTTTTGCAGTTTTTGAGGTTTGGAGCCTGTCAATCTGTGTTCAGATCAATGTGTATTAGGGTTACCGCCTGACTAGTTTTGATCCGGACAGCCTGGTTTTCTGTAGGACTGTCCAGATCAAAACTGCCTGCCCTTTTTTCCCAATATGCCAAAACTGACGAAGGGATTGGCCAATCGCCAATTGCCATGTCATAGCACTCCGCCCCATAATGTCACTTCCCCGCCCCATGACGTCACACTCTGCCTCCCTGCCCAAAGTTCCTACAAAGCAAAGGTGGCAACCTTAGTGTGTATATGTGAGTGTTTAATAATGTGATATCCACTAAACCCTATAGGGGGGGTGTTTTTTTTCGATTTGGGCTTTTTGTCAAGGAAAAAAATGCAAATTTGTCGTAATTTATTATGCAACAAAACCGCAACAATTTGGAATGCTAAAATACGCCATCCAAAACCTGTCAACCTTATGAAGAAGTCAATGACAAATGTCCCTTTTCACAACACAAACATATTTCTTTGCTTCTTGGTTTTACAGATTTTCAGGTGTTTTTGATGCTGGCTTTTCTGCAACAATATGAAAAAGTTGTAGTTATTGTGTAACAAGTTCAAACAAACTCACGGTTTTTGAGACTTTTCTGTAAATTTTTTTGTTTGTGTTTTTTTAGTTCAGATCTTTCTATCTATCTGTCATGGAAGAAATGTTCTATGTTACATATTGGGCAGAAAACAAACTTTAATATTAACTGTATACATTTTAAAAAATATATAATGTTGTTTTTTAATTTTATTTTAAATATATAATGTTGTTTTTAACAGACCAGAAACACATAAAGAAGTTATTACTAATGGAGTATTAGTGGTAAGTTAACAGTCTTCATATATGGATTAGAAGATATTTGCACAAAATCAGGTTATATAGAATGTATCATCATGTTACTTTTGTATGTCGAATTTTCAGACTATTTAAATCTAGATCCCTGTGTGGTTAGCAATTACTGATACAGGTATGGGATCCCTTATCCGGAAACCCGTTATCCAGAAAACTCTGAATTACGAAAAGCCCGTCTCCCATAGACTCCATTTTAATGAAATAATTCATAATTTTAAAACTAATTTCCTTTTTCTCTGTAATAATAAAACAGTACCTTATGATTGATCCTAACTAAGATATAATTAATCCTTATTGGGGGGCAGAACAGCCCTATTGAGTTTAATTAATGTTTTATTGATTTTTTAGTAGACTTAAGGTATGGAGATCCAAATTATGGAAAGATCCCTTATCCGGAATACCCTTGGTCCCGAGTATTCTGGATAACGGGTCCTATACCTGTACATGCATATCATAGTTACTGCCCTAGTAATTTCAGAATGATCATTCTCGGCCCCAGAATTTGCATTATTTTTATCCCCCTCGAGGCAGGGATGGAGGGCAGCCTAATCGTTTCACAATGTCTTGTTTCATGGACTATTAGCAGGTGAATATAAAGGTGCCCATTTTTTTCCCTCCCAACATATATGAAAGTGTTACTGGCATATACAGCTTTTTCTTAGCCTGTGAACCTTGTTCACATTGGCCAGAAACTTCCTTTTTACCTTCTATATATCTGCTTTGGTGTTATAATTCTGTTGCAGGGTCAAACTGGGGGTGCAGGGTCCACCAGGGCTACTGCTCCAGGGGCCCCGCATCCACCAAGGTGCCCCTGATGCGCCCCCCCCAACCCCCGCAGGGGCCCCCTCCCAACATCCTCCCCTAAGCGCACAAGTGAAACGTGTCAGGGGAGGACACCAGCAGCTGGAGGAGCAGCAACAGGCAACGGGTCTGCACTGCCGGGGGCCCACTAAGGCTGGGGGCCACTGGGTTTTTTCCCGGGGTCCCGGCGGCCCAGTCCAACCCTGTTCTGTTGCACCATAAAGGGATCTAATGTTATTGGGGTGTGGTCAGTCCCATATTCTTATAGAAATACCATAAACTATGTCACCATAAGTATTCCCTATACTTAGGGCTATTTTCCCTAAAGTGACTTTTTAATTCAAACAAAACCGTAACCTGAACAGAGTTAGCAAGACTAGTTAAGTTCTCCAAGATGTGAAACTTTGATGCATAAATGTTATCAAATATACTGTATAAGTTTATTAAAAGGCAGTAAGACAAACTATAACTACTGTAAGCAGTTTATTAAAGTGATACTGACACCAAAAAACTACTTTTCTATAAATATGGTTCCTTTTTAGAAGTTGATTTGTGGTCATCTCTAATATATTTAATAACATTTCCATTGGTGTGGTTGTAGTTGCCTTTTCACAGATCAATGCTCAGATTAGATCCATTATTAGCTAGTAATTAGTTACTTATTACTATAATTGCAAGAGCATAATGTGTGTTTTTGTAGTGCAGGTTCTTTTAAAATCTGCAAATTAAATCCTTCAGTACTATCTAATTATTGTCGTTTGCATATTTCAGTGCCCTGCGATGGCTGAACTTGAAGTCCAAGTAGAGAAACAAAAGTATAAAAGTAAGTAAGATATGTAGATACTTAAAGGTATGTAAACCTAGGTGGTCCTGCCCAACACTTTTAGTTCACCAGGTAACTTATAGGTAAAAGAGAGGTGAAAACCTCTGCCCTAATTGGATGAAAGCTATTACATTTTCATTTTCTATCTACCACAGAAGGTTTAAGTAGGTCCTCTTGTCATGTTTGGAATCATTGGAATGCTGACTGGTTAACCCTTAGTTGTATTTTTCCAGAACTCTGGAGTGCGCCACTAGCCTAAATACTGATATATATTTAGGGCAAATAGATATGATAGATACATATTTTAGCACCGACTAAAGAGACGTCCCAAGAAAGATACATTACAATACCCAGGAAGACACAGAACCAACCTGAATCTACCAGATAATCTGTGAATAAGAGAAGATGGGAAAGGAAAAATAAAACGCTGTTGTATCTTTCACCATCAATTTGCATAATCCATCAGCTATATCAAAACAAGTCATTTAGGCAAAACTGGTATTTTTATATAGACCCTAAAGTAATGCAAAAACATTAACCTTGTCGTTTATGTGTACATTTTGCAGTTCCTTTTCCTTTTTCACTTTTTGCACTTCTTACCCTTAACCCACTTATTTATGCAATTACAGCAAGTTTTATTACATGGCTTGTGCTACTACTATAAGCACCTTTTCCCCATCCATGTATCATCTACTTTACATTATGTCTTTGTATTTTTAGAGAAATTAGAGCTGGCACTAACACTGTTGGGCTCTTATGAGAACTCACACAGCCTAATCATTCCTAAAAATGATAGCAGTTCCAATGTGAAGGAAAACTTCGCCTTTCATTACCCGAGAGACTGGGGAATGGAATTCACAGCCACCTTGAACAGAGTGTACCCATCTGTGGATGTCACTTTTGTAAGTCCCAGTAAGGCTTTCATTCAGTCTTTGTACAAGGATTGTGTTTGCTATATGTAAAGACAAGTCAAATAGAAATAACTGTTCACAGCAAGGAAATGTAACATTTGTGCCCAAATTGCAATGTGTGCAATTACAGCTAAAGCTTATACATCAGGCACTGCTTAATTACAGCTCAGCCATTATCTGACTTGATGGAAAGGCTAGGAACGGCATTAAAAAGGTATATATTTATACAGGTATTGGACCCATTATCCAGAATGCTCGGGACCTGGGGTTTTCCGGATAAGGGGTCTTTCCATAATTTGGATCTCCATACCTTAAGTCTACTAAAAAATCATTTAAACAATATTAAACCCGATAGGATTGTGTTGCCCCCAATAGGGATTAATTATATCTTAGTTGGGATCAAGTACAAGGTTCTGTTTTATTATTACAGAGAAAAAGAAAATCATTTTTAAAAATCAAAATTATTTGCTTATAATGGAGTCAATGAGAGATGGCCTCTCTGTAATTCAGAACTTTCTGGATAACGGGTTTCCGGATAACGGGTCCCATACCTGTACTTCCTAAATATTTACTTTTTTTAGTAGGATGTGCTATTGGGTACTCCTAAAGAGAGTACTGCCATTTTAAGAATTAAGGGCCGTCCCCTGGGATCATAGGATTCACAGTGCACACAAACAAGCCAAGGGCACACATACATGCTAGGCCCCATCAGCCAATTAATAGACAGATTTCTGTCTTTTACTCCAACACTTATTCCTTTTACAGTTAGAGCTGCATTATTTCCTGTCAGGTGATCTCTGGCGGAACACACAGCCCATCACTAAATGGTGGATCAAGGGAAAGAATATAAAAGGGCAAAATGTACTGATATATATATTCCAGTTTGGCGAGATTCTTTAATACGTCACTTAACTGAATATAAACTATCTGTTGGTTAAGTATTCATTCTGGGGGTATAGTTTTCCTTTAATAATAAATAAAACATTACCTTTAAAAAAAAAAAAAATAATAAATAAAACAGTTTTGCCGTAGATAAACACAAAGGGACAGTAGATATAGGGGTAATTCACTAAAGTTCACTGTGTAAAGGCTTTTTAGAGTTACCCTCTAGCGAATTATGGAAAAAGGTCCTTTAACTCCCTCATAAATTTTCCCTAAACTTCCCCATTGGGGGTAACTGCAAAAAAAGCTGTAATTTGTACAAAAGATCATAGCAGATTTTGAATTGGTGGCTATGTGCTATTATTAGATAAAAAATGACAACAAAGTGTATTAAATTAACTCTAATTATATCACTAATGTGTTCTCCACATGTAACCATTTTTCTTTCTTTTGAACTTAGACTAATAAAACTGCAAATGATACCTTGAGTCAGTCCACATTACCACTCCCTTTAATCTCTTCAAATGATAACATTAATGTCCAACTGTTGGCAACAGAGGCAAGTATACTATACTGTACTATAATATACTACACTATACATATTATATTATATGTCATCCTCTAAATGTTTTCACTGTTTTTGTGTGGTGGTGTGGGCTTTCTAAATGAAAAGTCATATATCTGACAAATGCTCTTATTTTTTTCCATTTTTTAGGGCAAGACTTTGGGAATTCAGCTTAAAATGAAAGAATGGTAAAGTATTTTATAGCTTTGCCCAGTTTGGATGTTGTATAATAAATAATAATAATAATGGACAGACCAATAATATAGGACAGACCAGTACACTAGTAGCCATTCCAGGGCACAAGCTAGTTTAAATATACCATATTTCTATTAAAGAAAATTAGGCTCTCAGTTTTTCCATATACAATTAACCTCTTTGTTTAAAAAAGCAATGATATACAAGCACATTATGTGATAAAGATTAATTATATAATAAAGAATGACTTTATGCTATTAAAGGAGAAGGAAAGGCTAATAAAGAGTTAATCTCAAGCTGCAGGCATACCTTCAGTTGTCTCAATAGTGCCCTTAAGTCTCCCCATATTTCTCCCATTCAGATGATCAGAAGCCAAACAGGAAGAAAAAATGCTGAGCTGTGTAAAGAAAGTTCCCATAATGCCTCACTCCTGCACAGACACCCAGACCAAGTGAACATGCTCAGTTAGTTGCACTATGAGTCAGCTTCCTGCTGATTGGATCAGATCCACATTCCTAAGGGGGGGGAGTGAGTTCTTAGCATTCTTGAGGGAGGGGGGAGCAGGAGAGGGGAGAGAGCTGAAAGCTGCATGACTAATCTTTTTACAGAGAACTCAGTGCAGCATTTCTGTGAGTGCTTATGGCTGTATTTACATAGACCTTTCTGATAAAGCCTACTTAGTTTTTACCTTTCCTTCTCCTTTCATACTTGTAACACAATGTATCCTTATGAACACATCATTAAAGGAGAAAGAAAGTAAGCTTTATCAGAAAGGTCTATGTAAATACAGCCATAAGCACTCACAGAAACGCTGCACTGACTTCTCTGAAAAAATATTTCTTGTGTCTGTAATTCCTGTGCCAGAGACACGCAGCTTTCTGCTGTCCCCCCCCCCCTCAAGAATGCTAATAACTTACTCCCCCCTTAGGAATGCTAGATGTGGACCCCAGACATGTTGTGTAACTCTGGAGTTAGAGACTCAGTACAGTGCCACCTAGAGTTATAAATGAGAGAGGGGGGAAAGGGAGACTTCTGAGGTGAGGCTTTTAGGAACATTTTAGGGCATAATAAGCCAGTAGTGACTGGGCTGAATAAATATACGCAGACCCAGTAATGATCCCAGTAAGGGTCTTTATTATGATGCAATTTAATTATATATATATATGGTCACATCCTAATGGTTAGAAAATTTAGTGGTGAGCACAACTTTCCCTGCTATAGTTTATACAAGGGCAGTGGCCAGCTCCATGTTGTAGCTCAGGTCAGGTGATCCCAGTGGAGCCAATAAAAGGGCAACCATTTGGGGGGGGGGGGTGTTAATCTTGAAAGCAAGTAAGTAAGTTGCAAGTAAAACTCAGTCCTTTTGTTAAATGTATATTGAACAAGTTGAATTCCTAATAAATCAGATAAAAGTGAGTGTAGGACTGGCCAGACCGGGAATGAATTTGACGTAGTTGGCCAGCTGGAAGTATATTTCAATATATGGATATATACAGTATATATATAAGAATGCCCCCATAAAAGGCACCACAAACCACTGTAAAGTGGACCAGATATTGCAGATACAAAGATTTGCAGCGGTTACTTAGTTTTGCTTATTTGTAGCTGCAATATAAAGGCAACACAATGGCGGGCAAGGGGTGTGTTCTTACAGCTGTTTAAATATACAGTAGAACCCCTGTTTTACATTTTTGCCAAAGTGATTACAGGGCGAAATGCCATCAAAACAGCCCATAATAACCAATATACATATAACTCTCTTACCAAAGATAGCTATGTTAAACGAAGCTAAGTATATATAGAACATAATCTCTAATAATAACACATCAGGTTTTGAATGTGACATACTGCATTTTCAGTCCAGAGAATCTTGATGTCCGCCTGGGCTTCAATCTATGTGATAAGGAGAAGATGTTTCTCTATAAGAGACAAAGGGTAGTAGCTGAGGCAATGAAGAAAGTTCTTCAGATAAAAGAAGATTTGGTTGGAGAGGAGGTGAGTACTGTTTCTGATGCCTTACGGCAGAGATTACAAGATTTTTTAAATTAATAATAATTTTGGCCTAGCATCCATTAAAGCCCCTTTCAACTCATAGCAAGGTTGCATTTATCTATGTATATTTCTTACTCACCTTACATCCTTTAATATTAGCACAGGTTTCCCACAACATATATACAATACTAAAGCCCTCCATTTTCCTTACGTTACATTTTACATTTTCATATTTCTGATGGATAAGTGTTTTGAGTGTTAGTTTTTAAGATCAAGAAAGATAATTGGTTGCAGACAGTGAAATTAAGAAGATGGTTTATATATAAAATAAATCCCATTAAATATGTCAAAAATGTTTGATTGTATTTTACTTGAATATTCAAATGTTTCATACTGTGCCAATACTGAGCCTGCTGTTTATTTACAGGTTCCTGTTGTGGCTATCATGGCGACAGGAGGAGGAGCTCGAGCTATGTCTTGTCTCTACAGTCATCTGTTTGCTTTAAAGAAGATGGGCCTTTTGGATTGTGTCACATATATTGCAGGGGCTTCTGGATCAACATGGTAAATCAATCTGATTACAAATATAATTAGCCCATCATATGCTGTGTCTTTTAAAAAAACTTATACTGCCTTTGTTGTTATATACAGGATCAATTGCTTATTTATGTTAAATTTAACACATGCCACAAATAAAAAAATAAATACATTTGTCAAATGACATAAATATTTTATTAAATGCCTGTTCTTATTTTTAGGACAATGAGTAATCTTTATAAGAATTCTGACTGGTCACAGAATGAGCTGTTGGAATTTATTCAGAATGCAAAGGAACATGTCACCAGAACAAAAACAAAGACATTTTCCATGGAGCGTCTGAAATACTATCACAAAGAGCTGCGACAAGCAGCCAGCGAGGGCCAGAAAACCTCTTTTACAGATTTATGGGGCTTAATGATTGAATCAATGTTCCACAATGGGGTAAGAAAGTCATGATGTCTAGAAGGCAGTTACATAGAGTGCCTGTGTTCATTTATTTTTAGAGTTTTAGTTATAAATTACCCATTGGGTTTGTACCTAAATTTGTGCACTTCCTCCTGTCAAACTGAGACACTTGAAAACACAATGTAGAATGAAACAAACCAGGGGAAGTATTTTGTGGGTGGTTTACTGTTGTATCCTATGTTTTAAAACACCGATTGTCCAATGTCCAATGTTTTTTTCTGGCACTTGCTCACATTGCTCAGTGTGTTTAAAACATAGATTTTTCTTATTATACAGTTTAGGATAAGTGGCCAAGACTGCGACAAAGATCTAAATCTAAAAAAAAGATTTGCCTAAGTTTGCCTAACAGCTCAAGCGATCAGGAGGAAAAAAGCAAAAGGCATACATGGAAAGAAACAATATAAAGATTAGAACTGTATATGTTAAATTGACTAATAATCAAAAGGAGGCTGTAACACACATACATATGTGTCCTGTGCCTTATACACAAGGTTCATAAGCACTTTGATTTTTTTTTCTTGTAGAAGAATGAGAGCAAGCTTTCTGATCAGCAAGCTGCGCTTCAAAATGGCCAGAACCCTCTACCTATTTATTTAGCAATCAACGTTAAGCAGCATGAAATTAGTACATTGGATTTTAAAGGTAATACACACAACTACAATATTATTAATTATGTGAATATACTGTTCTAAGGGGCAGATTTTTTAAAATGTGAGTTTAGAGTCCAGTATTTAAAAAGACACCCACATTCTATTCATTTCTATGGGATTTTTAGAAGTGTATTTATCAATAGTTGAAAGTTAACATTTGATTTAAATCACAATTTGATTCTAAAAATCCCATAGGAATCCACAGAATGTACGTGAGTTTTTATGTATTAAAAAGCTCCAAACTCACATTTGATTAAATCTGCCTCATAGTCTCTGACCTTACTTGTATTTACATGCATTCAGTATGTATACATATAAGTGCATTTCTCCAATCAATAGCAGATAGAAGACATTCCCCTGCCATCTGCTACTTGAATGTATGTACTTGAAGGGCACAGGATTAACCCATCAGTGCACACACAGGGCAGATTTTGGTGTACTAATGCTAACTTATGTTATTTCACACTTAGAAAATGCATCATCTTCTTAGCCTTCCTACATAATACACTATAAGCCACATCTCTCACTTTGCTGATCTTGCCCATCCCTACTACTTGTGTCTCATACCCCCTTTTACCTTTAGAATGCAACCTCTAATGAGCATAGCCCAATTTACCTTCTGTTTCTATCAGTATTTATATGTGATTTGTATGTCTCCCTTTGTATTTATATGTAATTTACATGTCTGATGTATACACCCTGCCTTCTATTGTACAATGCTGCTGAATTATTTTCTAGAACTATTTCACTTTGCTAAACATAACAAATTGGTTTCACTTTAGATTGTTGCTGATAATCTCCCATACCCATGTATTGAATATATGCATTGTTGTATTTCAGAATGGTGTGAATTTACTCCATATGAAGTGGGGCTACAAAAGTACGGTGCCTCAATCCGCACTGAGGACTTTGGGAGTGAGTTTTACATGGGGAGGCTGATGAAGAAGCACCCAGAGCCCCGTATCTGCTACTTGCAAGGTAACTCCATATTTTCTTTCCATATTTTATATGATATATCTCTGTACATACAAGCAGGCTGTGTTCCCAACTCTACCACTTCTGAAAAATGGGAGGGGCAAGATTTCTCATTTGCTGCACATGTATTTACTAAGCTGCCTGGTCATAAATGCCATACAAAACCTGCATTTTGTCAGGGATCTTCATTTAGTTGCAATAACAAGCTTCTCAACATTGGTGGTACAAAAAGGGAAACAATGTTTACTAATTTGTAATAACTTTCAGCACAATCTGCACATTATAAAATTGTAGAGAAACTGCAACATTAATAATTGTCATTTGATTTTCTTTCCGTGGCATTATATAAACTAAATTTTCTTAGATTCCATCTACTTTTATACTATACAAGGAATTGTTGCTCTTCTGCACAAGAACAGCAATAATACTGGGGCTTCTAGAGTAATTAGCTCAATAACACATTATTTTTCCATACTGCTACTCTGGTTCTGAGACAGATCAGATTTATATTTTTTATAACTGTGAGCTTTGTTACATAACAATGTGTAAAACCAGTCCAGGCATATTATTGTGATGATATAACTGTTGACTTTTTGTTTTTGTGTTAGGCTTGTGGGGAAATGTATTCTCTTTGAATCTAATAGACACCTGGTATCTCACCACACAAGTGGAAACCTTCTGGGATCAATGGGGAAAAGACAGAACCAAAGATTTAGGTCTGTTCAATTATCTTAAAGCTCAGTGCCCAGCTTTGTATTATTTCAATACTGTAAGTTAAAACTTTAAAAATGTTATTATATAGCAGACACAAACATATACCTCCTAAATGCCCCAATTTTTGTGGGACAGTCCCGATTTTAAAAGCTCAGCCCGCAGTCCCGAATTCTTACTGAAAAGTCCCTCATTTTTCTTTAATCTACTGCACTGAACACTAAAAAAATACAAAGTTTCTCAAACTTAATTAAATAAGTAGGCTTTTGGCAGAGAGCCAAGAAAACTAAACAAGCAACACCTGCACTTAGATATAATTGTATCTAATAATCTAAACCGGTCTCTTGGGGGAACTGAGACTAAGCAGCTTAAAGGGCAATTGTTGAGAGGTATGCACACATATATACATTTCACAATTGTCCCTGAAAATGCATTCACTGAACACAGAAAATTTTGTAGTCACAATAAATTTTATTCAGTCACAAAATTATTTTTGTGCATGCAATAATATAAAATGTTACACTCACAAAATGAAATATGTCCACACAAACTAAATTCTGAGTTCAGGTTACAAAGTTAATTTTGCTAGAACAAAATCAATTTTGCAAACATATTGCACACCAAAATAATTTTTGTCCAACAAGTAATTCATTTTTTTCTTCACAGAATGTATTTTGTGCTGACAAAATTATTTTTTTGGTCACAAATATATTTTGTGTTCATGACATCATCCAGCACCCCAATACGTAAATGAAAATGCCATTACGTAGCAGTTTAGGGCACTGTAAAGCAACTTTTCAAGTCTATATGGCATTATATCATAAATATATCTCTCTATATATATATATTTGTACTCAACAGATGAGAATGAACTAAGAGAAAGGAAGGAATCAGCACAAATGAAAACTCACCTGTTTACCCCTCCAAGCACCTTTGATTCTATTCTAAAAGGAATATTAACCAACAGGCCAATTGATGGGGCGCAAGAGAACTTTCTTAGAGGAATGCACTTACACAAGGACTATCATGAGAATTCACAGTTTTGCACATGGAGAGGTAATTCTAGAACAGAAATGTTAATAACTGGACATAATAGGAGGGAGAGACAAATAAGAGCGAACCAATTTTAACGGATAAACTGAAGGATTTTGGTTTGAAGCAACCTTTAATAAAAAAATAAAACTTACTTTTCTTTATAAGTAACATTTATTAAAGTTGTTCTTTATATGCTTTATTCTAAAAATATCATATTTCAATTCATTAGAAATATTAATTATCTTTACCTACTTTACCTTTCAGTTACCTGACAGCCCTCTTATGCTTCCCTGCACTTTATTTGCGATGTATTATTTATGTGCTGATTGGAACCTTACTTCAAATATTTACTCCCTCTTCATTGACTGTATATCATTGCTATCTATCATCTATCTATCTATCTATCTATCTATCTATCTATCTATCTATCTATCTATCTATGATCTATCTATCATCTATCTATCTATCATCTATCTATCATCTATCTATCTATCTATCATCTATCATCCATCTCCCGTTCTATCCAATATTATTTACTCTCTGACAAGTTCTTATTTAGTGCTGTGACTATCCATTTTGTGCTTGCTGTTGAAATAGCTGTGAGTGTACTTGGTAAACCATGATTAGAAGCTAGTCTGGAAATATTATAGCAATGGGGTGTGACAGTATGTTTGGTCTCTGCAAAGAAGAATTCATCTAGCACAGCGGTTCTCAACCTGTGGGTCGAGACCCCTTCACAGGGGTCGCCTAAAACCATAGGAAAACACATATTTCCGATGGTCTTAGGAATAATTTTATGGTTGGGGGTCACCACCACATGAGGAACTGTATTAAAGGGTCGTGGCATTAGGAAGGTTGAGAACCACTAATCTAGGACATCTTTTTATAGAACCTCTATTATTTTGACATTCATATTAAGAAGTTTATGCACTTTCCCAGATACATATTTAGATTCCTTTCCCAACAAGCTCACCCCACTGGAAGAGAATTTGTGCCTTGTGGATGCTGGTTACTTCATCAATGCCAGCTTTCCTCCTCTTCTAAAACCAGAAAGGAAGGTGGACATCATCTTATCTTTTGACTACACTCTAGAAACACCACTCATGGTTTGTACTGAGAACTTTTTCTTAAAGAGCATATTTGAATATACTTTTTTCATATAACAGGGCTTCTCAACTTATAGCCATAGCTAGGGTGCCCAAACTGCCCATATTATAATGGATATATGAATACCCCACAATTGGTCTTAACTGCTATGAAAAGTAAGTAAAAGATGCTTAGCATTGCCTTAACTGGCAATTAAAAGATTTAATAATTTCACAAAGGAAAATCTCAGCAAATATTCTAATCTATCTGTAGGAGCCAATTGAAGCCAATGATGTGTTGGGGCCATGTCCATCATGCCCAGGGCTAGACCTGCTAGTGCAAGGGGCACAATAGTAACCCGATCCAATGTTAAAGTTCTAAGCACAGAGTGAGAGATGGGGGTGGTATCAGGGAAGCAGCTGCAGCCCCAGAATTGGAGCTGATCATGCCCTTCCTTGTCTTTGGTTAGACTTTCCATGAGACCTGCTCTTACAGTTAGTGTTTCCTTGTTCTGCAGATTAGGCCTTTTCAATATATTTGTTATTTTTGTGCAAAGGGAATATTCTAATTTTCCTGTGTGTTTTGTATTTTAACTGGGATTTTCTTTAAAATAAATGTATATATTAAAAATACTTGTTCAAAAATGCATGCTTGTGTTTTGCAGGCAGTAGAACAGACCTGCAAATATTGTACTACACAAGGTATTGGCTTCCCTAGTGTAACACTGAAAGAGGAAGAAAAGAGTCACCATAAAGAGTGCTATTGTTTTGTAGACGATGACAACCCTCATGCACCCATAGTCCTCCACTTTCCCCTTGTGAACGACACCTTTAGAAAATACAAAGAACCTGGTACGTGTCCTCATTCTTGTAATTCTCAAATTGATTGATAAATATTTTAATGAATTACTTTTGTTTCTCCCTATAAATTGTTTCACACAAGAAGTACCTTTTAAAAGCATATCTTGTGGAATCCAGTACATTTTGAATAGCAAATGATGACATTTATTGTAAATAGGATTTGTGGAGCATGTGGCCTTTTTACACTCATGAAATTTTCAGAAAGAAATGGGCAGTTATTACATCCTTTAAAGCATTACCCCTTCCCACAGAAGCATGGGAATCATTTTAGCTATGGCAAACATTAATGGTGAATGGAAAGCAAAGTGTCTTTTCCATGACTTTGTGGGAAGCAGTGTCAACCAGGGGAGTTGTTGTGCTTTTCCTTTACAAAGTATGTAGAGCTGGCCACACATGCACTGATATAAGCTGCTACCAGACAAAACTAGTAGCTTATTAGCTCACTGGTGGTGCCAGACCAACACCTACCTGATCAAAATCTCAGCCAAGTTAGAAATTCCAAGACCATTGATGCAGGCCTTAACTAATGGGTCTTATATACCTCATTTTGTTTTTTTGGCCTGGGGCTTAAGCATGTGGATCAGCCACATGTATTCATTTGGTGAGGTCATTTGTATGCCCATCTTAAAACCCTGTTAAAGATAGGGTTGATAACACTCTTTATAAACAAGCCTTAATGGTAAAATAATATGCTTTCAGTAATTTAGTGTCAGTGTTAGTCTACAAAATTATGTCAAAATGTGCCAGTGAGAAAGAACTGTCAGTAAAAATCTGACTACACCAGTATGCAAAAATGAATTCAAAAATCAAATAGACAGATAACATTTTTGAACATTGCTGATCATAGCAGCAATATATGCTCTTTATAATGATATTTTTTCTTAAAAGACCACCTTCATAATTTTGAACTTCACTAATACATCACTAATTATCATTCTTTTGGAAGGAACGCCAATATCATGACTGTTCTTATAGTATTAGGAGATAAAAATCATTTGAAACGCCACATCCAATCCATGGCCTCTGGACGGCCCAACCTAAATTTGGGGATATTAGAAGTCACCTTTGAGTTTCAATGACCAGTATAAATGTACTTGGCTTGTCCTTTATGTAGTCATGACATTCCTTGATGGCTTCTTATAGCCTTATAGTTTACAATAGGGGGTAGATATTATCTATGAAATGTGATTTAATTACTTAGATTTGCTGTGTTGCAGGTGTTCTACGATCAGAGGAAGAGATGCCTGAAGGAGATGTGGATGTTTCTGAGTGTTCCCCCTATTTTTTGACAAACTTTACCTATACTGAACGTGACTTTGACAAGCTGATGAAATTGACTCAGTACAATATTGAGAACAACAACAGCACTATTCTGGAGACCATGCGTACAGCTATAAAGAGACGGAAGTCCAAGAATCCTTTTAACGAAATGCAGCAAATACCAGTGCAAACTCACAAACAATAATCCAGTAATCTTTTTTTATTGCAATGCAGTAAGAAACTTTGTCATTGTGTGACTGGATTACAGTTTGAGAGATTTCCGTCAGAAAGGCAGATGAATTACAAGTTTTACTTGTGACATTAGTAATAACACTTTTACAGGTAAACAGAACCCTAAACATACTAAAAATGCAAACTAAAATTTGTGGTGAATCCAGTTACTTTCAGTAGTTACTGCAGAAGGGCACATACACGAAGGGTATATTGTGTGCTAATCTGTGTCACTGACCCAAGAGCGCCTTTACAGGTGTTTTAGGGTCAGTGTTGCCCTGACATAGCCTAGTTGATGCCACCCCTTCGCCCCACGTCACTAAGTTTTTTGCACTGAAGTAGGTTGAGGAGATCTGCATCACTAGTGCAGAGGGTGCAATAGTGCTTTCTGCACTAGAAGAGTTTTAAAAATCAGAATTTTGGCTCTTGTCTTTACCAGGAATGGCTTTTTTCTGCCCCTGGTAACTAGCAGGATGCTGCTACATGAGGTGTCTCAACTAACCTCATTGCTGCAGCACCCCTGAGCACCTTACATCTAAAGGTAGCATAAGGCTGGTATAAAATAAAGAGACCATTTGATCACACATGCTACATTATGGTATAGCATTTTATGCCTTTGTGCTTATTAAATACAGATTTGCTAGTCTGATCCACCCCAGGCCTGGCATGATATAGCTGACACACTCCCACTGTAAAAATATGATGCTGAGTAGAAATATGGCTATAGTGTAGGTTTTGGAGCTGTGTCACATAAGGAAATGGGCCCCTCTGGCTTCATGAGATCTAACCTAAACTAACATACATGACTTAAAATTGCCTGCCCTGATCATGTTGCAGAAGCGCACTTCTCAATAAGATAATATTGTTTTTCTCACTGTCTGATTCCTAGGTTAATGTGCAATTTATATTCTATTAAGGTAGGTACCTCTGTGTGCCAGACTAGAACACAATGATGGCAGCTTACCTGGGAAGAGACAAGCAGCCTTTAACAGTTTATACACAAACAGTGCCATTTTGAATCAGATCACTAATATATTGTTCAGAATGCAATAAAAACACATTTCAGATTGTAATACACTCTTCAGAGAGATATGTTTAAATGTAAAAAAAAATATGATATTAAGCACTATGTGCAAGGCATCTTGGCAGTATAACAACAGCTACAGATACATTTTGGGTGTATTGAATTTTATTGCCTAAACATTTCTTAATACTCACTAGTTTTAATGCACATAAATATGGTACAAAATTGTTTTTTGCTGGGAAGTATTTGAATCAGATAAAGTTTTGTTTTTGTTTGTTTGTTATTTCTAAAAGCACGACTGTTAGTTACATCCAAGTTTATTCTTGCTGGAGTTCATGATAAGTAAAATGTGTTTGTGCTATTTTATGGCCCATTTTATATGTTTATGATTAAAGCCTACACTATTTATGCTGTGCTGAGTCCATTGTATAAGTCATTTCTGTAAATCAACCAAATACTAATCCTAGTTTATTGGCTCTGGAACTAGTTTCTTAGGAATGGTTTTTAATCTCTGTAATCTGTGGCAGAGTAGTTGTAGCACAATGTCGTAGCAACTCCCTCCTAAACACATGCAGGTCTGGGAGGGATTTTCAAAAACTTGTTGTTGTTGGTATTTTTATTTGTTTGAAACCACAAAAACACTAAGTTCCATGAATGGCAGTCATTTATTAAAAGTTCTGAACTGAAAAATCAAAGACAAAAAAGTAACAGAAAAGTTGCGAAAATGCAACTTTTTGGACTTGTCGCTTGATAAGGCTGATGTCAGACGTGGCGTATTCTCGGCAAGCCGAAAAGCATTTACCGAGAATACGCCCTGCTACTGTAAATGCGTCCTACCTGTGCCTGCACCCGAATGAATGAGATACGCTCAGGTGCAGGCACATGTAGCTGAAATACGCATACAAGAAAAGTCTCGAGTTTTTATGTGTATTTCGGCTTCATGTGCCTGCGCCCGAGTGTATCTCATTCATTCTGGTGCAGGCACAAGTAGGACGCATTTACAGTAGCAGGGCGTATTTTTCAGCTTGCCGAGAATAGATATAGAAAGGGGCATCTGCCATTGAGTTCCACATGATCTCGACAGGTTTTAGATGGCGTCCCAAGAGTAGCAATGATCTAGGACTTCAAACTTGTCACAGGGGTCACCATCTTGGAAGGTGTCTGCAGCACTGCACATGCTCATTTTGCTCTGAGCAGCTGTTGGGAAGCTGAGTTTAGGGGTCCTCACAAGTTATCAAGCAGAAAATGAGGCTGGTCAGTAATATAATCTGATGCTACAGGTCTGACTATTAAATTCTGATGTTAAATGCCCTGATTTCTGAGCTCACATGTAGTAATTATCTGTATTAATTACTAGTCAGCATTTTATTCTGACTTTAATATTTTATATATAAAGTATATTGCGAGTGTGTCCCTAAGCTCAGTAAGTGACAGTAGCACAGAGCATGTGCAGTGAAACAGCAGAAAAAAAGATAGGGAGCTACTGGGGCATATTTGGGGGCACAGATCTTCCCTACTAAAGGGCTGTGGTTGCCTTGGGCTGGTACAGAAGCTTAAAACATAATGTACAGCATTTCTAGCCTATATCTTTAGTAAGGCTTTAGTTCTCCTTTAAACCCAGGATAGGGAAACATCCCCCTCCTAACTGTAGATTAGGACTAGTGATGAGCAAATTTTTTTGCCAGGCATGGATTCGCATAGAAATTCTGCATTTTGCCATGTGCATATCTTTTCATGAAACTGTGTCAAAAATTTGCCACCACAAAAAATTAACAGAGAAAAAATGCCCTTTGACTTTAATGTATTGGAGTGAGAAAAAAGTTGCATTCGTAAAAAAAAGCCACTCACGTAAGAAAAATTTGTCAAGAGTAACAAAATTTGCCACCTAAAAAGTCAAGCTGTAGGAGTTAGAAAACATGCCCATTGACTTTAATGTATTTGGAGTGAAAAAAAAAACATGCGCTTGTAATAAAAAACTTTTGTGTGTAAGACAAAATTGTCGCTTTACATATTTTTAAGCAGTCTTACAAATTTTTTGGTGAAGCAAACAGGACAGTTTCTTTCATCACTAATTAGGACCACACTTAGCTGTCCCATATCTAAAGGGGCTGTCTGCAATAAAGGGAAACCCAAACCTTCAGTCCCCTACATTTACATAGTGCTACTAGGATTTTGACCACAGTGATCTCATCAGAAACTCAAGGCCTCCAAAAGTTGAATAGTCTTAAAGGACCAGTAACAAAAAATATTTTAGTCATTGATCCACCCTTAAACTTCTGTAATATGTCAATATGTCAATCTTAGTCCCCCTTGGATTTGATTCACGAAGAATCACGTAGAATTGCTCTGTAGCAATAGAGTGACAGAGGCTTCGAGATTAAAGCTTTTTATCAGCTTCTGCTGTTTCAATTTATTTTCAACATACCTGCCAAAACTGACCAAAGGAACAGAAACATGCATTTAGACTGCATACCCTGATAAAAACCTTGGGTACTGAAAGGCCTCCATTAGGAAGCTGTTGGGTTAGGAATGCAGGCTGTCTGTCATCCAATCACCCTGCTGCTACAAAGCATTTTGTAAGTATAATTCTAGGTAAGAGTGAAGACACATGAAGCTATTAGTAGCAGCTACAGCTACAAAAATAGACAATGCTGATCATTTACTGATAATTGTCTACGTGTGTTTTAGCAGAGGAAATTCTCAGTATTGTCTATGGCAGGGTATTTTCTGGTGTTAAGTAGCCGTGACAAGTAGCTGCTACCAAATAACTCTGTGTGTCTTCACCCTCGAGAGGCAACTTCGGTGATTTCTGCAAATCGCGCCGCTGCATATGCCATCCCACTGGCGATTTACATTTTCGCAGGTGGGATGTCATATCGGGAGATTAGTCGCCCGCAACAAGGGAGATTAGTCGCCTCCTGTGCCACAGCCCTTAGGGTAAGGACCCACAGAGCAGTTCACATTGGTTTTCTGAAGTCATGAAATGTTGCTGCAGGAGACTGTGTGACTTCGGAATACGGAAGCGATGCAAAGGGCTTTCCATCTGCAACTTCTATTGTAGCCTGTGGAAAGCCATTTTGGAGAGGTAAGTCACCCAGAATAACAAAGATCTATCACTGCCAACTGAACAGCTCTGTGGGTCCTTAACCTAAAGCTTTTATATTATTACAGTGGTTTAGGGGTAAACTAAGTACTAAAATATTTTGGTGTTACTGGTCCTAACAAACTGACCCAGAAGAGAAAGTTTAACAAAAACGAGGTAACTTCAAACAATACTATTCAATTTGATTTTATTAAAAAAAAAATAACAGATACATTTTGTATCATAAAAACGTCCTAGGCAAACTTTTACTAGAGAAATGTCCAAAGGAAATGAAATTAGGAAACTTTTAATTGTAGCCTTTAAAGGGGGATGTTCAGTGCACAGCCAAAGTAACTCTGCCTCTATAACATGCTTGGTACAAACTAATTCCTGGGTAATGGAAGTTATATGAAGGTTTAGGTGGTAAGCAGGATCTGAGAAGGCTCCTATGACAAGACAAATTGCCCCCTGTCACAGCTATTTATTTATAAAAAAGCGCATTTGGCCGCTAGAGGTCAGAGGCGCACCTGGTTACTAAGCGCGACAAGCTGCCGGGTTGCCACGGTCACTCCCAAGCTAACTAGCATGACATCATTGATGGGGAAGATTGCCTCGACACTGGTTGGCTTAGGGCAAGGCGGTGGGCGTGGCTATTATAGTCCTCAGGTGACGTGTCTCTTCAGGAGTTGGGCGGGCTCCGCAAGCAGTGAGGGTACTAGGAAGTGAAAGCTGTCCAGCCCCTGCTGGTAGGCAGCAATAGAAAGACCCCTGGGTTGTGGCTACGCCGACTGAATGGTGTAGCTCAGTGACAAGACTGGCAGAAGGCACTGGCTAGCTCGGACATAAGCACCCAGTGAGGAAGAGTATTGCTAGCGAGCTGCTTTCATTTCTTACACAAGTCATAGCAATTCCAGCAATGTCATTGAGAGTAATGCCAGGGCTGCATCAGTTCAGTTAATTCCATTGGCAGGGTATCATTCCAGTGCACACAGGCAGTTTCATCTCCCTGGTGGCAGTAAGTGTTGGGCAGTGCTGACACTTAGTAAGTGGGTCTGATTCTTGGGCTGACAGTGAATTGAGGTGGGCTAGTAAACATGTTCAGCTGGATGGGCAAAGAGAATGCCAAGGGGCAGCAAGATGTCCTACAGACGGTGACAGGGGGTCTGCAGGCTCTGTACACGGGGAAGCTGCTGCCGCTAGAGGAACATTACCGCTTCCATGAGTTCCACTCGCCGGCCCTGGAGGAGGCTGACTTCAAGAACTTGCCCATGGTGCTACTTGTGGGGCAGTACAGCACGGGAAAGACAACCTTCATCAGGTGAGACTGCTGAAACATGCATGAACTGGCTATAGTAAATATACATAGGTGATGTAAGTGTACATAGATCTAAAAATGTCACCTGACTCATGGGCGTCATCAGAAATCTTGGGTCTCATATAACTAATTGATAATTCTCCTGTAATCAGTGTAGCGGGCCCTTAAATACCATAGGGCCTGGATATTTTCAGTGCTGCCCTTAGTGGGAGGGCAAAATATTAGTATAAAAATAGAAAAATGTCATTGCTGTCCAGGCTCCATTGGTCGTAAAATTAGTCCCACGGTACCTTATCTGTTGGTGTCCCTGACCCTACTGGACCACCGCCACCACAGCAGTATATAGTGTTACAGTGAATTGGGGCATAAATAAATGTTATTCCCTATATTTACACATTTAGCCACATGTGATATGAAGATTTGGGAAATCTCAAACATTCTTACAATTCTGTACAATTTTAGAAACAATATAATCAAACAGAAAAGATACATGGTACATCACTGGGAAAGGTTAGTGAGAGTGCCTCTTTTAGAAAGTATGTGTGGTGGTGTGAATATGTAAAATAGTTATATAGGAAATAAAGAACCCCCTATTGTAAAAAATAAGGATATTTAAGTCACCTCAAAGTTCCACTACTGTATAAAAGCACAAGGCCAAAGGCCGAGTACTTTTATACAGGTCATGGAACTCTGAGGTGACTTCTAATATCATATTTTTCAACAGGGGATACGTCAATATAAGTTGATTTTTTTTTTACGTCTAGATATTTTTGAGATTTACAAATGGGTTTTCATCAGTACTTGATTTTCCAATATTGTTTCTCGAAAATAACTCCAATAATTTGTGATTTATTAACGTTTAGTTAATTTGTTTGGCAAAAAAAAATTTGGCAAGTTTGATTTGTCAAGTACCATTGTAGAGGAACAGAATAGTCAGTGACAACCTGTCCTTGACACATTTTCAAGGGATGTTGACAAGGATGTTTGTGGGTTTACATAATTATTTTCATCCAGACCTGAAGCCTTCAGGTAATTTTGTTAGAACACAATGACAAGTTTCGAACAAGTCTCAGTGAATCATGTAACAGAAATGACATCACTAAGCTCTGATTATAACTGATGACATATATTAGCACTGTTTATAAGGATATCATTTACAGGGTATTCCTGGCACTTGTATGTTATATAGTATTTTTTTGTTACATTTTGTATTTGCCATTTCCTCTAAATGTAGAGGATCATCCTACATAAGTGAATAGAGTTCCCCTCTGGAAAACTATGGCAAATTCTGATTTTACCCTTGGATACATAGGTCTTACTGACAGAAATAAAGAATGTTTGCAGATTTGGTTTACCAAGGTTATGAAACCTGATTATACCAATTGTGGTTGCAAGAAGGTGCCAAATAGCTGAACTACAGCATAGAAGCTGATGTGTCATTCTGTTGATGTTCGCTGTTTCTTAATTTTGTCTTCCAGCATTCCCATCTGCATGCCAACCATTGACTTCTCTAATTCATACCTTATTAGTATTATAATTTACGCTATAAACACTTGACTGTATCTTTTTAAGCCACTTACACAAGTAGCATAAGTCTTAATCATAGGTTAGATCAGTACCTGGCTGATTAAAAAGCATGCCACTTGCCTATGATGTTGACTCTTGGTTTTCCTTTGACTTGTGTTATGCTGCATGTCTTCTGGTGACACATGGCACAGAAAGATCAGAGAACCTTGGCAATTAATAGTAAACAAAAAAAAAGTAGTTTAATTAGATGTTATGAGTTTTGCAGCAAAATCTCTTAGGGGACCAAAAACAGGGCTGTATGTCTTTTTTTAGCCTGCATTTTCTACTCAGGTGGAGAAAACCCAATGCACTCCTATATACTCCTTACAAGTGCATCAAACTGTAAGCGTGCATTTTGGTGCTAAAATGCATACCATACTTTTGAGTTTTTTGTGCCAAATTTGTATGTGCTCACAAGCTGACACCGTTCCTGTTAGTGCCCTTGTAAGAAGAAATGAATGGGAACACTTTGGTTTTTCTCTGCCTGCATATAAAACACAGCTGGATTAAAGTTAATGGGGCCCTCATACTCATGGACCCCTTGGATCATTTGAATCCCTGGCTATTGGCAGCTAAAGCAGATTCTCTGCCAGCAGAGAAATGTCAGGGACTATCTCATAATGCCCCACCTCCTGCCATTGGCTTTAATTTCATATAACTGTGCACACTGGGTGAACTTTGGACCAAAAATGCTCAAAATAGTTTCAAGAACAGTTAAATAAACTTTAGGTATTAAAAAACAAGATTACTGCTATTAATACATACAGTAACAGTTTGTTTCACATTTTGAAATATGTAAGAATGTCATTCCCCTTCTTCCATTATCTGGATCAACTAGAGTCTAAATTGGGTTTATCTGAGAATGGGTTTAAACTTGATGGACTTGAATATTCAGATAATTTGACAAAGGATTCAGACTAGCTGTCATCACCCCCTTTTCCATTTATTTTTGCATTCATCAACAAAGTGAATAAGTGGAAACTTTCATGGGGACTGGGAAAGATCTAAAGGCAGGGGTAAATGGGGCTGTAAAGAGAGGGCAGTGTTTGAGAAAGTAGAAGAGAGACATGCTGCAGGGGAAGGTTGGAGAAAGGAGCAAGAATGTGGGTTCTGCCAGATATACCTTTTCCTTGGGTAACAATCTCTTTTTCCTTGGCATTTATGATTTATTCATAAAGTGAGCTGGTAATGATAATAACCAAATCAGACTATCTAATCTTTGTCCTACCACATCTATTATTACTTTGTCTGTGGTTTTCTATTTAAAGGTCAGTATGATTTGTTTGCTTTTCTTAAAGGTCCTTACTCATCCAAACAGGAATAAGCTTTGTTCTGTTTGACAAGCAATCAAGGGGTCTTTAAATACCTGGAAGAATACACTGTATATTTATGGTTGAACAGAGGAAAAGTTATGCATACAGGCTGGAGTTCGGGCCACGGGCAATGGGTCTAACCAAGTGTTTGTGTTTTTATTAATATAAAAAAACTGACAATGATATATTCTTTCTGACAGGAAAATAAATGATTGCTTACATAGGCGTTTTCACAACTGTAAACTTCCCACAGTGCTACAATTTTGTTATGTTTAACTATCATTGCAAAAATTATTATCACTAAAAGGTCAAAGAGTATATGAGTATTTTTAGTTTGTACAGGATGTGCCTTTTTTGGGCTTGTGAAATTATAGTGACTATAAATTCTGTGTGTTAAATGGTGGAGTGGTAAACCTGTACTAAGATTTGTCTAATGTTTGTAGCATGTGATTACTCTCTCTGCTTATTTACATATACTTACATATATTTGCCACGTAGGCTTCTAAATTGTAGTGTGTAGATATTGTACTACAATTTATGTACTAGAGATAAAGTTTATACAATAACATCATTTTCAAGTGTTACACTGTAATTAAGGGAGGGGAAGTCTATTAAAAAATATATTTCTATGTATAAATGTAAAAGTGCTTATTGTTATTGTTTTCCAGCCGAAAAATGTTGTGCTGGTGCTTTCAATCCTATTCCGTTCATTCTACTAACTGGAAAGAGTTGAAAAGGGAGATTTGGGTTTTATTATTCACTTATTCATGTGTTGTCATTATATTGACTCTAAATATCTTGTTCATTAGGTACTTGCTGGAGCAGGATTTCCCGGGAATGCGTATTGGACCAGAACCCACAACCGATTCATTTATTGCTGTAATGTATGGGGAAAAGGAAGGGAGTATCCCAGGAAATGCGCTTGTTGTGGACCCTAAAAAGCCATTCCGTAAACTGAATAGCTTTGGGAATGCCTTTCTGAACAGGTATGTTTCCACTCACAGATACCTGAAATAGCCAAGATGCCATTGAACATTCTTTTTTCTTCTTTGTAACTTTCCCTTTAACTCAAAGGTTGTGCAAGCGGTCAAGGCATGGTCAGTTTCTTATTCTCTAACAACTGTTCTTGTACTGATTTTTAATGGTTTATGAAAAAACTATTTAAATCAATTTGGAAAATGAGACAAGCGTGAAGCTCTTATCTATCCAACAGAAAAAAACAAATCCACAAGCAGAGAATCAGCATAGTGTGACTTTATTGAGGACAAAAATGTTAGGTGCCACATTCCCTATGATATCAGCAGTTGAAAGATAACAAGTATTTGCACATTCCAAGAACAGCTCTGCAAACTACTTCAGATTCTGTAAGCCCCTGGGGGAAAGCACACACAGGAGACCCTCAGATTTATTTATTTTGTGCTGTCACATAACTTGTTTTTCTTGTTTAACACTGCATTGATTGCTCTTTCAATTCAGTGAAGCGTCAGGGAGCTCTAGTTATGACACAGAGGTAAAGTGTCTTGAGATTCACCGCATTGGAGATTTTAGCTGGTAAAATACACTGGCACATTTTTTGTCAACATTCCTATGATGTCAGAAGGAAGAAATCAGTGGCATTTTATCAGTGCATTATATGCTATCACTTCCACTTTAGTAGTTTCATTAGGCTAAGGGCAAAGACACATGGAGTTACTTAGTTACACACCGAGCTACAAGTAGCAGCTACTTGTCACAGCTACAAAGCACCAGAAATTACCATTCCATAGAAAATATTGAAATCTTGTAAAACACACATAGAGACAAATTTGAGTAAATGATCAGCATTGTCTATTTTAATAGCCACGACAAGTAGCTGCTACTATTAGCTCCGTGTGTCTTCATCCTTAGGGAGGTGGCAGATGGGAAGATTACTTTCCCGCAATAAATCTTTGCTACCGCGGGTGACTAATCTTCCTGAAATGCCATTCCACCGGTGATGGCATACGCGTTGTTTTGGTTTTCCAAAATCGCCTGAAGTTTCCTTGTCAGGCAACTTTGGGCGACTTCGGAAAACTGAAGTAGCTGCTACTAGTAGCTCCGTGTCTTCAGCCTAAAGATTGTGGGTTTAGTGGAAACATGCTGCATATGACAGATGCTGGTGCTGGATCCTACTAGTTTCTTCCATAGGCAGCACATTTACCCTTTCAAAACTTTTAGAACTGGGTGCAGGCTGTTCTTAAAGGAGGAGGAGAGTTAAAATCACTGTGTAACTGGATGTTAAAATGTTGGCCGCCCCCCAGTGATTGTAATTGCTTACCTGAAACCCCCAGCCAGTGCTCCTGTTAGGAGAAAACTGCACCAGCCGGGGTGTATGCGAGCAAGTGATTCTTTTTCTCCTTCCTTCTACACACATGCGCAGTAGAGTGAAGAGCTGAACTTTAACTTTAGCTTTAAAAAAGCTGACTTTTTCACTCAACTGTGCATGTGCAGGCCTCGGGATTGCTACAAAAGGAGAAGGAAGAGGAAGAGCTAGGGGTTTTAGGTAAGTGATTACAATCATTGGGGGTGCCTAACATTTGGCACCTCCTAGTTATTTAGGCTTTCCTTCTAAATTTAATAATATATTAATAATCTATTTCATATAACATCTTTTCCATATAAGGTTACAAACAGCTGCATATGCAATAACAGCAAAAAATCTTATTTAACATCATCTCTTGCTTTAGTGGGATAATTATACTGAGCTATGAGTAAGCTAACAAATGATTCCAGATCCACTCTGTTACTCTGGTTTGTGTGCCAGACATCTTACCAAAGCATTCTGCGTCACTGGTCTGATATAATTAGCATGTTGCAGGCCCCTGCCTGATAAATACCATCTGTGTGTATGAAGTCCATGTATGCATACTGTAGGCCTTGTATGTAGCTGTTCTCTATATAAAGTCAGATACACACAGATGTTTTGTTTAATTTTTACGGTGTCTATAGATGCTTATGTAGGGTTTTCTTACATATGTGTTTTTAGACATTAAAAGAGGACTTATTCCCTTTAGTGTTGCATGATTATAATGACTTTTATGTTGCAGATTTATGTGTTCACAACTCCCTAATGAAGTTCTGAGAAGCATTAGCATCATTGATTCCCCTGGCATCCTTTCTGGAGAAAAGCAGCGCATTAGCAGGGGTATGTAAATTCAGCAAAAGGCTGTATGTATCTCGGTATTGGTTGGTTTTTAATTTGGACATGACT